>NC_084834.1:86548670-87162761 GCF_033115175.1 Lepus europaeus | reverse complement strand
AATAAAAAGGTAATAATTGAAAAAAAAAAAACCTGTAAATTGTGAAGCAACTCTAACTAATTTGGTAACAACCTGAAGAAAAGCTAAGAATAGTTTTTTAAAAATATCTAGGAGCCGGCACCGTGGCTTACTTGGTTAATCCTCCACCTGTCGTGCCAGCATCCCATATGGGTGCTTGTTCTAGTCCCAGTTGCTCCTCTTCCAGTCCAGCTCTCTGCTGTGGCCTGGGAGGGCAGTGGAGGATGGCCCAAGTGCTTGGGCCCCTGCACCCGCATGGGAGACCAGGAAGAAGCACCTGGCTCCTGGGTTTGGATTGGCACATTGCCCACCGTAGCAGCCATTTGGGGAGTGAACCAGTGGAAGGAAGACCTTTCTCTCTGTCTCTCTCTCTCACTGTCTATAACTCTACCTGTCAAAAAAAATATCTAAAATCATAGCTCAATGTATCTGTGTAGAGGCAAAGATTAACATCTTTAAACTTAATTTTCCCTTCCTAGAATAAATACTTTTTAAAATGATATAATAAATAGTGTGAATCTATTGTGTCTACTTCAATCTGTAAGTCTCTGTGGAAGCCTAAATTAGGATACCATATGAATCAATTGATTTAACCATATTGTTCATAAGACAAATGGCGATAGTTCACATATTTTAAATATAGCTTTGATAGATAAATATCTCATTCAGTAACTTGGGTTTGTTTAGTGTCACTTAATGAAATATTTCTTGAAAAATGATTTAACTTTAGATGCCACATTAAGTAGTTTTTAAAAACAGCAATTACATGTTTATGTACAACAGTTGAGAAACAAAACTATCTGGTTGATTTGGTTTTAAATAATTTATTACCTTTATTAAACAATTTAATTAAAATCAGATTATAAAATGGTAATTGTTGATAATTGATATTGATAGAGCTCATTAATGTGTAAAGCATTCTAAAATGATGGCTTTAGTGAAAAAAAGTGATGTTTGGAAAACTAAAATAATCATACCAGTAAGTTATACCACCGTATTAGTGAAAATCAATAAAATGTTTAAAGAAAACTTTGTTCAATTAAGACATACATGTTTTGGTTATACGGATTTTATAATGAAAATTTAGAGTACTTTATAGTATAGCTTAGTATAATGCCAAGATAACTTTTTGAAAGACTAGAGATATTTTTATTTTGAAATATTGAATCTAAATTTTATTCAGTTTAACATATGGTTAATAAATCACCATATGTACACAATATGTGTAAATTCTGCTTGTTTCTTTACTGTGCTAACTTATGTACATAGTAGATGCTCAGTTTGTATCCATTAATTTGATTTTATGTATAATATATACCTCTTTGGACATGATATCATACCTATAAAGGAACTGAAATCATAAAAATAAGGTTTAATTTATGTTCTATTTACTTATAGAAAAATCACCTTTGAAATTAAGAGACCAACAAGGATACTTCAAAATATTCATGGAAAATGAGATTACATGATAATGTGCATTTTCCATGAAATTTTTAAGGACCTCACATATATTTTTCTAGATAGAGTTCAAAATCTATAATTAAAATATTTCTTCTCATTTAACAAAATGTATAGAGATGCTGATTATACTGGGTAATTTAATAAGCTGAGAACCATTCTAAAATTTAATAAAATGTATAATAAATTTACATCTATTTATGTTCATATTCTGTTAACCCTTGCTGATTGGTGTCCTACTTGCTTTATAAAGCAGTATGAGCTGAAGCACATCTGTGAGCCCAGGTAAAATATCAATAGCATGAACAAAAGAAAAAAAGCCATCTGATTTGTGTGATTCAAGGTCTGTGTCATAAAAATGTTCATACTAGATATTCATATATTTCATTATGCTTCTGTTCAAGTTTGTGCCTACCATTTTAGCTACCTGAGTAAGATAACTATTTACTAATGTAAATTAAATGGTTCTGGGCATCTTTTAATGGGCTTTTCATTTCCTTCTCTGGTCTCTGTATTTTCATGTAAAAGTGAGTTATAAATTTGCTGTTAGTGTATAAAAGTTTGTCTTTTGACTACTGTACTGAATAATTGGAATAAAATTCCATGAATTTTTTTAGTCTATAAAGATGTCAGTGGAGTCCTAAATTAACATGTCTTCCTTCATAAAAAGATAATATAAATAATAGTACAAGTAAAATAAGATATATCATTTTTTATGAAAGTGGGAGAGAACTGTTTCAATGAAAGAAAGATAAATAAATTCAAAGTGAGTTTCCAAAGAAAAAACTAGCATTGAGGAGAAAAATAAAAGCAATTCTTCTGAATAATTTAACCTGTTTTTGGTGTTATCTGGATTTATCTTTGTAAATTCTTATATAAAAGCTGAGATTTTAGATTAAAAAAATCTATGTATAAGCTTTCTAGATGTTTTTATATTTACTTAATATAATGCTAAAGTTACTTTTCTGGAAAGTATTTTTAGTGAAATAACTGATATGTATCATCTTTTAAATTCAGGATTATCAACATTTAGTATTATATATTTTTGTTTCCACTATGGTAAAATACCATTGTATTTGTATTTTTCCATTTAATCAATCATTTATAAAGTATACATGATCAAACACTGTGATTTTTATTAGAAAATGTGAAATGCTATCGTTTGTATTTTAACAAATTAAAAAAATAGTGTCCCTTCCTACTTTTTATCTTTGTTCACTTATTTCTTGTATTAGTATGGTATTGCCATAAATTAGGGCAAGATAGATGTTACAAGTTCTGTTTGTTAGAAATACTTCATCCTTGTTCTAAGGGGAAAAAAGTACCAACAAAACTGACTAGCATTTATTTAATTTATTTAATGAATATAAATTTCCAAAGTACAGCTTATGGATTACAATGGCTTCCCCCCACAACTTCCCTCCCACCCACAACCCTCCCCTTTCCCGCTCTCTCTCCCCTTCCATTCACATCAAGATTCATTTTCAATTCTCTTTATATAGAGAAGATCAGTTTAGTATATATTAAGTAAAGATTTCAACCGTTTGCCCCCACATAGTAACACAAAGTGAAAAATACTGTTTGAGTACTAGCTATAGCATTAAATCACAATGTACAACACATTAAGGACAGAGATCCTACATGATATTTTTTAAAAATTGATTAATTTTCTATGACTTATGTCTCATGTGGGATCTGTCCTTAATGTGTTGTCCAATGTGAAGTAATGCTATAACTAGTACTGAAACAGTATTTTTACACTTTGTGTTTCTGTGTGGGTGCAAACTCATGAAATCCTTACTTAGTATATACTGAATCGATCTTCCGTATATAAAGATAAGTGAAAATGAAAAAAAAAAAAAACTTGGTTTTAACATTTATTATTTCTTTTTTTTAACTTTTATTTAATGAATAATAGCTTATGGATTACACAATGTGAAACATACTGTTTGAGTACTTGTTATAGCATTAAATCACAATGGACAGCACATTAAGGACAGAGATCCCACATGAGGAGCAAGTGCACAGTGGCTCCTGTTGTTGACCCAACACATTGACACTCTAGTTTATGGCACCAGTAACCACCCTAGGCTCTTGTCATGAGTTGCCAAGGCTATGGAAGCCTTCCAAGTTTGCCGACTCTGATCATATTTAGACAAGGTCATAAAAGACAGAGTGAGGATAGTAACCAATGATCCTAAGAGTGGCATTAACCAGGTCTGAACAATTATACAGCATTAAGTGGGGAAGAGGACCATCAGTACACACAGGTTGGGAGTAGAGCCATTGGTGGTAGAGTAGAGGTTATAATTATGAAGGAATGAGGCCCAAGTGTGCTAGACAGGGTCTAGAACAAAGGACAGAGTCATTATTAGAGGAGCTAAGAAAGGTGCTGCCTAAGCTACAATTAAGTTTTCTGATTGAGAGGCAAATAGAACCTGACAGAAGGGGCTTGATAATAATCTGTTGGGCTTTAGGCCTTGTAAGTTAAGAGGCCCAGACTTATCTATCTCCTCACATGGGGTACATCCTGAGGGAGGTGTGAACCTCTTAGGGGAAGGCAATGTAATATTGCTATTGTCAGCAAGCGATCTAGGACTTGCTCCCTCATTTCTGTATTCTAAGCCCAACTTGTTCTTTCATTTCTCTATTCTCCTCAAGGTAGGAAACTAGTTCTATTATGAAGGAATCTGTAGGATGCACAATTTAATCTTTAGACCTTATAAAAGAGATGGCTAACATTTTTCTGTAATAGCATAGCCATAACAAGAGCTTAAATTATAATCTCATAGTTAGATTTACTTCACCATCAGCGAAGTAAACAGTAAGTAGAAAAAACCTCCCTTTCAGACCAAAGGGAAAGAAAGTTTTAAAGTGAGAATATAATTTTCCTCATGGGCATTGTCTACCTTAGAAAAACTACTACAGAACATGCCTGTGACTATAGACTTGTAGTTCAGGCCACCGAAGATTAGAGATGGGACTTGGGCACTCCTTTGACTTGCATCCTCTGGTCTGCTTTAACACAAACCAGGAGGAAAAGAAAGCTAGGCATCAGAAGCAATGGGTGTCAGGCCTATTAATGGCTGATCTGTACAGTGATCTGCCCTCAAGGAGACGCAACAGGCCAGTCTACTGCAGTGGCTTTCAATGTGGTAAGCCTGGGCTTCAGCAGAAGTCAGCTTGTGAAGAGCCCTGGCAGCTCTGCCAAGAGTTGGATCACTGGAAATGGACCTGCCCTGGAGTCGAAGGATGCCCAGGTCAGAGCCACAGATCTTATCGACTCTAAGCTGAAAAGCCCTTCATTCAGCCCAGCCTCCAAAGTGAGCACTGCAGCTGAGGGGATAGCCAAGTAGGGTCAGCAACATTGCAGGCAGAACTGTAAATTTCTTGTTAGAGATGCCACCTGCCTTTACCTGGCCAGCTCTCCTCCCAGGCCAGCTAAGTAATGAAAGTCAACAGAGCATTTATTATTTCTAAGACTCAAATAAATGACTTTAAAATTTTTTCAAAGTGAAGAATGTATTATGAACTATATCATGTGAAGACACATACTAAAATATGTTTTATTTGTCATTATATAGTTTTGCACTTGAGATTTTTTATTATTCATCGAAGCTTCTTGCAAAAACATTTATAACCAAGATAAAATAATAATTAGGCAGATAACACTAAAGTAATAATATCATAAAATCATGTATATTGTTGGCATACAAAATGTAGACTAGTATTATTATAGCAAGTTGAAAATGTTATTATGAATGCCCAATTAGCATATGTGAATAAAGAAATGCGACCAGATTCACAATTAAAAATACGTATCATCAATCATTCAGTTGGTAAATGCAATTTTTAAAGGAATTCCTTTTTTTCCGAACTGAAAGATCTTCTACCCACAAGTCTTTATAAATTACACATTATTTCAGCAGTCCCCTTTGGTCTAAGAAGGTGGTTTCATACTATGAATTGAGTAGAAGTAATTCTAAATGGTGCCACATCTGTGTAGCCAAAAAATTGGAGCATTGTAAGGATCTTGCTTAATCCAAAAATAAAATCCAGTGCCTTGCCATGTCTCATATCACAGGAATCATTTAAATATAGAATGTAGTTACACTGGAGTTGTTAGTACTTTAGTGAGACATAGGGTGATTACCATATGGCCGACTAGAATATCTGATGTCAAACAATGTTATCTTCTGATGAATCCTCCAGTAGGAAATGTTGATAAAATATAACCTTTGGGCTAATGAGTAAGATGGATTTTCTCCAAATAGTCTTATTTAAAAGCTGATTAAATAACAAACAATGGATCCTTTATGATAATTTGGATTTTGGTTTTGGAACATTTAACCTTTATTCATCTCACAGTAAAACTATAACAAGGGTCATCTATTTATTTAGGCTACTTCTAATAATATTCTTGTAGTAACAGAAGGTGATGGGAAATCTGGCTACTTTGATAGTGAAACATCATAACTAATGGAATGAGTTGAAGTTAAAAGAAGGAAAATTAAAACATTTTAATATGCCTATTTGGAACATATTGTTTAAAATACTATTTCTCCAATGCTAATCTTGGCTCCCATGTTACCACCAGTTATGAATAGTATGTAATCATTAGCCATTAGTGGCTAGAGATCTAAATTGATGAGAGTAGAACAGTGATTACCAGGGTTTGGTGTTCTGGGGAGATGGGGAGATATTGGTCAAAGGGTATAAACTTTCAGTTATAGGATGAACTACTTCTTGGGGTCTGAGGTATAGTATGGGTGATAAGGAATGTGTTAATTGATTTGAGTGTGGTAATCTTTGCACAATAAATACATATGCCAAATATTACATTGTATACCTTGAATATATTCAGCCTTTGTCAATGACTTACTCTTTAAGGAAAACTGCCCATAAGGTGCCCAACTCTTTTCCTAAGTCATTTCAAGTTAATGACTCTGAGAGAAAAGTTTCCCATAAAGATCCATTCCAAATAACGTATGAGTTAATCTGTAAAGAGAACAGACACTCTGGAGGCAGACACTGTTCACTTAAAATTCCATCTCTGTCACAGTGGTCTTGGACAGGTGATCTTTCTGGTCCCAGTTTCTTCATTTACAAAATGTCAATAATTTTATTTCAAAGTATCCCCAGCCTAAATGGGTGACACATTTTATGTGAAGTGCATATCACATTTTTCTAATAGAGTCAGAGCTCAGCACAAGTGGTTACAGACTTGATGAGGCAGAAGAAAGAATATCCAAGCTAGAAGACAAATCGTTGGAAGTTTTTGAGTGAGACCAAAAATGAGAAGAGGGGAGGAGAGGAGAAGGGAAGGGGAAGGGAAAGGGGAAGGGGAAGGGAGGGGAGGGGAGGAGAGGAGAGGAGAGGAATTAGAACATCTATAAACAGTGCTGGAGATTTGAAATTTTTGGGATGCTATTGACTGACCCACATATAGGTCGTAGGAGTTCCTGAAGGCATGCAAAGAGAGAATGGATTAAAAGCCTATTTCTTTGGTGCCGGTGCTGTGGCATACTGAGTAAAGCCACTGCCTGCAGTGCTGGCATCCCATGTGGGTGCTTGTTTGAGTTCCGGCTGCTCCATACAGCTGTCTGCTATGGCCTGTGAAAGCAGTGGAAGATGGCCCAACTGCTTGGGCACTTGAACCTATGTGGGAGACCTGGAAGAAGCTCCTGGCTCCTGGCTTCAGATTGGCCTAGCTACAGTCATTGTGGCCATTTGGGGAGTGAACCAGCAGATGGGATACTTCTCTCTGCCCCTACCTCTCTGACACTCTGCCTTCCAAATAAACAAGCAAATCTTAAAAGAAAGGAAGGCCTATTCAGTGAAGTAGTTGCAGAAAACTCCTCCAATTTGGAGTAAGAAAGTGCAAGTACATGAGGCACATAGAACTCCTAATAGACATGACTAGAAAAGATCTTCACCATGACACATTGTAGTCAAACTTTCCACAGTAAAACATAAAGAAAAGTTTCTAAATTATTCATGAGCGAAATGCCAGATTACTTTCAGAGAATATACAATGAGATTCACAGCTGACTTCTCAACAGAAACCCTACAGGCTAGGAGAGAATGGTGAGATATAGTCCAAGTCTTAAGAGAAAAAATAAAAACAAAAACAAACAAACAAACAAACAAACAAAAACTGCCAACCCAGAATACCATATACTGCAAAGCTCTCATTTATGAATGAAGGTGAAATAAAGACTTTCCATAACAAACAGAAATTGAAGGAATTTGTCACCACTCATCCAGCCTTATAAAATGGATGCTTAAGGATGTGCTATACACAGAAACATGGAATGATAGTCATCGTTATGATGAATGTGAATGCAGAAATTCTCCCAGTAAAACTACAAGGTAAATCTAAAGCGAATAATAGCAATATTTATGGGAAAATGGCAGGGCCAAGTCATTACTTATCAGTAGTAACCTTGAATATAAATAGCCCAAATTCTCCAATCAAAAGATACAGACTTGCCAAATAGATTAAGAAAACAAGATGCATCTATTTACTGCCTACAAGAGACACACCTCACTAAGATACCCACACACTGAAAGTGAAAGGAAGGAAAAAGATATTCCATGCTAACAGAAAACAAAAAAGAACAGGTCTAGCCATCTTATTATCAAACAAAATAGACTTTAACACAAAAACTGTTAAAATAGACAAAAATAGGCACTAGGTAATGATTAAGGAAATAATTCAACAGGAAGATATGAGTGAAATCAATGTATATCTACCCAATCCCAAGGCACCTGGCTATTGAGAAGAAATGTTAACAGATCTATTTTTTATTTTTAATTTTTATTTATTTATTTATTTATTTTGACAGGCAGAGTGGACAGTGAGAGAGAGAGATAGAGAGAAAGGTCTTCCTTTGCCGTTGGTTCACCCTCCAATGGCCACCGCGGCCAGCGTGCTGTGGCCAGCGCACCGCGCTGATCCGATGGTAAGAGCCAGGTGCTTATCCTGGTCTCCTATGGGGTGCAGGGCCCAAGGACTTGGGCCATCCTCCATTGCACTCCTGGGCCATGGCAGAGAGCTGGCCTGGAAGGGAGGCAACCGGGACAGAATCCGGTGCCCCAACCGCTACTAGAACCTGGTGTGCCGGCACCGCTAGGCGGAGGATTAGCCTGTTGAGCCATGTTAACAGATCTAAAGGGAGACACACACTCCAATACAATGTAATGGGGATTTCTACACCCCACTTTCATCAATGTAAAGATCATGTAGACAGAAAGTCAACAAAGAAATAATAGACCTAATTAACAGTATGGGCCAATTACAGACCTAATTGACAGTATGGACCAAATGGGCCTAACTGGTATCTACAGAACTTTTCATCCCACCCTTGCAGAATATACATTCTTCTCATCAGCGCATGGAACTTTCTCTAGGACAGATCATATACTGGGCCATAAAAAAAGTCTCAGCAAATTCAAAGAAATAGAAATAATATCATGTATCTTCTCTGACCACAATGGAATGAAGCTGGAAATCAACAACTGAAGAATCTCTGTATCATATGCAAGCACATGGAGAGTGAACAACATGCCTCCTGAATGAACAATGGGTCATAGATGAAATTAAAAAATTATTGAAAACGAATGAAGATGACAGTACAACATATCAAAACCTATGGGATACAGCAAAAGCAGTATTTAGAGGTAAGTTGATAGCATTTGGCACCTACATGAAGATATTGGAAAGGTACCTAATAAACGAGCTACCAATGCATGTCAAGGACCTGAGAAAACAACAAACCAAACCCCAAATTAGTAGGTGGAAAGAAGTAATTAAAATTAGATAAGAAACAAAACAACATTGAAACATAAAGAAAATTCAAAAGCTCGGTGAAATGAAGATTTGATTTTTTGGAAAAATAAAAAACAAAACAAAACAAAAAGCAAACCCAGAGGGAGAAGATTCACATCAATAAAATTAGAGATGAGAAAGGAAATGTAGCAACAGATACCACAAAAATAAAAATATTCATAGGAATTACTACAAAGACCTGTATGCCAACAAGCTGGGAAACCTAAAATAAATGGATAGATACCTAGACACATACAATCTATCCATATTGAGTCATAAAGACAGAGAAAAACTAAACAGACCAATTGCCATAATGAAGATTAACTCTGTAATAACAACCCTCCCAACAAATAAAAACCTAGGATCAGATGGCTTCACTGCTGAATTCTACCAGTTATTTAAAGAAGAACTGATATCAATGCTTCTCAAACTATTCAAAACAATTGAAACAGAATCCTCCCAAGTCGTTCTATGAAGCCAGCATCATTTTAATTTTAAAACCAGAAAAATAAACATCAGAGAAAGAGGACTATAGACAAGTATCCCTGAGGAACATAGATGCAAAATCTTCAACAAATTACTAATCTCTTGATATTTTGTACAGTTTTAATTTCTTCTTTACCACTTTGAGCTGTCATTGATTATTTTTCATAGTTCTTAATTTCTGAAGCTTTATCACTATTATAGATCATTTAAAAATATACTTTCTTATTAATTCCACAAGACATTTAAAATAGTAACTTGAGAAAGAATAATCCCTACTTTAAATTCTTTGAGACCAACCCAAAGAATTTATGTTCAAAGGGGGGAACCAGGGCATTTTTGATATTAAATTTGCTCTTACGAATTTGCAGATGAATTACTTAATTGAAAGTATGTTTTACTGATCTTTGGTAAAAAGAAATTAATGATTTAGTGAATAAATTCAGAAATTTTTTGTTGTTGTTTATTTTGTGTTTTAGGTCTAAATACACCTAGGGCAGTATCCTTTGGTGTGTGTCCAGATGCAAATGGAGAAGTAATGGCCCAGTGATATCAATTAGGAATTAATTAGGTTAGTTGCTAAATTATTTTGAGTTTGATGAACAAGCAATATAAAAACTCTGTAGAGAGTTAGGAACTCCTCCTGTGCCTATTAATTAAGGAGGTAATTTTTGTTATTAATTTTTAATGGATAATAGCACAGCAGAGCAGAGATGAAACCCTAGGGATTTTGCTAATATGAATGGTAATATACAAAGAATTGCAACCACTTTCACACAGGGAAGATTATAAAGCTCAACCATAAGTTTCAAGAAGCTGTGATATATTCATTTCAGGAAAAGTGTGTGTATGTTATCTTCAGTCTCTTATATAAGGCTAAGAAGCATATGCCACTCAATTTTGGAAGTATAACATAGTAGTTAAAAATGTGAACTCTGGGTCCGGTGCTGTGACTCACTTGGTCAGTCCTCCGCCTGCGGTGCCAGCATCCCATATGGGTGCCAGGTTCTAGTCCCGGTTGCTCCTCTTCCAGGCCAGCTCTCTGCTGTGGCCCTGGAAGGCAGTGGAGGATGACCCAAGTGCTTGGGCTCCTGAACCTGCATGGGAGACCAGGAGGAAGCACCTGGCTCCTGGCTTCGGATTGGCGTAGCTCCTGCCGTAGCAGCCATTTGGGGAGGTGAACCAACAGAGGAAGACATTTCTCTCTGTCTCTCTCTCTCTCACTGTCTAACTCTATCTTGTCAAATAAATAAATAAAAATGTGAACTCTGGAATTAGACAAATATCAGCCACCAATTAGACTATCTAAACTTGATTAAATAATTTAATCACTCCAAGTTTCCCTTTCTTCATCTGAAGTGAGGACAATATTATCTATTTAGAAAGTTTTTATGAGAATATGTTAAAGCGTAGAAGAATACTCCATCTCATGTTTAACATATGTTTTAAATAACTATAGCTAATACCATTAAATATATATATATATATATATATATATATACATATATAATTAAATATGTCACCAGCGCTGTGGTGATCTGAAGCCAGGAGCCGGGTACTTCCTCCCGGTCTCCCATGTGCGTGCAGGGGCCCAACCACTTGGGCCATCCTCCACTGCCCTCCTGGGCCACAGCATAGAGCTGGACTGGAAGAGGAGCAACCAAGACTAGTACTCAGCGCCCCAACCGGGACTAGAACCTGGGGTGCCAGCGCCGCAGGCGGAGGATCAACCAAGTGAGCCATGGCGCTGGCCCCGTGTTTGCTTCATTTTTAATGCAATAATTTATAAGCATTTTGGATTGTCTCTGTCCTCACAGAAACTATCTCAGGAAGTATTAGTATTCCCTTTTTAGAGAGGAAGAAATGGAGAGTGAGAACATTTTGTTGCTTTTCTAGAACTACAGAGGTAGTAAGTGGCAGAAATAAGGTTTAAATTGTACCTGTATGCTCTGATGTCTCCTTGTTTTCACTATACAAAGCTCTCAGTGAGTTTAGAAGGAGTAGCTATAATAGATGTGCAGAATGTTTTCTGTTTCGGTAGGACTATTGCAAAAATGCGATTGTGACATTAGTTGTCAACTGGATCTGTTATTCATTGCTGCTTTGAGTTATGGTACCTGTTATCTGCTTGACTGCCATTAGATGGCAATCT
The DNA here is from genome assembly GCF_033115175.1 of Lepus europaeus. Taxonomy (NCBI): domain Eukaryota; kingdom Metazoa; phylum Chordata; class Mammalia; order Lagomorpha; family Leporidae; genus Lepus; species Lepus europaeus. The sequence continues at coordinate 87,150,819 of NC_084834.1, read as the reverse complement.
TGCACCACTAATTATGATAGTAACACTATTTTGCATTGGTATTCAGCTTTATAGTTTACCATGTATTTCAAATATGTTTTCTCATCAAATTATCACAATAACATTTTCAAATATATGTTAATATAGCCCAAGTACAGTGGAGGAAGTAAATACTCTTTGGTTAAAAAAATAATAATAACTTATGAACCAGACCTTAACATACAACAGGCTCTTTCCTGCTGCTTCTAATTTTACAAATAACTCTAATATATTTGATTACATATCTTTCAAAGCCACTGGGAATCATAATAACATCTTAGAAGAGGATAAAAAGATTGCTTCAAGAAGGCAGTGCTGACTGGTGAAAAATATGGACCATAAGCCAAAAAGCAAAGGAAAGGAAAAGAGATTTAAAAAGTTGACAAAGTCATAAAGCAGAATGGTGTGGGGTCATTTAATGTAGCAACAAACATCTCTATCCATATCAGCAGGAAATAAAGCCTTACTGTATTCCAATGTATTACTCCACTGAATTTTAAAAATTATTATTTTAGCCCTGAGTCATCAAAAATGTACATCATGTATTCTCAGTTAAGATGGAAAACTATGATTCACTTTTAAAATACATCCAGCTAAACTTTTATTTACTTTTTAATATGTTAAATGGAAAAAAATCCCCAGTTCTTTATAAACTCTCCTCCAGAAAATATCATTTCAAAAGGATTCCACATTGCAAAAATTAGAATGTCCTTTAAGCTACATTTTATATTTTATAATTTCCCCATGCAAGTTCTTACTAAGACCAGCAAGACACAATGATAGTTCTGTAAATGTTTGGTGATTATCATTCTTGAAAAAGCAGTAATTTATTTATGGTCTACTGATTGAGTATAGGGTCAAGACATTACTTAAACACAAGATATACTATTATCACTAAAAGATATTTTCAAGATGGACATTTCAAAAAGAGTGGTTGGTATTTGCATTTTTGCTTGACCAAGTAATTTACCAGTTCATTAATTTGATACTTTGTTTTCAGTTGCCAATTTTAAAATAGTAACTACCTGGCTGCATTATTTTCAGTGTTCAGTTCACTGTGTTAAATGGTATGCTTAACTGGCAGAATAATATACTAACTGGAACTTTAGAATTAGAAGCTCCTCCTGCTTAGAGAAGAGACTTCCTGAGTATTGTTCTAACTGTATTATTCCAAGGTCAAAACAGTTTAAGGGAAAGCCTTGCCTCTTAATTAAGAAACTGAATAGTTTCATTTAGTAAGCACAATTGCAATTAATTATTTTATTTTTCTTACAGTTGCCAATAGTATAAGTCATTTGTACTTGATGATTTAAAAGTGCTTCTGGATATTTTGCCTTTCATTCCTTGCTATACTTCAGGAGAATTGCTTTAACTACAAAGAAGGCTTGTAGATGGAACAGCTTTCAAAATTTAATCAGCTGTAGTTGAAAAAAGTTTATGTATTCTGACTTAATTTGATATTAAATGACAACAATTTTAATGAAGCCATAGTATTTGCTTGCAACCTGCTAGTGTAGCATTTCCTCCTGTAATAAACTCTCTTCTGTCACACGAAAGGGCAGTCAATGGCCAAGTTCATTAGAGGATACAGTCAAAAGAAAAGATTTCTTTCATTCTGCATGGTTTTTCTGGAGCAATTAGAAAGAAAATATGTGTCTCACTATAAAATTTCATGGCCTCTTACAATTATGTAGTGACATCTCCATACAATTGCTTGAATAATGCTAGCAACATCAGCTGTCACTATCAAAATGAGCAAATAATTAAGAAACCGAATGCTAGCCCTTCTTCTGAAAGAACAGAATATTTATGTATTTAGAATTGTTCACCAATAAGAAAAATAACCACTAACATGAAATTTAATTTCCTATGGTGCCTGAGGTGGAAAAGAGAGAAATAATAATGAACATTCACACAATTAACAACAAATTAAGTTGTAATTGTACACACTAAAAACAATTACAGACTTTCTGTTCCTTGTACTACAAAATTTTAATAGCATAATTTTATCAGGTGCTTAAAATAGCATCTTGACCTTTTTATTTACTTTCTGATTTTTTTGTCATCTTCAGTTTCTAAAAGTTTATAGTGGAATTGGAAAGTCTTGCTTTTATGAGGATCATCTTTTCTAGACCCTTAAATGTTAGTGTGCTCAGATAATTTTTTTTTTAAATATAAAATTTATTTTGTTTGAAAGGCAAAGTGATACACATACATACAGAGAGAGAGAGAGAGAGAGAGAGAGAATCTTATATTCATCCCTTGGTTTGCTCCCCAAATGGCTACACCAGCTGGGACCAGGCCAGGCAGAAAGCAGGAACAAGGAATTCCATCTGCATCTCCCTTGTGGGTGGCAGGAACTCAGGTACTTAAGCCATCATTCTCTGTTTGCCAGGCTTATTAGCAGGAAGTTGTATAGGAAAAAGAAGAGCCAGGACTCAAACCAGCACTCTGGCAAGGGGTGTGGGTATCCCAAGAGTGGCTTAACCTGCTACACTATGGTGCTTACTCCTAAGATAGTTTAAGTAAGTCTGAGATTTGTCTGGATAACAGAACGTTAGTAGATCTGGTTGATGCTTTGATATTGATAACACAGTGCTCAGTTTATTGCCTGCTAAGGTGAAAAACAGACAAACACTTTAAGGCAAAGCTGATATTTTTCTTGAGGGAAAACAGGAAGATTTACTAAGAATTTGAATGTAGTTTCAGGCAGATCTTTATGGAGTGTCTTGGTTGGGATTGGATAGAAAAATGATAAAATAGTGTATTAATCAGCCTTTTTTCTTACTACAACTAAAATATCTGTGAAGAACTAATTTATAAAGGAAAGGATTTATTTTGGCTTGTTGTTCTGGAGGCTCGCAGCCCAAGCTCAGGCACACGTTTTAGTCTAGCATCTGGCGAGGGTAGTGAATGGTGAATACAAGGGCTGAGAAGTCGCAGGGTGAGCCCGGAAGCTGAGAGAGCAGCTGGGCCAAACTCAGCTTAAATAACCAACCCTGTCTTGAGACCCACCTTCAAAGGCAAGGTTCAAATGACCTAAAAACCTTCCCTGGGACTCAACTCCCATATGTCAAAATTAGATCAACTCTCCACTCTTACTCCATTAACCATTAACATTAATTCATTAATCATCAATGTAAGCTTTTGGAGACTAAGCTTTCAATACTTGGGTCTTTGAAGGACACCAAAACTAATATCCAACATTAACCAATGGTTTAGGGATATAGGATTAGTGGGAGCAATAAGGTAATGACTTTAATGTCAAACATTTAATGATACTGGGGTCATGAACTGTTGATGTTTTCTATTGAAGAATTCTTGGGGTTATGGTTAAAGATCTTATAAGGAAAATAATGTTTATTTAGAATAACTGTTTTATGCCAAAAATAAAATGAAAAGTGATGCTCCTATAGAAAGCTGTTGGCCGGTGCCGCGGCTCAATAGTCTAATTCTCCACCTGCGGCACGGGCACCCTGTGTTCTAGTCCCGGTTGGGGCGCTGGATTCTGTCCCAGTTGCTCCTCTTCCTGTACAGCTCTCTGCTGTGGCCCAGGAAGGCAGTGGAGGATGGCCCAAGTCCTTGGGCCCTACACCTGCATGGGAGACCAGGAGAAGCACCTGGCTCCTGGCTTTGGATCAGCTTGGTGCGCTGGCCGCAGCTCACTGGCTGCAGCGGCTGTTGGGGGGTGAACCAACGGCAAAGGAAGACCTTTCTCTCTGTCTGTCTCTCTCCACTGTCCACTCTGCCTGTCCAAAAAAAAAAAAAAAAGCTGTTTAGGGGTTGTTGGTTTTCGGCATGGTCTTCAGGATAAATCACTTTTAATTAGGGGCATGGCCCCCAGATTTTCACTACCATTTGAAGTGTCACAGTCAGATAGCAAGTTTCTAGGGGTGATTATCTCAATAAAGTTCAGCTCTCCTTTCTGCTGAACGATCCTTTCTCTGCTGGGTTCTAACTTGCTGAATAGCACCAACATTTGGGTAGACTACAAAACTTGTAAGCAGGCATCACTAGCTTTAATTGATTCTACTTTTTAGCTATTCTTGATGCTGTACCCTTCCCTCTACTGCTCCTGTTTCAGCCTTTTCAAACCATCATGATTTTCCTTGAATTAACTCTACTGACCCAGTTAGTATTTTAAAGTCCTTTCTCTAGCTTCAATCTCCATTGATGCCATCTTTTTTTTTTTTTTTTTTTTTTTTTTTTTTTAACAAGCAGAGTTAGAGAGAGAGAGACAGAGAGAAAGGTCTTCCTTTGCCGTTGGTTCACCCCCCAAATGGCCGCTATGGCTGGTGCACTGCACCAATCCGAAGCCAGGAGCCAGGTACTTCCTCCTGGTCTCCCATTTGGGTGCAGGGCCCAAGCACTTGGGTCATCCTCCACTGCCTTCCCAGGCCACAGCAGAGAGCTGGACTGGAAGTGGAGCTACCGGGACAGAATCTGGCACCCCAACCGGGACTAGAACCCAGGGTGCTGGCACTGCAGGCGGAGGATTAGCCAAGTGAGCCGTGGTGCCGGCCATGGATGCCATCTTTATTATTTTTGATTTTTCTCCCACTGCCATCCTTGGTGTAGAACTAAGTCCCTCTTACTCTTACTCTACCCCACAAATTTTTTTATCAAATACAAACTTTGATGAGTGAGATTGACATCATTTCAAACTTTGGAGACATATTGATAAATAACCTGGTGAGGGTAAGAGCACAGCAGTTGAAAAATGCATGGAAATAAGAGAATTCAGGGTATTCTGTCTCCACATTTATGCACCTGATAAAATTCCATGTTTTCTCCAAGTTCTGAGCAGTTTATCCTTTTCCTTTATTTCTTTCAAAGAAATCAGTTCCACAAGCTACTTTCAGGGCTAAGCATAGGCTAACTCACTAGTCCAAAAACAGTCTCTGCCCTCAAAAATTCTTTATAGAGCCTTCTATTAAGAAAACAAGAGTACTTCTATGTAAATTCTCCTAAAAATTGTTTCAGGAATAATCTAGTCTCTCTCTGCTTACATTGTAGTTGCTTCCTTATTAATCTCTAGCTTAACATACTCTAATACATTCATTGTATTGCATACAAGTTGTATGCTTAAATACCTGATCTTGATCAATGATCTATTTAAAAGTCAATGTTTCTCATTACCTTCATTATAAAATCAATTTCATTAGAATCATACAATATTTGCAAACTCACCATTTTTTCTACATACTAAGCTTGACTTCCAGCAAATATTTATTAAAGATTTACTGTGGGCCCTAAAGATTATAATAGCAAGCATGAGTCATGTGGAACACAGTCTAACTGGGAATTCTGATTTTAAAAAATTGCTAACGAAGGAAAAGAACAGAGTGCAGTAGAAGGATATAGTGATTTGGTAGTGGGGAAAGATTTTCTGGGGAGGTGACATTTTTAAACTCTTATATGAAAGATAAGTGGTATAGATAAAATAACAGGTCAAGAGGTTTTTTTTTTAGCAAATTGGAAATTCTGGAGGAAAGAAAATATGATTATAGAACTTCAAGGAAACAACGTTCTCTGGCAGCAGCATAAGTAATCAGAGACATCAGATGGAGGACTTGGATGTACTTCATCCTCTCTCATCTGCAAAATCTTTCAAATGAGGTATTTAATGAGTAAATTTCAATACAATAGAAGACCTAAAAATAGAAATGTTTAAGTATAGCTGGAAAATAATACAGTGTTATCCCAGCCTTTCAAAAGCAAAGAGTTCTTACAAATTATTAATAAAATTTTAATTTTGCAGTTCATTTTTGTTTTTAATTTGCCTTTAAATCATCAGAAAGAAGATAGGATTTTGTTAATGACATTTGGTGTAAAATAAAATTGATAAGTGCTTCAATATTTGCATAATTAAAGTGAGAATGTGTTCTCATATGATTTTGATGCTGTATATGGGTGAACATCATTAATTACATCATTGACCAGGAATGGTATTCTTATGATTTGAACCTGTCAATATGCATTTGTAAATAACACTTCATTTCTATCAGAATTGCCTTTGAGTTCTTTTGAGCAATCCTTTCAGTGAAAATGTCAAAAGAGTTCTATGTAATTCTTTTTAAGGTGTGTTTGTAGCAGGAAATAAATATACATTCATTTGACAAAAATACAATTCAAGTGAGAATTCTTAAAAGTAAGTAATTATTAAAGACTGATTTCTGGCTATCCAATATCTGTTTGTAAATGATAATGGCACTTTGTGTGTCTAATTGGCAAATAAATCAATCTATTTTTTTTACTCCATTGTTATAGATATATTTCCTCGTTCAGTCACATGGTTCTTTGAGAATTCTTTCTGTAACTTAAGTGACAAATTAAGACAAAATTACTGAAGTATTTTTAAAAATATTATTTTAGAAAAGTAGGACTACTCATATATTCATTTTTTTATTTTTATTTTTAGCTAGAAACTTTTTATTTAATGTATACAAACGTTGTGCATTTAACACATACAAATTTGGGAACATAGTGATTCTTCCCTGATACAACATTCTATAAATGAAGAAATTAAAATCCATGAGTAAAGTTACTTAGTATAATCTAACTGTGAATCCTAGAACATAATATGGAAGGATTTGTATTAATCTTTTGAATATCTTTAGTAAAATTAATTAATCTTATAAATTAAACTATAAGTTAAAGCTTTGGTAAATGATTGTAACTGTAAATAATACTTAAAAAAACTTGTTTATGACACCCTTTAAAATATTTGTAGTTGACTTCAACAGCTATGATCCAAAGCTATAATGATTGTTTTTATTAAATATCATCAGATGCAGTGAGACAAAAATTGCAATTTAAACAAAATTTTTAAAAAGTGAGGATATTTCCTTAGCAATTCCATGGCCTTGAGAGAAAATACACATGATCAAACATGGATCAGCAATTGCAAGTGCATTTCAAATTTGACTTTTAATTATATTCGGTAATATATATTTATATGTGTTGATTTTGAGCTTGCAGGCATAATGAGATTTTTGTTATTGTAAAATAAAGCCAACTATACTTTTAATGATTGTATTGTAAGGTTAGTTTCATTTTGTAATGTAGCTTTTATTATAGCCATCAGGAGTAGAAACATTTCTATAACAGAATACCTGTGGTATTAGCGTGTTAGCCAGCTCCTTTAGCACTGATGGGACCTGCGGACACACTTTGCGGATAGGATGCCCAGAAGGTCTGAGTCCAATAAGACTATAGGGAGATGTGCTAATCTAACTCTCTTTTCTACCTTCTATGCAGTACTCCTCAGGAAATGGATGCATTGACTAAAAATGCAAACGCTTCACCCTATTATGCAAAATTCAGATTTCTTTTATTGTTCAGCATTTTAAAGCTGGATTGGCTTTTTCTTTTACTTTTTTTTTTTTTTTTTTTTTTTGGATTTGGCTTTTTCACTTTCCTCCTTCTACATTACTTTCTTTGGCCCATCTCTTTCCCTCCAATAGTATTGAAAGAGGAAATGTTTGATGCATTTAGTGAGAAGCAGAATTATATAGAAAACACATATTTATTTTTGATGTAAAAATTAATAATAATAAAAAATAATAATGTCAATATTAGTCCTATATGAAGTTCCTTGATAATGATGACTCAAATGTAGTAAGAATATATTTTTCTAGGAGAAATACTTTATGACACATGTCTTCCCTGTACTTACTTTAAGGGAAGCTTCTTGTTTATCTTGCTCATCTGTAAATACCCACATGGTGTTCTTTGGGGCTTTGAACTGATTCTCACACATTTGATAATTGATTGTCACACATTTGATAATTGATTATTTGTACTAAGTATAGCCTTGTGTGTGCTTTGGGTTGAAAACGTTTTCTGCAGTTTATGTGTTACCAACACAATGGTATCAAGAGATGGAACCTTTAAGAAATAATTAAGTCACAAAAGCTCCTGTATTATTAATTGCACGAAGGCCTTCGTAAAAGAGGATTCACACAGTATTGTTTCATTTACTTAGCTTATTCTTCATGGGCAGATGGAGCCAGGAGGCCCTCACCAGATGAACTGTCAGTGCCTTGTTCTAGGGCTCTCTAACATCCTGAACTGCAAGAAATGAAGTTCCGTTTGTTATAATTTACCCAGTCTGTTTTGGAAGCATAAAATTCATCAAGACAGAAAGCCTGCACAGTAATACTACTCATCCTATTTGCTGTATGCTGTATTAGCTCAGTATTTGCAAAATTAGACACTAAGTGTGGTTTAAGTCATTGTTCTCATACAAAAAGTCATGAGGAAACTGCTTATTATGTGAGAATTTGAGAATTTTAAAAAAAGTACACAATGAAAATTCTGTGATTATAGAAGAATTTAAAAAATCTGTGAATAAATTTCTTAACAACATTTACAGAGAAGTGATATTACATGTAATATAATAAATCAAATTCAATTCCATTTTGGTTCCATTATCAGTTTTATTTTGTGCATTATAAGCTAGAGTTCAGTGAATAGGTTTTTTACAATACTTTCATGGATTTTATTAAAATGGGCAAATGCCTTCTTCCCATTGGTACAATATTTGTTGTTTATAGTAGAGATAGTCTGTGTGAGTGTGTATGTGTGTGTTAGGGATGAGAGAGCAAGGGGATTAGAGAGGATCAAGCAATGAATAAATGAATTTGTAAACTCATAAGAATATAGTGATAAAAACACTATATTATAAAAAGATTAATATACAATTCAATTATCCATAAGAATGTTTAAAAACAATTGAGAATAATTATAGATCATGACATAGAGCCAATGCATTTTATGAAGGAAATAGTTATATATAACTGAAGTGTACTTCTCTTTGACCATAACATGCTTTTTTAAACTTAAGGTATATCAATTTCATGTATTTCATAAATACAAATTTAGGAACGTAGTGATTCTCCCCATCCTACCATCCTTCCCGCTTGTCTTGCCCCTCCCTCTCCTATTCGCATCATTATTTTTTACTAAGATCTATTTTCAATTGATTTTATACACATAAGATTAGCCCTACTCTAAGAGTTCAACAAAAAGTATGAAAAAAAAAAACTGTTCCTCAGCAGACAAATACCATGTTGTAAATAAATGCTATTTATCATGGATTTGCTAGAATGTTAACTATTTTGTCAGAGTGCCTTTGGATGAAGAAGAAGAGTGCACTCACTTACATTAAAAGTGCAGTAAATGGGGCACATGTTTGTCACAGCAGTTACAGATAATTCTTAGGATAGCCACAGTTCTTTGAAGCACCTTGATTTGAGTCCTGGTTTCCTGATAATGTCCACCAGGGAGGCAACTCAACTAGTTATGTCCCTGCTACCTGTGTGAGAGACCTGGATTGAATTCCTAATTTCCAGATTCAGCTTGGCTGAGTTCTTGCTGTTATGGACTTTTGGGGAATGACCCAGTGGATGGGAGATGGAGCATTCATATTCTTACTTTTTAAGTGAAAAATTAATTTTTGAGAAATACAGTAAATATTATAAATAAATAAACCCATGGGATTAAACTAGCAGTAAATATTTATTGCTAATTATTGGAAATATGTATCTTTACATTGTTTATTAAAAGTTACCATGTTCTATAAATAATTTATGTAAATGTTTTACACTAAAGAAGGAGAGTAACTTCCCACCACTAAAGCGAGATATGTATATGGTGACTTATTTTGTTTTTGAAGATTTATTTTTACTTGAAAGAGTTGGAAAGATTGAAAGAGAGACAGAGAGATCTTATATGTGCTACTTCACTACCCACATGGCCACAATGGCCAGGACTGGGCCAGGCCAAAGCTAGGAGCCTGGAACTCCATCTGGGTCTTCTTTGTGGGTCATCTTCTTTTTTAAAAGATTTATATTTTTATTTGACAGAGTTACAGAAAGAGAGAGAGAGAGAGAGAGAGAGAGAGAGAGAGAGAGAGAGAAAGAAAGAGAGAAAGTGAGAATATCCCATCTGCTGACTCACTCCCCAATGACCACATTGGATGTACTGGGGCAGGCTGAAGCCATGAGCCAGGAGCTGCATCTAGGTCTCCTACATAGGTTCAGGAGCCTAAGGGCTTAGGCCATCTTTCTGTGCTTTCTCAGGTGCATTAGCAGGGAGCTGGATTAGAAATGGAGCAGCTGGGACTCAAACTGGCCCCCATATGGGATGCTGTTGCAGGCAGTGGTTTAACCCACTATGCCACAGCACCAGCCCCTTGGGCCATCTTCTGCTACTTTCCCAGGTGCATTATCAGGGAGCTGGATTGGAAGTAGAGCAGCCTGCTCTTGAACTGGCACCCATAGGGCATGCTGGCATCACACTTGGTGACTTAACCAACTATACCACAGTATCAGCCCCAATGTCGTGACTTCTATCCAAAGAGTACAGTGTGGTGAAGGTATAGGAAGAGCATTGGTACAATTGAGAAAGCTGAAAAATGTTGTACACTTGATATGATGCTGTGAAATGGATACTTTGCCTCTGTGATCTTTCTTTTATAACCTATAATCCCTGTACAGTCATTAAAAATCATAAATCCCAGTAGAGGATCATCCTATACTGTATCTGACCAGCAACTCTCAAAATTGGCAAGTGCATAAAAGATAAGCAAAACCTAAGAAACTGGCACAGCCAAAAGTAGTCTAAAGAGACATACCAACTAAATTTAATGAGATTTCCTGGATGGCATCTTGGAACCAAGGACTTTTGGTGAAAACTAAGCAAATCTGAATAAAGAATGCTTTTTTATTTAATATTAGTAATGTGTCAGTGTTGGCTCATCAATTGTATCAAATGTACCATACTATTACAAGATGCTAACAGCAGGGTAAACGCTGTGTGCATGTGTGTGTGTGTGTGTGTGGAGGGCTTATATGGAAATTCTATATTAGCTGGTTAGTGTTGACTTTGAAAGAAATTAGGGCAAAATGAAATATTGATAAAAAATTGTAACAACATCACGGTGGTGGGTGTCTTTATATTAGTGTCAGGACACAAGATCTCTGCTTCATACTTACATGGAAAGTCATTTGGATCTCACAGAATGTGTGCATTTGCATTAGCAAACCATCTGTACACACCAAATGCAAGAAAGTTTACCACGTAATGCTTATCATCGTGTGGATATAAGATAAGAAGGATTAAGGATGTATATTATGGGGGTGGCATTGTGGCACAGCGTGTTAAGCTACAGGCTGAAACACCAGTATCCCATATCAGAACGATGGTTCTAATCCCTGTTGATTGGCTTCCTATTCGGTTCCTTGAGAATGCTCCTGGGAAGGCAGCAGAAGATGACCTCTATGCTTGGACTTCTGCTACCCTTATGGGTGTTCCAGGCTCCTGGCTTTAGCCTGCCCCAACCCTAACTATTTCTGCCATTTGGGGAGTAAACCAGTGGATGGCACCATGGCTTTCTATCTGTCCCTCATCTCTGTCACTCGGCCTTTCAAATAAATGAATAAAATCTCTAGAAAAGGATGTAAATTTCAGGAAAATATGATCCTATTATACTATATTTCTTTTATTCCAAGGTTTATAAAAAAGTATTTTTGAAGATGTTTTAAATAACAACTGGCATCCCAGTTGCCAACTGGCAATTAAGTTTTCTGATTGAGAGGCAAATAGAACCTGACAGAAGGGGCTTGCTAATAATCTGTTGGGCTTTAGGCCTTGTAAGTTAAGAGGCCCAGACCTATCTATCTCTTCACATGGGGTACATCCTAAGGGAGGTGTGAACCTCCTGAGGGAAGGCACCCTGTTGACTTGCATTACTTAGCTGGCCTGGGAGGAGAGCTGGCCAGGTAAAGGCAGGTGGCATCTCTAACAAGAAATTTACAGTTCTGCCTGCAATGCTGCTGACCCTACTTGGCCATCCCCTCAGCTGAGGTGGTCGCTTTGGAAGTTGGGCTGAGTGAAGGGCTTTTCAGCTTAGAATTTTTGATAAGTTGTGAAAGAATCAAGTTACATCTAACAATTGAATTTCTACTTCAGATGTACTATCAGTGAGGAAAAAATGACCCCAAATATGCAAAAAGGTACAAAATGTAAAAGGGAGGTAAAAATCACTTGTGACAACTTCATAATTTATTTTCATGGAGATTTCTACTTTTGTAAGTGCAGAATATTTATACATTTAAATACCCAGTACAAACTCTGCGTGAAATTCATCAAAAGGGAAATCAATCCACATTATCTTAGTTCTCTTAAAAGCATATGTAAATTAAAATACATCACATAGCTAGTTCCGATTTTATTGACAGCTCTTACTGTCTCTCAGGGATTTGAATGTTTAAATATTTTAGCAGCCACACTGGTTAATGATTCAAGAATGTCACTGCTTCAGAAATATAGCAAAATGCACCAGCTGTGAAAGTGATGCAGCACACCATTTCTCAAGATTTTTCCCCATAAAGTATATAGTTCCTGAGGCTGGCTTTGTGGTACAGTGAGTTAATACTTGGCTTGTGATGCAGGCATCTCATAGGAATACTTATTAGGGTTCTAGCTGCTCTACTCCCAATCCTGCTCCCTGTTCATGTGCCTGGGAAAGCAGCAGAGGCTGACCCAAGTACTTGAGCCTCTGTCCCACAGTGTGGGAGACTCAGATCAAGTTTCAGGCTCTTGTGTCTATTTGGGGAGTGAGCACCAGTGAATGGATAATCTCTCTCTCTCTTTATAAAGGTTTATTTATTCATTTGAAAGGCAGATTTACACAGAGGCAGAATGAGAGACAGAGAGAGTGAGAGAGATCTTCTATCTGCTGGTTCACTCCCCAGATAGCTGCAATGACCAGAGCCAGACAGATCCAAAAAAGGAGCCAGAAGCTTCTTCCTGGTCTCCCACGTGGGTGCAGAGGCCCAAGGAATTGGGTCATCTTCTACTGCTTTCCCAGGCCATAGCAGAGAGCTGGACTTGAAGTGGAGCAGCTGAGACCGAACGGGTACCCAAATCGGATGCTGGCACTGCAGGCGGTAGCTTTACCTGTTAGGCCACAGCGCCAGCCCCATCTCTCTCTCTCTCTCTCTTTTTTTTTTTTTTTTTTTTTTTGACAGGCAGAGTTAGACTGTGAGAGAGAGAGAGACAGAGAGAAAGGTCTTCCTTTTTCTGGTAGTTCACCACCCAAATGGCCGCTACGGCCGGCGCGCTGCGCCAATCCGGAGCCAGGAGCCAGGTGCTTCCTCCTGGTCTCCCATGCGGGTGCAGGTCCCAAGCACTTGGGCCATCCTCCACTGCCTTCCTGGGCCACAGCAGAGAGCTGGACTGGAAGAGGAGCAACCAGGACACAATCCGGTGCTCCAACCAGGACTAGAACCCAGGGTGCCAGCGCCACAGGCAGAGGATTAGCCAAGTGAGCTGCGGTGCCAGCCGCCCCATCTCTTTTAATGTCTGTCCTTCTCTTTGTGTCACTCTGCCTTTCAAACAAACAAATATTAAAAAGTAAAAAATATTTTTCCTGCAAGTGATTTAATTAACCATCTAATAATATGTGTGTGTTCTTGCATGCGTGCCTGCACTAACATGTGATTACTGACAAATGATAAGATGTTCTCTTGTACCTGACACACTCCTTTTGAAGAACTTCATTAGCAGATTATTTGTCTGAACTAGTGAGCTATTTGAAGATATTTTCCATACTCTGTGATAATGAAAATTAGTGTACTCAATAGCCAAAACCTAAGTGAGCATAATAAAACCTTGGAAATGGAAATAACATCTTTTCATGCTTTATTACATACATAAATCTAAATATATGTTAAGTGAAAATGTATAAAGTGAGGATGATATCTATTTTGTAGAAGGATATGGGAAAAAGAATTTGAGAGCACATTGTAAAGAGAAGCATTAAAATAGAACTCATGGAATTTGTGTTAATTTTAAGGAATTATGTTTATAGACTTTAACTGTATCTCAGTAATGCTGGCTTAAGTAAAATCTAATTTCCTTAGTGGTACAGTTTTAATAATTTAGATTTCCTGAAGAGGAGTAATAATGAACAAAGAATTGGTGTACAAATTGTAAAATAGAGGGATAAGGTGAAAAAACACTTGAATCGATTTTGCTCAGGCTAAATAACAAATTATTTAAAAAATATAGCTAATGGCTTGTTTTTAATGTCACAGGAGGTGCAGTTTACAGAAATAAATAAAATACTCATGTTTCTTTTTAGATCCTCACTGAACCCATAAAATGAATGTTTCTAGAATACTTGTACAGATTTTAAGTTCACTCAGCCTAACTTCACTCTGTAGTAAAGTACGAAAGTAGAAAGAAATAGTTTGCAATCTTAAGGGTCTGAGGAATTTATTTATTTATTTTTGCTCAGAGAAAAGCTTTATTGACTTTCTGATGAGGGATGAATTTGGGCAGGCTTAAAAAGTTTCGTGGAAAACACTGTGGGAAGAATGCCCATTTTTCCATGAACTTTTTGAAGAGTCCTAGTGTACATAGCAAGTTGAGCAGCCTGGAAGAGTGATAAGCAAAGCATTTTGTCCCTAAAATGGATGTAAAATAAATGTTGTGTAAGATTTTAGTGAGTTACTTGGTCTAATTTATTAAAAAAGAAAAGCCTTCCTTTTAGAAAATCAACAAGATTAACAGCACCAACAAAAAACAAGTGGTACCCCTCCTTTTAGAAAGCTTTGAAGTTAATGTGGGTATGCCTTCATGTACACAATTATGGTAGCTGGATTTTAATCTAATGGTGGTGACAAGGAGCAGGGTCATAACACAGAAGCTGATCAGCTCTACCTCTACAGCCTCATGTGGGAACAAAGTAACCTTTACTTGAAGTCTCAACTGTTAGTGAAATTAAACTTGCAGTGTACTGACTCTGTCAAAGATGAGGGATGTTTAGAAAAAGTCCATGGTTCCTTTTTAGAATGCATTCTATAAATCTCATGGCAAATTCCCAAGTTCCTGTCTTTGATAAGAACAGTACATTGGAGGGACTTAATGTGAGGAAATTCTCTTATTGTGGATAGCTCAAGAAACAATAAAGTAATGAAATCCTTTGTCAATTTCTTAGAGTTTTGTTTTTTTTTTTTTTTTTTTTTTTTTTTTACAATGCCCAATATTTTAAAATCCCATCAACTTTGTGGTAAGTGGAGACAGAAGTTTAGACATTCTTTCTGTACCCAAGAGAGTAAGAAATATAATGGTTTGTTCTTTTTCATTAGTGAGGCCCTCATGTTCATTCAATATTCACAAATCTTCCAAGTTAGCTTCATATAATATTGTTGAGTTCATGGATGCTCTGTTTCAACACTTATAACTGAACTGAAATGAAGCACATTTAATTTTTTTTTTTTTGACAGGCAGAGTGGACAGTAGAGGGAGAAAGAGAGAAAGGTCTTCCTTTTTGCAGTTGGTTCACCCTCCAATGGCCGCCGCGGTAGGCGCGCTGTGGCTGGCGCACTGCGCTGATCCGATGGCAGGAGCCAGGTGCTTCTCCTGGTCTCCCATGGGGTGCAGGGCCCAAGGACTTGGGCCATCCTCCACTGCACTCCCTGGCCACAGTAGAGAGCTGGCCTGGAAGAGGGGCAACCGGGACAGGATCGGTGCCTCGACCGGGACTAGAACCCGGTGTGCCGGCGCCGCAAGGCGGAGGATTAGCCTAGTGAGCCGCGGCGCCGGCCAAAGCACATTTAACTTTAATAAAACCATGGTTAATGTATTCCCATCTCCTTTAAAATCCTTGTTTTGCATTAAGTCCTCTCCTACTAGCCTTGAACAGTTGAATATTGAGGTCTCCAGTGTAACTCTCCTCAGCACTTTTTATGCCAGAAGATTCGAAAGCTGCCCCCTGGCCTGCCCCACATCCAGGGATGCACCACTACATCCTGGTGTTTCTGCAGTATGGCAGACAACCTTGCTTATTCTCAGATCCCTCCACCCGCCAGTTGTGAATAGTGTCAGAGACTAACTGCATTCTAGCACATAGTAGGTCCTGGAAAGTGGTGTTTTAAAGGAATGGATGAAATCTGAATCATTACATGTAACTGTAATACTAACTGTGTTGTAGCCGTCTGGGGAGTGAACCAGCGTATGAAAGACCTTTTTCTGTCTCTCTCTCAGTAGCTCTTATCTCTCAAAAAATAAGTAAAATCTTTAAAAACAAATAATGACAAAGTACTCATGGTAGTGATCAATGTATTAAAGAAAGTAACATCTTAATCAAAGAAAATTATAGATACAGTTGACTTTTGTTGATCTAAAGAATGAGGATTGGACTTAGCTTTTGACCTGCAAAATCACTTCCTTGATTTTCTGTTTAGGATCAATCACTCCAGTTCTGAAATCAGCCACATCTCTTCCTGAAACTCCCTTCTGATACCAACTCTGTAAAATTCACTCTTATATAACCATACTGTAATTGTTTTATTTTCAGTACAGTGAGCATACATGCCTAAATCTCAAAATATTGCTAGATATTATATAAAAATAAATATTAAATGTGAATATATTAATTAGTCAGCAAATACTCATTATTGTTCCTGCCTCTGAATTCTTCATTTGATTTCCATGAAACTACCTGCATTAGTTTTCTGCATACCTCAAAGTCTCCTTTCCTAGGTACTCTTAAGATGCGTATTTAAATGTTTGATATGTTTAAGGATTAGGTTTCAGACTTTTTTTTTTACTTTACCTATAAATATACCTTTGATTATTTCATTCAGTCTCCTGGCTGTAAGTGCTATTAAAGCACACAATTGACAACATTTCTGTCTCCATCACATTTATTTCTTTTTTGCTGAAGACATGTATTTACTTGAGATCTTTATTTGAGTGTCTAGTAGATCTCAGAAATATTTCTCAAACCAAACTCCTGATTTTTGACAGATAGACCCCCCAGTTTTTTCTTGCAATTCGTAATCATCTAAGCAGCTATTAACTGTATTCTTTTGGTTGGTAAGCATTAATAACTTGGGGCTACCCCTGGCTCCTCTTATTAAATTTTTTATTATTTTTGCATTTTATATATCTTGGTAAATACAATAGTGTCTGGAAATAGGGATTAAATTGTTAATTTGTCACTCATGTGAAAAGAAAAAGGAATTACAGTTAATCTCATCTTAGACCTATATTTCTTAAAGTGTGGTAAGTGAACCCTGAGGATCCCCCCAGACTGTTTCTAAGGGTCTGTGATGTTGCAAAGTTATAGAGGGAGATAACGAGGGGGATAGCGAGAGGGAGAAGAAAGAGGACAGGGAGAGGGAGTGGGAGAGGAAGATCTTTCATCAGCTGGTTCACTCCCCAGATTGTTGCAAAGGCTGGAGCCAGACTGATCCAGAGCCAGGAGCCATAAGCTTCTCCTGGGTCTCCCACAGGGGTGCTGAGGCCCAAGCACTTGAGCCATCTTCTGCTGCTTTTCTAGACCATTAGCAGGGAGTTGGATCTGAAATGGAGCACCCAGAACACAATATGCCCATGTGGGATGCTAGTTTTGCAGGTGACAGATTAACCTGCTGTATACAATGGCAGCCCTGGAACTACTTTCTTAATACTACCAAGAAACAGAAATTTAATTTTTCTTGTTTTGCATAGTATGATAATAGAACAGAGCAGACTTAACATAGTATTTCACATAGAGTCAAACAGTAAAGGTTAAATAGTTTATTAAAATATTACTGAATATTTTGAACTCATTGAATGATATTAGCAGACTATTCAACAACTTAGATGACAACTCTTCTTACAATAATGTTATAGCCTATCAAAAATAAAATGTACTAATTTATTCAAAAATAGCATAATGTTGGATCTTTGGTAGTTTTATAACTTTTGATAAAGCTTTCATTTGCACTCTTTTGCATAAAAATTACACAGTAATTTCTTAAGAAAGTGCAGTAATGGAATTTTGGAAAAATAGGATGTTCATTATTTTGATTCAATGGACTTTTATTGGCAAAATGTATGACAAGTGAATTAGATAATATCAGGAGCTGAGTAGGAAAGCAACTGGTTTACCGTGTTCGCTTTACCATTTCACATTTTGCTATTTGATAATTTAAAAGATTGTATTATTTAAATTTCCATCTTTTCACTGACAGTTATGGTTGAAAATAAGTATTTCTCATTTCACTTTCCCTTTTTGTTTCTTCGTTTCAAATTTATTTATCTTTTGTAGCTATCAGAGTGTTCTTATCAGAATCTTAGGTTATCTCATATCAATCAGATCAGTCCTGAGCTTTCCCATTATAATCTTTGTTTTCATTTTATTCTTTAAAATTAAGTAGAAAGAATGTTTAATATTTGATTTTTATTTAAAAATATTGCAAATGGTTAAAAAACAGTAATAGAAAAATTTACTACTAACCCTAGGTAAATAAATTTTTTTTTTTTTAATTTTTGACAAGCAGAGTGGACAGAGAGAGAGAGACAGAGAGAAAGGTCTTCCTTTTTGCCGTTGGTTCACCCTCCAATGGCCGCCGCGGTTGGCGCGCTGCGGCCAGCGCACCGTGCTGTTCCGATGGCAGGAGCCAGGTGCTTCTCCTGGTCTCCCATGGGGTGCAGGGCCCAAGCACTTGGGCCATCCTCCACTGCACTCCCTGGCCACAGTAGAGAGCTGGCCTGGAAGAGGGGCAACCGGGACAGGATCGGTGCCCTGACCAGGACTAGAACCCGGTGTGCTGGCGCTGCAAGGCAGAGGATTAGCCTAGTGAGCCGCGGCGCCGGCCAATAAATTCTATTTTAACATTTTTAATTGGTTAATCATGCCTAAGTAGAAAAACTAGAGAAGCATAGTTTTTCATACTTTCCTTTCTTCTGATATTCTTGGATACTGGATTATGGGGCCATAATGTTTGCCAGACTTAAAACCTCATTATGATGGTGAAAGTTCTAGGTCGTTAGAGCATACTGTAGCTGCAGTATGTAGTAAGCAGCTACTAAGTCCTAACAGAAGGGAGACTTCAAAAATACAATATTTGACTTTAGTCATAAAGGATAAGGAAGAGTTTGATGGGCCAAGAAGGACAGGAAGTGCTACATTAATAGCAGAGAGAACAGATTTCATGAAACAGATACATAAAAGGGCAGAGGGTATTTGGAATGTAGCAACTATTTTGTTGTTTTTAGGAAAGGAGGATGGGGAATGATCCCATGAAGCTATGGGGTTTGAGCAAGTTTCTAATCCAGACCGGTGACTCATATATGTATTATCTTGTGCATTTTCAGGGATTTGGTAAAGATTTTCTAAACAAGGGTACACTGTGACCAAGATGTGGTTTGAAGAAGTTCATACAATTTTAACAGAACACCATATTGTCATAATCATTGAATCCCTCTCCCAAGTCCCGCCCCTTTCTTTGCAATATTCATCTAGTCTATCAGTAGGTCATTAAAAATAACTGTGGTTTATAATTAAGCTTGAATCTTTTTAAAAGGATGGGGACTATTTAGTGATGGCAAATTATTTCCTCTGATTTATGTACATAATTAATATGTCCATATCTTATTCTGTTAATGGTTTTCCAAATATACTATATAATACATGGCTGCCTCAGGTAATGATACTTAAAATTTCAATCAGCATTAAAGTTTATTTGTGGGTAGTAGATGATAGGGACTGGTATATTTAAAATATTTCTTGTTAGCACATATCTTAGTGCAGATTTTTACTTTTTGTCCAAGACTATTACATGTTAAAGTATTTAGAAAATTTTAAACGTCAAATACAAGGGCAATATTAATTTTTATTAATTTTAAGTGCTTTCTATGGATTGTAGTGATACCAACTTTTTTTTAAATCAAATACTATTAAAATGTGTAGAGGGGGAACCACAAAAATTTTAAATAACCAAAGTAATAAGAGCAAAGCAAGAAGCATTGCACTACCTATCTTTAAAATATATTACAAAGGGGCTGGTGGCATAGTGTGTGAAATAATCTCCTGCTACACTGGCATCCCATGTGAGTACTGGTTCAGGAACTGACTTCACTTCCAATTTAGCTCCCTGCTAATGTACCTGGGGAAGCAGCAGAGGATATCCCAAGTTCTTGGGCCCCTGCACCTACATGGGAGACTTTGCTCGGATTTCAGGCTCTTGGCTTTGGCCAGTGTGGCCATTTGGGGAGTGAACCAGTGGGTGGAAGGTTTATTCTTTCTCTTTCTCTTTCTCTTTCTGTTTCCTCGCCCATATCTTCATCTCTCTTTCTGTACTCTTCCTTTCAAATAAATACGTAAATTTTTTTTTATTTGATAGGTAGAGTTATAGATAGAGAGACACAGAGAGAAAGATCTTCATTCCATTGGTTCACTCTCCAAATGGCATTCACGGCCGGTGCTGCGCCGATCCAAAGCCAGGAGCCAGGTGCTTCTTCCTAGTCTCCCATGCGGGTGCAGGGGCCCAAACACTTGGGCCATCCTCCACTGCCCTCCCGGGCCACAGCAGAGCTGGACTGGAAGAGGAGCAACCAGGACTAGAACCCGGTGCTCATATGGGATGCCAGCGCCACAGGTGGAGGATTAGCCAAGTGAGCCAAGGCACTGGTCCTATGTAAATCTTTATAAAACTAACGTAAAATTAAAAATCATAAAGCTATAGTAATTAAAACAATGTGATATTAGCATAAAAACAGATAAAGACCAACGGATTAGAATAAAGACTCTAGAAGTAAACTCACACATCTATAGCCAACTGATGTTTGAGAAAGATGCAGAAAGATGCTAAGAACACTCATTGGAAAAATACCAATCTTTTTGAGAAACAGAACTAGGAAAATTAGATGTCTACATGCAGAAGAATGAAAATAGACTCCCCATCTCTCATCACATATGAAAATCAACTAAAAATTAATTAAAGACCAAAGTGTAAGACTTGATTCTTTGAAACTACTCAAAGAAAATATTGGGAAACCACTTCAGGACATTGGAATGGGCAGCCATGTTTTGGATCAGGCCTTAAAATCGTAAGGAGCAAAATCAACTATTGATAAATGGAGTTTCCTCAAAATAAAGAGCTTCTGTCCAGCAAAAGAAACAGTCAATAAAATGAAGAGATAACCCACAGAATTAGAAAAAAAAATCTTTGCAAGCTATTCATCTGACAAGGAGTTAATATCCAGAAGATATAAGGAACTCAGACAATTCAATAGCAAAAACAGAAATTAACAAAAATCCACAAATAATTCATTTTTAAAAATGAGCAGTAGATCTAAACAGACATTTCATGGAAATTGAGCAGCTGGGGCTCCAACCAGTACCCATATTGGATGCTGGCATTGCAGACAGAGGCTAGTGCCAAAATGCTGGCCCCTAAACAGACATGTAAAGGAAGACACACCAGTATTCAAATGGTACATGAAAATTGCTCAACACCACTAATCATCAGGGAAATTCAAATCAAATCTGCAGTGAGAAACTTATTTCACTTTGGTTATTTTGGCTATTATAAAAAAGATAGCAAATATGGCAAGGATATGGAGAAAAGGGATTCCTTGCACAATCTTGGTGACAAAGTCAATTAGGGCACCCATTGTGGTAAACTGTATGGAGGTGTCTCTAAAACAAACAAAAACTTACTATATGTCTAACAGTCCCAGTACTGGGTATATTTATCCAAGGGTAATGAAATCAGTTTGTTAAACAGCCATCTGCACTCCCATGTTTATTGCATCACTATTCATTTTATGAAAGAAATGGAAACAATCTAAGTGTCTAACCACTAGTGAAAGAATAAAGAGGATGTCATACATATACACAATAAAATACTACTTAGCCATCAGAAAGGATGAAGTCTTGTCATTTGCAACAGCATGAATGGTGCGTGGGATGGTTATATTAAGTGAGATAAACTAAGTCCTGAAAAGGCAAGTTTTACATGACCTCATTCATGTGTGGAGTGATCCTAGAAGTTGAAAGTATAATGGTGATTACCAGAGACTAGGGAAGAAAGAGGAGCAAGAATGGGGAAAGATTGATTAATGGAGTCTAAGATGTGGTTGGATAGAGGCAAGAAGTTCTGGGTTTCTATTGCAAAGAAGAGTTACAGTACATTCTAATGTACTACCTAATTCTTTATAAAAAATAAAGACTGGAAAACAGGCTTTTGGCTGTTTACACATATAGAAATGTTGGAGGAGATAAATATATTTTCCTCAATTATTCATTACACCATATATACACATACTGGCACATCACAGGGTACTCCTTAAATATATACAATTTTTATGTATGTTAAAACAAAATGTCAATATTTGTGATATTATGAATTAGTAGAAAAATCATATTCTTACATATTTTATGTGATTGATACAATTCCTGACTAACTCATTAAGGCTCATTATAGGAAAAGTAATAACAATCTTTACATACAGGATTGTGTTTTTGTTGATGTATACTACTATAGTAAAAATTAAGTGGGAAGTAATGTCTTGATTAGTGGAATTATTGATTATGAATAAATTAAAATATTTTCTCTTGAGCCTAATTTGAGTTTCCTTTTAAGAAAACCCAATAGAATTGTAAATGAAATGTAGATATCTACAAATTTATTGGTCTAAATCTTCAAAACTATGACTCAAGATAGACAAAACAGTTATACTCAGCTCTGCAATGATTTGAAATTATGAATGCACGCTACATTTAAAAGCACTATTTGTATTTCAGGCACCAAACCAGAGTCATAACAAGAGTTTACAGCTAGAAAGGAATAAGATATCATCTAAATTTTAGTCTCCCAGTAGCTAGATGAAGAAATTGAGACCTAAAGTCATATAAGAAGTTAAAGTGATATCTTTTTGTAGGAATCAAATTTCCTGACTCGTATGTTTATACTACAAATGTTAATTTATCTGACACAATTTCATGCATGTCTACAAAGTTATGTGTATATTTTGTACATATACACATATGTATATAATATGATTATGTAATATATGCATATTAACATTATATAGTAGCAAATATATCAATCTTTATAACAAAGGAAAATGATACTTTATAGGATGAAAAGTCTCAAAAGTAGAAACAGAAGAGAAATTAGTCCTTTTTTATTTTTTGTTAGATTTGGATATTAAATTTATATTCAAAACACACACACAGATGTGTGTATATTTATGTGTACATATATAATCTTTATTGTGAATGATATAATTACATATACTTATGTAGGTATATATTTTAATCTCGTTAGTGGTAATTGTCATTCATCAAAATAGATAGCATGATAATAAAAGGAATGTAGAGATGAGAAACAGAAAACTTAATTTTTCCCTTACTTAAAAACTAGATACCTTTAGAAAATGAGTTGATATTCTTGAATCCATTTTACTTTCTTTCCTATACTCTAAAGGTTATGAAACCAAATGTGCTGGTTTAGGGAAGGCTCAGGATAATTATGTATGTACTATAGTTGTCATAGTTATTTGTCCAGTTAGCACTATGAGACACATCAGCAAATTGAGGCCAGTGGCCTTCGTTTATATCTCAGTGTAGGACTCCAATATACCCACATGATTAAAATCTGAAAAATATATTACTGATTACATTAGCACATAATTACCAGAAATTAAATTATAAAGTTAGGAGGCATGAAATGATTCTTAGGAACTGAGATAACTAGATATGATTTAAGATCCAGTCTTTATTCTTCTTGGTGTGATCTGATTTTTATCAACAACAGATAAAAATATGGACTTTCAGATTGGACAGCGATAGTTCAAAGTGCTGTGCTAGCCACTTAATAATAACTATAACCCATTTGATTTATGTCTCCATGTTTCTGTAATTTATAATAATATCTTTCTGCAAAAGTTACTGATATGAAATTAAATATCACATGTAAAAAGCTTATCACACTGTTTGATATAGAAAATGTTCCAATAAATATTCTAATAAATATTCACACATATTTAGGTATATTTTACAATCATATCATTGTTGTTGTTAGTAATATACTGACATTTTTCATCTCTCTTAAAACCCAACTGACTTTTGCAAACATTAGAAATATGTTATTGGTAGCAACATAGATAGCAATGCTTTCAAAGCATTGGTGGATTTGTAGGTAGTAGCATGGTGAAACATCCAACAGAATCAAGTATTTTATGAGTCATCACATTTCAGTTAGTAGTCTTTCAAAGTGTAATTCACTCATCATTTCATAGCTTAATTTTATTCTTATGCTGCCAGAAATTTGGTAATTTCTAAATACTATTAAAAATATCAAGTAATAAATAAATAGCATTGTTATAACTCAAAAAAAATAAAACAAAAGATTTCAATAATGATAATAGCCTGATTTAGGAAAAGCAAAGGAAATGCCAATCCATGCACTCGGATAACACACTTGTGAAACTAATTTGTTTTATTTGCAAAGCCATAAAATTTAATATTAAAAAATGTAGACCAACCAATAAATGGATACATAAAGATTTATTGGAAGAAAACAAAACATAGATCAGCATCCTTGACATCAATTAAGATTGATGGTGTCATGAAAGAAGTTGCAGAATCCTACTGTATCTATTATCTATATCTGTCTCTCTATCAAAATCCTACTGTGTCTGTCATCTATATCTATTCTTTCTTTCTTTCTATCTGTCTGTCTGTCTGTCTTCTCTCTATCTATCCATCTATCTATCTACTGTCAAAGACCATGATTACACTGTGGTCGTAAATCATTAAGAAAATTGTATTTTTCTTTGACACAGTTCAGACAATGAAAATGAATTGATAAAAATGAACATATTAAAAATGTGAAAAATTACACTATTTGTTTTTGAATCTGGCATACTGCAACTCAATTTTTTTTTTAAATTACAGGTTTTTAAATTTGAAATTTACAGGTTTCTAATTTATTTTGCTGTCATTTTGGCTACTGTCTGAATAATAGAAATTAAGATAATAGAATGAATTTTTAAAGACTTTTTAGTAATTAAAAAATTTTTCATTTTCTTTTAACCCCTTTGCAAAAGAACTTATTTGTAACACATGTATATATAATAAGTAAAATGATTATATATACTATAATTAATAATGTGAGACCTGAGCCTGGATCAAAGTGCAGCTATTTTTAATTAGGCCTCCATCTTGTAACTTGGGCCTGACCAGGCCCTGAACTCTGAGCCAGAAGCTCCTAAAAGTAAATAAATGAACTCCCCTTGCAGTAAACTCTCCTAGCAACAGCCAATTAACAGATAACAGAGAAATACCTAGAGTTTCTGGTGTCTTCTCAGGGCAGATAAGGTGATTGATAGCTACCTGAGACCCTGCAGTTTGGCATGTACACCCCATCAGCTCAGACCCTATGCTTTGGCCAATCAATTCAAAAGGCATCAACCCCAAAGCCATCCAACCACCTTTAGTAGGTCCGTTCCCGCCACTGGATGCACTAATCAATTCTAGGAGATGTCCTTTGAAATTCCCACGGAATGAGATGATTTGCTAAATGGTACCATGATGTATAGAATGTCTCTGAAAACCCTATAAAACCCCTGTTAACTGAAGGGTCAGGGCTCTCAATTCAGACCCGCTATGTCGGTGTTGATTGAGAGTCCAGGCCTGGACCTGCAATAAAACTCTCATGTGCTTTACAGTGGTATCGGCTCCTTGGTGGTCTTTGGGGACAACTGAACTGGGGATAACAAATAATAATATAATAAGTATCATACCCTGATACTTATTGACTAAAACAGAGTTGGATATAAGTTTATTCTGAGTGTTACTCTGCTCAGCTTTGAGACTTTTTAAAAATGTCCCCTTCAAGATGTGGCTTTTGTATCTCCTTATTGTGTCTTGAAAACATTCACTAGAAAAAGTGCACGGTGTCATTTGCCTCAGTATGTACTTTTGAATACTAATTATGAAGGGCCCTCAATGGAGTAGGCCTTTCTTTGTTTGCTGAACTGGATTACAGTGAAAATTGTTTACAGGAATAATTCTGAGAAGAGCCTCTGAATCATTTTGCACCACGGCACAGGTGTTTTTTTTTTTTTTTTAACTCTCTTTTTACTTTTTTGAAATTTAAAATATTTTATGTCCCCCTCAAGATCTTTTCTCTTTGTTGTTTGCATTCTTTTCTTTCTCCTCCCTGAGATATTAACCTGTGAGTCAATTGGCATAGGCTCAGGAACATTATATTATATGTTTCCAGAAGTGCTTTAAATTTCTTTGTGACCATCTCTCTGTTCTAAGCTTCAAATGCCTTAAATATTCATTCTCAACTCATACTGAGACATGGCTTAGCGTTTAAATTTCTTAAAACAAGAGACTTGCCCTGGTCTTATAGAGCTTTAATTTTAAGCAGCAGTTTAGTTTTGAAGATTTTCTTCTGACTAGAGAAAAAGAGAGTCATAGGTCAGAAAAAGTAACAGCAAAAGGCAAGGATGGAGAAGGGGAGGGGGAGGAACAGTGGGATGAAGGTGGTCGGTTCTGTTTGGGAGGATCTGAATGAAATAATTTTAAATGTTTGAAATTGCCCAAGAGATAGTTTAAACTTTTCAGTTATCAAGAAGATTTTAGGAACTGAGGGTTTTTTTTTTTGTTTGTTTGTTTTCTGAGATTTTATCAAACCGAAAAAACACAGGCCACTGGATATTTGGGATTTTGTTTGCTTTTTGTTTTATGGCTCTTATCACATGAATAATTTTGTTCATATTAAAAATAACCCTAAGTTGTCGATGCAAGTATTATTGTTTTAGTCAGCTAAGGCTTCTTTAAAAACAAAATACCACAATGGGCAATTGGTTTTCTTACTGCCTTTCAAATAAATTAAAAAAAATACATTTTTAAAAATTAGAAAAATATACTAGACTGAGTGACTTAGACAACAGAAACTTGTTTTCTCATGCCTGAGTGTTACAAGTGCAAGATGAGGAGCCAGCCCTGTGGCATAGCAGGTAAAGCCACCAACTGCAGTGCTGTTCAAGTCCTGGCTGCTCCACTTCCAATCCAGCTCTATGGTAAAGCAGTGGAAGCTGGCCCAAGTTCTTGGGTCCCTGGACCCATGTAGGAGACCCAGAAGAAGCTCCTGGTTTCTGGCTTTGGATGGGCCCAGCTCCGGTTGTTGTGGTCATTTGGGGAGTGAAACCAGCAGTTGGAAGACCTCTGCCCCTCTGTAACTCTGCCTTTCAAATAAATAAATAAATCTTAGAAAAAAAAAGTGCAAGATGAAGAAGACAGCATGATGAAGACAGCAGGTCCTCATATCTAGGAGTTAAAATAAATTGTTTGTAAACTCAACAACGAGATATGGAAGATCAGACTTTACACAGGACTTACATCATTGTCACAGTCAGAGCTCAGGAGGGCACTCAGCTTACAGGTTGAAGTTTCTGAGCCAGAGTTATTAGTGGTGTTTACAGGTGAACTCGGAGTTACCAACTGTCCCCAAAAGACAACCAGAACTCAACTTCCTAGACAGTAATCAGGGTGACTTAAGAGAAGTTAGGGGAGGATGTTTCTAGGTGTGGGGGTCTGACTCAGGGTGTTTCAGATGTTTATTTTTTCCCATTGGAGCTCTTTGTGGAATTGAATGAGCTTTATCATGGAATAGTTTAGAACTGGTGGGCACAGGAAAGCAAGAACTTGAGGTGAGTTTTCAGGATGTGCTACTGCTAAATGAGTGTGGGTCATGTGAGCAAGTTGTTCTCCCAAGCTTTCTCCCAAGATGGATTCAATGTTTTTTTTTTTTTTCAACTTTTATTTAATGAATATAAATTTCCAGTATACAGCTTATGGATTACAATGGCTTCCCCTTCCCATAATTTCCCTCCCACCCGCAACCCTCCCCTCTCCCGCTCCCTCTCCCCTTCCATTCACATTAAGATTCATTTTCAATTCTCTTTATATACAGAAGATCAATTTAGTATAAAGATTTCAACAGTTTGCACCCACATAGAAACACAAAGTGAAACATACTGTTTGAGTACTAGTTATAGCATTAAATCAAAATGTACAGTACATTAAGGACAGAGATCCCACATCAGGAGCAAGCGCACAGTGGCTCCTGTTGTTGACCCAACAAATTGACACTCTAGTTTATGGCACCAGTAACCACCCTAGGCTGTCGTCATGAGTTGCCAAGGCTATGGAAGCCTTCCAAGTTCCCCGACTCTGATCATATTTAGACAAGGTCATAAAAGACAGAGTGAGGATAGTAACCAATGATCCTAAGAGTGGCATTTACCAGGTCTGAACAATTATACAGCATTAAGTGGGGAAGAGGACCATCAGTACACACAGGTTGGGAGTAGAGCCATTGGTGGTAGTCAATGTTTTTTAAAATTTATCTTGCATTTGTCACTGACTTCATTCCTGTTATAAAAATATAAAATGAGATTGTCATACTGAAAAGTCATTATGTGAGGGCAATTCATTTCCTCACACAAATTATTCAATGCCATATATATTTGGCGCTATTTTAGTTCCTGCCTTTGTGAAGTTTATATTCTAGGGGAAAGGGACATAATCCCCTTAAAGTGTTGCCTTAAATAGATACCTATATATTTATCCCATTAAAATATATACTTTACAAAACATTTACATAATCTATACAAAAGTATAACATAAACATATGATATTCAGAAAGATTAAATTTTGGAGTATAGTAATCCCCGTGAAGTATCTGTGCTGATAATATGTTATGTACTACCTAGAATTTGTCAAGTAGTATTTTGAGGCAGCTATTAGCTAGGCCAGAGAGGGCATGGTGAAGATTATAATAAAGTTATTAACAGAGAAAAAACGTTCACACTGTTTCCTACAATCTGTGGAATTTCCTTCTTTCTTTTTCTTTTTGAGATTCAAGCAAAGTGCGAGGCGATGAAATTGCGTTGGCACACAGGCAAAATGATAGTTATATTTAATAGCTGAAATCAGTGGTTGTCACAGGTTAATACTTTGGCCAGCGCATTCTTCATCCTTTAAAAATGTCTTACTGCTATTCTTTCTTCTTTTCGAACATGTCAAAGAAAGGAGAAGATAAGTAAGGGTGAAGTTAGAGTAGACCCATTTGAAAAAATAACCCGTTCTACCTCCATATCCATTTTACAAAGCTTGCATTTTTGTCATGGGTATTTTAGACTTGTGCCAACTTATCAAAAATGTCACATCTTTCAAACCTTTTTTTTTATTTTTTAAAGTTTATTTGAAAGGCACAGTTAAACAGTGAGGGGGAAGGGGCTGGGCTGAGCAGAAGGCAGGAGCCAAGAGCTTCTTCTGGATCTACCATATGGGTACACGGTCCCAAGCAATTGGGCCATATTTTGCTACTTTCCCAGGCACATTATCAGGGAGCTGTATCAGAAGTGGAGCAGTGGGAATTTGAAATGGCACCCATATGGGATGCTGGCATTGCAGGTGGTGGTTTTACTAGCCATGCTACAACTCCGGCCCCACATCTTTCAAATATTTTAGCATCTTTACTGTTCATTATTTAATATGGACACTAATGTTGGTGTCTGGTAATATTTGTACCCTTGGCACAAATAAGTAAATGACACATAACCATTACTATGAAGTCATATTCTATGATGGCAGATTGCATGAGTATTCTTAGTGACATTTTTTGATACTAGTGTAATCCCATATTTATTTTATGTTGTCACAAATTTACCAAAGATAGAAAAAATAATCCAAGATAGAAATAGCCAGAAATTGAATTTGAATTTCAGAGACTCATATTTTATGCAGACCTAGTGTTTGTTTGTTTATTTTTCTTTATTTTTTTAACCTAGAAACATTTTATTTAAGGTATAGAAACTTCATGCATTTCATTAATACAAGTTTACGAGCTTAGTGATTCTTCCCACTCTACCCTCCCTCCTACCTGTGCTCTCACCCTTCTTCCTCTTCCCTCTCCTATTCCCATTTTTATTTTTTACTAAGATTTATTTTCAATTAACTTTATATACATAACCCTGGTGCCATCGCTATGGCTTAGCAGATAAAGCCACCACCTGCAGTGCCGGCATCCCATATGGGCAACCAGTTCAACTCCCAGATGCTCTTCTTCCAGTCTAGCTCTCTGCTATGGCCTGGGAAAGCAGTAGAAGATGGCCCAAGTATTTGGGCCCCTGCA
Organism: Lepus europaeus; assembly: GCF_033115175.1. Classification (NCBI taxonomy): domain Eukaryota; kingdom Metazoa; phylum Chordata; class Mammalia; order Lagomorpha; family Leporidae; genus Lepus; species Lepus europaeus. The sequence continues at coordinate 87,120,793 of NC_084834.1, read as the reverse complement.
CCCACATGGGAGACCAGGAAGAAGCTCCTGGCTCCTGGCTTCATATCAGCACGGCTCCAGCTGCTGTGGCCAGTTGAGGAGTGAACCAGCGGATGGAAGATCTCTCTCTCTCTCTCTCTCTCTCTCTCTCTCTTTCTCTCTCTCTCTCCCCTTCTCCCCCTTTCCCCCTTTCCCCCTTTCCCCCTTTCCCCCTCTCCCTCTGCTCCTCTCCTTCTTTCACTCTGTAACTCTAACTTTCAAATAAATAAGTAAATCTTTAAAAAAAAATGATTAACCCTATACTAAGTAAAGATTTCAACAAATAGTATGAAAAAAAAAAAAAGTTCCAGACAAGGGTGTTCAAAGTCATTGCATCTCAAAGTGTCAATTTCACTTCTATAGATTATCTTTTATAATTCTATTGATTACCACAGATCAGGGAAAACAGTATTTAAAAAGTACCATTATCAAAAGAAAAATTATTGGTAATGGGCTGCCATTGTGGCATAGCAGGTTAAGCTGCTGCCTGCAAAACTGGCTTTCCATATGGGTGTTGGTTCGAGTACCAGCTGTTCCACTTCCAATCCATCTCCCTACAGATGGCCTAGGAAAAGCAGCTGAAGATGGCCCAACTGCATGGGCCCCTACTACCCATGTGGAAGATGTGGAAGATGCTCCTGAATCCTGGCTTTGGCCTGGCCCAGTGCTGGCTATTGCCACCATCTGGGACATGAACAAGTGGATGAAAGATCTCTCCCTCTATGTCTCTCCCTCTCCCTGTGTAGCTCTACCTTTTGAATAAATAATAAACCTTTTAAAAATTTATGGGTAATTATTGTTTCTCTACCAATATTTAACTTAATAACTGAAAATGAATGTATTCATGTTTGTTTGAGCCTCATTTCTCAGGTTTAGCAAGCATAATTTACAGTAACTATGACGTTTATAATATTGGAATCTAACTGTTCCAATCTGATAGTTGCAGATACTTGTTATTTATTGTGCAGCTGATCACTGACTAAAAATCACAAAGATAAAAATCTTTAAAGAAAAAAAATCCGTTAGGGACTAGTAATTTATGAAACTTTACACAGAAAAATGATGGGAAATGCTTGAGCTCCCTATCTTAATAGAGCAAGTCTGGAGAAGCAGCTATTAGGTGTTCAGCTTCAGGGTCTAGCTTACAACTTAGATATCTACATGTCACGAAACTGGATTATCCAGACCATCCTAGCATGGTTTTTCATAGCAAGAATCTGGAACTTCATAAATCTGAGCAAATTATTTTGCATGTCAAAGGATTTGAATATTAATCTGTCACATAGAACAGCTTTTCAAAGACTGCTGCTTTCTCTGGCAGAGATCAGCAACTTGTCAGAAATGATGTTTCAGTGAATGTCCAAGGGAAAGTTGTTGTGGTTGCCCTACATCTTCGTGGAGTGTGAGTCTTTAATTCAACCTGGAATGTAATTATGCTCATGTCTCATTTACATCTACATATTTCCTGAATGTTGCAGTGACATAAAATGTGCATAGAACTTCCATACTATCTGAGAAGGCTAATGGAATTTGAAGAAGAGTGTTTAAAGCAGGAAATAATTTATCAGAATTTATAGGTCTTTTCGTAAACTATGAAAATTTAGTGTCCTTTCAAGTAGCTAACTGTTTGGGGAGAGGCCTCAAAGTTAATAAAGATTTGGTTTTGTTGATGTGGTTTTATTGTTTTTCTTCCTTCTGCCTGTTAATTTGCATGGGACTCCCATGGGAACATCGGGCTGTTAGTTACTTGTCATATTTGCTTGAATGCACAGAACATTGCTATGTACCTTTACTTACTTGATTATGTATTTCCATAGCCATTTATTTTACTCATTAAACTAGCACCAAATTTTATTCAAGACTGGTTTGTGTGGCACCTTAGCATTTGTATTTATAATTGACGTTTTTGGTGCTACAGGATTAAATGCTACCAATTTGCCTTCATATTTATGGCTTTGAAACTTGGCCCTATTTATTAATCTACATGATTGTACTTCCTGCTTTTCAGCAATTACTTCTTCACATGAAGTAGGATAGAGGATGAGAGAGAAAAGACAATCATGTAGTTGGTAATTTGGAGTCTGTTCTAATTATAGCAAAGGATGAGGAAACCCAAACCATTAGCTGTAGTCTGTCTCAGCTCTTTGTATTATTTAAATCATCCATTGAAACTGTACACCTAGCATATTTCTTTGTGATTTGTAATTCATATGTAGAATTCTCAAGAATGGGGTTTTTTTTAGGTAATAATCGAATAATTTGTTTCTTAAATGGGACAATGAACATTATGTAGATTATATCACTTCTCAAAGTGAAGCCATTAAGTAAGTATTGGCACTACAGAACTGAAGACTAATCTATTATGTTTCAGAGCCTGGGAGATATTCTTGTTATATCTGATACAATTTCTTCAACAAAGATTAATAATTCATTTTATTCTTGTTCTGGTCAACGCTAAAGATAGTTGAATAAAGGAGTGGAGAAAAGAAAGAGGAAGAAGGAGGCAAATGGGAGGAATTGGAGGTAGAGAGAGAGATAATAATTAATTTGTTATATGACAATGTTGGCTAGAATGTTTGAACTGAAAGGAGATATCATGAGAAAAAATACAAAAATAGCTGTATAATACTTTGATCAGATTTAGCTTGTAGTCAAAGAGTCCTTGTTTTGTGTTTATTTAATAACCACTCATGGTTTATTCTGTTCAATGTAGTGTGAAAAATAAGATCCAATGTTTGAGAGAAAATTTACTTGAGACCTTTCCAGAAAATATTTATATATTTTTTTGCTATAGTACATCCTCTTACTAGGAATTGAGTAGTTCTTTTACAACCTTTCTGACTGTTGAAATCAAATAGAAAAAAATCCCCTCAAACAGGGTAAGAAGTTCTTTTTTTTGTACAGTGTTATGTTGTCAAGGTCTAGAATATAACTAGATAATATATAGACTCTCAGTACGTAGTTCTTGAAAACAAATTGTGTTGGGGCCAGCGCCGTGGCTCACTTGGTTAATCTTTCACCTGTGGTGCCAGCATCCCATATGGGCGCCAGGTTCTAGTCCTGGTTGCTCCTCTTCCATCCAGCTCTCTGCTGTGGCCCGGGAGGGCAGTGGAGGATAGCCCAAGTGCTTGGGCACCTGTACCCTCATGGGAGACCAGGAAGAAGCACCTGGCTCCTGGCTTTGGATCGGCACGGTGCCGGCCATAGTGGCCATTTGGGGAGTGAACCAGCGGAAGGAAGACCTTTCTCTCTTCTCCATCTCTCTCTCTCACTGTCTATATCTCTAAGTGTCAAATTAAAAAAAATCTGCCAAATTGTCTTTTAAGGTCCATTGCGCATGCCCACCACCAATGGATGACAATTAAAAAAAAAAAAAAGAAAAGAAAAGAAATTGTGTTGTTTATTCATGGAATAATTACATGAATAAATTACATAGGAAAATTACATGAAATAATTATGTAAAGTGATTAGTTTTATAACATCATATTATCAGTTCCATGCAGATTCAAAACTAAGACATGTCTCATTTTTGCCTTTTGTTCTGTGTAATAATCATCAGTATTGAACAAGCAAAAAACCTAACAAAATTGTCAAAGCAAAGCAAATTCTATTGTGCTTACAGGTGAAGAAAGTGATCCTAACTGCAGCACACATGAAAGATTTATTTTTATCTAATAAATGGCAATATGTATAATAAAATTAGATTCAACATAGTTTTTTTTAGTATATAACTATATCTCATTTTATATAAGCTTTAAAATTGTTTTTAAAAGATTAATCATTTAGGATGAACATTTATTGTGGTGGTTATGATGTTGTTTAGAATAGCCATATCCCATCAGAATTTCTGAGTTCAAGTCCTGGTTCTATTCCATTTCCAGTTTCCTGGTAATGCACCCCTGGGAGGCAACAGATGATGACCCAAGTTCTTGGGTCACTGCCACAGATATGGGAGACCTGGATTGTGTTCCAGGCTCCTGGCTTTGGCCTGGTCCAGCCATGGGTGTTGTGAGCATTTGAGAAGTGAACCAGCATTTGAAAGATCTCTGTCTCTCTGTCTCTTTCTCTGCCTTTCAAGTAAGATAAAATGAATAATTTTTAAATCTTTCAATGAAGAATAATAAATGTTATCTTAATTTAGTGATTTTTATACTTTGACAGACCTGTTTACAGTGTGATTCCAAATCATGCATAAATTTTACATACTTCTCTATAAAGAATGACAGTAAAATGAGCTTTGGTTAAAGCACTCTTCCTCGAGAACACCTTTTACTGTTTATGTAGAATGGGTTCCAAATTGTTTGTATTCTAATAGAGCAGGTACTTTTTTCTTTTCCTTTTTTATTTTTCTATGTTCTGGATTCTAGGATATCAGATTATAGAAACTGTAGGGTAAGCATTTGAGTATTTAAATAATATAGGTCTTGTCATACATGTTTTCCCAGAATAGATAACAACTATGATTTCATCTTATGCTTGGAAAATTCATAAAGTCTTATTTTGAGTGGTAGAGCAGAAACTTATTTGTCTGTACTTACCATGGCAAATTTACTATAAGGATAGCCTCAGGGCTCTTTCTAAATTTGAAATGAGAAACATAACCGGGAAAGTCAGCACACTTATCAGAGTGCTTTTTTTTTCTCTAGGTGAATTAACTATAGATATGAAGTTTTCCTCCTGTATTAGGAGCATTTTTACTTTCATAATATTGCACTGTAGATGATTGCTGAATGGTAATTTGAACTGTCAGTCCCTTGAAAGTCTCATTCATAAATTATACATAGAATATATGGACAAGTCTCTGTGGTACTTATGTAAAATATTTTTTCCTCTATCATTTAGGTAACAAATGTAATGAAAACCCATCTAGGGGAATCAGAATCTATTTTCACTGTTAATTATAAATGCCTTTTAAGAGTGCAATTGTTTGTTTCTGTGTAACAAATTTATCTACAACTTAATTACTTAAAGCAGTAAGCATTCATCTCTATGATTTTTGTGGGTCAAGGTTTCAAGCAGGGTTTGACATGGAGATTTTGCTTCTGCTTTCCAGTGTTTAAAGCCTTAGTTGGAAGACAAATCCAATTCACTAACACATTTGGTGCTTGTAGGTGATGGTAAACTGAGGGCTATGATGATGGGACATTCAATATAACAACGATGTGGACTCTGCTTCCTCACAGAATGGCAGCTGGTCTTAGCAGCCGGTGTCCCAAAAGTGCTAGAAATAAGACTTGGTGCTTTTTATACTCTAGTTTCAAAAGCCAGACCATGTCACTTCTACCATCATATTTTAGTCAAGGCTGTCACAAAGGTCTTCTTGTTTCAAAAGGAGAGAACTGAGACCTGCATTTATCAAGAGAAGTGTCAGAAATATGCAGATGAAATAAACATTGAAGTGGCCAACATATATTTCCAAATCCACACATAGATTTTTTATATAAAGTTTTTATATAAGTCCATAAAGTTCCTGAAGGTCCCTCATATGCATAAGTTTCCAAATTTTTTGCTCTAGAATAAACTTATCTTTAAATTCCATTTTCCATGAACATTTTGAAGTTCCCTGGCACTTCCTGCCACCATAAATATTAATTGTCCTGCTGAGGCTAAAGTGCAAAATTTGAACAAATTACATACCATTCCCTTGAGTTTCTCGAAGCAGTAGACCATAAGTGATGATTTTCTAATATTATGTGTGGGATCTGAGCCAGCAATGAGGGACTTTGAAGACCTCCAGTGCTGTTAATGCTGTCTGTAGAAGTTTGGAAAACCACAAAAGAGAGTCTTATACTCTCAATGGTGGCCGTGTAGATGAAATACTGATAAAATTTTAAGTATTTATCATAAAACAATTATTATTTATGATTGTTCTTTCTGATTGCCTCTGTATTAATTGTGTGTATAAAATGTATTTGTTTATTTGAGTATGTAATGCATATGATAGGATGTCAAAAAGTTCATTGAATATACTTATTGTCTTTTTATGTTAAACATTGGAAAATGTAGACTTTTAATAACTGCTTTTTATCAGAGATTAACTGATGCAGTTACAAAGTAGTTAGGAATTTCTGAAAGAGTTTTATATTGTTAAAAAAAATAAACACAGGGGCCTGCACTGTGGCTCACTTGGCTAATCCTCCGCCTGTGGCACTGGCATCCTGGGTTCTAGTCCCAGTTCGTGTGCCAGGTATTAGTCCCAGTTGCTCCTCTTCCAGTCCAGCCTTCTGCTGTGTTCCGGGAGAGCATTGGAGTATGGCCCAAGTGCTTGGGCTCCTGCACCCGCATGGAGGACCAGGAGGAAATACCCGGCTCCTGGCTTTGGATTGGCGCAGCGCTGGCCGTAGCGGCCATTAGGCGAGTGAACCAGCGGCAGGAAGACCTTTCTCTCTGTCTCTCTCTCACTGTCTATAGCTCGCTCGCTCTCTCTCTCTCTCTCTCTCTCTCTCTCAGTGTCTAACTCTGCCTGGCAAAAACAAAACAAAACAAAGCAAAAAAAAAAAAAACACTGATTCTTACTTAAATAATATCTAATGCTTCACTGGGACACTACTGTTCAAAAGGCCCTGGCCAGGTAACTGTCAAACCCAACCCTGATCATTGGCTGTTTCCAGCCCACTGTCAAGGAAGGTGGGTGCAGAAGGCAAAGCCTTTCTACAGAAGGGCAGAGGCAGGCTGAGTGGCAGCCATGGCTGATGTTCAGAGCCAGCCATACTCCAATCAAGGGGTCTTAGTGGTTTTTTTTTTTTTCTAGGATATTCTACTTGAATTATCGTCCAACTAGTCAACACAATCAAGCTTCAAAGGGAGAAACAATTAATTCACATGATGAAGCAGTTACTGCATTCTTTGGACTATTTGTCATAATTACAGCTTTTTCATTTATTATGTTTATAGGTATTCACTGCTTGATTGAAGTTAGGCTTGTTAAGCGATTAAAGGCAATTTTATTGCACCAGCATGTACTTATTTATTCTAAAAGAATAAAATGTGTAGAGAGAAACAGCTTTCATTTTTGTTTGCAACTTGTAAAATTGAGTTATTTTGTTGATGTAAAATACCAATAACTAATTGAGGTCCATGACACCTTCTCAAAACGCCACATACCTATTTCTTAATGTGTCAAAGTGGTAGCCCATCCCAGATTTGACCAGAGCAAAAGAAGCAAACTGTGGACTGCTCTTGATTATGTTGCCTTCCCTGGCAACGGACTGACGGTGCTGGAGCAAGGCAGCTCACAGCAGATGAAAGAAATTTTCTGCTTAAAGAGACAGAAATGCCTAAGCAGTGGTCTGGCACAGGTGATTTCTATTTATTTATTTATTTATTTATTTATTTATTTATTTTTTGACAGGCAGAGTGGATAGTGAGAGAGAGAGACAGAGAGAAAGGTCTTCCTTTTTGCTGTTGGTTCACCCTCCAATGGCTGCTGCAGCCGACGCACCACACCGATCTGAAGCCAGGTGCTTCTCCTGGTCTCCCATGCGGGTGCAGGGCCCAAGGACTTGGGCCATCCTCCACTGCCTTCCCGGGTGATAGCAGAGACCTGGCCTGGAAGAGGGGCAACCAGGATAGAATCCAGCGCCCCGACCGGGACTAGAACCCAGTGTGCTGGCGCCGCAAGGTGGAGGATTAGCCTGTTAAGCCACGGCGCCGACCTGGCACAGGTGATTTCTACTTCCACACTCTCAGCTTGTACATGATTCCCTAATCTTAATTTCTTTCTTCTTAAGGGGCTGATTTCGATTGACTTGTTGAGAATGGTGTACATTACCTCGTGAGTCATTGGAGATTAGGATTTCCATGGTTATGTGTAAACTTGTTATAGGTCAACAGAAGTTACAGGTGAAGAGGGTCATGGAGATGTCAGCCACGATCCTTCTATGTGAAGATCACACTGGCTTCATTGTACACTTTGAAGACTTTCTTGATGGCATTGACATAGGCATCTGTGGGCCAATCTCCAAGTTATACTGCATGACTGTGCACATAATTTGCCTGGCATAATGCTCCATTGTGTAGGCTCAGAGAGCATGCACAATGTCTTTCTCAGATTTACCCAATATCCTGTCCTGGAGCTCTGCTGTGGGAATGATAGGAATCGGTCCACCATGCTTCCTAAATTTTCTCTCTAAACTCTCATGAACAGACATGAGGAAGTGGTAGTTGGAATCCATCTCATATTTGAGGGTCAAACAGCCATAATTGACATGATTCAGATTCTTCATCCACTCAAAATAAGACAGTGTCACTCCTGAAGCATTTAAGTAGTGATCTGGAACAACTGTAATGTTCCTCTCCAGGAATATCTTGTCATCTTTGGGCATTGTTGGTCCATTGGCACCTTCAGCAATGATATTGGCTTTGACCCTGAATGTGTTGGATTTGGTCAACTGTTTATTGCTGGCAGCAGAGATCAGTATGTCATAGTCAGCCTCCAAGATACTTCCTTCTTAGACCTTTGCCTTGGGGAAGCCCAGAATTGATCCATGTTGCAATTTGAAGTCTTCCAGTTCCTTTGGGTCAATAACTCTGGAATTTTTTCTACCAAATTTTTGTATCCTCCTGTGTTCTATATTACATGAGATATATAATTTTATACAGCATATATACAAATATGTATGTACATACACACTTACAATCCATTTTTAGCTATACTGAAGGTTAGATCATGTTTGGAAGAAGGCAAGCATAATGTCAGAAAGTTTTCAGTCATTATATTGAAGCATGAACTGAATGGACATCTTTCAGAAATATTTGGAATGGGAGTAGACATTAGTAGGAGCAGTATAGATTCAGTCGTTTGTTGGGTATTTGGAAAACTGTTTTTAAGATTTACTTATTTGTTTGAAAGGCAGAGTTAGAGAGAGAGATATCTTCCATACACTGGTTCCCTCCCCAAATGGTCACAACAGCCAAGGCTGGGCCAGGGCAGGCCAAAGCCAGGAGCCAGAAGTCAGGAGCCAGGAACAGTATGGATGGCAGGGGTCCAAACACTTGGAGCATCTTCTGCTGTCTTTCCTAGGACATTAGCAGGGAGCTGGTTCAGAAGTGGAGAATTCAGGCCATGAACCTGTCCCCATGTGGGATTCCGGTGTCACAAGTGGTGGCTTTACCCAATGTACAACAATGCTAAAGCCAAGGTTTCTTACAATTTTTAACAGTTACTTTTTTGCAGTGGTATGCCCTTCTCTGAGTACAATTTTTTAAGATAAGCTTTCCTGGAACTTTCTCTGAAACACAAGCTCAAGGGAATAAACTGATTCTGATTTTCTGCCCCTTATATGCTTGCCATGCTTTGCCTTAATCATACACTTTTGGTTAAAATATTAGTAAAAGTAATTATTTATTTCATTTCCTAAAATGGCCATTGTGTTAATTTTCTGGAACTGTTATTACATTAATCAAGTACCACAAGCTGGATGGGTTATATAACAGAAGTCTTATTTCCTCTGAGTCTGGAGCTAAAAGTTCAAGTTCAAGGTGCTGGAGGTTGGTTTTTCCAGAGGCCTATCTTGGTTTGTAGATGACTTTTCTGTTTATCTTCAGATGGTCTTCCATCTGTATCCCTGACTGCATTTCTTCTTAGAACACCAGTATGTTATATTGGGACCTACCCTAAAGACCTCATTTTGTTGTTTTCTATTTTATTTTATAAAAGTTTTATTTATTTGAGAGGCAGAAAGAGAGAAATTCTATATCCACTGGCTCATTCCCCCAAATGCCCACAATAGGCAGGTCTGGGCCAGGTCATAGCCAGGAATCTGTAACTCAATCTGGGTTTCCCGTATGGTTGGCAGGGACACAAGTGTTTGAGCCATCTCCTGCTGCTTCCCAGGGTATGCTTTAGCAGGAAGGCAGAATTGGGAGTGGAGCTGGGACTCATATCCAGGAATGTAGGCATCCTAATAGGGCCTTAATCACGGAAAAAAAAAATGCCCTCACTAATGGCATAATTTTAATTTAATGGATGCAACTGAAAACCATTATAGTTAGTGAAATAAGCCAGTCCCCAAAAGACAGATACCATATGTTTCCCCTGATCTGTGGTAACTAATAGAGTACCTAAAATGTAATGTATAGGAGTGAACTGGACATTTTGAGATTTGATGGTTGTTTACAGCCCTTGCATTTTCTGTTGAGGCACAGTGTTTTCTTTCTTTCTTTTTTATTTTCTTCACACTATTTGTTGAATGCTTACTTAGTTTAGGGTTAAGTATACGATCATTAAGTAAACTGAAAGTAGATATTTGTAAAAATTAGGAGTGGGAATGGGAGAGGGAAGAGGAAGAATGGTTGGAGCATGAGTGGGAGGGAGGGTAGGGTGGGGAAAACCACTATGTTCCTAAATCTGTATATATGAAATACATGAAACTTGTATAACTGAAAAAAATTAAAAAAAAAAAAACCTCTTTAACGACCCTATTGTCAAGTATATTGACAATCTGGAGTATTGAAACTTAAACATATTAGATTTTAGTAGTTGATCTATTTTTATTCATTTGGAAAACAGAAAGAGAGAAAGAGGAACTGAAAGAGGCCTTTCATCTACCAGTTCAGTCCCCGAATGCCCACAACATTGGAGCCTAGGCTAGATCAAAGCAGACACCTGACTCTCCCATGTTGCTGACAGGACCCACTTACTGGGATTATTTCCGCTTCCCATCAAGCTGTGCATTAGCAAAAAGCTGGAACTAGGAGGAGAGCTTGAGCTTGAACCCACCCTTGACTTTTTAAGCTGACCAATTCATCCCATAATACCTGTGAAATAATTACATTCTTTTTTTTAAAATAAAATACTTTATCTGTAAATTTCTTGCTGTATACTTAGGAAAAACTTTTTATTATTATTATTATTTTTTTAATTTTTTATTTTTGACAGGCAGAGTGGACAGTGAGAGAGAGACAGAGAGAAAGGTCTTCCTTTAGCCGTTGGTTCACCCTCCAATGGCCGCCGCAGTAGGCACGCTGCGGCCGGCGCACCGCGCTGCTCCAATGGCAGGAGCCAGGTGCTTATCCTGGTCTCCCATGGGGTGCAGGGCCCAAGGACTTGGGCCATCCTCCACTGCACTCCCTAGCCACAGCAGAGAGCTGGCCTGGAAGAGGGGCAACGGGGACAGGATGGGTGCCCCGACCGGGACTAGAACCCGGTGTGCTGGCACCGCAAAGCGGAGGATTAGCCTAGTGAGCCGCAGCGCCGGCCAGGAAAAACTTTTTAAATACTTATTTCTGATTTAACAATCAAGAAAGCCATTGACTATTTCAACTTGCATTTGAAGTGATAAGGATACATTTATGCCTGCCATAAGCATATTAAAGTATTTGAATTACAGTAATAGAATAGGTGGCCTTATAACTAAATTCACACTCTTGTATGTTTTTCTTTGTCATTGGTGTTTCAGTTGATTATAGAGATTTGTGAAAAAAACTACTCAAAAGCTGAGGCAAGAAAAAAATTTGAGATTGTGTGGGTCAAAAATATTTAATTTCAAGTAACAAAATTTTATAATCAACTTGATAACTGTGGAAGCATGTGTCAAAGATAAAAAGGGTACTATTTCTTCCCAGTAACAAAATTAACAGACTTTGGGTCATGTGATAAAAGACTGAATTCAATGTTGCCTTTTATGTTACAGCTTAGTTTGAGTTTCCTGCATGTATATTTATTTTCATATATTATTTTTTCCTACAATCTGTGCTTTCTCCAGGATATTACCAATTTGAGGTAATTCCTCCACATCTTTTAAAACAATTCTCAAGATAATATTACCTCTACACAACCTGGTTGCATAAAATACTTTTAAATTATAACATTATAATTTAAACTGCCTCCTAATTAATTTAAAGGTCTTTGGCGACCTTTTTTTTTACCAGTTCTTTTCTCTCATCAATATCTACTTTCACTCTACGGTGTCTTTGTAATATATTGAAAATTGTATTTTATTTTAATGAAGGAAACAAATACAGACTATGACTTTGTGTTTGAAATAGGAACATTCTCCCTTCTGATTATTATTATTTTTTTTTTTGACAGGCAGAGTGGACAGTGAGTTGGTTCACCCTCCAATGGCCGCCGCGGTTGGCGCGCTGCGGCCAGCGCACCGCGCTGCTCCAATGGCAGGAGCCAGGGGCTTATCCTGGTCTCCCATGGGATGCAGGACCCAAACACTTGGGCCATCCTTCACTGCACTCCCTGGCCACAGCAGAGAGCTGGCCTGGAAGAGGGGCAACCGGGACAGAATCCGGTGCCCCGACTGGGACTAGAACCCGGTGTGCTGGCGCCGCAAGGCGGAGGATTAGCCTAGTGAGCCACGGCGCCGGCCTTCTGATTACTCTTTACTCCACATTTTTCCCTCATTTTCACTGTGCTATCATTTCTATTCATAGAAAATGGTTACTACAGGGCCAGCATTGTAACACAGCAAGTAAAACTGCCACCTGCCATAGCAGCATCCCATATGGGCATGGGTTCGTGTCTTAGCTGCTCTCCTTCCAATCCAGCTTCCTGCTAATGGCCTGGGAAAAGCAGCCAAAGATGGCACAAGTGCTTGGGCCCCTGCACTCTCCTGGGAGATCTGGAAAGTCTTGGCTTCTGGCTTGATCCTGGCCCAGTGCTGGCCATTGTGACCATCTGGGGAGTGAACCAGCAGATTGAGAATCTCTCTCTCTCTCTCTCCCTCCCTCCCTCCCTCCCTCCCTCTCTCTCCCTCCCTCCCTGACTTTCAAATAAATAAATAAATCTCAAAAGCAAAGAAAAAGAAAAAAGAAAGCGCTCATCACTTCTCACTAGATTTATTTCTGTAGTATTGTCCATGATCTCAGTTGATTTTATTCCTATGGTTTGCATGTGTTACCCAGGCTATTTGTGGAAAATAGCTGATCATGTTGCTTCTTTGTTTAATTATTGATAGCAATCCTAATTAGCCTGTGGATCAAATGCTAATGATTTAGAGTTGCTTTGAGGTTCCCTAATGTTTTGGCAGTAACCTGTATCTCCAGCTGAGTCTTCCTCTACTTCTGGTGTCTTTCCTAGCTGCTAACCATACTGAATGGAATATTTTGTGTTTTCTCATATCTCACAATCTTTAGTATATTATTTCCTATGCTTTGCTAACACCTTTTCACTAATTTCTCACTTTATTTCTGTTCAATATCTTGTTTATTTAACAAACATTATTGAGTATCTCTGTTGTTCATGGCCACTGTGTTAAGTAACAGGATTGAAAAAGACTGCTGCAGTCCTACTGTTCTGTTCCTGCTCCTTATTTTAACTGACTGGCTTCTATGATTGCCCTCCCTATATAGTAGTATATTATATTTTAAATAACTGCTTAGCAAATATTTTGTCTTTTATCTGTCAGTTCAGTACCTATAACAGAGCCTGGAACTGCTATAACGTAAAGAATGCTGTAAAAGAGTGAATATGTGTGCATGCTTTTGCTCAATATTTGCTGTTTGTAGTCATGATACAGTGATTTGAATCTTATTTTCTTGTCTCCCATTCCTCTTTTGGTTCTAGATTCATATTATTTCATTAAGATCCTTTATATAAACATTGAATTAAAGATCTTAATACAATGAAAATATTTAGAGGTTCACCAAAACTAGTATTTAATCCCAAAATGTCATTGCTGACTGGCATATTTATCAACCAGAGAAATTGAACCAATAGGAAATAAGTTGCTTTTGCTTCATTTGTTTTTTAAAGAAGAAATCTCCTTATGTAATTTTGAGTACTGACTAAATAAATCCAAAATCTGTAGAACAAGTAGGCATCAGGTAGGGCAGGCTGGAACTTTTGATATGGATATGATTTTTATCCTCATTGGGAAACCTCAACTCTGCTTCTTAGCCTTTTCAACTGACTGTCTTAGGCCATCCAGATGGTCTAGAATGATTTTCCATCCTTAAAGTCAATCAGTTGTTGCTCTACTCATATGTAGAATATTCCTTCAAAGCAACACCTGAATAAATGTTCCAATAACTGCAGCCTTGAGCCTAGCCTGATAGGTGTATCAAAAAAGAATCACAACCAATTATAATAATATCTATTACTATTTTATAAGACCTGGTCATTTCCTTAACATTATACTACTTACCTTAATGCATTAATTCATTAAATAATCAGAATAATCCAAGAAAATACTATATTTAATTATGTATATACAACTGCAAAGAGGTGAATTTGATTTGAGAATCCAATAGAAGTTCTATATTAGCATGTGTTTTGATCATGTTTCTTCATTGATATATCTCATGTACCTAGAGCAGTGCTAGTCAAGAAAAAACAGCAATAATTTGGAAATAAATTTGAAAGAATATATTTTCCTAAATTGTATTACTTCTGATTCCATAATAAGATACTTACTGCTTATTCTCTAGTAGAGCAGTAGGAAAATAATTGTCATAAGTCATTTTGCAGGAAAGAACTTGCAACACAGAGTATTAGTTAAATGAGTCAAAGCTGTATTATGTTCTGAGGTAAACTGCTTAATAGTTACACAGTTTTCTTAGGATAAAGATATCAAATATGGCCGACGCCACGGCTTAATAGGCTAATCCTCCGCTTTGCGGCGCCGGCACACCGGGTTCTAGTCCCGGTCGGGGCACCGATCCTGTCCCGGTTGCCCCTCTTCCAGGCCAGCTCTCTGCTGTGGCCAGGGAGTGCAGTGGAGGATGGCCTAAGTGCTTGGGCCCTGCACCCCATGGGAGACCAGGAGAAGCCCCTGGTTCCTGCCATCGGATCAGCGCAGTGCACTGGCCGCAGCGCGCCAACCGCGGCGGCCATTGGAGGGTGAACCAACGGCAAAAAGGAAGACCTTTCTCTCTATCTCTCTCTCTAACTATCCACTCTGCCTGTCAAAAAAAAAATTTAAAAAATTTAAAAAAAGATATCAAATATGAGAATACCGTGGAAAAGCAACATAATTGAAAAATATGAACCTTTATACTTACCGTATGACTTCAGAACATTCAAAGTATTTAAATGAGAATCATCATGAAGCATATGTTCGAGGGAGTAGAGGTGAAATGATGGAATTCATGTTTTGCTACTCCCAAGTGGTGTGACCTTGAACAGTAGACAGTGGGAATAAAAAAGTGCTGATGCCAGGGGGTTTTTCTAAGGGATAATGCATCATTAGAACAAAGAACTGTGTGTATCATAAATGTATTTCAAGTGTTTTTGTTGAAAAAGTAAGTTACCCTTCCATTGGTTTAAGCTTTTTTGCTGTGTTGTTATGTGGTGAATTCATGGATCTTGGATAGTTGGAAAGGAAAATGGAAAAATTAACACTCAATGAAGTCAAAAGCAAATTCTTTTCTTTGAAGGGTACAAGTTCCTCAGTGGTAGTAAACTATTGTGATGATTTGGGTGAGTAATCTGAAATATATCAAATAATATTAAAAAGTGTCAAATACAGACCATGTACAAGTTAACTATACTCTAGGTACCTTCAGGAATTATGAATGTCTCAGTTTTTCATAAAGAAAAATGCTTCTCTTAATAAATTTTAATATTTTGTTAAATTTATTAAAAACATCGCTTGCTTAATACTTTAAAGTTGATTTTGTAAACTCAAACCAAAGAAAGACATTGAAGAATTTAGTAAAGTAGCTTTGAAATAATAAACTGAATAAGAGTAATTTAAAGTTTCACTGTTTAGGTTTTGCATCTCAGTTTATTATGAGTTGGAAAGAAATACCTAAAGAATGTAACAGTAATAGAATATTTTCCATGTAATTTCCCATCTTAGATTATTTGTGACATATTAAGGGATTACATGACTAAGTCAGACTAGAAACTATTCCTAATCTACCTTAAGATTTGTATATTTTTAACTTAGTGGTTCTTGAAAGGGTTATCATTTTAAGTGTTTACATACTTATTACTATCCATAAATAAATGAGACTAATGCTTAGAAACAAATCTGAGGATAACTAATTCTTGTGACTGTCAGATTTTTTTTTTCTCATTTTAAAACTCCTATCTGTATACTCTCATAATTAAATGCCAGTTACTCAGGACTGAGTCATTCTTTTCTTATTAACTGCAGGTTGCTGAGAACTGACTTCCTCTAGGTTCACTTCTGGGAGTTCTATATGTGACCTTCTCAGAATGCTGTCATCAGTGACCCCAATCTTGGCAAAAGGCCCCATCTGTCCAGAAAGCAATAAGGACTTTAATTTTTCACTCAGCCTTGCTGTGACATTCCCTAGTAACAGAGGCTAGAATTTTCTGCACATTTTGTAATACATTTACAACAAAAAATCTCTTTACAGATGAACAAATTTAGCATATAAATTTGTAGTTTCCTGCCTCAAATTGTTATTTGCATTTATGGTTGGAAGTTATAGTGAAAAAATGTATTGATTTTTTTTCAAGCCATGGATGCTGCAAACCTACAGTAATGTATGATGCCTTGACACTGGTTCATGTTCTCTGAGCCACATTATGTAATAATTGCTCATCCATAAATTTACATTTTTTTAAATTTTAAAGTGAATGGGATTTTTCATACATTATTAGAATCAGCTTTATAAATATGATTAAATAATAGAGTAATTACATTTGGGATTCTGTTTCACTCTCTGATTTTTCATAAAGGCACTGTTTTCCCTTTGCATGAGAGTTCAGTATAATTACTGAATAACTTGAGTTTCATGTAATTTGGCAAGTATGGAAATCATCCTTTTCTCCATTTAGGGTTTCTGTAATTTTGTGCTTAAACTTGCCACTGTGATCCAGTCACTTAGATTAAAAATTAAAAGGCCTGCACTCGCTATTTAAGTATTTAAGATGCCACTTGGGACACCCACATCCCATGTTGGAGTGTCTGGGTTAGATTCCTGGCTCTCCTCCCATGTGCACCTCACGACACAGCAGCATATGGCTCAAGTACTTGGGTTTCTGCCACCCACATGGGAGACTCCAGGAGTTTCTGACTCATAGCTACAATCTGGCCCAGCCTCAAATGTTGTGGGCGTTTAGAGTGAACCAGTGAATAGAGGATCTCTGTCTCTGTCATTCTGCCTTTCAAAGGAAATTTAAAAGTCCATGGTAGTTCTCTCCTCCCTTCGGAGAAGGGTACCTCCTTCTTTGATGGCCCCGTTCTTTCCACTGGGATCTCACTCACAGAGATCTTTCATTTAGGTCTTTTTTTTTTTTTTTTCCATGATATCTTGGCTTTCCATGCCTGTTATACTCTCATGGGCTCTTCCGCCAGATCCGAATGCCTTGAGGGCTGATTCTGAGGCCAGAGTGTTGTTTAGGACATCTGCCATTCTATGAGTCTGCTGTGTATCCCGGTTCCCATGTTGGATCTTTCTCTCCCTTTTTGATTCTATCAGTTAGTATTAGCAGTTACTTGTCTTGTTTGTGTGATCTCTTTGACTCTTAGACCTATCAGAGCTATCAATTGTGAGCTGATATTGATCACTTGGACTAGTGCGATGGCATTGGTACATGCCACCTGGGTGGGATTGTGTTGGAATCCCCTGGCACATTTCTGACTACACCATTTGAGGCCAGTCCGATTGAGCATGTTCCAAATTGTTCATCTCCTCCCTCTCTTTTTCCACTCTTAGATTTAACAGGGATCACTTTTCTGTTAAAATTTAAACACCTAAGGATAATTGTGTGTTAATTACTGAGTTCAACCTCCACTTTGACTATGACCCTATCGGAATAAGATCAAAGTCAATGAACCCTAAAGGCTTCCATAGCCCTGGCAACTCATGACTAGAGCCTAGGGAGATTACTGACGCCATGAACAGGAGTGTCAAATTGTTAAATCAGCAACAGGAGTCACTGTGTACTTACACCCCATGTGGGATCTGTCCCTAATGTGTCGTCTAAAGCGAAGTGATGCTATAACTAGTACTGAAACAGTATTTTTATACTATGTGTTTCTGTGTGGGCACAAACTGATGAGGTCTTTACTAATTATATACCGAATTGATCTTCTGTACATAAAGAGAATTGGAAATGAAAAAAAAAAAAAAAAACAACCTGGTGTTAAAATGGAAATGGCATAGAAAATTAATTAATTTGAAAAAAAAATTATGTAGGATCTCTGTCTTTAATGTGCTGTACATTGCTATTTAATGCTATAATTAGTAATCCAATGGTAGTTTATTCACTTTACGTTGCTATGTGGGCAAAATGTTGAAATCTTTACCTAATATATACTAAACTGATCTTCTGTATATAAAGAGAATTGAAAATGAATCTTTACATGAATGGAAGGGGAGAGGGAACGGGAAAGGGGAGGGTTGAGGGCGGGAGGGAAGTTATGGGAGGGGGGAAGCCATTGTAACCCATAAGCTATACTTTGGAAATTTATATTCATTAAATAAAAGTTTAATAAAAAAAAAGTCCATGGTAGTATGTAAATACTTTAATTTTAAGGAAATCTGAGAAATGAGTATCATCCCTTTAACACTTTTAGAGTAGCTATATAAGCCTGTTTCAATGTGTATTAGATTTATTCTTGTTGTCGTTGCTTACCATAACAAAAACACCTGAGGCAGGTGAACTTTAAAGAAAAGGGATTTATTTAGCTCTTAGCTCTGGAGATTGAAAAGCATGGGGCTTGCATTTATTCACCTCTGCTGAGGGCTTTCCTTTGCGTATCATGTATTGATAGGAGTTCATGTGTAAGGAGACATCACATTGCAACACAGGAAACCAGAGATTGGGTTCCCATCCTGAGAATACTCCTATGCAGATTGAATTATCCTATAAAAATGGCATTTTTCTAAAAATGTACTTACTTACTGTCCTATGAAAGTGGTAGAAAGAATGAAACTTGCATTACTTAAAAGTTGTGGTTCTCACTTTATTTCCATTAACTTCAGAGTGCAATGCCCTTTCAGAGTCCAGCAATAATTTAGCTGTTTGTGCCAGGGATATTGGAATTGTTTTATCTTAAATTTGTAAGATATTGTTTGTAAAATGTAGTACAGGAGGATTGCATAAATACTATTTTAAAATATGTTTTTTGGTTCCCACTGACATCCATATTCTTTTGTAAAATGCTTGCAGAGGTGGGGAGTCTTTTTTATGCCATTGGGTGTTTGGATATTTATAACATAATTTGCAGGCCATGTAAAATTACTTTAAACATCTGCCTGCTATTGAATTTTGAGTCCTGCCTACTGTTGCCTTGGCAGAGCCAGACTTCATCCAGGTCTCCCACAAGGTTAGGACGGGCACAAACACTTGAATCATCTTCTGCTGCTTTCACAGGCACATTATCCAGGAGCTGGATTGGAAGTGGAACAGCTAAGAACTCAAACTGGATGCAGACAGTAGGTTAACATGCTGTGCCACAGTGCCAGCCCTTGAACCAAACAAGTTCATGGGCATTATGTGGTTGGTTGTCTGGATGATCCCCATTCCTACTAGGGCAACAAGAACTTATATTTTCTCTTTTTATTGTAATATATAATATTCTTATTTTTATGTAAACCATTTAATAAAACACAAAGGCTGGATTCACACCTTCCCAGAAACTTACTACTTTTGTCAAACTATGAAGGATCTGAAATTCTTTAAACACCATCAGATTTAGTTTCTAATCATACCAAGTTTGAATCAAGAAATTATTCAAGTTTTTTTTTTCCCTTGAAAACAGTTTTATCATTAATTAAGGAAGCACCCAAGAAAACAAGCAATGGAGTTGGACACTTAGGTATAACTAATACCTGTTAGACATAAGAATATCCTTCACCTAATATACTAAACCAAAGTAAATTTTTGAGAACAAGTTTTACTATTAACTCTCATAATACCACTTTGAGGACAGAAGTCCTGCATGGGAATTTAGTGCACAGTGACTCCTGTTGTTAATTTTACAATTAACGCTCTTATGTATGACATCAGTGATCTTCTGAGGCTCTTGACATGAGCTGCCTAGGCTACCGGTCTTTTGAATCCATAAACTCCGTCAGTATTTAGACAAAGCCATAATCAAATTGGAAGTTCTCTCCTCCCTTCAGAGAAAAGTACCTCCTTCTTTGATAAAGACTTGTTTCTATTGAGATCTCACCCATAGAGGGTTGCACTATTTGAGGGATACTTTTTGCCACAGTGTTTTGGCTTTCCATGCCTGACATGCTTTCATGGATTTTTCAGCCAGACCAGAATGTCTAAGGGCTGATTCTGAGGTCAGAGTGCTACTTAAAGTGATTGTCATTCTATGAGTCAGCTGTATGGACTGCTTCCCATGTTGGAGCATTCACTCCTTTTCAGTTCTATCTATTATTATACCAGACACTTAATCCCATCTGTATGATCACTTTAACATTTAATCCCATCTGTATGATTGCTTTAATACTTAAGCCTATCCATATGATCACTTTAACACTTAAAATGTCATTTTTGGCTGGTGTCACAACTCAATAGGCTAATCCTCCACCTGCGGCGCCGGCACACCAGGTTCTAGTCCCAGTTGGGGCACAGGATTCTGTCCCGGTCGCTCCTCTTCCTGTCCAGCTCTCTGCTGTGGCCCGGAAGTGCAGTGGAGGATGGCCCAAGTACTTGGGCCCTGCACCCGCAAGGAAGACCAGGAGAAGCTCCTGGCTTTGGAGCAGCGCGGGGTGCCGGCTGCAGCGGCCATTGGTGGGGGTGAACCAACGGCAAAGGAAGACCTTTCTCTCTGTCTCTCTCTCTCACTGTCCACTCTGCCTGTCAAAAAAAAAAAAATGCTATTTTTACCACCCAGAGTAAGGAGACTTGAGATACCATGGCAAGTTTTTAAACTGTACCACTAGAAATAAATCTCTAGGAATGTATTCAGAATTATGCAGCTTTATAGTTACAAACTTCGTATACATCATAATTACAGCCTTAGTAACATGGCGATTCTTCCCACCATGCTGGCCCTCCCAACCACACTCCTGCCCCTCCTCTTCCTCCCTTTCTTATTCCCACTCTTAATTTTTACTAAGGTATATTTTCAATTAACTTTATACACATATGATTAACTCTATGTTAAGTAAAGAGTTCAACAAATAGAATGATTAAAAAAAAAAAAAAACTTCCTCAACACTCAAGACAAGGGCTGTTCAAGTCATTGCTGCACAACCTGTCAATTTCACTTAACAGATTTCCTTTTAGGTTAGCACAGATCAGGGACAACATATATTTGTCCCTTTTCGATGGTCTTATGTTTTCCAAATTCATCCATTTTGTTACAAATGACCGGATTTCATATTTTTTTTTACTACTGCGTAGTATTCTATGGTGTACATATCCCATAATTTCTTTACCCAGTCTTTAGTTGATGGGCATTTGTTTTGATTCCATGTCTTAGCTATTGTGAAGTGAGCTGCAATAAACATGGAGCTACAGATAACTCTTTCATATGCTGATTTCCTTTCCCTTGGGTAAATTCTCAGGTGTGGAATGGCTAGGTCATATGGTAGGTCTATATGCAGATTTCTGTGGTATTGCCATATTGCCACAGTGGCTTTACCAGTTTACATTCTCACTAACAGTGGATTAGGGTGCCTTTTTCCCCACATCCTCTCCAGCATTTGATGTTTGTTGATTTCTGTATGAAAGCCACTCTAACTGGTGTGAGGTGAAACCTCATTGTAGGTTTTATTTGCATTTCCCTGACGTCTATTGATCCTGAACATTTTTTTTTTTCACGTGTCTGTTGGCCATTTGGATTTCCTCTTCTGAAAAATGTCTGTTTAAGTCCTTTGCCCATTTCATTTCTGGGTTGTTTCGTTGTTGTAGAGTTTCTTGATCTCCATACATTCTGGTTATTAATCCTTTATCAGTTGTATAGTTTGCAAATAATTTTTCCCATTGTGTTGGTTGCCTCTTCACTTTCCTGAGTATTTCTTTTGCAGTACAAAAGCTTCTCAATTTGATGTAATCCCATTTGTTAATTGTGGCTTTGATTGCCTGTGCCAATGTTTGCAAGTTTTCCCCAATGTTCTCTAATAATTTTATGATATCGTTTCATATTTTTAGATCTTTGAGTGGGTTTTTCTTTAAGGTGTAAGGTATTGGTCTTGCTTCATATTTCTGCATGTGGCAATCCTATTTTCACAGCACCATTTATTGAAGAGACTGTTCTTGCACCAGGGATAGGTTTTAGCTCCTTTGTCAAAGGATAAATTGGTTGTAGATGCTTGGATTGATTTTGGGTGTTTTCTATTCTGTCCCATTGGTTTATCCATCTGTCATGATCCCTCTTTTTTTTGCCAGGCAGAGTTAGACAGTGAGAGAGAGAGAGACAGAGAGAGAGTTATAGACAGTAAGAGAGAGAGAGCGAGAGCGAGAGCGAGAGTGAGAGAGAGAGAGAGAGAGAGGTCTTCCTCCTGTTGGTTCACCTCCCAGGTGGCTGCTACAGCCAGCATGCTGAGCCAATCCGAAGCCAGGAGCCAGGTGCTTTCTCCTGGTCTACCATGTGGGTGCAGGGCCCAAGTACTTGGGCCATCCTCCACTGCCTTCCCAGGCCACAGCAGAGAGCTAGCCTGGAAGAGGAGCAACCGGGACAGAATCCGGCGCCTCGACCAGGACTAGAACCCAGGGTGCTGGCACCACAGGCAGAAGATTAGCCTAGTGAGCCGTGATGCCGGCCCATGATCCCTCTTTTAAAAGCCAAATGTTTAAATCCACTGACTTTGTTGGTCTTATTTAAAGGAACTTTTCACTTAGTCTGTAATATCTTGTTTTACTTTCATGACAAATACAATGTTTTGTCCTTTAGTTTGTATTGTTTATATCATTCTCCAAAATTAATTTATACATTTATGGGTTGATGAAATAAAAATGATATACAATTACTTACATGTCAACCAAGTTGCTGTGCAGAGTAGTACTCAACATGGCCATTATAGTATAAGGTTCTGATTTACATTTTCAGTTTTTCAGTATTGGTTTTGAAAATTAACTTGTGTCAAAATATGGTGATCACATAAACATCCACTACTCTTTTGACCTTTACAAATGCTGTCTTTTCTCAGTGACATACTACTAAGGTTTCTTTTTCATCTTTTATGTTTTTGGTCTTAGAGTGAAAGACAGCCTACGCAAATTTTTTTATTGAAAAATTTCTGTATTACTTTTATTACTCCATTTCTGTTTTTTTAAGGTTATAATTTCTCCATTACTTACTTGCCTTACTAGTATTTATTCCACTAATGATGTGTCTTATGATAAATGTCACTTAAAAATAGTAAATCAGTAAGTATTAGAGCTCAGTCATTTATGTGGCACTCCCAGTTACCCATCTTTAGACAATTGTCTCTTTCATGTTGAACAAATGAAAGTTCTTGTTCTTGCATTCACTTACTTGTTCATTAATATTTTTGGTAGTGGGTTTTTTTGTTTGTTTATTTTAAGAATTTTTATTTGATATGTAGTTACAGAGAGAGGGAGAGATAAAGGTCTTCCATCTGCTGGTTCTCTCCCCAAATGACCAAAATGGCTAGAGCTGGGCCGATCCGAGGCCAGGAGCCAGGAGTTTCTTCCTGGTCTGCAGATCATCCAAATTCAGTAGTAATATTCAAAGTACCTTATGTAACCAACTGCTCCCTGATCTTTAGTTTTCTTCTTGTTAACAATATTTCTCCTTGTTCAATTCAATTTTTCTTGTTTCGGAATAACTTAGCTCCATTTTCCTTCAAAGAAGTGCTTTCGGTTAACCTTGTTTATTGCTCTATATGAGGGCACATCAAAAAAGCCCATGGAATATGAATATTCTGAAAAAAAACTATGCACAGATTTCAAGTTTTTTGCACCAAAGTAAACTTATTAATTCAATTTTTGTGAAGTTTTTGAAGTACCCTCATACATAAGAAGTATCTTGAAGAAGAAATCAAAGTTTTATTTCAGACATTTTTCATGCCTATTGTAGAATTCTACAATAAAGTGTATTTCCTGGAACATACCAGTAGCTCAGTAAATGATGAATAAATGAATGTTATCCCAGAGAAGTAAGTCCACATTGTTCTTATTTTATTTCTTCACTTATAGAATTTAAGGTAACAATTGAAATGTAAAATATAATAGAGTTTTTTTTTTCCCAAACTACAGTAAATTGTTTATTGTAGACACAAATCTCATGCCAAGACTAGAGAAAATTAAATTTAAAATGAAACAATTTTCTGAAAGGCAGTGGAGAGACAATGAGGAAATCATGGTCTCTCTACTTTGAGACATATTGGACACCATTTTTATATCTTGAGTTCCAGAAAATTGTTTTAAATTCAGCTCTGCTTTTAGTGTCCACCTATTTTATATCTCAGATGCTAATAGTGAGAAGAGGAATGGGTATTGCATATATATATATTTTCAATTCCATATATATGAGTATACATATTCAATTTTATGATTTATCAGGAATATATAAAATAATGCTACAAGACAGTACTGCTATACCCTTAAAAAAATAGCTGTGGTAAGCAGAATTCTATGATGACACATAAATCTAGCCCTTGTCTCATTCTTTCTATTGGAAGATAATAGGACATAATACTGGGCGTATGTTACATCAGTTGGCAAAGGGAATTTGCAGATTGATTAAGTCCTTCATCACTTTTATCACATAAGCCTTTTAAAAGGAAAACTTGTTTGTTTTGTTTTGTTTTGTTTTCTGGCTGATAAAAGAAGAAACCAGAGATTTGATACATGTTAGGATTCTATGTGAGGGATGTTTTCAGTTGCTGAGATGTGGGGATCATTAACCGCTGACCTATGAGTAGCCACTAGGAGCTCACTGAGGTCCCTAGCAACATCCAGCAAGGCAAAGGAGTCTTAGTACCATAAGGAGGCATATTCTACTGGTCATCTGAATGACCTTGGAGGTACATTCTTACCACAGCTCTAGATAAGTTTAGCCTGGTCAACCCTAATCAGAGAAACCAACTGAGCCTACCTGGATTTCCTACCTAGAGAACTGTGAGATAATCAATTGGTGTTTTGGACTACTAAGTTTTTTGTGAATTTGTTATGCTACAATATAAGATTAATGCAATATTAAAATTTTAATAAGAAAAACTCTAAAAGTGAAATTTCAGCATGAATGTTGAATAACTTTCTCTTTTGATAAAGGAAATTAGTACAATTAGATCAGAAAATGGTTTAGTAGTATTTACTGAAGCTGAACATAAAATATAGGAACATAACCCTAGGAATAACCATATAGATTGATTTTATGTTTTTTCCAATATAAATTGATTTGCACACCTATCAGAAAAGCACAAGAATGTTTATAGACATTTGAAATACCACTACTCTGGGGGAAAAACATTCCATTAGCAATAAAATATATAATTGTGGTATATTCATCCAATGGAAAGCTATACAGAAGGAACCAACTACAAAGAATGAAGAGTCTACTGCTGTGTATGGATGGGTCTTATAAGCATATATTGAATTAAGCAAATAACCCATAAAAGAATATATTGCAATAGAACATGACCCCATTTGTGTAGAGGTCAAAAATAATAAATCTATATTGTGTAATATATGTGGTAATAAAGGTAAAACTTTGAGGCTGCCATGAGGAAAAGCTACCACAGTGTTTTCAGGATGCTGGGAATGCTATGCTTTTTGTTCTTGAGGCTGATAAACAAGTGTGCTCGTGTTGTGAAGGTTCATGTAGCAATACATGCATGACTGGACACTTTTTTGGGAATATAAATTGTTGACAACATCTTTTTCACTGTGGGCTTATAAAAGAAAAATTTCCCAAGGTCATACCTCTAGTTGTGGGAAGATTTTGTGTAGAAAAGGATAATAAAAGATAATTTAATGATAATTAATGTTTTAATTATCTCCATCATTTGACCGCACATAGGAAAATAAATAAGGATAAGTGAGAATAGTTGATAAATAATTTTGACATTTACAATTAATTTTTTGAAAAAACAGTTTGCCGGGAGGATTCATACCATTCTGTAGTCTCGTGTGCTGCTGTAGTTCTCACTCCTAAGGAACCAACATTAGAAATAAGGAAGAGAGAAGATTCAAAACTTCCAGAGCCTTGCAAACCGTAAGTTCATTTACTTTTTTGTTGAAATCAATCCATCCTATATTTTCTCAGTGAATATCTGTGTTTTCTAACTTTGTTTGAGTCATATGTCATTTAGTTTTCATTTGTTGGCTTCTCTTAGGGAAACAGGTAAGTAGGCACATAACTACTTCTTTAAAGCTTTGATTTCAGATGTGCTATTCTTGGATTACTTATTTCATAGTTGTTGGCTTCAATGGTCTCAAGTAGAATCATTTTTCAATGTAAATTTCTTAACCTAAAGTTTGTTTGTATTTTTATAGGGAATACAAGGTATTTTAATTTTTTTATTAAATTATCACAAATTTAAACTTTACAGGATTTAAAATTGTAGTGTTTTTATTTCGCCATTTATTCAGTTCAAGCTTTCATTTAAATTTAAAGTTGATCTTATACTTGTATTAAGTAAATGATAGACTTATTCTTATATTAGCCAAAGAAAATTAAATTAATAGTAACAAGTATAATATATATGAGCTTGAATCATTGACTACATGAGGGTTATTTTTAGTTATGCATTAAATAAATGAAAAAGAAAAGCCTGCTGTCAATTTTCAGGGAAACTAACATGCAGCCTGGTCTGAGGACTTGGGTTGCAGGGCGTGATCCCATGGTGATGTGTATAAGTACTGCTAGAGGTTGTTGGCTGAGCACCACGTGTACAGTGTGGAACATTCCTTGAAATAGCTACTGGTTTCTCCTTTGTGCTGTGTTGTAGTATATATTTTTCCCTTTGCATGTTTTTCTACTGCATAATAAGCTCCAAAAGCCAGAGTTTCCTGGAACGTGATCATGTTTGATGCTTTTTCTAAAATCCTTTAATGTTACATTCTGTAATGTGAATGCAGATGGACTGATATATATATTTATACATACACACATGTATATTTGATTGCATGAAGCTATATGGAATTAATGTTCTCATTATAGAGGAAAGATACTAACCAATTCAGGAAGTAATGCTTGGTTTTCAATTTTAATACAATCTAAAAGTGAAAATAATTTAGCTGCTCTTAATAGAGTCCATTTTTTAGGTTCTAAAAGCTACTTTGGTCTAAGAGGAGGAAACTTATCTCTTGTATTTGCCAAGTGAATGATATTAGATCAAATGTATTTTTCTTTAATACTTTTGTGAGTTTATACATTACCTGTATGTATTTTTAATTTGTTTATTCTTTATTTTTATTAGGCTTTTAAATTCTTTTGAATATTTTTCAGTGGTCTTTAGAACTTAGGTGAATAGTTACTTATATGTCTTTTTTGCAGGCTTCAACCATCTCATAGGCAGATATTCTTATTCGATTTATATATTGAAGCTGACAGTGTTTGTTAACTGGCTATCCTTCCTCTTACTATTGCCCTTTCAACAGTCTGAGACTCCTCTGTATTCTTGGAATCACCACTCTCATTTAAATATTCTCCCCCGACGATTTCATTAATTCATATATATTTTGTAGTTATTTATTTTAGTCCAAGAAACCTTGGTTAGACATCTTAGTTTTGCTATGTATTTGGTGTGAACTGTGGACATTTTATCTGAGCTTCCTGACACTGAGTCTTTGAAACAGAGAGCTCATATTGTACTCTGAGAACTCAGAACATCTGTTGCTAAAACCTGGAATAATCTTCTTAGCTTATAGGCTTCAGAATATGTAAGCTTGTACATAAGAGATGATATGTAAGAAAATATCTTTTTGAGGAGGTTATAATAAAAGTGAAGATATAAAAAACAGGAACGTAAAAGGTAAATGACAATATAAAAGCAACATATATTTGTTCAGGGTGACATGCAGATTTGGGTTAAACATATGACGGTGTCAAGTTGGGTCAGTTTTTTTTTTTTTTTTTTAAATGTAAGTGTTCTTCCAAAAATTCATGGGTAATTTGCAGTGGGAAAAATATGCATGGATTTCAAAAAATGCACTGAAATAATCTTTTCTCTTAATTCCATTTTCTATGAATTTTTGAAGTCTCTTCATATATCAATATAAACTTATGAAATAAAGCCAAAATATT
This sequence comes from Lepus europaeus, assembly GCF_033115175.1. Lineage (NCBI taxonomy): Eukaryota > Metazoa > Chordata > Mammalia > Lagomorpha > Leporidae > Lepus > Lepus europaeus. The sequence goes on along the minus strand of NC_084834.1, from coordinate 87,092,726 downwards.
CTCAATTATACCATTCTGGTAATATACAAAATTATATTTTAGAAGGAAAGAATCATTTTACGGCTGAAGTATTTGTAATAAACAACCAACTTTAAAAGAAGATTTATTTATTTATTAGAAAGGTAGAGTGACAGAGAGGGAAAGACAGAGAGAGAAAGAAATAGAAATTTCCATCTGCTGGTTCTCTCCCTAAATAGCTGCAAAGACCTGAGCTGAAACAGGCCAAAGCCAAGAGGCAGCAACTCTCTGTTGTTCTCCCTTGTGAGTGGTAGGGGTCGGAATATTTGAGCCATAATTTGCTGCTTTCTCAGGCATGTTAGCAGGGAGCATCTGGGACTTGAACAAGTGCTCAGACATGAGATGCCAGTGTCGTTGTCATAAGTGCTGTCTTAACCTTCTGTACCTCATAAGCACTGTGCTTACGGCTGAGGATTTCATGTTGAAAAGCACCTGGCTCCTGCCATCGAACAGCGCGGTGCGCCGGCCGCAGCGCGCTACCGCGGCGGCCATTGGAGGGTGAACCAACGGCAAAAAGGAAGACCTTTCTCTCTGTCTCTCTCTCTCACTGTCCACTCTGCCTATAAAAAAAAAAAAATAAAATTAAAAAAAAAAAAAAGCACATGCTGCCCCTGGTGAAACTTTGCCCACAAATTTTTATTTGTATTCTGATGATAAATATTTTAATATTGATAGTTATAAGTTAAATATTATCATGCATTTATTTATTTTTACTCTAATATGTGAAAGTTGGAATTAAAAATTCTCATTAGGAAAGGTGGCATAGTATTTTCAGTATAGAAAGTAATGGGAAGAAACTTACGAAACTTTAAAGGAAAGCTTTTGTGCATTATAGCGGAAGAGAGCCAGTTTCTCTCTTACTGATATATCTAAAGTTCATCTAAATTCATGAAACAGAGGTGTGGATTTTTTTTTCTCTCTCTCTCTCTCTTTTTTTTTTTTTTTTTTTTGACAGGCAGAGTGGACAGTGAGAGAGAGAGAGAGAGAAAGGTCTTCCTTTGCCGTTGGTTCACCCTCGAATGGCCGCTGCGGCCGGCGCACTGCGGCCGGCGACCACGCTGATCCGAAGCCAGGAGCCAGGTGTTTCTCCTGGTCTCCCATGCGGGTGCAGGACCCAAGTACTTGGACCATCCTCCACTGCACTCCCTGGCCACAGCAGAGGGCTGGCCTGGAAGAGGGGCGACCGGGACAGAATCTGGCGCCCCAACTGGGACTAGGACCTGGTGTGCTGGCGCCGCAAGGCGGAGGATTAGCCTATTGAGCCGCGGCGCCGGCCGGATTTTTTTCTCTTTTCAATCTAGTCTGTTAGTCCAGAAAGACATGGAAATGATAAATTTGTTTTTTTTTAAATTTTTATTTATTCATTTATTTTTTGACAGGCAGAGTAGACAGTGAGAGAGAAAGAGACAGAGAGAAAGTTCTTCCTTTGCCGTTGGTTCATCCTCCAATGGCCGCTGCGGCCGGTGCGCTGCAGCCAGCGCACCGTGCTGATCCGAAGCCAGGAGCCAGGTGCTTCTCCTGGGAAATGATTAATTTGTTAGTCAATAGAAAAATCTATGTAATCAAAAATATTAATTTTCAAATACTTTTTCTTAAATATACAATGTTGCAGTCACAGCTTTGAATGGAAAGCTTTATGAATTTACAAAGTCATAATAATAAAAGTATGCTCAAGTATCCAGCCACACTCAGCATGCCATTCAAAACCATACAGTTCTCAAGTTAGTTATGTGCCAGTAAGTACTTCATGAAATATACATAAAATTCAAATTCTGAAGAGGATGAATTTACGTGATTCATTTTATTTTGTGCTTTATTAGTTAAGATGCAAATATTCTGTATGATACCATGGCTCAATGTCTTAAATAAAGGGATTTTTATGGCTGTTTTAAAATTAGGAATATAGAAGCAAAAGAGATATGATTCTATCATTTTTGTCCACAGCCATATTTTAATTATATTCTTATATAAGGAAATATAAAATTAATAAGATTTTTTTATTGCATCAGTGTGTAGAAACGAAGCATTTGCTAAACATGTTGGCATTCGCTCTGAATTTCAAGGCCTCCCTGTAGTGCTTCATTTTGTGGACATGAAGAAGATTCATTGAGCTGCTTTTGAAAGGGCACAGATACCATCCTTTAGTGCAAAGATTTATTTTAAAGAATCACTGAATATACCCTTTTTATTTATTTATTCTTATATGGTACTTAGAAACACAGAGATTTAAAATTTCCTCAACTCTGTTTTCTTTAGATTTTTCTGAATGAATAATATATGCTAAATTTGTGAAAGTTAAATATTCTTTAATATCATCTACAAAGTTGTTATACAAATTGTAGTTATATTAGAAACACATCAAGGAATCGTATTATTAACGAATTTCCAACTTTCCTTTATAAATTGCTGAGTAACATATTTATTTATGCTTTCAGGCAGACACTTAGTCATTAATGTAATCTGTCAAAATGGATAATTCTTTAGTGCTCACTTTGTTCTTGGCACTGTGCTTATGGCTGGGGATTTTATTTTGAAAAGCACGTGTTGCCCCTGGTGAAACTTAAGAGTGTGGACAGGGAGGCAGACATTAATCAAATCGTTGCAACAAGAAGTGCAAAATTGTAGCTGTGACAGTGGCCAAAATAAAGAAGTATGTCTTTTTGTAAAACGGTTTATCATAGGGTTTTAAAATAGCCAAGTAACTCAGGGCTAGCTTTGCTAAGCAGGTGGCTCTTGAGTGAAGATCTGAAGAATATTGCTTAACTAAGTATAAAAACAAAGGAAGCCAGAAACGTGTTATAAGCAGGGTTCAGGTGACATGATAAGAATTGCCTTTTTAAAACTTTCTTCTGTTTGCTGTAGAGAATAATTGGGTGTATTGGAAATAGTATGCCATGAAGCTGACACGGGAGAGACAAATTGTTAGTCATTTTTCCAAATTCTGACTTGGGGGATCGGATAGGCAAATGCAAACTCCCTTTTTCCAAGGAGTTACCCTTAGCTATTTACCAGCACACCCCTAAATGGAAGGCTGATTTTGTGGCTGAAGTGCACATTAGCCTGGAGTGGGGTACTGGCATCAGAGATGGTGAAATGTAGAAGAACAAATTCAATAAATGTTTGGGAATCTCAAGAAATTAGATATAATAATTAAACTAAGAAATTGTTTTCCCAAGTATTTGCAATAGGATGAAGGTATTATCTTGTTATGATGACACATAAAATTGTGATATTCTAATGTATTTTACATTAGTAAAAGGTGAATAGGGAGTCTTGATATTCTTAATTTATTTTGAATATTATCAATTGAAATATGCAAAAGGGACACACACATATAAATGCAGATTGTGTAAAATTTCTTTTTTTTTTTTTTTTTGACAGGCAGAGTGGACAGTGAGAGAGAGAGATAGAGAGAAAGGTCTTCCTTTGCCGTTGGTTCACCCTCCAATGGCCGCCGTGGCTGGCGCTTGCGGCCGGCATGCTGCGGCCAGTGCAACGCATTGATCCAAAGGCAGGAGCCAGGTGTTTATCCTGGTCTCCCATGGGGTGCAGGGCCCAAGGACTTGGGCCATCCTCCACTGCACTCCCGGGCCATAGCAGAGAGCTGGCCTGGAAGAGGGGCAACCGGGACAGGATCCGGTGCCCCGACCGGGACTAGAACCCGGTGTGCCGGCGCCGCAAGGCAGAGGATTAGCCTGTTGAGCCGCGGCACCGGCCTTGTGTAAAATTTCTATCTGAGTCACTATCACTGATCCTTGATGAAAATGTACATAATGTAAGTAAATTGCACTTAGGTCCTTATGTAAATTCCTATGGCTTCTTATTAGTAATAGCTTTCCTCCATTTGCCCATTTGCATTTGGTGCCTTAAAACTCTTCTATTTAAGGAAAAGATAAAAATAAAAATGGAAGCATAGATAGGATAAATACCATGTGGTTATGAAATAGCCTTTTTCCCCATGTAGGGAAAATTAATGTAGGATTTTAGAAGCTTTGACAATTGTTTTATGATTTTGATCATTTCAAGGGTAGAAGCAGCAGTCAGAAATGATAAAGGAAGACGTTTCTGTGGTGAGAGCTGTTGCCTAAAGAGGCCCCTTCCACAGTTTTTGGAAGAGTTGTTAGAAGGAGGAGCTTGCTAATCAGGCCCAGGGAGGGCCTTTCAAGAGTGTTTCATATGTGTTCTCTGCAGTTTGAAATGCAAATAACAGATGTGCCTTTTGTGAACTATCTAGAGGGTGAGGAGAACCAGTAAGGAGAGGCCAAGGATTTTCATTTGCATGTGAGTTGGGAACTGCAGAATCCTGGCCCAAAAGGAGACCTCTGTGCCTGTTTGTTAGTTGCTAAAACCAAGTAAAATTTCCTTTGAATTCCTCTGACTTACTAAGTCCTTGTTCACTCCACTTTCACCCCAAGGCCAGGAATATGTTGACTGTGAGGCTGAAGAGTCTTCATCTGCATGGTTCTCACTTGTATTAGGGTCCCAAATAAGGCTCTAGAAGGTATCCTAGCATCATATTTTTTTCTGCCTTATTTTGCTTGCTTATGTGTTACTTTTTTCTTAAAAAGATCTCCAGATTTTATAAACATCAAGTTGCCTTGGAATCTGGGCGTGAGAGGTCTATGTTGTGTCTCCTCTTCAACTGCGTCACTTTCTACAAGATTAGGATTCTAGGAAGAAAGCCCAAGGTTCCCACAAACCATAAGCCCATGCCTCCACCACCAACTGTGCTCCAGATTTACTGCTGAAATGGCACTATCTCCTTTGCTCTGGGATTTACAAATGATGGTCCATGGGCTACAGAAGAGAATCCAATTGTAGTAGTGGTGGACAGAGGTCACATGGGTGGCTAGGGCATCACCCATGGGCCTTTGGGTTCTGTATGTGCAGAAGGAAGTCCAGGATGGGAAAAAAGGGGATTGCCATTGATGTTTGGTGAATGCAGCTACATTAAATGATAATGCTCCAAAGAGGACTGATGTTTGGTAAATGCAGCCACATCAAAACTTGTAAGATAGCTCAGTGCCATTATCCTCCTGTGTTTGTATGATCTCTGTTCACTTCATTGAAAGATGTAGGCTCATCATTCATTAGCTTCTAAAATTACATGTAAAACATAAAATAGCTAAAGAAAGTTGTCTGTTTTCAGATATGAGTGTTGCTCAAGAATCAGTGGATTTTAATGCTAAAATTAAAAAAAATTAAAATCTCCAGAAAAACCAGTCCTCTTAATTTACAGTGTTGTTACTTTATTTTTATACTAATTATTACTCTTTAGTGAGTAATATTTAGTCCCCTGTGTAATCAATATGTCAAGAAATCCTTTTGCAACATTTATATCTGGTTTGACAGTCTTTCTGTGTGCATTGAACAGTACTCTTTACTGTGTAATATACATATAAGTTTATCAGATCACTGAGAAAGATTGAATGTGCTTCACTATTATTGTAAAAGTACCTCTTACATGTGGATGAGCACCATGTTGCTAACTTTCAACTACCTGTCCTACCGTCATCCCATAGAAAGATCCCATTTTCAAATAAATGAAATATTTAATTTGAACATATGCTATAGTTGAGATAATAGTACATTTTCTAATGACATTGTAAAACCAACACTCTGACTAAATATTAACTTCCTGTTTTTCTTCTTTCAGAGGAGAATAACAAAAAAACAGAATTTGACAAATCATTTCTATTTAGGCAGCAGCATGACAGTGAGCAAGTATTAATCTTACTAATTTTAACTAATCAGCCTTATTAATAAGTATGCTCTTATATAAAATATGAACACCACCACCTCTTTGTAAGGTTGGTTCAGGTACTCAATTTTCAAATATAAAACAGAACAGTGCAAGGCACAATGAGGAAATACAATAAGTTACTGATTTAATACCTCTTTTGTGAAAAAGTTGAGGATGAAGAAGAGGGTCTGTAATGTAGGATGTTGTATTGAATTTGCTATTTTAGATATTTATTCCAATTTACCTACTTATAATATAGATTATCTACCCATCTTAATTTATTTATTTGAGCGGTAGAGTTATAGATACAGAGAGGGAGGGGCAGTGAGAAATATCTTCCATCAGCTTGTTCAATCTCCAAATGACCACAAAGGCTGGAGCTGAGCCAGTCTGAAGCCAGGAATCAGGTGCTTCTTCCGGATCTCCCACGTGGTTCAGGGGACCAACCACTTGAGCCATTTTCCACTGCTTTTCCCAGTCCATGAGCAGGAAGCTGGATTGAAAGTGGAGCAGCCAGAACTCAAACTGGTGCCCATATGGGTTACTGGCACCACAGGCAGAGGCTTTACTTACTACACCACAGTGCTGGTCCCCTGGCTTATTTTTAATCTTCAGTAATACTTAGAATAACAGTAAGTATGTACTGGAAAAATACTTGAGAGTCGGATAGTTTTTTCTTCACTTCTAAGGTAAAGCACATTTTCATTGATTTAGTATGTAGAACCAGTGATCATAGTTGTCTGACACCATCAAATATTTAAATATTAGAATTTAATGAATGTCTACTGTAATATTTAAACATTAACATATTCAATATTTGAATAGTTAATATTTGAAGGTGTGGCATGGAATTCCAACACAAATCTTTTCATACATGGTTGAAAAGAAACATCTAAAAACTAGGAGTCTGGAAACCTGACTACAATTCCTGGTGCAAGGCAAGAGTTTACATTTTTTGAACCTCTGCAGTGCAGAAGCATTCTGATGAGTAAAAGTCCAGGAATGTGTATTGTAAAATGTGAAAGAACTTATTTTTCTTCTTTGTATGATGGGGGATACAATATACATTTAGCATTCTCAAATGTCTTGGCATTAAAGAGTACCTATGATTGATGGAAAAAAACTCAAGTTTTTAACTTTTATTTAATGAATATAAATTTCCAAAGTACAGCTTATGGATTACAATAGCTTCCCCCCCATAACTTCCCTCTACCCGCAACCCTCCCCTCTCCCACTTCCTCTCCCAATCCATTCAAATCAAGATTCATTTTCAATTATCTTTATGTATAGAATATCAATTTAGCATATGTTAAGTAAAGCTTTCAACAGTTCGCACCCACACAGAAACACAAAGTGTAAAATTCTGTTTGAGTACTAGTTATAGCATTAAATCACAATGTACAACACATTTAGAACAGAGATCCTACATGAGGAGTAAGTGCACAGTGACTCCTGTTGTTGACTTAACAAAGTGACACTCTTGTTTATGGCGTCAGTAATCATCCTAGGCTCTAGTCATGAGTTTCCAAGGCTATGGAGGCCTTTTGAGTTTGCTGACTTCCATCATATTTAGACAAGGTCATAGTCAAAGTGGAAGTTCTGTCCTCCCTTCAGAGAAAAGTACCTCCTTCTTCTTTTTTTTTTATTTTTTATTTTTTGACAGGCAGAGTGGACAGTGAGAGAGAGAGACAGAGAGAAAGGTCTTCCTTTGCCGTTGGTTCACCCTCCAGTGTCCGCCGTGGCCAGCACTCTGCGGCCGGTGCACTGCACTGATCTGAAGGCAGGAGCCAGGTGTTTATCCTGGTCTCCCATGGGGTGCAGGGCCCAAGCACTTGGGCCATCCTCCATTGCACTCCTGGGCCACAGCAGAGAGCTGGCCTGGAAGAGGGGCGACTGGGACAGGATCCGGCACCCCGACCGGGACTAGAACCTGGTGTGCCAGTGCCGCAAGGTGGAGGATTAGCCTATTGAGCCGCGGCAACGGCCTAAGGTACAAGGTACCTCCTTCTTTGATGACCTGTTCTTTCCACTGGGATCTCACTCGCAGAGATCTTTCATTTAGGTTTTTTTTTTTTTTTCCACAGTGTCTTGGCTTTCCATGCCTATAATACTCTCGTGGGCTCTTCAGCCAGATCTGAATGCCTGAAGGGCTGATTCTGAGGCCAGAGTGCTATTTAGGACATCTGCCATTCTATGATTCTGCTGTGTATCCCGCTTCCCATGTTGGATCGTTCTCCCTTTTTTGTTCTATCAGTTAGTATTTGCAGACACTAGTCTTGTTTGTGTGATCCCTTTGACTCTTAGTCCTATCATGATGATCAATTGTGAACAGAAATTGGTCACTTGGACTAGTGAGATGGCATTAGTACATACCACCTGGATGGGATTGAATTGGAACAACTTAATACTTTATCCCTTTTAGTATTTTTCTTTGTTCTACTTAATACTATTGGTTGAACTCTGTAATTAATACACAATTATTAAATGTTGAAACTTAACTGAAAAGTGATCCCTGTTAAATATAAGAGTGGGAATAAGATAGGGAGAAGATGTACAATTTGGGACACGCTCAATCCCAAATTGACTTGCCCCAAATGGTAGAGTTAGAAATGTGCCAGGGGATTCCAATTCAAGATAAGCCTTTAAAAGGGGAATAAATTGTACTTCTTTTCAGTTACCATAATTACTAAATTTTAAATTTGCCACACTATGCAATCATTTTTATGTTTAATTCTGTTCATAAGCTTTAAAACCTAAAAAAAAGAATGTCATTATAAACAAATAATGCTAAAGATGATTAGCATTAGCAAATCAACAGAATAAATAGAATTTAAGTACCAAATTCTGCACTGTTGATTATCATAATCAATCAGTACCTCTTCATTTCTACATATATTTCTTGTCAAATGAGCGAGAAAAAAAAAAGTTTTTCCTTTTATTTTGTTTTTAAAAGCTCTGGCCCTACTTAGTGTCATTCATTTTACTAGCTATGTCTTTGGAGTTTTTTGTTAGTTTCTCTTTTTATACATTTCTTTGGAAAATGACTTTTAAGCTTGTGTCAATAAGGCTGAAATTACACATTCTGTCAAAGAATTGAGAGGCACATATGAATTTGAAGAAGTAGTAAAAGATTGAGAAAATAACCAGGTTTTTTCCAAAACCAATGCATCCATTTAAAATGTCATTTGCTTTATTAAGCAGTATAACACAGTGCATCAAAAATATAGTAACATAAAAAGAATTTAGATATATTATTTTAACTTTTACTTTTTATGGAATTCAACTTAGTATTTTCCTTGTAATTTGGCTGCAGATAAAATGGCATGTGCATGATTCTGTGTAGATCTAACAAGCATATCAAATATGTACAAGAAACAATTGTACAAAGAAAGATTATGATATCAGGCTGGATTTTTTTGGTCAATGGATATAGCAGGCTTCTTATGATTAAAAATTCTATGTGACTATGTTGTGGGTATAATGCAGGCAGATTCAAGTGTTATAGAGGAAACAAGACCAAATGATCTTTAAAATCTTTTCCAATCTAAAGAATCTGTTCCAAATCATGTTAACTGCATCTTATTATTATGGCTATCTATTATTTTTCAAGAAATAGATATTTAACCCAGCAGTTAACATGAAAATTTAGAAACCTGTATTGCATATTTAAGTACTAGGGACTGACACCCAGCTCTGGCTACTGACTCAAGCTTCCTGCTAATACAGACCTTGGGAAGTAGCAGTGATGGCTCATGTAATTGCCACCCATGTGGGAAATCTGGATTGAGGTTCTGGTTCTTGGCTTCTTCCTGCTCCATTTCCAGATGTTGCATGCATTTGAGGAATGAACCAGTACATGAGTTCTTTCATTCTCTATTTGTCTGCCTCTCAACAAAATGATAAACAGTAATACATTTTTAAAAATGTAAAAATTATGTCTAGATTAAGACAGTGGTTCTTATATAGCAAAATTTGGTTAATTACAACAAGTAGGTATAAGATGATTTTAATTTTTTAATCTAATAAGACAATTATAAGAAGAGATTTTTAAATGGTAGCGTTTTTTGTCAGTCATTGTTATTGATATATTCCATGTGTTGAAGGTACTCTATACACATTAAAATTTTACTCTGTTACTGACTACTCTGACCCCACTCTTCTCATTTTTTTCTATTTCATTTTTTTCTTGTTTTTTAAAATTTTATTTCAGGTATATGAGTTTCATGTATTTCATATATACAGATTTATGAACATAGTGGTATGTCCCACCCCACCCTCCCTCCTGCCCACATTCTAGCTCTTCTTCCTCCTCCTCTTCCTATTCCCACTCTTAGGAAAGATATATTTTCAGTATATTTGATACTCATAAGCTTCACCCTACACTAAGTAAAGAGTCTAACAAATAGTGTGAAGGAAAAAAAAAACACTGTTCCTCAACAATAGAGACAAGGGCTGTAAACAATCATCTAATTTCAAAATGTCCATTTCATTCCATACATTATAATTTAGAAACTCTATTGGTTAACCCAGATCCGGACAAGCATATGATATCTATCTTTTGGGGACTGGCTTATTTCACTAAGTGTAAAAGAAAGCATTTAATTTTTTTTTTTTTACAGCTGAGTAGTACTTCATAGTGTATATATATTATAATTTCTTTATCTAGTCATCAGTTGATGGATACCTGGGTTGATTTCATACATTAGCTACTGTGATTGAGCTGGAATGAGCATGAGGGTACAGATAACTCTTTCATATGCTGATTTCATTTCCCTTGAGAAAATTCCCAGGAGTGGAATTCCTGGATCATAGACCTTTTATCAGATTTCTAAGGTATCTCCATACTGTCTTCCACAGTGACTGTACTAGTTTACATTTCCATTAGAAATGTGGATTAGAGTACATTTCCCCCCACATCTTCACCAGCATTTGTTGTTCATTGATTTCTCTGAGAGCAATTCTAACTGGGGTAAGATGAAATCTCCTTATGGTTTTGATTTGCATGTCCCTGATGGCTAGTGATCTTGAGAATTTTTTTCAAATGTCTGTTGACCATTTGAATTTCTCGTCTTGAAAAATGCCTGCTCAAGTCCTTTGCCCATTCCTTAACTGGATGGTTTGATTTGTTGTTGTTGACTTTTTTGAGCTCTTTCTAGATTCTGGATAGTAACCCTCTATCAGTTGTGTGGTTTGCAGTATTTTCTCTCATTGTATCAGTTGCCTCTTCACCTTGCTGATTGTTTCCTTTGCAGTGCAGAAGCATCTCAATTTGATGTAATCCCATTTGTTAATTTTGGCTTTGATTTCCTTTGCATCTGGGGTCTTTTCCATGAAGTCTTTGCCTATGCCAACATGTTGCAGAGTTTCCCCAATGTTCTGTAGTAATTTAATGGTATCAAATCATATATTTAGGTCTTTTATCCATTTTGAGTATATTTTTGTGTCAGGTGTAAGGTAGGGATCTTGTTTCATAATTCTGCATGCATGCAGAGATCCAGTTTTCCCAGCACCAACTGCCCTTGCTCCAGGGATTGATCTTAGCTCCTTTGTTAAAGATAAGTTGGTTGTACATGTGCGGATTTATTTCTGAAGTTTCTAATTTGTCCATTGGTCTGCATGTCTGTTTTTGTGCCAATACCAGGCTGTTTTGATTATAACTGTCCTGTACTGTGTCTTATATTTATTTTTTTATATTATGTTTTATATTTTTGTCTTTATTGTGTTCTACTTATTTTTATCTTCAATTTCTATTTGGATGGTTAAATATATTGAAAAAACTCAATTCACACTCTTAGGATTTCTGATAAATCCAGGTAGTGCCATATTTCTATTTATGTTCACTTTAAATATCTATGTGGTACATATTTATGTAGTTTTCATAAAAATATTCAGTATCAAGTAGTTCATTGCACTTTATTAAATTGAAGTAAATTATTATCACTCATGTGAAATGTTAAGAAAATAGCAAAATTCTAAAATGTCAAGTTTTTGATATCTTAGAATTTAAATACATAGCTATACCATACAATGGAAAGAACTCAAATGAAACAGAGAAATCTAGGATCATGGCCCCAGCTTTTTCAAATCTGGGTAAGTCATTTAATCTCTGTGTTCTTATGTCCTTTTCATTTATTTATGTGAAAGGCAGAGTTATGTACAGAGAGCAAGAAACAGAGATCTTTTTGCTGGTTCACTCTATAAATGGCCACAAAAACTGGGGCTGGGCCAGACCAAAGCCAGGAGCCAGGAGCATCATCTGGGTCTCCTGCGTGGGTGCAGGAGCCCAAGCAGTTTAGCCATCTTCTGCTGCTTTTTCAGGCAAATTAGCAGTGACATGAAATGCCCATATGAACTTCTAGCTTCTCCCCTATCTCCTTAAAAGAGGCACTTTAAACAAATCTTTTCTAAGATTTCATTTCCTTGATTGACATTCTAAGTTGCTATCTAAATATTTTTTAGTGTTATGTATCTTCAAAACATTTGATAAAACAAGCAATTAGAATTAAGCATTGGTGAATTTATAATGATGTTTTATTTTTAAATTCTTTTTGTGATTAAAAGCCAATGTATTAGGTTTTTCTCAGGCTGTATGCTCTGGTATCTTCATCACTAAAGCTTCTCACATTCCATATATAAATTTTTCTATTAGTAGCTCATCATGTTTTAGAAGTTCTATTTTTCTTGTTCCATCCCTTCATAAAATGATTAACTGAATAATGTCGTTGACTATGTTAAGTGTGAAAATGTCAAGAGTCAATATTAAACAAATAAGATGCAGTGATTATGTTCATTATGTTTGCCTTAAGGGTCTTATTTATATTGTATTTTAAATAACTAAGGAAATAATCCCATGAACTTGGTGATCAGTCTAAATGGGATAATGTCATAATGCTAAATAATCATTGTTTTCTATTTTGCCACATGGAATTGACGTATTTCGAGAAAAAGGTATTTCTTAGCCAGAAAAAAATAAGATTATTACATTATATTGAAGTGGTCACACATACTTTATCTTTTAATTTGAATAAGAAACAAAGTAGAAAGTTTTTTTAAAAATGGAGATTTCCTCATAGAAAGTTGATAATGTCAGAAAAATATGTTACAAAGTAGCTTGCTGATATCAAAAACATCCATTTTACGATTTAAATTTAATGTAGTTTCCATATGTTTCACATCATTAATTACCTAGCAGTTTAAATTTTTTGTGTGGTAAATGGCTGCCATTTAAATTTAATACTGAATACTTGATTAAGTTTTATGGTTAAAAGATTAATGTGCCACAAAGAAATATTATCCTCTTTATTTTAGGAAGAAAAAAATAAACAACAAGGGATGAATTGTTAAATCTACTATATTGTTATCCAAATTATTGATCACATTTTCCACCCCCATACCTGTATTTGACCTGGAAAGGAAAAGAAATTGTTAGAAGTTACTCAGTACTAGCTGAAGGAGACTGGTCATGATTTATTTCATTCAGTTGAACCATGATGGGTCTGGGAATATTACATTATTGTGTTCAGTCTTTATCTTACCAAGGCTGAAAAAGCTGTTATAGTCCTTTGATGGCCCAAAGGTCCTGAAGAATATTCTGTAACTACTTTATTACAACAAAGAAAGTGAACTGAGAGCAAAGTGGAAGTAAAACAAATTATATGCATTGTCAGGTGGTATGGAGAAAGCTGCTTTCCAATAAATTAGAAATCTTTGAGTTGAAGGACCGATTCCTGGAGTTTGGTCTGACAGTGTTGCACCACTTACGGACAAAGCCGTTTTTATTCTGCTGCTCCGACTTTCCAGTGGTGATACAGTGAATGACATCTAATGCCAGAAGAAATGTTTCAAGGGCAGGGACACTCGTGTGTGTTTCCTAATCATCAGTACTCTTGTACTTGTAAATGACGAACATCCAACTCAAAATGATATGAAGAGCCAAAACATGCAGATTCAGAGTTATTTAAAATATGAATTTCTTCAGAGCACTTTTGTCCTCTTTTTCTTCTGTACATATTTTGCATATGTCTGATCATTTTATGCCTTTAGGGAAACACTGTTGTCAAAATGTCTGTTGTGTTTGCTTTATAAATTAAATGTTCATCCAGCACTAAAGTAGGCCATTTCAGTTGCAGGGTTCAGAGATATAACTGGGCTTGTGGAATTCATGGGTATGAAGAATTTATTGTTCCTCCTCCTCAAAATAAAATATCAACAAAACAAAAATGTATTATTAAGATGCCAATGTAATTACATATCAATAGTGATATGTAATTTATAAATGTTATTATATGTTATGTTATAAACTAGTGTTTCTACTTCTCATGTGCAGCATTGTTACTTCATGGTAAATAACAGAAGTTCTCAAAAAAATGTTGAAATCACTCAATAAGATAGAGAAGTCAATATGAAAGCCAGAATTTATCAAGTATATACTATTTCTAAGTCATTTAAATAGAGAAAATGATAACATATGTAAATAAATTATTCATGTGATCCAATGACCATGTTTATGGTAAAAATTATGAAATACGTTTATGAAGGTTTCACTGTCTTTAAGGTAAAAGTTAATGGGAATTACAAGTAAAAGTGGACCAAGAAAGAGCTATTCTCTGTGCAGCTTGCACCTTAGATATATGCTCTATTTATAAAATTTTGCTCTTAGTTTCACTCACCATACTGCCAGCAACTGCTGTGGAAAACAGGATGAGTTCCTCTAGAAATTAAATAGAATAATATATGAGTCAACAATTCTGCCTCTGGATATATACCCTAAAGAGTTGAAAGCAAGAACTTCAATAGATATTTATACAACCATATCATTCACAGTAGCCAAAATACAGAAGGAAACCAAGTGTCCATTAAAGGATGAATGGAAAAACAAAACATAGTTGGAGCAGGTTTTGACCTAGTAGTTAAGATATCAGTGGAGATGCTATGTTCCATATTGGAGTACTGTCTCTGCTCCTTATTCCAGCTTCATGTTAATGCACATCCTGGGAGGCAGCAGATAATGGCTCAAATAATTAGGTACCTGCCACCTACATAGGAGACCCAGATTGAGTTCCAGGCTCCTTGTTTCCCTGTGACCACATCTTGGCTATTGCTGGGATTTGAGGAATGAGCCAATGGATGGAAGATTCTCTCCCACCACCACCACCACCTCTCTCTCTCTCTCTCTCTCTCTCTCTCTTTCTCTCTGGCTTTCAGATGAAATAAATGAATTTCAAAAGTAGAAACAAGGGTAACCACATGTAATAGATATTGTTCCATCTTGGAAAGGAAGGAAATACTGACAACGTGCTACCACATGACTTGGAAGACAATGTTAGGCTACATGAAATAAGCCAGACATAAAAGGACAACTATCTTATGATTTCCTCTTATATGAGCTACCTAAAATAGCTTCTTAGAGACAGAGTACAGTAGTGGTTTCCAGGGGCTAGGGGAAGGAGGAATTGGAGTTGTTAATTAGTGAGTATGGAGTTTCAGCTTGAGAAAATGAAATATTTCTGGAGATGGATGGCAGTGATGTCTGTCTAGTTCTAAGTGTTCCACATTCTATTCACCTCTTTTCCTTGGATAACTCATGCAGATCACAAACTCATCATGACTAACTGTGAATTCCTTTCCCTCCTGCCATTTCACCAGCCTAAGTAAACAGCAAACACTCTGGGATGGAGCTCAAGGCTCTTGGCCTTGGCCTGACCCAGCCATTGCGATCATCTGGGGAGTGAATTAGCAGATGGAAGATTCTCTCTTTCTCTCAGTCTCGCTCTCTCACTGTTTCTTTCCCTCTCACTCTACCTCTCTCTCTGTGGCTCTCTGCCTTTCAAATACAAAATATCTTTTAAAAATAGTTAAGCAAAGACATAAAAAAAAATTGCTACTCCTCCCTCATGTGTTAATGATATCACTAATTGGTTTGACCATTCACTCATTGTTCATTCCTGAAGCATGGATTGTGCTACAATGCTAGTCAGGTTTGCTCTTAACATCCCTCACCAAACTCACAGCTGATCTCAGTATCTCCTAAGTGAAATTTTGCTTTTATTATCATCCCACATTTTGCCTGGGCTTCACATCTCAGAGGTCTTTCAAAAATTTAATCTTAAAGCCATGACTCTTATGCTCATTGAATTTTTTGTAACAAGTCCTTCAGAGTTTAGAATCATCTATCTTCTTTCAGCCCCTCTCCTCAATCTCTCTCAGGTCAGTTCTGTCTTTCTGGCACCCAACACTGGTCTCATAGTTCCAATACATACTCCCTCCCTGTTTTGCTCCTGACTTGAATGTGTTTCATTTGCTTTCTGTGGAACTCTCCTCTATGATCTCTACTGGCTAACTGGAATTCACATTTACTTTTAAAGATCAAACATTCAACCAAAGGGACTCTGTTCTGTGCTTTGCAATCTGTAACTTTGCTTTACCATTTTTTTAAAAGATTTTATTTATATATTGAGAGGTAGAGTTATGGACAGTGAGAGGGAGAGACAGAGAGAAAGGTCTTCCATCCACTGGCTCACTCTGGCTGGAGCCGAGCCAATCTGAAGGCAGGAGCCGGGTCTCTGACATGGGTGCAGGGGCCCAAGGAGTTGGACCATCCTCCACTGCTCTCCCAGGCCACAGCAGAGAGCTGGATTGGAAGAGGAGCAGCTGTGAATAGAACCGGCACCCATATGGGATTCCAGCACCACAGGCAGAGTATTAACCTACTATGCCACAGTAATTTCTGTTACCACAGAAATAACTGAATATGTAACCTAACCAGCAACTGTGAATATTCACAAACCATCAGTCCCTTAGTAAGTCATGCAATTCCTAGATATCCAAGTGAAAACTCAAAGACTTTAATCTCAATAGCCATGTTAAATACAGTGTTACTCATTCCCATCTCAGAATCTCAGAAAAGTATCAGCAATAGCTTTTCCTTAGGCTTGTCTTCCTCTAGGTTTTTTTTGTTCAAATCTTTGATTTCTGTGATAAAATTTCAGCTTCTTCTATCTATCCATTTATCTATCGATCTATCGGATTCTGACATCAATGTCCTTAAGTTTTTTTTTTTTAGAGTCTTGACAAGGACTGCCTCTCTATTACTATACTCTTCCTTAGCTTTGTTCTTTTTTTAAGTTTATTTATTTTATTTGAAAGTCAGAGTTACACAGAGAAAGATATTCCATCTACTGGTTTACTCCCCAAGAGGCTGCAATGGCTGGGACTGAACAAGGCTGAAGCCAGGAGCCAGGAGCTTTATCCAGGACTCCCTTGTGGATGCAGGGGCCCAACCACTTGACCCACATTCTTCTGTTTTTCAGGTGCTTTGGCACGGAGCTACATTAGAACTGAAGCAGCTAGGACACGAACCGGCACCCATATGGGATGTTGGCAACACAGGCAGTGGCTTTACCCTCTACCTCACAACTCTGGCCCCGGTTTTCTTTTTTAAAATTGTATTTATTTTAATTTTATTTTAAAGGCAAAGAGACACGGCCGGCGCCGTGGCTTAACAGGCTAATCCTCCACCTTGCAGTGCCGGCACACCGGGTTCTAGTCCCGGTCGGGGCACCGATCCTGTCCCGGTGCCCCTCTTCCAGGCCAGCTCTCTGCTGTGGCCAGGGAGTGCAGTGGAGGATGGCCCAAGTGCTTGGGCCCTGCACCCCATGGGAGACCAGGAGAAGCACCTGGCTCCTGCCATCGGAACAGCGCGGTGTGCCGGCTGCAGCGCGCCTACCGCGGCGGCCATTGGAGGGTGAACCAACGGCAAAAAGGAAGACGTTTCTCTCTGTCTCCCTCTACTGTCCACTCTGCCTGTCCAAAAAAAAAAAAAAAAAGGCAAAGAGACAGTGATTTTGCATCCATTTGGTCATCTAGGGCTGAGCCAGTCATAAACCAGGAGCCAACAACTCAATCTGGGTCTCCCTTGGGTGACAAGGACCCATGTGCTTGAGTCATCATCTGCTGCCTCCCTGGGTGTGCATTAACAGGAAATTGGATCAGAAGCAGAAGAGCCATGACTTGAACCAGGCACTCTGATATGAGATGTGGCCATCTCCAAATTGTGATTTAACCACTGTGCCAAGCACCTATTTCCTCTGCCCCCTTAATTTTTTATCAAGGTCTTTCTCTACTTTTGTACTCTTTTCCTATGTATGCTTCATTTTCACTCCCATGTTTCCCATTGGGATCACTTGTGGACATTAATTGTGGTTTTCCACAATAAAAGTTCACGCAACACTTGCAGTTAGATAACTTATGAATTGGAATCAGCCATGTGCCTGTCACAGTGATTTCTGGTCTAAGACTTTACTGGACATGAAAATCTGATTCCCCTTGCTAGTTCTTTTTTTATTTTATTTTATCAGGTGAATACATGAGTTAATCATAGAAAAATAGACATAAGAGAAGCTAGGTAAGAGCTTCTGAGAATATTGTCCTCTGGACACAGAGATTAAAAACTTTGTAAAAGGTGTTTTTTTTTTTTTTTTTTTTTTGCCCCACTTTCTCCTTTTCTGTTTTGATTGTGTATCTGAAGACTGTATGATTAGACCTAGAGTATCCATGTGGATATCGGAAGACTGAACTTTTAAAAGCCAAGTGATAAGCCAAAAGGAATGCCAACTCAATCTTTAGCTGTTGGACTTTATCTTATATAAGTAGTAAACATCCTTATCCTTTGGGGTATCTTTATGGGGTATTCTGTTACACACTTCTTGACACACCAAGAATCCCTGTTTCTATTTTGAAAAAGATTTATTTGAAAGGTAGGATTATTTATTTGAAAGGTAGGGCAAAAGAGAGAAAAGGGGAGAGAGAGATCTTCCATCCCCTGGTTCCCTCCCCAAATGGCCACAACATCTGAGTCGAGGCTAGGCTGAAACCAGGAGTGCAGAACTCCATCTGGTTTCCCAAGTACTTGGACCATCATCTGCTGCCTTCTGAGGCATACTCACAGGAAGCTGGATAGGAAGTGGTGTAGCCAGGGCTTGAACTGTCACTTCAATACTGAATGCTGGGGCCAGCGCTGTGGTGCAGTAGGTTAATCCTCTGCCTGTAGTGCTGGCATATCATATGGACGGCGGTTCTAGTCCTGATTGCTCCTCTTCCAATCCAGCTCTCTGCTGTGGCCTGGGAAAGCAGTAGAAGATGGCCAAGCACTTGGGCCCCTGCACCCACATGGGAGACCTGGAAGAAGCATCTGGCTCCTAGCTTCAGATTGGCACAGCTCTGACTGTTGCAGCCATTGGAGAGTGAACTAATGGATGGAAGACTTCTCTCTCTGTTTTTCCCTCTCACTGTCTGTAAATCTACCATTCAAATAAATAAATAAAATCTGTAAAAAAAATACTGAATGCTGATGTTGCACATGGAGGCTTAACCTACTGTGTCACAATACTAGCCCTACTGTTTATTTTTTTAAACAAACAACTTACCTTTTTGTTTTCATCTCTCCTACTTACATTATGCTCAGGTATTTTCCATTCTAAAAAAATCACTTTAAGTAGATTGTAGATACACTTCAGAATTTCAGTGGATGCCAGTCATTTTCTCTCATTAGAAATAACACTTTTTTTCCATTATGTATTTTCTTGTTCAATTTTTATCATACAATTTTAAGGTTGATGAAAGCAGATACTCTTTCTCAGGTTCACTTGAAGGGCTTAGCATCTTCCTGGATTCTAGTACGGTCTCACCAAGTATATATGGAATGAATGGCTGAAAGGGTAAATATTTAATGTATGTTTAATGAGTTGTAGCAGAGATGTCAACATGGGTTAGTAGAAATGCTTTTCTTAAGGAGTGACATTTGAATGGTCTTGAGTATTCCTAAGAGTTCACTGCATAATAAACCTGGACAGAGATGGACCTTCAGAGATCACGTGGTCCCTGTCTGTAAACCACCACCTGTAAGGAAATTTAAGAGATTGGATTGCACAATCATTTAAGTGCCTTTTTAATTCAAGACTTTTGAATCAAGTCTCATATACCTGAAGACAATATGTGTATAAGAAAAAGCCCTTTAAATGTGAAGTCAATAAATATGCAGCTCAGCATTTTAAAGGAGCAAAAGTTAAATGACTGAATATGAAACAACAGGAAAACAATTGATCTACCTTATATATTATAACAAATAAATTATAATCACAGCTACTGGGAAGGTATAATATTTTGAACAACACAGAATGGAAACTCTAAATATATGACATCCTTCTTTTTAATTATATATGATGATGTTAGTGAGCATCATTTCACAAGAATTAACAGGGATTCCACTGAGATTTGGAGGAATTTTTTACAATCATCAAGAGCAAAAAACTACTTTATGTATTCTTTGTTGACGATGGGGTAAGGCAAATCAGGAAAGTGAGGGAGGGTTAATTTTTTAAATAGTTCTCTAGTGAATATTTTATTGTATGATACATTTTACTTCTCTACACAGAATCATAAATATACTGACTTAAATAATAAATACTAAAATAATGATAATGGCTTGTATTTTATTGAGTTTGGGAATTAATAATTAATAATGTAGGTTGCTAATTCTCCAAATTCATGATTAAGCTTTCTCTCTTAACAAGTCATTTTTCAACATTTTTTTCTCTCAAGAAGCATACTCACATGATTCATTCTTTGATATATTATAGAGGAAGGTGAGGGGAAAATATTTCCACATAGAGAAATGGAATATTATCTCAAATATTAAAAATGAATTCCCATGTCTGTGTCTCAATCTTATGAGTGAACATTCTCTTATTTTGAGTGGCAAGTGAGAACTAATGTGCAGCATATTTGAAGATTTATCATCTTGAATACAAGTTTACTAAGTGTACAGATCACTGGTGAAGACTTCACACTTGGGAGACCGCATCCTTGTAAAATCGGTGGAGAGACTGCTAATCTTAAACAAAGTATAAAATTGTTAGCAACTTGGACTTTACTTCCAAACTCTTCTTCTGTCTCTGGAGAGTTTGATACTTTCAGACTTGAACAAACTACACAGTCTCTGAATTTCAAAGATTTATACACTTGGAAATATATGCACAGAATTAATGACTACGAAGCATCAAGCATAAATTGGGGCTCAATAAATGGTACTACAGATTTTATTGAAGACCTTTTTTTTTTTTTTTTCAAATAACAACTGGCCTTAAATTCTGACATTAAATCAACTCCCCACTCCTTAAAACCCCTGGTCTCAGGACCTACATACCTTCAGAATAGTTCATAATGTGGAAAGGAAAGAGTTCCCCTGGATTAGATATTTATTTCTTCAGAATAATAGTTTTTCAGCACCTGGAACAGTTTTGTTGGTACCTATAATGTTTGCTTTGATTACTAACCCTGGTTCTCTTAGACTGTATGCCTGATTTCTAGTTTCTCTTGGTTCCCATTCAGCATCTTTTTCAGATGCTCCCATAATTTATAGTTCCTAGTCTTAATCAGGTTTCAGCACCTCCCCACTTACAAATTTACTAAATAAGAAGACAACTGGTTCTTTTCTATTCTTACCATCCTGGGCCAAGTTTTCTCTGATGTAGTTGTTTGTATGGCAACTAGTGTGTACAAGCTTCCTATTCACTTTCAAATCATTGGATTCTGTATTGGGAAGATCACTTTAGCTTTGAATCCTTGTGGCCTTTTATTGAAATTGTTAATATGCAATCACTTAACTAAAGGCAATTGTTATTAGAGAATAGCACTTAAAACCAACAAGTGGGACCTCTGTTTTGACACAGAAGGTTAAACTGCCTCTTGTGGCCCTAGCGTCCCATATTGGACTGCAAGCTCAAGTCCTGGCAGCTCTGCCTTTGCTTCCCATTGAGCTCCTCACTGATGCACCTACGGCAACGGCAGAGGGTGACCCAGGTGCTTGGCTCTCTGCCACCCACACGGGACACCCTGCTGGAGTTCTGGGCTCAGCTTCAGCACTTGAAGCTATTGGGGGTGAGTGAACCATTGGATGGAAGGTCTCTCTGTCTCGTCCTCTGTGTCATTCTGCTTTTCAAATAAATAAATAAATACTTTCTGAAATTACTAACAAATTTACTGTTATTATAAATATTACTTGCTTTGACATGACCGTTGTTAATGCCAAGTTTCAGCATAGTGCTGATCTCCAAGTTTGGTTGGCCTGAGACTTGCTTCTTTTTCCTGCCTTTGACAAATGGACAGAAACAATTTAACATTGACACCTATGCTCCTTCATCTCTAGGGGTAACTGACTGCCTCAAAAAAATAGATGTAAGTATATTTCATGCCAGCAAATATTTAAATATTTTCCCCAAATAAATAATACTCTAAAAATAGAATTAATGATATTTGAGCCAAAGGATGCCCACTAATTTTAATTTGGTTACTTAAAGTAATAGACTTAGCAACTACCTTTAATAATAAAACCAATATGCAGTGACTTGTAGCTCACTTCATATTATTGCATATGTTTAAGGCTCATCCTAAATTTATGGAAGTCAGAAATAGAATCATTTTATAGATGTAGATTTTGAGGATCTGAGACATTTAAAAAAAAGACCAACATTTATGCCATTTGGGGTTCTAGGTAGTACATAGATGCTTCTAAAATGATCAGGCCCCTATAGCAGCTAATAGAATGGTAGGGCCGAAGAGGAAGTGGTTGTATCACTGAAAAGTACACCAAACACAAAAAATGAAAGCAGCCATGCATTGTTTCACAGTAGTATCAATTTATGAATTTGATATATTGGTGAAAATAATTGGGAAACAAAGGAAAATTAAATACAGTTTCATTTGTAAGCAAATCAAAAAGCAAGATTGTTAAAGAAGTAGAATATTGTTAAAGAATACAAAAGAATTTTAGAGCCAAAAGTGTTCTGTAACTTTATGAAATATTTTTTTCTTTTTCAGTTTTAATTTATAAAACTGCTTTTTTTTAAAAAAATGTTTTATTTATTTATTTGAGAGCCAGAGTTACAGAGAGAAAGAGAGAGAGAGAGAGAGGGAGAGGGAGAGGGAGAGGGAGAGGGAGAGGGAGAGGGAGAACTCCCCCAGATGGCCGATTGGAAGCCAGGAGCCAGAGTGCAGCAGCCCAAGCACTTGGGCCAACTTCCACTGATTTCCCAGGCCATTAGCTAAGAGCTGCATTGGAAGTGGAGCAGCTGAGACTCAACTGGCGCCCAAGTGGGATGCTGGTACTGCGGGTGGAGTCTTAACCTACTATATCACAATGCTGGTCCCTAAAATAGCTTTTTCTTCAAAAGACTGATAATGAGAAAAGTTAAATATTGAAGAGAAATTTATTCCTTTATAACTTTTCTGAACTTCATTACAACTTCATTTTAAATTATTTTTATTTTATTTTTGACAGCATAAGTACACTTGACATTTATTTGCATTTCATTTGGAAAAGATAAGATTTTTATAATGCTAGAATGTTGACTAAGTACCTTGTTAGTGTAAACACTGTTCTTTAAGTTGACATAAATCCTAGATCTTGGAAATTAATGGTAATAATATCTGTTCATAGAAAGTGAAATTGTATTAATCCAGAGGTCATAAACATTGTCATGTTTAGAGGATTATGTTTTAGCAAGTACATTGTGTCTGTTGATTTAAGAATAATTGCTTTCCATTTGTCTACACTCTTTTCTTTTTTGTTTTGACTCTTGGTAACAATCAGGATTGCCCTCTAGGTGCATTTTAATTCTTTCTATGACAGTTAAGTCTCATTTTCTCTACCTTTGCAGTGGGAAAATGTCACAAGAAAAATAGAACCATAAATATGACTTTATAAAATGCAAATATTTTCAAAATATAAGATACATGCCTACTTGGCATGTGTTTCTAAGCTGTAGTATGTTGTTTTGAAAAGCATTACAAATCTGTTTTTTAAAAGATCTAGCTATGAGAAACAGTGACTTGATCAGCCCTTGTCCTGACTGTTGATATACAATGTAATACTTTATCTCTTTTAGTATTTTTTTTTTGTTCTTGTACCATTGGTTGAACTCTGTAATTAACACACAATTATTCTTAGGGTTTAAATATTAACTGAAAAGTGATCCCTGTTAAATATAAGAGTGGGAATAAGAGAGGGAGGAGATGTACAATTGGGGACATGCTCAATCGGACTTGCCCCAAATGGAGGAGTTAGAAACATGCCAGGGGATTCCAATACAATTCCATCAAGGTGGCATGTACCAATGCCATCTCACTAGTCCAAGTGATCAATTTCAGTCACAATTGATCACACTGATAGGTCTAAGAGTCAAAGGGATCACACAAACAAGACTAGTGTCTGCTAATACTAACTGATAGAATCAAAAAGGGAGAGAACGATCCATCATGGGAAGCGGGATACACAGCAGACTCATAGAATGGCAGATGTCCTAAATAGCACTCTGGCCTCAGAATCAGCCCTTAAAGCATTCGGATTTGGCTGAAGAGCACATGAGAGTATTGTAGGCATGGAAAGCCAAGACACTCTGGAAAAAAAAAAAAAAGAAGAAGACCTAAATGAAAGATCTCTTTGAGTGAGATCCCAGTGGAAAGAACAGGGCCATCAAAGAAGGAGGTTTCTTTCTCTGAAGGGAGGAGAGAACTTCCACTTTGACTTTGACCCTGTTGGAATAAGATCAAAGTCGGTGAACCCTAAAGGTTTCCATAGCCTTGGCAACTCATGACTAGAGCCTAGGGAGATTACTGACGCCATAAACAAGAGTGTCAAATTGTTAAGTCAGCAAGAGGAGTCACTGTGTACTTACTTCTCATGTGGGATCTGTCCTTAATGTGTTGTCTAATGTGAAGTAATGCTATAACTAGTACTGAAACAGTATTTAACACTTTGTGTTTCTGTGTGGGTGCAAACTGATGAAATATTTACTTAATATATACTAAATTGATCTTCTGTATATAAAGATAATTGAGAATGAATCTTGATGTGAATGGAATGGGAGAGGGAGCGGGAGATGGGAGGGGTGCAGGTGGGAGGGAAATTATGGGGGGGAAAGCCATTGTAATCCATAAACTGTACTTTGGAAATTTATATTTACTAAATAAAAAAATAAATTAAAAAAAATCAGCTGATAGCCAAAAATAAATAAATAAATAAAAGATCTAGCTGATGGAGGAAACACATTTAAGATTTATATATATATATATATTTTTTTTTTGATAGGCAGACAGTGAGAGAGAGAGAGAGACAGAGAGAAAGGTCTTTCTTTACCGTTGGTTCACCCTCCAATGGTTGCTGTGGCTGGTGCGCTGCAGCCAGTGCACTGCGCCTATCTGAAGCCAGGAGCCAGGTGCTTCTCCTGGTCTCCCATGCGGGTGCAGGGCCTAAGCACTTGGGCCATCCTCTACTGCACTCCCGGGCTACAGCAGAGCTGGACTGGAAGAGGGGCAACCGGGGCAGAATCTGGTGCCCCGACCGGGACTAGAACCCCTGTGCCGGTGCCGCAAGGTGGAGGATTAGTCTATTGAACCGTGGCACCGGCCAGATTCATGTTTTTTTAAAAGGTAACTTCGACTCTTCATTTTAGCTATGGGTAGCCTCCAACTATGTTTTAACCTTATATTATTACACAATAATACCTTGCTAATATACTCAAACTTAATTTTTTAAAAATATATAGTTAGGGGCTGGCGCTATGGCACAGGGGGTTAAAGCCCTGGTCTACAGCACCAGCATCCCATATGGGCATCTGTTCAAGTCCTGGCTGTTCCACTTCCAATCCAGCTCTCTGCTATGGCCTGGGAAACCAGTAGAAGATGGCCCAAGTCCTTGGGCCCCTGCACCAACGTGGGAGACCTGCAGGAGGCTCCTGGCTCTTGGCTTTGTTTCAGATCAGTTCTGGATGTTGCGGCCATCTAGGGAGTGAACCAGTGGATGGAAGACCTCTGGCTTTCCCTCTCTGCCTCTACTTCTCTGTAACTCTGCCTTTTAAGTAAATAAATAAAATCTTTTAAAAAATGTAGTTAAAGTGGCTCATCATAGCTGATAAGAGCTAATGAAAGAAGAGCTACATATTTTATACAGAAAAATCCAGTTTTATTTGGGAAATTCCAGGCACAAAAATGTACCATATTGTGTTAAGAGGACTATTTCACAACACATAGAAATATGAAGTAGGGGCCAGCGCCGTGGCTCACTTGGTTAATCCTCCGCCTGCATCATGGTCATCCCATATGGGCACCAGGTTCCAGTTCTGGCTGCTCCTGTTCCAGTCCAACTCTCTCCTGTGGCCCCGGAAGGCGGTGGAGTATGGTCCAAGTGCTTGGGTGCCTGCACCTGCATGGGAGACCAGGAGGAAGCACCTGGCTCCTGGCTTCAGATCGGTGTAGCTCTGGCCATAGCAGGCTATCTGTCAAATATATATATAAAGCAAACTGTGACATTTTAAAAGCTAAAAATAAATGATTTTTGAGTTCATAAAAATTCATGTCCTCTAAGCACCATAGAACTTTTGAATTTTAGAAAGAATGAGTAAATATTTTACTAAAATTGTTTAAATTATTTTTGCAGTTGGTAGATATACAGTGGGTACTTCAGAAAGTTCATGGATAACTGGTATTATAATGTAATATACATTTCCCATGAGCTTTTTGGACCTTCTCCCTTTGTGTGCAATCATTCTCATCAATATTTCTTGTAAACTGTAAAATGTGGTCTAATGAAAAGTTTAAAAAGCAAACTAAACTTTATCTCTTCAATATAATTTTCAAACTAAAATGCAGTTATGAAACTTATACATAGCTTCCCGTTTCATTGATTTTATTACTTTATAAATTATCTTAACATTCTTTGAGTGCACCAAATTTTATAGTATGAGACTTAACACATTTAAAAGAATTGTTAACATTAACTGTTACTTGTACCCACATGTTTTGAGGCATGTGTTTGGAATGTCTGTTTACTATGAGATCAATCTTGTGAAAACATCAGTGTTCATTCTGGTTTTTCTCATGGCTGCTTATCCTGTAGTTTCACATATAAGGGAAAATCTTATTGTTCTTGAAATCGAATTTAAGTATTTCAAAATTTATACAAATCAGTTTGCAGATTATATTCACAAATCAATTCATGTTGAAATTCAACAATAATATAATTTGCCTATTATGAAAGGTCTTTTGGTCTTAGACTCATATTCAAATGATAAGTGTATCTATTAATGCAAATGTATTGCAGGTCACTGTGCAGGAAGCTTCCAGTCAACTGATGCATTTTTTGTTGTTGTTGTTCGTTTGTTTATTTGTTCTTGGAGAGATATATTTATTTATTTGAAATTCAGAGTTACAGAGAAAGAGGGAGAGATCTTCCATCCATTGGTTAATTCTCCAAATGGCCGCAATGGCCGGAACTGGGCTGATCCGATGTCAGGAGCCAGGAACTTCTTCTAGGTCTCCCATGCAGGTGCAGGAGCCCAAGGAGTTAGGCCATCTTCTTCTGCTTTCCCAGGCCATGAGCTGGATTGGAAGTGGAACAGCCAGAACTCAAACCGGTGCCCATATGGGATGCCTGCACTGTGGGCGGTGGCTTTAGTAGCTATGCCACCATACTGGCCTCAGGACTAATTAAGTTTTAACATTTCTATTCTTTATTTGTTACAATGTTAGATCGTTTATAGCAAACAAAGTGTCTCTTGTCCACTGTTTATCTCAATATCATTGAGCTTTTAACTGAGAGTTACTGATATTTTTTATTTGTGTACTTAAGATTATTTAAGAGGGAAGTGATGGGGAGTGTGTAGAAGAGAGGGAAGAATAGAAGGAGAAAGAGAGAAAGATCCCATTCAATGATCACTGGTTCTGGGTTGGGAATGAAGCTAGAAGCCAAGAACTGTATCCAAGTCTTCCAGTGGGTGGCAGAAACCCAACTACTTGAGCCTTAACCAGTTCATCCCGGGATCTTCATTAGCAAGAAGCTGGAACTGGGAACAAAAACTTGAACCTTAGCAATCTAGGGATGCGGATGTCTTAACCAGCATCTTAACTGCTATGCGAAATCCCTATTCCATGTAATTGCTAATTAATGAGCCTAATGGTAACTTGGGGTGTTTGTATGTGTATATCTTTATAGATAGGTATATATTTAGGTACATTTAGATATATGGTAGGTATAGACATAGATTGAGAAATAAAGAAAAAAAATATCTTATATAGAAGTAGGAAATAACCTCACAATACAAGCTGCATTCCATAACTTTCATAGCCAAGGATAGGCAATTTAAGTTACATGGCACTTATCCAATGTGGCACATAATGGTAAAGTAAGATAGAATGAATAATTACTGTTATTGGCTGAAAGATTTTTTATATCATTTAAGATGATAGACACTTTTTAATTCTTGTTATAATAATGCAAGAGGAAGTGTTCTTTTCCTCACCAGAGCTGAATTAAAATCCTCACAAATGGTTTAACTTTTGTCAGCCTTCGTTCACTAACATGATGATAAAGAGTGGCTGCGAGGACCAGGCCCTCTAAAATTGCTCCTTGAAATACGACCATTAGAGCTGCTTACTCTTTCTTAACCTTCTGGGTAAAATTGCTTTCCTTCTCTGCATCCCCTTCACTTAAATCTTCTCTATAATTGCATTTTTGACTTTGTCTTGCAGTTCCATTTCCATGTCTCTTTAGAAACAAATGGATGTCTTGTTCAGCTTCCAGTGTCCTGCTCCGACCCTAGCACATGTAGTTAGTTGTTCAGTAACTGTGTGTTGAGTTAGTGTACAAGAAACAGAGTTATAAACTTTCTTATCTTTTTTTATTCTGGCCTGTAGGTTATCTGTATATAGAAAGAGATTATACCCAAAAGGGGAAAGCATTAATCTAACACAAGCCAGTGATCATTTAAAGATCATTTCCCCCCAGAGTACTCATCTAGTTAGTTTTATTGTTGTTAAAAGAAAGTGGAGTGTAGAAAATATTTTTTATGTCACAAACAAAATTCCATTCAAAGTGAATAAATGTAAAAACTGTTTCTTCTTCTCTGTGATTTTGGAGCTTTTTAAATACTATTGTGCTTAACTTACATTTAAATTCACAATTTTTTTTTCATTCTTGTAAATAAATAAATATTTCTCACTGATTAAATATTAACCCTGGAAAACAACAAGTATTGTTAAACATTGTTAAATAACAAGTTATATTCTGCATTCTATGTGTAACCCAAGATGCTTTTCATTTTAGACATTAAAATTTCTTATCCTGTTTGTATACACACAATTTGGTTTTGTTCCTAACAAGTAGATGCATACCTTCGGTTGACATGCTGTCTTTTCAGACTTCTTGACTCCTCAGCAGAGTCTATAAGTAGTTATTATGTGAATTTAGTGTTGATCCTTTATGTGAATTTTAACATTTAATGAGGAAAATTGAAGAATTAAATGAAGCATAAAAGAATGTGATTTTATACATATTAATAAAATCTAAGCACAAGAGAATACACTATTTTTTTCTTTACACTGATTGCTATTTGCTAAAACAGTGGTGATTATCTCTTTCCTGTATCCCAGAGCAATAGAAGCACAATGATTCTGGACAAAGGTGAAATATAGATATGCTGTAAGTTGCACCGTATTATTTATCACACTCCCTCATCTCTTAAATGTAAGAAAAAGAATGAAAGGGAAAAAATAATCAAGAATGATAGAAGACTTTATACCATCGAAACAGTATCTGAAGTAAAATGTGTATCTATCTATTGTATTGTGATAGTTAATCTCTGAGATTTTTAGTTTATTTTTCCTACGTGGAAAATTGCTGCATGTTTCTTCTTATCAGAAACAGACCTAGAAATAGAGATAGACTTAGAGATAGAGATAGAAATATATGTATCGATCTTGTATAGGGGTAGGGAAAAAAAACAAAAGTACATGATGAATCTCACAGTTCTTGTGGTCTAGGATGGTAATTTAAACCACACAGCAGCCATCTGTATGGAATATTGGAAAGAAAAACATAAAAATGTGTCTTCGTGTATAACCATTGCCAACCTTTTCTAATCAAGGCAAGAATTTTCTCTCTCTGGCCACTTCTCTCCAGGGCCTCTGACTATGAAAGGCAGGAGCTAATGTAAAGGCCAATTTTCAATGATTTGTTAGTATTACCTTCAGTTGTGCCAGCTTTCATTTCCATAGGAAATTCGATTTTCAAAAGGTGATTTCCTTTTCTAACACATTTGACAACTCATTGAGAAAATATATAGCCAATTTTATTTTATGTAGATATAAAGTAACATTCTTAAACATAAACACAAAAAGATTTCTGAAAACAAAGAATTGAATAAATAGGCATGATGTGTCCAAATAGAAATAATTTAGGGCATAATGTCAACTCATGGCTGAATTTAGTTTCCTTTTGTATTTTTGGTGCCAAATGTATTTAATTCATTACCTGTGGGTTTGATGACTGGGAAAGTAATAGATACTAAAGGCTTTTGGGGATTTAAGGAAAATATGTGGTGGTAAAGGACATTTAAACTGCTTCTCTAAAAAGCAGTTGTTATCCTGGATATGGAAGTAAAATATCAAGAGAAGACCAATGAAGTTGACCAGTTGTGAACTGAGAGTATCTGATAGAGGATGGATAAGATTCGCTCATCTATCTATATGACCATTTCTCTTTCTTAATATTAGTAAATAATACAGTTTATTAAAATTGAGGTTATTCTTTTCCTGGCTTGTTTTTTTGAGACTTCACAGGTTTTTTTTTTTTTTAATCCCAGATGAAACTTACTATGCTGTATTGCTCATCTGGGTCTACCTTCCTCTGACAAAGGAGCACACTCTGTTTCCTTGTGTGCTCCTGTTGAGAAGCATAGATCCTGAGCTCAGTGTAGGGGATGGTGATTGAGTACTGTTACTAGTTATTTCTTGATGCTTCCCTCATGAATCCATTCCTCTACAGTATTACATACAATGAAGACAGGAGTGTACTCTCTTACTGGTAACTTAGCGATCTAGTTTAATTGTAATAAATATTACCATATATTTAAAACATAGACCTGATTTTAACATAAGTAAACACTTAATGTCCATTTACTACAGAAATAGCTGTATCTTAGCTGCTGATTATCTTACTGTCTCAAATACTCTCTGTAAGTTTTGAGTATCTGATGTCTCCATGTTTGTTTAGCCACTTTATTAAAGTAGTGTTGACATATACTGATTTAATGTATTACATTTGAGAAAAGCTTGCGTTTTAAAGAAATTTTAAAAAAATAGATATGTAGATTGACAGACATATTGAGTAAATTCAACTAAGTCTCTCGTGGGAATCCCAACTAGAGAAGCACTTGGGAATTATACATTTTTGCTATTGTATATTTGCATATATGTGTGTACATGAGTGTGTTGATGTGTGTGTGTACAAAAAGAGGCATGTTAGTAACACACATTTCATAGCATAGAGTAGGTAATTATTCCATCTAACTTCTAAACTGAAGGCCAACTTTTACTTCACACTTTCTTTCTGGAAAGTTTAAATATATTCAGCACAGAGAATCTTCTGTTAATTAGTAATCTTCCAGGGGGCTTTCAGTCTCTGCAGCATCTAAGAGGAGAAAAAAAATGAAAGAATAACAGAACAGTGCATTATTACATGTCCTTTAAAAGAAGTATCTGAACGTTGCTAAGTCACTCACCAACTACATGTCAGGGTAAGAGCACTTTACTTATTAAAACAAGGCATTTAATGATATTTTCCCCATTACAATTGCAAGCCTTTTTGTTGTTGCAGTAGTCACTCTTTATCTTTGTTTTCAGATTCTGCAATTTGTTACCCATAGCCAACTAGGCTGACAGCATTAAATGCAAAATCCCAAAAAATAAGGAACTCATAAGTTTTTTTTAAGATTTTATTTATTTATTTGACAGAGTGAGTGAGAGAGAGAGAGAGAGAGAGAGAGAGGTCTTCCATCCGCTGTTTCACTCCCCAAATGGCCGCAATGGCCGAAGCTGTGCCGATCCAAAGCCAGGAGCCAGCTGCTTCTTGGTCTCCCATGCAGGTGCAGGGGCCCAAGCACTTGGGCCATCTTCTACTGCTTTCCCAAGCCGTAGCAGAGTGCTGGACTGGAAGAGGAGCAACCAGAACTAGAACTGGTGCCCATATGGGATGCTGGCACTGCAGGTAGAGGATTAACATAGTGTGCCATGGCGCCAGCCCTGAGAATTCATAAATTTTAAGTTATTAAACATTCTGAGCAGTGTGTTAAATCTTGGGCCATCCCACTGTCTCTGGCCAGGATCTGTGTCATCCCTTTGTCCATAGTATTCACACTATATGCCTGTTGGTCACTTAGTGGCCATCTCTATTATCAGATTATTATCACAGTACTTGGGTCCAGGTTATCTTTATTTTACTTAAGGGCCCAAAGCATGAGAGTAGGAATGCTGACATTTTGGATATGTCACTAAGGCATAAGTGCCTCCCTTAAATGAAAAGGTGAAACTATTCCCCTTAGGGAAAGGAAAAATTGTATTTTGAGGTTGCTAAGATCTACAGTAAGAATAAATCTTCTCTCTGTGAAATTGTGAGGAATGTAAAAGAAACTCATGCTAGTTTTGCTGTTGCATCTCAAAATGTAAAAGTTAAAATCACAATGTGTGATAAGTGTCTCATTAAAATGGGAAGGCCATTAAATTTTGTGGGTGGAATACATGAACAGAAAATGTGTTCAGAATATTGTAATTGTTCCATTTATTGTTAATTTTTCCCTTACTGTTCCTAAATTACAAAGTAATCTTTATCATAGGGAAGTATCTACAGGAAATGCATTATAGATATACGGTTTTCTACTTCCTGTGGTTTCAGGCATCCTCTGGGGATCTTGGAATGTGTGCCTCCTGGGTGAAGGAGGGCTACTATTATACCTATGTGTGACTTGCTTTGCTTCAAGTCAAGTACCATTTTTAAGCTAAAAGAGGAAACCTTTGTTTTACAGCAGTTTTAGAGATTAAACTTTTTATGTTGCCTTCTTCCTGGCCACTGATTTCTTGATGATTGTACTTTAGACTTATTACCACAATTATTTCATGATTATTTTCTTCATGTATTACTTCCAATTCTATGTTAACTTATAGCAGAGGCTGATTAGAGATAAAATGGGTTTACTTATGACATACTCACTATTGATAGCTGGGAAGGCTAGCCTAACATTGATTAACCCAATTGAATATTTAAAACATATACTTTATAGAGCTAAATAGTGATATCATGACTATTAATATGGGCATTGAGTATAGAAATGATTTTGTTCAAGCAGTTGTTTTGCTATCTCAAAAATCGTAACTAAATTTTTATGAAACATAGAGATTAAATCTGTGACTAAAGGCAATTAATGCCCTGCATCTGTAGTAATGTCAGAGTTTTATGGTTTATTAATCTCACAGTATGCTAGAATTTAAACATTTCTCCTTTAGATGTGTTCATTCACATTGAAACATAATATATGATATTGAAGGAGTTTTTAAAAGGACAAATGCAAGCAAAAATAAATGAAATGGAATAAATATATCCTAGGAAGTGCAGCAAAATATTCCATTACCAATAATGTCATACATTTTAAAACTTTATGCTTACACTATTCTTTTAGGTATTCATTGCTTTTTAACCTTCCCTGAAATGAGATTGAGATCAATAAAAAGTATTAAATGATTTCTTAATAGGCAAAATATGTGAAAGTATTTTTGTGGTTTAGGATGGATTTTTTTTTGACAGGCAGAGTTAGACAGTGAGAGACAGAGACAGAGAGAAAGTTATAGACAGTGAAGGAGACAGAGAGAAAAGTCTTCCTTCTGTTGGTTCACTCCCCCAATGGCCACTACCCTGCACTGCTCCGATCTGAAGCCAGGAGCCAGGTGCTTCCTCACGGTCTCCCATACGAGTGCAGGGACCCAAGCACCTAGGCCATCCTCCACTGCCTTCCCGGGCCACAGCAGAGAGCTGGACTGGAAGAGGAGCAAACGGGACTAGTACCCGGTACCCCAACCAGGACTAGAACCCTGGGGAGCTGGCTCTGCAGGCGGAGGATTAGCCTAGTGAGCCATGAGGTTTAGTGATTGACATCCTCTTCTGAGTTAGTATCACATAAATGAATTAGAGTAGGAACCATTATTTTTTATAATTCTTATCTTTTTAAAGCCCTTTCAAGATACATTTCATTTTTTTTTTAACATTTATTTAATGAACATACATTTCCAAAGTACAGCATATGGATTACAATGGCTTTCCCCCCCATAACTTCCCTCCCACCCGCAACCCTCCCCTTTTCCACTCCCTCTCCCTTTCCATTCACATCAAGATTCACTTTCAATTCTCTTTATATACAGAAGATCAGTTTAGTATATATTGAGTAAAGATTTCAACAGTTTGCACCTACATAGAAACACAAAGTATAAAATACTGTTGGAGTACTAGTTATAGCATTAAATCACAATGTACAACACATTAAGGACAGAGATCCTACATGAGGAGTAAGTGCACAGTGACTCCTGTTGTTGACTTAACAAATTGACACTCTTGTTTATGGCGTCAGTAATCACCCTAGGCTCTAGTCATGAGTTGCCAAGGCTATGGAATCCTTTTGAGTTCACCGACTCCAATCATATTTAGACAAGATCATAGTCAAAGTGGAAGTTCTCTCCTCCCTTTAGAGAAAGGTACCTCCTTCTTTGATGACCCGTTCCTTCCACTGGGATCTCACTTGCGAAGATCCTTCATTTAGGTCATTTTTTTTTTTTTGACAGAGTGTCCTGGCTTTCCATGCCTGAAATACTCTCATGGGCTTTTCAGCCGGATCTGAATGCCTTAAGGGCTGATTCTGAGGCCAGAGTGCTGTTTAGGACATCTGCCATTCTATAAGTCCGCTGTGCATCCCGCTTCCCATGTTGGTTCATTCTCTTCCTTTGGAGAAGTCTGTTATGAGTTAGCTTTTCACTACTACAATGAAATACTTGAGACATTTAAATTTACAGAGAGAAGCTTGGGGTTGGCATTCTGGTATTGTAGCCGGTTGAACTGCCACATGCAATGCTGGAATCTATTTGGGTGCTGGTTCAAGTCCTGGTTGCTTCATTTCTGATCCATCTCCCTGCTAATGCACTTGGGAAAGCAGTAGAAGATGGCACAAGTCCTTGAGTCTGCACCCATGTGGGAGACCTGAGTGAATCTCTTGGCTCCTGGCTTCAGCTTGGCCTAAACCTGGTCATTACAGTGATTTGGAGAGTGAACCAGTGGATGAAAGATCTCTCTTTATGTCTCTTTCCTACTCCTCGGTAACTCTGCCTTTCAAATAAATAAAAATAAATCTTTTAAAAAAGAGGGAGAAAATGTTTATTTATCTTACAGTCTTGGAGGTTCAAGTCCAAGATTGGGAAGCACTATAGACTTGGCCTAATATGAAGGCAGTGGATGGTGATAGCAGAGCGTGAGTGTAGGAAGGGGTCAGCCAGAGGAGCAGGAAGCACAGAGGGTGGGTGAGCCTATCCTGGGATTGTAAAAGAGCTGTTTTGTGGAAATTGCCTTCCAAGGTCATGTGCTCAGTGACCAACGGATGTCCCAGTAAGCTCAACTTTCTAAAAATTGCACCACTGCCCAAGAGCTCCAGCCTACAGACAGAGCCTTTAGCACATGGGCCTTTGGGGACACTCAAACTAATATCCAAACTGCAGTGAGATCATAGAGCTAGAAAGAGCAGAACTACGTCCAGCAAGCAGGGAAACCCTCTCAGCCTGATGGTGTTGAGGCTGAGTTGACAATTTGACTCATGCCACTTTACTAGCAGTGACCACACAGATAAAGAAACTGACACAGGGAAAGGAGACGTGGAGCTGCAAAGGCCTGGTGACAACATTCCTGTAAAACGATGAAAGAGTGACATCCTCAACGTGAAATAGGAGGGTAGACATTTGGTTCAGTAGTCCAGATGCCACTTGGGATGCCTGCATCCCATATTGGAGTGCCTGGGTTCAAGTCCTGACTCCACTGTCAATTCCAGCTCCCAACTAATGAGTACCTTGTGGGGCACCAGGTGCTGGCTAAAATACTTGAGTTCCTTCCACCAATGTGGGGTACCTGGGCTAGGTTCCTGACTCATGACTTTAGACTGGCCAGTCCCAGCTTTTTTAGGGTTTTGGGGCTTGTGCCAGGAGAAGATTTCTCTATCTCTGTCTCTCTGTTTCAAAGAAAGCAAAGTAGGAAAACGTTCCTTGCCTGAGGGAGTAATCAGCTGTGTCAGATGTCGCTGAGTGGTAGAATGAGATGACCATAGACGTCTTCAGTCACTTTGAGGACACCAGCTTTGGTGCTATGGTCATGATTGAAATCCCACGAAAATAAGTTCAGAGAGAATACACAAAGAGAAATGAGAGTTTGTGGGTGTCAGAAAGTCTTTTAACTAGTTTTCTTGAAAAGTGGAATAGAAAAATTGGATTAGCTTGAGGGAGAATTAGCTTGACGGGCACAAGGAATTTTTTTAAGATGAGAGATATAGCAATAAGTGTGGACGCTGCTGCATGAAATAAAATGAAAGGAGAAAAACTGATGATGTGGAAAAGATAAAGAAAATAACTACTGAAAGAAGAATCTCTTCAATAACTGAAAGAGGAGGGAATTTACTTAACTGTGGGAAGGGATGGCCCAACAGGGAAGAGCTCTCAATTTATCCTGAGAATAGGACAGAAGCAGATGTGTGGGAACATATGCCCACAGAAGCAAGGATGTGGAGATGGAGTACGTGGTAGTTTCCTTTTCTGTTCTGTTATCTAGTGAAATAGGAAGCCAGGTCATCAGCTGAGAGTAGGTTTAAGTGAAGAAATGAATGTAGTGTTTTGCGACAGCGTCTGCAAAATGAGGAACACGTGAGGTTTGCAGTGGCTATTTGGTCACAGATCAATTTTAGAAATTTACTTTCAAAATCCCTTACTTTATAGTATTTCCAAAATTGTTCTGAGACTGGGAGTACACTGTAGGATCTTATGTGTCCTCTCTTTTTATCACCTTTATCATACTCTCTCTCCTCTTTTGGATGCTAGTATGGCGCATTGTGTCTTCAAGAAAACATCTGATTCTTAACACAAACACAAATTTGAAATATTATCATTTGAATTAAGAATATAAATTATTCTGATGTCTGACTAATCAATCTTTTTGCAAATCAAATGGCTTTCAAATTCCTTGCTTTTTTAAAATTAAAGAAGGTCTCAATCAATTCTACAACTGTTAGATATGTAGGAATTGCATTGGATGATTTATCATTATATAATTTTCCATTCTTAAAAATTCAACAAACTGACAGACTTTCCCAAAAACAAATATCCAACAATTCTCATCTATTTATTTTTTTCTTACATAGATGAGCAGGATAACTATGAGTAGAAATGGCCCTAAACCCTGGTTAATTTTACCAATAATACCCA
Source organism: Lepus europaeus (assembly GCF_033115175.1). Lineage (NCBI taxonomy): Eukaryota > Metazoa > Chordata > Mammalia > Lagomorpha > Leporidae > Lepus > Lepus europaeus. Next base: position 87,055,582 of record NC_084834.1, on the reverse strand, counting down.
CCCATGCACATACTAATCAGAAAAACAAAATCAGAAAAAACAAAAACTAAAATTGTATTTGTATCTTCTATTGTGTTGTATTCCATTAAAAATACATTTGTACTTTATCATAACTAATTGCAATTGAAACTATATCTATTTTGAGTAATTATAAAATACTAATAATTAAAGTAAGTTCATATAGTAGCAGAAAAAACACTTAATCCTTAATGGTCATAAAACGAATTTGTATATGTTAGCCATGTGTTAAACAAGTAGTACATTTTTTATTGATCAAAAACATGATTTACAACTATAAAATAAATTTTAGACTTTTTCTTAAAAATGGTGAGCCTATATTAGAAGGTTTACTAGCAAAACTGGTTTGGGTAGCTGGTGAAGACAGTGGCAGTGTGCATGAACTAGGAACAAAAAGTCAGGTTTCCCCACAGATCAAAAACAGACTTGAGGTAGGAGGTCGTTAACACAAAGGGCATTTACTCAGTATGCCTTTGAGTCTTTCTCTTATCATCTTTATCTGCATAGATGCTCATATGATATAGAAATAATGCAAGGGGGCCAGCGTGGGCTGTGGCACAGAGGGTTAAAAGCTGAAGCCTGCAGCAAAGTGAAAGGAATTGGGCAGCAAAGTGAATGTTCTTAAGTACTGGTTTTTTTCCTCCCTCCCTTCTTCCCTCCCTCCCTTCCTTCCTCCCTTCCTAGCAGAAATAGAGAAGATAGAAATATGATGTCCATTGGTTCATTCCCAAATGCCTTCAATAACCAAGGCCACACCAAGCTGAAGCTAGGATCTTGGACCTCAGCCAGGTTTACCATCTGGGTGGTAGGGACCCAAGTACTAGAGTGTTATCTGTTGCCTCCCAACGTGGGCATAAGAAAGAAGCTGGATCTGAAGCAGAGAAGTCAGGGCAGGTATCAGGCACTCCAGTATGGGATATGGAAATACCAAGTGGCAACGTAACTGTGTCAAACATCTGCTCCAATAATGGATTCTTTCTAGGAATATGTGCCTTGAAATTGATGAGATTAGGGGCTGGTGCTGTGGCCCCTAATTGATTTAGTGGTGTGGTCTGATGATATAGAAATTATTTTTATCTATACCTTTTTTCTCTTACCCTTCCAAGACCTCTATTTAGACTTAGTTTTGTCTTCCTTTTGTTCTGTACTGTTACACAGTATAATATCCATGATAGTATGTATTTGGCAAGTTTCACAGCAAATGTATGTGACAGATAGCTTCTATTATATCCTTCTATATAAATGAAGGAGAAAACTGAGATCTAGAGAGGTAACTTTGTTTAGGTCACAAAATAGTGTGTGGCATATCAAGGATACAGACATTTGGGGTCAAGTTCTAGATACCATCCTCTTAACTACACTGCCTGTTTAAGGTACGTAGCTGGTAAAATGTTTATGCTCAACAGTGATGAAAGAATTATTTAACCAGTGCCTACAGGGCCAAGTGCTTTGTTTTTCAGTTGATGAAATTTAAATGATGCTTCTCTTTATGAAGACTAGAGTGAAGCAAGAAAAACACAATCATAACTTGCATGTACAATTGTAGAATTACAAGTATACACCAAGAACAATAATGAAGGCAGTATTATACGGTAACAGGTGGGACCATTTTTAGGCTGTGTGGGCAGGACCTTTTCAAGGAACTGCTCTGTAAACTTGCATAATGGGTAGGAGCCAGCCACATAATGAGTAAAGGCAGAGTTCCTGGCAGAAGAAGTATGGCAGGAGGGGCCAGGATTTCTAGAGCTGAGGGAAACAATGCCCTTACTTTGTGTATCACTGCCATCCAAATAGGAAACAGATGGCACACCAAAACTTAGGATATTCCATGAGGGTTTCATTTACAAAAAGAAAAATAGTAAAAAAAAAAATAAGTGCATAGTGGATCCAGGTACAACCTAAGAGATAATCTAGGAGCTTGGGGTGGGCAGTAGAAGAGCTATTATTACCCAGGATGTTAAGGTGAACAGTTGCTGAAATTGGAAAGGAGAGGATCATTGAGGGCAGAGCTCCTTGCAATCGCAGTGACCTTCTGTTGAGTGACACAGACACAGCCAGCGAGAGTAAGGCTAAAGACAGGAAGCAAGGGAAATCAACTGCTGACCGCACTTCCTACCTGCCTTCCAGCCTGCTCATGGAGCTGACTCTAAATTGTCTGAACACAAAGAAAGAAAGTGTGAGATCCTATGGTTTCTTCAGTTCACTTCAGCCTCCTGGGACACAGAGTCCAGTAAGAAAAGTGGAGAGAGGATTTGTATATCCATTCAATTTGGGGGGAGCTCAAAAGCACCAGGTTCACATTACAGAATTTATCTTATATTCTAGGCAAAATAGGGAGCCTTTGAAATGGGGAGTTTATTACTTTATGAGGTGAATTTTGTTTTGGAAATGGAGAGCACATTGTTTAGGAAGGGCAAGAGCAGAAATGGGGATGAGGATGGGGGCACTACAAACTTATTTACTATTTTGTATGGTGGCTTCAAATAGTATGGCTGTAGATCTGCTTAGAAAGTATAATTAATAGGCCTTGATGATAGATTGTGTGAATAGATTGAATGAAAGTATCACAATGTAGGCGGTGTTGTAATGCAGCATGTTAAGCCTCCACTTGCGATGACAGCACCGTCTATCAGAGTGTCAGTTTGAGTAATGGCTACCCTACTTCCAAAACAACTTCTTGCTAATGTTCCAGTGAAGCAGCTGGGTGATGGTCTAAGTCCTTGGGGCCCCAAAAACCCAGGTGGGAGACCGGGATGGAGGTTCCTGGTTTCAGCCTGGCTCAGACCTGGATGTTGTGGCCATTTGGGGAGTGAACCAGCAGATGGAAGAGGCATCTGTCTCTGTCTTCCTCTCTGTGTCACTCTAACTTTAAAAGGAACAAATCAATCTTTAAAAAAAAGTCACAGTGCTACTTATACAATTGGATGATTGCTGGTACCACAAACTGCCATAGGAAAATCATTTGATTACCATAATGGGTTAGGAATGTTGACAAGGGTTTAGTTTTAGACATGAAATGTTGAAGGGTAAGTGTCCACAGGTTTCAACCAGTCTAACCTAGAGGCATATTTTTGGGAGTCCTCTGAAAATATACCTAAAGGTATGTGATCATGACATTGTCTCACAGAAAGATATTAAGGGGCCAGAAGGGAGATTGGACTGAGTCTTGTGAACTGGACAGTAAGAAAAGGAGTGAGCAATGGAACCAACGCTAGCACTCAGGTAGCTCTTTGTTTAAGTTATTCCCCTTGAATTATCATAATTTTATCAGTTGGGTATTTTAATATCATGTGTGAGAATCTGAGAATCAGATTAATGAGCTTGCTCTAAATTATCTAGGTTTTTGCCTCATTCAAAAACCATTTTTTTTCCATGACAACATATGCCTTTGATAATTTATAAATATATGGTAAAGTGAAGTCAGCTACTTCCTGGAAGAGTGATAGAAGTCAAAAAGAAAAAAAATACAAATAAGGGGGCCGGCGCTATGGCGCAGCAGTTTAACGCCCTGGCCTGAAGTGCCGGCATCCCATATGGGTGTCAGTTCTAGTCCCAGTTGCTCCTCTTCCTATCCAGCTCTCTGCTGTGGCCTGGGAAAGCAGTAGAGGATGGTCCAGGTCCTTGGGCCCCTGCACCCACGTGGGAGACCTGGAGGAAGCTCCTGGCTCCTGGCATCGGATCGGTGCAGCTCCGGCCATTGCAGCCATCTGGGGAGTGAACCATCGGATGGAAGACCTCTCTCTCTCTCTGCCTCTCCTCTCTCTGTGTAACTCTGACTTTCAAATGAATAAATAAATCTTAAAAAAAAAACAAATAAGTATATTATGTAACTTTATATACTGATAGACTTGTATATTATGCCTGATATGTAAATTAAATATAATTAACTTGCCTTCCCTAATTACAAGAGGTAAACTCCTGCAACTAAAACATGTTTTAAAATATAGTTTAAAATAGAATTGCCAGCAATTTCTTTTTATTTCCTAACACATGGAAAATTAATCTCACCCTCAATCTGGATTTATGAAGAGCCTGGTACTTATTTCCAACAAATGATTCCTAATAACCAAATATGTAATTTATTAACAGACACCAGAGAGTAGGTGTTTGAAAAGTACAATTGAAAACAAGTCTTGACACTTAACCCTCATCACGTAAAAATATGAAGTCCATTATTTTATATATTAGGACATTAACAATAGAGCTTTAAACATCTTGGATAATGACTGCAATTTCATAATCAGTCCATTAGCCACAAGATAACTGTCACAAACCCAAGTAAGTGCTCATAATGATCAGTGAGTACTTCTACTTCGGCATCCATCTACTTGGGAGGGAGGAAGCACCTTTCACTTGATAACACGGTGACAATAATAAATGGGTGAAAAATATTAGTGAACATTTGTATTTGTCCTGATTCTAAGGGTTAAGATAGAAAATTGCATGTTAAACTTCTCACAGTTTGTAGCATTTCTAGATATTAAAGTTTTGCCATGTGGAAATCATTCATATATATTTTAAAAATATTTAAAAGACAGAGATACACACATACAGAGAGAGAGACAGAGAGAGAGAGAGAGAGAGAGAGAGAGAGAGAGAGAGAGAATCTCCCATCACCTGGTTCACTCTCCAAATGGCTACAATGACCAAGGTTGGATCAGGCCTAAGCCAGGTTCCTGGAACTCCATCCAGGTTCCCACATGGGTGGCAGGACACCAAGCACTTTGGTCATCTTCTGCTGCCTTCCCAGGAGCATTAGTAGGGAGCAGGATTGAAATTGGAGCAACTAGCTTCAAACCAGCAGTCATATGGGATGCTGGTGTCACAGATGGCAGCTTAACCCACTGCACCATAACACTGGTCCCTCATTCATATATATATTCTTAATATCATGTTAGTATTGTTAACTTACATAGGCTAAGACTTTTTATAAGAATTTGTAATTATTATTACTTTCCATTTTGCACGTTATGAAATTAGCCTTCAAATACAGCAAACAATATTTGGCCTAAAAATGTATGACACCTGTTTCCATTGAATACCATATCATTCCACATAAAGAAAGATGGTCAGTTGACATACTTTGTGAAATATTTGCTTGGATGCATGGGTAGAATTTAGACTATAAATTTGTGTTGAAAACATTTTTATTCATTCTTATAGTTATTTTTTTAATTGAAGTTATATTTTAGAAGTAACTTCTGTATTCCTTATTCGTTTGTCTGCCTAAGTGCCAGTCATTTATATCTCCTGATAATATAGCTTTTTAGTCTCCATGCTCATGAAGCTTATAGATATCAAGAATAGAAAATAACAGGTAAATATGAACATTTTAATACTGCCTTTGTAAATCTGTTACTCAAGAGAAAGAATCTAAAATGATAGGTTTGGTTAATGATGTAGTGTTGGATTAATAATTTGCAACCTTTTAGATTTGATGAAGTTGCCACAGTTGCAACTTGACTTTTGAGATATGTGTTAGCTAGATCCCTAAAACAATCATTCTTCATTGCAGAGCAATGGGTAAAAGTAATGAGATGTATGTTAGTGTCAATTTATTAATGAAATATGATCAAAATGATGTCAGTATGAATTATTTATTACAAATTATATATTTATAAAAATCAAGGCTGCCATTATCACAAAAATCAAGGAGAATAATATACCTCCTCTCATAGTAATTATGTTGCTTAGTAGCCAGTTAGTTTTTGGCTTTGCCAGAATCAGACTTAAGATATTGGCTTTAATACTGAGCTGCTGTTGATAGCACTTTAATGATACTATAGCACATGTTGAGGAGTTATCACCCTTGGACTAATGTTTTGATACCAAGAGATCACTTACATTTCACTAATGTTTAATTATCTTGCAGTAACATTGCTTTACCATTGACTGGCAGGTCTCAAGAAAAATTAAATGCATCTTAACTTTCACCTTTTAAAATAAAAGGGTTTCTCTTGAAATGAAAACTGTACATTCATGGGTTTAAAGATGAGTGGTACAGTAGTTGTACCATAAACTTTGAAATCATTCCCACTTGCATATGCGTTTGTCTCTCAAAACTCTGTATGTAAGTTGGAAGTATTTTATACTAGTTACCTCATAGGTTAAAGGGACTGTTTATGAGATCATCTACATTGATGTGTGATAACAGTGTTAGAACATTGCTTTACCATTGACTGGCAGGTCTCAAGAAAAATTAAATGCATCTTAACTTTCACCTTTTAAAATAAAAGGGTTTCTCTTGAAATGAAAACTGTACATTCATGGGTTTAAAGATGAGTGGTACAGTAGTTGTACCATAAACTTTGAAATCATTCCCACTTGCATATGCGTTTGTCTCTCAAAACTCTGTATGTAAGTTGGAAGTATTTTATACTAGTTACCTCATAGGTTAAAGGGACTGTTTATGAGATCATCTACATTGATGTGTGATAACAGTGTTAGACAGAAACTAAGCCCTTAAAAATGCCCATTTTTGTAATTGTTTTATTTTTATATCATAAGTATTATTCTATTATAATTTATCATGTAAAAATTACAATCACATATAAAATACATGTTATATAATGATTATGATTATGTTACATTATAAGTGTTAACAAATACTAAGAAAATAGTTACTCTTTCATTATCAATAAATTAGTTTCAGATTATACTGTCTGTACAGGTAGCATGTAGTCAATTCTCACCAAAAATGCTTGTGGATATAAATGCTATCAGAGCCTTGGTTGGTTGGTTCTCAGTTTGTTTTACTGATATTGTGATTAAGCCTATTTCTAGCACCTTGTCTTGACTGCCTTAACTCAACTCCACTGTTCTTCAGGATCATGTATCATTTATGGTATAATCGCCAATATTTAATATTCTTATATATGAATTTATTAATCATAAATTCATCATTTTTAATTGTTTTAACATTAAAAAAACTGCCTTACTCACTAACGGTATGTGCTTTTGTGAATGGTACTGACATACTATTATGTCTTTTTCTTAAAAACATTTATTTATTTGTTTGAAAGGCAGAGTTACAGAGAGGCAGAGGCAGAGAGAGAGGTCTTTCATATACTAGTTCTCTTCCCAATTGACTGCAATGGCCAGAGCTGGGCTGATCCAAAGCCAATAGCCAGGAGCTGCTTCTGGGTCTCCCACGCTGGTGCTTGGGCCATCTGCCACTGCTTTCCCATTACAAAGCAGAGAGCTGGATTGAAAGTGGAGCAGCCAGGTCTCAAACTGGTGTCCACATGGGGTGCCGGCACTGTAGGTGGCGGTCTTACCCGCATGCTACAGTGCCAGCCCTGCGTACTACTATGTCTTAAAAGAACAATTGGGCACAAAGGAAAGAAGGAACAAATGTTCTGAAGGCAGTGTTTATTAAAATAAGAAGTGAGTAAAAATATATGATTAAGTTTTCATCTAGTGATGGGAGGAGAAATATGAAACATTAAATCTAGATTTAACATAATTGCTTATTTTCATTATGAAAATGTAAGAAGCACTCTGAGTTGAATCCTTTCATTTGAGAGATTTAACTCAGGTTGAAAAATAAATGCTCATATTCCTCTGTGATTCTCTTTGCTTTCCATTCCCCTAAAATTCCCAATCTTGCAGCTATAAATATCTAAAATATATCACACATAAACCTGTAACAATGACAGACTTAATAATACTTAATATATACTAAACTGATCTTCTGTATATAAAGAGAATTGAAAATGAATCTTGATGTGAATGGAAGGGGAGAGGGAGCTGGAAAGGGGAGGGTTGCGGGTGGGAGGGAAGTTATGGGGGGGGGACCATTGTAATCCATAAGCTGTACTTTGGAAATTTATATTCATTAAATAAAAGTTTAAAAAAAAATACAATCTTATACAATATACTTTAACAAAAAATTCATGACCTAATGACCCAGTAATGAAAAAGGGAAAGAACAAAGCAAAGACCATTAATGAAGAATGTAGTTATGATAGTTGTAAAGGCTGGGTAAAGAGTTGAGATTTAACAGTTTACAGTCAGCGTGGTGAACAAGGGAAGTCGGCCCATTCAGTGTGACGCAAGAGTACACAGTCTTGTTTCACCACCCGTGCACATTTTGCTCTCAGGAACAGGACGAGCCCTCTGAGCCAAAGCTGTCCACTGAAGAACACAATTTATGAATGGCTTGTTGAAGCAAGGCAGAGCAAATGGTAATTCTAAAACTAAATTGTAGTCATGAAAAGCAAGTAGATGAAAACTCATTGCTCTCTGCTGGTTAGAGATAGGAACACTGCAGGATTCATTTGTTTTACTGAGCAGCCTTTCTTTTCTTTTTCTCTCCAGAATACAAGGAGAAAAAAAAAAAAAACTATTGGCTTGTTTCCTTTATATTCTATTTTGCAAGTATTATTTTTCTTTTCTTATATGTGTTTTGGGCCTTTCTGAAACAGGGCACATTCATTTAAGCCCAAGAGAATGTAAGAAAAAATAGTGTTTGAAATGGAAATCACTTTCCATTTCTTGAAATGTTCTATTAAGAACGTCAGGCCAAGCTGATTGGTCACTCTTTCTCAACTCTTCATGGACTTCTTCCCCATTTCAGTTCTGAAATGCAGGACATCATCTTCATCCACGCTCTTCCAGTATTGCCTAATCAATTACTTTAGCTTAGATGCTCTGGAGTGGAAAATCCAAAATCTGGTTCATGATTTCTTGTCATTCAGTTTCAGAACCTCATTTTCCGTTTTCTACAAGTACAAACCCAGAATTGGTTTTCTGCTCAGTTACATACAGTTCCTCCTACTTTTTCTCCTATATCCCAGTTTTGCTTAATAACATCATCATGTAACCAGTATCTCACGCTAAACAAACCTCCTGCTCATTCCCACACCTCAGCCTGTAATCAGAAAATCCTGTAGGTTCCATTACAGCATGTTTTTCTTCTAATCGGAGCTCTTGTACGCCATGGTTTTAAATCACACGTTCATCTCTTTCCTCCCACATTATTGAACCATCTCCTATCTGAGCTCCCTGCCACCTCTCTTAACCTTTAGAAGTCCATCATCATTACTGGTATCAGTTATCTACTAAAATCAAGTTTGGCTCTTTATTCTGTTGTTAAACTATCTTCACATCATTCTACTGACCACAGACAACTTCAAATCTATTCCTCTTTCAAGTCTGCACCTAAACTTGCTCTCTGGCCTTTCCTATGCCTGTTTCTTTGAAGGGGCATGATATCCTATACTCTTGTGTGGAAATTTGTCCCCATTCTGGGGACCATATTTCATGATATTTGCCCATGTTTTTCATTCTTTATGAAATGTTTTTCCATTTTCAATGAGTAATAAACATCTACTCAGCATAAACATATATCTTCCATGGAGACTTTCCATGTACTCCCCTTTAGTGTTTCATTCCAAAAATATTAACACACCCAGTAAAATTTCTGTTTGTAAATATTCTATCATGAGAAAACATTTTCTTTGATGCTAGGAATATGTCACTATTTATAACACAGTGCCTATTTCAAAGTGGACATTGATGGGGTACGGATTGAATGATTCTCTTCTATTACTGCTCTAAGTTTTACTCTTAGTTGGAGTGGTTTACAATCTTTATGAGATTATTAGCTGTGTGTTTTAACATTTTCTAATTTTAAAGTCCTAAGAGACCTCACCTGAAGCTTTATCACTGTTCTAAGCTCTATAGCCAATGTGTCATTAGAACAGGGAAATTATAAGGATCTTAAGGTGACAATACTTTAAGGGTTGAGAATGATAAGATCTAATTACTGTTGACTACTATTTTAAGCTATGTGCAGTATTAAAATATTTTAGAAACTTACCCCAAAATTCTTACAACAAACCTTTGAAATAATCTATACGTTGATTAAGAAAAAGAGGCCGGTGCTGTGGCTCACTAGGCTAATCCTCTGCCTGCGGCGCCAGTACCCCGGGTTCTAGTCCTGGTCAGGGCGCCGGATTCTGTCCCAGTTGCTCCTCTTCCAGTCCAGCTCTCTGCTGTGGCCCGGGAAGGCAGTGGAGGATGGTCCAGATCCAGGAGCCAGGTGCTTCCGAAGCTCCTGGCTTAGGATCAGCACAGCGCACCGGCTGCAACATGCCGGCCGTAGCGGCCATTTAGGAGGTGAACCAACGAAAAAAGGAAGACCTTTCTCTCTGTCTCTCTCTCTCTCACTGCCTAACTCTGCCTTTCAAAAAAAGAAAAAAAGAAAAAGAGGGGCAGGCATTTGACCTGTATCGGTAACACAGTGTCTGGTTTCAAGTTCTGGCTACTCTGTTTTCATTGAGTTTCTTGCTAATGCATCCCTGGGAGGCAACAGGTAATGACTCATGTACTTGGTTCCTTACCACCCATATGGGAAACTTAGGTTGAATTCCTGACTCCTGGCTTAAATCTGGCCCAGTCCTGGCTACTGTGGGCATTTGTCACTCACTTTTCGCTCAAATTGAGTAAACGGTTTAGTTTATAGCTTATATGGTTATAACTGACAGAGTTGGGTATCAAAGTCCTATCAGTTCAGTACCAAAGATATCAATGTGATAGACAATTCGTCACCAATTTAAAATTGCTTCTGGTCCTATTGTGACTTCATACATGATTGAAATAACTGGGCTCTTCCTATCTGCCTTAGGAATCAGCTTTTATTCTGCTTCAAGGACATCCTCTTTTAATTAGAATTGATTATCTGGCAAACGAAAGATGAAATATACACAACGTATTGTATATGCAATCCATTCAACCACATATATGCAGTAACTATTTACACAGCTATATTAATTTAACCCAAAGTAGCCTTGTACTTGAGAATATATGTTGTTTTTATCATTCCTAGTAGTTAAAAATAAACAGAAACAATGTCCACATTCTGTGGTTGAGGAACTTTGGTCTCCAGACCTTTTTCTACTACTCCTGGCAGTTTTACCTCGGGGAAGTAAACTTCAATCTGGAAAAACCATGTCTGTGATTCTCCAAAGTCTAAATTATAATGAGTCTGAAAGTATGAAGACTTTTGTTATAAAGTGCCAGTAATAATCACTATAAACAGATCATCACGAAATTTGTTCTGTATACAGGATTATTAAGCTACAGATGTCACTGTCTGAACAGTATATCCTATATGAATGAAGTTGAAAACCTAGATAAAGACATGGGACACATCTGTATAATTAAACATAAAATTCTGACGTTTTATGGTAGTGGTCCAAGTCATAAGGTCCTGGAACAACCAGGCAGGGGGAAAAAGCGCATTCCTGGTTGGGACAGAAAGAGGAAGAAAATAGCTGAAAATAGCTAAGCTTTTTTCCTTTTGTATGAATTATTTAAAGATGGGCTATTTCTTTACAAAGATACCATAGGAACTTAATTGAAATTAAGCTGCATAGTGGGAAACAAAATATTCTTATACTGATAAGAAAAATTTCAGGCAAGTTTTCCAGGGAGATAGGAATTAGCATCACCACAGCAGGCTGCCATGTTAGAATCCAGTGGTTAAGCCAAGGGGCACACAGCTGGGAGAGAGCGAGCAGAAAAACAGTGCATACAGCTTCTGAAACACAAGCACCTTGGGCCTAATTGTTACATTTCCAGTGAGATTAAACATTTTATTAATGCAAAAATAAGACTTAGTGAAATCAGTTCTCTTTTTGCCATCATATGCTCTTGTTGTTCCTAAGTTTCTCTAATTCTCTACTTTTGTCACATTTTTTTTTTTCCGATCAGTTGAATCGTAATAACTGACAACATCAGGCAAATGAGTGAAAGAATCTACAATGTCATTCCTATTTAATGCTGGACAATTAATATTAAAATTCTGTTTTGAAGATTTAGGTTCTTTGTGGTTTAGTTGTATAAATATTTATTCTGGTGATATTTTATACCCAAATAAGATCAATATATCTAACGTATTAATTGTTGAGATCAAAATTAATCTTTCAAAATAAAGTTAACCCTTAAACACGTTGGTTCAATTTAAGATTTATTCAGGAGGAAGGAAAGAAACAATAACTATTATTTTGATATGCTTTATACTTCTTTAAAGTTATCTGATGATGTTTTCGATAGAAATATGTCTTCCTTAATAGATTTAGAAGGACCATAATATAAAACACTTTAGACAAAAGGAGGGCAAAGTGCTGTGTAATCTTCCCAGATTCTCTCTACCTGTAGCTGGCACTCTCATCTTATTCTGGTTTGGTTTGCCATGCAAAATGATTGTCTTAATGCATCTTGGTGTTTTATTTAAAACGACAACAAAAGCCAGGCTTTGAAGTAAGCTGGATTTGAATCACATATCTCTCTCTCTCTCTTTTTTTTTTTTTTTCCAGGCAGAGTTAGACAGTGAGAGAGACAGAGAGAGAGAGAGAGAGAGACACGTCTTCCTTCCGTTGGTTCACTCCCCTAATGGCCGCTGCAGCCGGCACTGCGCCAATCCAAAGCCAGGAGCTAGGTACTTCCTCCTGGTCTCCCAGGCGAGTGCAGGGACCCAAGTACTTGGGCCATCCTCCGCTGCCCTCCCAGGCCACAGCAGAGAGATGGACTGGAAGAGGACTAGTACCGGGTGCCCCAACCAGGACTAGAACCCAGGGTGCTGGCACCGCAGGCAGAGGATTAGCCTAGTGAGCCATGACGCCAGCCCAACATATCTCTCACTTAATAGCTCAAAAGACTTGACTACACTGAGCCTCAGTTTTCTCAGTTATTATATGTAGTTGACATCATATGGCTTTCTTTATTTCTGAAATTCATTTTTGTTGTTTTTAAAAATTATCTTTTTTATTTGAATGGCAGATGTTTGTTTTTTTAAAAAATGTTATTTATTTGAAAAGGGGAGAGATTGAGAGGGGGAAGAGAAAGGGAGGGAGAGGAAGAGGGAGAGGGAGAGGGAGAGGGAGAGGGGAGAGAAATCAGACAGAAACACAAAGATTTTCCATCCACTGTTTTGTTTCCTGCAATGGACAGAACTGGCCAGGCTGTAGCCAGGATTCCAGAAATCCATCCAGATCTCCCAGATGGGCAGCAGGGACTCAACTACTTGAGCCATCCATCACTGTTACCTCCCATGGTGCACAATATAAGAAGCTGGAATCTGACATGTTGGACTTGAATTAAAGTACTCCAGTATTTTATGCTGACTAGCCCAGACACTCACCCTACATACTAATTCTTTAATTATATTAGATATTATTATTAATTTTACTATTTGCCAATTTTAACGTAAGTTAGCACATTTTCTTACCAGAACAGTTTTCCTACCCAAAAAAATCAAGATTCATAAGACTTTGGAATAATGGAATATTTTTTGGTTAAATTTAAAGCCAGACTGGTAAATATAGTTTCCAGAAAATATTCAATTTAAATTATTAACACAAATTATTGATTTTAAAAACTTGGTTTTTATTTATACATATATTCATTATATCTTGTATAACTTGAATTCTTGCATGAATTACTGGATTTTAAACCATAGCTACTATATGTCAATAAATCAATGATATCATTTAACTAGTAATGAAAAAATATAAAATAGTCTTAAAACTTTACATAAAACATACAAGTCTTCTAAGGAACACATACTATTCACCATTCATTTCTTTGAATCACCATGTTAAATCTTTCTGCTGACAGCATAGGGAAATTGTAATGATTTAAAGAGTGAATCTTTATCAGGATTTGACAGAGAAGGAAAATGATGATTGCATACAAAGAGTTATTTATAAAAACATTTAACCTGAAAGTGGCAGTTGCTCAGGATTTGATTTATGCATTTATTCCAGGATTAGACCAGACTCTAAATAGATTGGGTCAGTCCCCTTTTAAATTGGCTTTTAAAGTATAAAAATATCCATTTTTAGTGTACAATGATTATGAAAATGCAAGTAAATAATTATGTGTCATGGTTTTCAATTTATTTTCAATTTTTTCTCCTTCTGACTTAATAAAAAGGTTGTCTCAGATTTTCGGTATTGACTTATTAAATTATAATTTGACCTTTTCATGTTCAGTAAGTGAAACCAGCCAGTTTCTCTTTGCCACCATATTTACCAATAAAATTCTGTACTACCAAAAATCTAAATATGTCATAAACAAAAGATGATCCAGCTACTACACATATAAAGATGAGTCTGGACTTACTGTTGCCATGCCTTGGTGGAGTCAGTTTGATTTAGAAATTTTTCTTTAGCAGTGCATTTTTAGAAATGTGGTTTTATACAGTTAATCATGGATTTTCTGAGTTAGAATTAATTTATTCCAACCAAACTTCAATCAGAATTCATAATATCATTTTATAAGTGTTCAAATAAGTTTATCTGAAGAGATTGTTTAGTTCTGCTCCATACTTTCTGCCTGAAAAGTAAATGTTTCTTAAGCATACCAGTGTGCTGTGTTGCCCAGTGATTTTTTTTTTTTTCAGTCACTGGACAAAGTAAATTTGCTTGCAATTTCATCTGTGCATCTAGATACTGTTAAATACAGCTGATTCATTCTGGATGAAGTATAGAGACATTCTAAAGGCATATTAGGTCACCCTGTCCATTTTTGCTAAAGCTGTACACGATTTTTTGTGTTATATTTTCCATTGCTTTGTTAAATGAATGGTGAAGTTGATCTTTTAGCATATCCCTTGAGGAAGTATTTCTGAAAGTCAGGGATATGGTGAATACATAGCTGTTTTTGAAAATAAAATTAAATTTAACTTTGCTTAAATATGAAATTACTTCTTAGTATTCTCAGAAAATTTACTACTTACTGTGTGTTTTACATTTGCCACAACCCACATGTTTTAATGCATTTGAACTACCTCTCATTTTCTACATACTTTTATATCCTTGAATGTCAGACTTCCATTTATTTATAGTATACTTCTAATATTTAAGTGAAGTTCTACTTATATTACAATAAGAAAAGGAAATTTTTGTTTGTATCAAGACTCACCTAGCTAATGTTGAGAAAGGGTTTTTAGAGTTGTTTTGTCGTTATTTGTTCTTAATATAAACATCTGTGTACTGGGCAACTAAACATTGTAGAGAGATGACTGCTCTTTGATTTTATTAAAACTTGAGATAAGTTATTCTTGCTGCTTAAATTAATGGTTAGTAAGCATCTTGTACGTGTTACTCTCAGGCAAAATAAAAAACAAATAATATATGCTATCCTTTCTTTTAAATATTTATAGACTAATAACTATCAGATCTTAGATGGAAGTACACATATTTGTTATTCCTGGAGCAATTTGACACTCTGTGTCATCACCATTTTTTAACAACCTGTTGTTGATGTTCCCTCAAAACAAATAATAGTCTCATTATTTCTATAGCAATGTATACGCTTAACAACAGTAAACTTTATAGATAGGAATTAATATGCTATTAAGTTTTACCGCTAACCAATTATCAACATTTAGCAAAATATGAAAGTTATATGAAAAATAGCATAAATCTTAATTATTTTTAATTCATTTATTAAAACTTCTTCATGTACCAAGGTAGACAGGCTAGATGTACTCTGTGTTATTGAAGATTCCTAAAGCTCAGTAGAAAAAGCATGATATAGGTTTTAGGTATAGGAAAACATTGCACGCTGTTATGTGACAATCCATTTTTGTTTCAGAGATCATTGCTCTATCAAAGAAAAGGAGAAGGCATTTGAGGGATCACACCATGTAGGAATTTATATCCCCAGAGAGGCCTCAATAAGCACATGTAGAATGTATGCATAAATCTGTGCCCTAAAATGATATTTCAGTCAATGATAGTGGAGTCCTAAGAGATAGAGAAGATCTGCTCTTTGTACTCACATAACTTTTGTCTCCTCTTTCATGTGCATGGGGATGCACTCTATGTATTAAGATTAAAGTACAAAATGAACTATATTTTGTAAATCTCAGAACAGCAAATAAACATTCACAGAACACCTGTTATGTGGCAGACACTGGACAAAGCACTGGAGATTCAAAGATGAATAAAACTTCCATCACTTAAAGTATGGAGCTGAATGTACGATGGGGAATACAGCACAGAATTTAACTAAGTCATTAATCATAGTCTTGTTCTGTAATCTGCTAGAAAGATTAACCACCGTGTTGGTTTTCATAGACTGTTGGTTTCAATGAAACCATGCCCAAATATGAGTTCCTAATCAGAAGAAAAATTAAAATACTGTCAAAAATAAACATTTTACTTAAATCAGACAAATGATTGTCCTTGAACACAGATGTGTCTATTTGTTGTTCGCCTTAATTAGTAATTGGCTGAAAATTAGTTCTAAATTCAGTTCATATTTGTCTATTAGCCATGTAATGTCTGTGGATTGGTTTTATGTGAGCTGAAATCTTTTCAGAGAAAAACAAATATAGTCTAACTCTGATTTTTTCTCTTTCCAAGGAGCCATAGTAGAAAATGAAAAGCACAGATCTATAAAGGAAATGACATTTTCTAAATACCCCATTCTCCCTGCATAAACACTTCTCATTGTTAGTTTTTAAAATTGCTTTGCCTTATAAAGACCTTAAAATCTCAAAAATGAGTATTTACCTCCCTAGGGATTTCTTCATTGAATTTAATAAAATCCTCAGTGGGTTTCATATGCTGCAGGTTTCCTCCCTTTTTTCCCCTATTTTTTTAACTTTTCTGCTTTTAAAATTACAAGCTTTTTTCTCACCAGGTGTCTTTTTATTAGTTTGTGTGGTTCTGAACCTGAATATTTATTTTACAAGTCCATTTAACAAGCTGTTAGGCATTTTAAATCAAGAAGAAGAGAGGAAATACTTCTATTGCATATTTGAATGTCAATTATTTAAGGGCTAATTGCATATTTGAATCATATTTGGAGTCAGAATAGTTAGGATAAACTTGATATGGGATGGAGAATAAGTTGCTTAAAAATAAAGAACTGTTTTATATCTAAATGTGTGATATTGTCATGTAGCATCACTGAAAGTCCTGTATGAGGAACCAGGCTGGGCTCTGTGTCCGCACACATACACATTCATCCATCCATACCTATCTACATGCATACATATACATATAACCAGTTGAATCTTTCATTACGAAGTTACCTAGTTTTCTTACTAATTTTACCCTAGTAGTAGTAAATAAGGAATTTGCTGCATGATATGTGTAAATACATGCTTTCAACTGTTTGTATCATGTGATTTAGAAAGCATTACACAAAAGTCACAATTAGATTATAAAGCAATCTTGAAAGTAAGCACTTATAAAGCAAATTGCTTAGGAAAGAATTTTAAAAGAATATGTATATAAGTATGTATAATTTCTGATAAGAAGAAATGAACCATGTTCCTATAACATCATTCTAGCATATCTTATAATTAAAACAAGTTACAGTGCAGCATGAGCAAGCCTTCTGTGACTGTAAACCAGGACCGCTTATTTATCTTCTGTGGCCGTGTGGCCTTCTCTAAACCATTCCCCGGTCTCACAAATCCTCCAAAACTAAGCTCCCTGAGAGTTCACACTTCCCATTTTCTCATACCATTTACTTTCCTAACAAATGCTTTTTGTATCTCTAAATCCAGCAGGCACATTAAAGTCTTCTTTTTATATGTACCTAAGATGTTTTGAAACAAGTTATCACATATACCACCTTTTTCTCTTAACTTATATGAGAGGCAGAAAATCAGAGACAGTGAGAGAGACAGAGATGGATAGAGAGAGAGAATATTTTTATATTTATAAAAATTGTGTAGTAGTACAAGGAGTTTCCATATACCGCTCACCACACTTTTCTATTAACAGCTCGTATTATTGCCTTTGACATAATCAATGAAACACACCCAGATTCCTTTATTTTTAAATCCAAAAAATTTTATATCACTCCCATGAGTGATACAGTAATCACTGTGGTAATCAACATTCTGTTCCAGATTGAGGGTTTTCTTTTTTTTTTAATTTTATCTGCCATGTAAGAGAGAACTTGAGGTATTTATCTATTTATCTTTCTGTGTCTGGCTTGAATTTAGCATGTTCCCCTCCAGTTTGATCCATTTTGCTTCAAATGCCAAGATTTCATTCTTTTATGTAGCTGAATAATATTCCATTTTGCATATATACCACATTTTATTTATCCATTCGCCTGATAATGGACACCTTGTTTGATTCCATTTTTGGGCTGTTATGGACTGTGATGCTATAAACATGCATAGCTCTTTGATATAATGAATTCATGTTGTATGGGTATATACCCAATAGTAGGACTGCTGCATCATATGGCAGTTATTATTTTTAGTTCTTAAAAAATTTCCATACTGTTTTCTACTGTGGATGTACTGACTTACAACCCACCAACAATA
The DNA here is from genome assembly GCF_033115175.1 of Lepus europaeus. NCBI lineage: Eukaryota > Metazoa > Chordata > Mammalia > Lagomorpha > Leporidae > Lepus > Lepus europaeus. The sequence continues at coordinate 87,037,257 of NC_084834.1, read as the reverse complement.
TATGAGTTTCCCTTTCTCCACATCCTTGCCAGCATGTGTTACTCTCTCGTCTTTTTGATACTAGCCATTCTGACAGGGGTGAGGAGGAAGATGTGATTTGGATTACTTCTCTGGTTTCATAACTCTAGGCTTCTGAATTCTGTTTTTTTTTTTTTTTTTTTTTCACAAAATGACAAAATGGATTGAACTGCACTTTTGATCATCTGCCTTTTTCCAAGTGTCTCTCTTGACCTTTTCCTGTCTTTGTCCTCAGTATTTCTGTTGATGTCGATTAAGATTATACTCCCAGGATTTCTAATACCTTCTGATTTCACGTGTATTCAGCCCAAAACTCGATCTGGGGGTCAGTCTCAGCGAGGCCTGGCCCAGCTCCGACTCCCCTCCATTGCTGGGATGGTTCCCACGTTGCCCTAAGGGCCCCCAGGACCCTCCTCCAAAGGCCAAGGGCGGGAGCGCCATCCATCGCATGGTGTTGCCTGCCTACCCAGGCTCCATGATGCCAGAGGATCATTTTCCACAGCGCTCTGTGCTCTCCGACACGGGACTGGCTGGACCGGCTTCCCAGTCTCCCCTGCACCAGCTCACCCACCCCCCACCCCCAGCCCCACTCAGGGACCTTGTCTGTCATGCCCTCTGCCTGAAAAGGTGTCTGGCACCCTCTAAGACCTCAAGGGCCTAGAACTTGGGTGGAGGAAGGCAGGAATCATGGGAAGAAAACAAATTTCAAGCAAGCAAATGAAATAAAAGGCAAAATAACGTGGGGCAGGTGTCGTAGTGCAACGGCTTAAGCTTTGCTTAGGATGCCTGTAGTCAAGTCCCCCTACTCCTCCACTTCCAGGTTAGCTTCCTACTCGTGCATCCAGGGAGACAGCAGGTAAGGGCTCACGTACATGAGTCTCCGTCACCCACATGAGACCCGGATGCGACTCCAGCCTCCTGGCTTCAGCCTGGCCCAGCCCTGGCTATTGTGGGCATGTGGGGAATGAACCAGTGGATGGAAGAGCTCTCCTTGTCACTCCTCCTTTCAAGTTTATGAAAAATAAATAAACAAAAAATTTATTCTTCCACGTCCTGTCTGTGATTAATTCATTGTGCTTACCAAGCATATTTTACTGATGAGTTGGGCTGTGAGGCCACTAGTAGACTGGATGCCTTAGCCCTGCTCCCTTTGCACAGTTGCTGATACTGTTCAGATTCTGCACGGTTGATAGTTTTACTAACCCACTGGTTGTTTTTTTTCCCTCAAAGTTTATTATTTGGAATTTGTTTCTTGTATTTGTAGTCAATGTCTGGGGAGTTTGGTTTTGCTGTATTATTTCTATGAGAGAATTTATAGAGGCCACAGCGTAGTTTTTTAATTAGAGAAGGTAAATGTCCTAGATTCTGTCGTTTATAACTTTTACTTATTGATTTATCCATTGATTCATTGAATTATTTTAAATAATTCAGAAAATAATATTCATTTATTGAATGCATTCTGTATTCTAAGGACTTGACTGTGATTCAAGACACATAGACTGTTCTAGATATCATGTCAGGTGCTTTAAGAAAGAATATTCCATATACCCTTCTGAACAATGTAATGCTCATATCATATATCAAAGGCTGAGAATGTTGTCAAAGTTGAAAGATATCTTTGGTTTTGAGTCTTTGAGTTTAGTGTACAATTGAGTGAAATATATTGAGGCTAGGAAAATGTACTAGTCTCTTTCACCTTGTTTACTTAATTTCTGTTTTTTGAAAAGATATATTTATTTATTTTGGAAGAGTTACAGAGAGAGGAAGAAACAAAGAGGGGGAGGGAGAGAGAAAGAGAGAAATTTTCCATCCACGGATTCACTCCCCAGATGGCCACAATGGTCAGCACTGGGCCAGGCAGAAGCCAGGAGCCAGGAACGCCATCCAGATCTCCCACATGGGTGATAGGGGCCCAAACACTCAGGCCATCTTCTGCTGTTTTTTCAGGCCATGAGCAGGGAGCTGGGTTGGAAGTGCAGAAGCTAGGACATGAACTGGTGCCAATATGGGAAGCAGGCATTGCAGGCCATCAGCTTAACCCACTGCACCACAATGATGGCCCCTATTCTCTGTGTTAAAAACTTTACTGTAGAAGAGCCTAACTATTACTTTTAGCAGGAATTAAACAGATATTAGAGGACTAAAGAAAAAAATAAATGAGCATCTCTTTCACATACTCATACAAACAGGCATGCAAAAAATAGGCAAGACAATGCTATCAAAAATTTAATAGTAGTACATACTTTTAAACCATGTATGATAGGAAATCATTCAGGAAGAAATATTAACTATTCTACCGAATAAGCATTGGCATTGTATTACTTTATGCATGACAGGACATCTTAGGTATGAATTTTTCCTTTTTCTAGGCCAGATTAATGTCATAGCAATATCATCAGACTAGGCATTTTAGCATGTTTTGCTACTATAAATTTTACTGATTAAACTATATGTTTATAAAATATCCATCATTCTTACCTTCAAGCATTTTAAAATCAGATTTGCTGCCTTCTAAACAGAGTTATTTATTATACACATAGTCAGATTTTTTTCACATCAACATAGTATCATTTCAGTGTTCTTGAATCCCACTTCTACTCAAAATGTTGACCAACGACTAGCAGCAGCTGTGTTATTTGGGACCTGGAGTTGGAGAGTCTGAACTAAACTGAGTTTTAATGTGCACTTTTTACAAGATGGCTCAACTTGTAACTGAATTTTTTAAAGATTTATTTATTTATTTGTTTTTTGAAAGGCAGAGTTACAGCAAGAGAGAGAAGGGACAGAGAGAAAGAGAGAGAGAGAGAGAGTGATCTTCCATCTGCTGGTTGACTCCTCAAATGGCCACATGGCTGGGGCTCAGTCAGGCCAAAGCCAGGAACCTGGAACTCCAACTGGGTCTCCCATGTGGGTACAAGGACCCAAGCATTGGGCTGTATTCCATTACTTTCTCGGGCTTGTTACAGAGAGCTGGATTGGAAGTGGAGCACCTGGGACTCAAACTGGTGCCCATCTGGGATGCTGGGTTTGCAGATGGTAGTTTAACCTGCTATTCCACAGCACTGGCCCTGGAACTGAAATTTGGGGAAGCACTGGTCTGGTGTGTCATTTCTGAGATTCATGTGCACAAGCAGAAAAAAAAGTAGTATTAACTCTGGAATTCTAAACACTGTTTTTGGCATTGTGTAAAACAGTTTAAATTGTCATCTGTGATACCAACATCCCATATTGGAGTATTGGTTCAAGTCCTAAATGCTCCATTTCAAATTCTGTTTCCTACTAGTGCACCTGGGAAAGCAGCAGAAGATGGCCCAACTACCTGAGCCCTTGCCACCCATGTAGGAGACCTGTATAGAGTTCCAGTATCCCAGCTTCAGCATGGCCCAGCCCAGGGCCATTCAGCCATTTGGGGAGTGAACCTACAGATGGAAGATCTCTTTCTCTCTCTTTCTTTCCCTGTTTCTCTGTCACTCTGCCTTTCAAATAAGTACAATAAATCTTCAAAGTAAATTTTAAATAATTTTTAGCATTCTTAAACATATGCAATGTCTTAAACAGACTATATATTTACATGAAAGTTTGATTTAACATTTTTAAAATTCCCCACATTATTTTCTACCTATCTCAGTTTCTATAACAATTATGTTTGGGGGTCATAGATAGATAGATAGATAGTGCTCCCATTTACTTCTTTACTCCCCAAATGACTGTAACGGGTACTGGGCTAGGCTGAAGCTGGGAGCTGAAAACCTAATCCAGGTCTGCAGAATGAGTGTCAGGAAATCAAATACCTCCCCAAACCAGCATTGAATTCAGCATAAAGCTAAATTCAGGACCCAGGCCCAGGAATTGAACCCTTTTACTCCCATATAGGATGCAGGCATCTTAACTGGGCTGTTCCATCCACTGGTTTGCTCTCCAGCTGGCTGAAATGGTAGGAGTTGGGACAAGCTGAAGTCAAGAACCAGCAGCTTTATACAGATCTCCCTATGAGTGGCAGGTACCCAAGTATTTGGGTCATATTCCACTGCTTTTCCAGGTACATTAGGAGGAATCTGAATCAGAAATGGAGCGCCAGATCTCAAAGAAGTGCTCATATGGGATGCTGGCATTGTAGGCAGCAGCCTAACTTGCAGAGCCACAACACTGCCCTCCGCACTAGTTCTTGAGCTATCATCTGCTAACTCCCATAGTGTGCATTAACAGGCAGCTGAAATCAGAAGTGGAACCGGGACTGGATTCCAAGTTCTCTGATATAGGATGCAGGGGTCTTATATACTGCACCTGCATCAGCTCAAGTTTTGGACTGAACTTTGTTAACTGGTGTGGGCATTAGAGATAGTTTTGTTATTTTAATTACAGCAGAGACCATTTGATATTATAAAATTTAAAAAAAACTGTGTTGATTGCAAATTATTACAGAGAGCCATCAAATATGATTGTGCGTTGCTCAAGCAGACAAATATACAGCCTTGCCACACCTAGATCTACCCTGGCTCATAGCTAGAATGTAAGTACCATAAGGTCAGGGATTTCTTTGCTCCTATATATTGATGATAGAAATGTGTCAGGAACATGGCAGATCAGTAAATATTTCTGAAAACTTACTTTTTAGCATGCAAAGAGTTACAGCTAACATTGAAGTATGATATAGGAAGATAGTACACACTTAAAAAAGAGAATCATTGGAAAAAACTCTTTGACTAATTTGTATATTTAATATTCAGACACTAAGCTTTCACTTAGAATTTAACTTAGTGTTTGCAGGAATCCTATTTGTTGGCATTAATCACATTTTCCATATGAAGCTACAATTAATTGCCTTAATTATAATAATAAAAAATGTTATTGGTCATAACATAGCATAACATATGAATGTAATGTATGAGCACTAACATCTCAATGAACATAATACTTTAGATTCCCCTTTAGTAATGAGGGTTTTGGGAATCAGGAACACCTGTACTGTACATATTCTATGGCTGAGGAAAACATCCTCACGCTCATGCTGTTACATACCTAGCCTTCTTTATGTCACCTTCACTCTGATTACCGTACTCTGGAGAGAACACATATTTGAGTGTTGCGTAGCTGTGGAATCTGAGGTGGGTCTCGAGTTTCCAGCTTGACCTTGGTTACTCTAGAAGGAGGAGAAAGCTGTGAGTTAATGGAAAGTACATTTATCTGAAAATTGAAAATCTAGGTTTAATTGCATATTCTGACAGTTTAAGAGCTGGGTTAATTCCCAGTTCTGTTACTGATGCTGCCTTGGATTTATCCTTGTTTCCTTTTTAATGGAGTAGGAGAAATTTCTAGTTACCTGATAGGGTTATTACCGTCACTAGATTTGAGTCCAATTCCTAGATGTAGTATATTCTTTAAGGAGCTCTAATGGAGGCAGAATTTCCCACGTCCCTGTGTGCTGAAAACATTTTTCTATGCTTGATAATCATAGAGTTTTCTTGTATATTGTCTTGTTTGTATGTTGATTTTGAAATCTCATGCTAATTGAATTATTTCAACTTTGTAAATTATTCATCACTTTTGCCTTACCAAATTTGTCTTTATCTTTAAAAACTTATTGCTTTTTTTTAAGATTTATTTTATTTATTTGAAAGAGTTGCCAGCTCCATGGCTCACTAGGCTAATCCTCCGCCTGCGGTGCCGGCACCCCGGGGGTTCTAGTCCCGGTTGGGGCGCAGGTCCTGTCCTGGTTGCTCCTCTTCCAGTCCAGCTCTCTGCTGTGGCCTGAGAGTGCAGTGGAGGATGGCCCAGGTCCTTGGGCCCTGCACCCCATGGGAGACCAGGAGGAAGCACCTGGCTCCTGGCTTCGGATCTGCATAGCGCGCCAGCCACAGTGCGCCAGCCATAGCAGACACTTGGGGGGTGAACCAACGGAAAAAGGAAAACCTTTCTCTCTGTCTCTCTCTCTTTCACTGTTTAACTCTTCCTGTCAAAAAAAAAAAAAAAGTTACAGAGCAAGGTAGAGACAGAGATCCTCCATCCACTGGTTCACTCCCCAAATGACCACAATGGCCAGAGCTGAGCTGATCCGGAGCCAGGATCCAGGAGCTACTTCCGGGTCTCCCACAAGGGTGCAGATGCCCAAGGATTTGTGCCATCTTCTACTGCCTTCCCAGGCCACAGCAGAGCTGGATCAAATTGGAGCAGCCAGGACTCGAACTGTCGCCCATATGGGATGCTGGTGCTGCAGGCCCCTGCTTTAACCAGCTACGCCACAGCATCGGCCCCAAAAATCTGATTGCTTTTAAAGCATATGTTTTAGAGAAGTTTTCTTCCCCAGGTCAACCCTTTTAATGTGTACATTCTAGCCTTTTTTTTTGCTCTCTCTTTGAAAGCTTTTCTGGAGATATAGTTTTCATTATTAGCTCTGTTGCATAGTTTTATTGTTCATACATAAATTTTGTATTTGATAATTTAAATATGAATTATTTATCTTGCATCCATTTCTACTACTTTCTTTCTGACCCTTTTACTTTTTAATTCACTTCCATTTTTATGTCACTTCCATTCTCTTGGTTGTTTCCCTGCCTGTCTTAAATGAACATTAATAAATTTTCATTTGAATATTTTCTCTCTTGGACATTTTGTAATGTTTTAGTCATACCAGAAATAATTTTGTCTTTTTCTTCTTGTTTTCTTTAGTTCAGCCACTTCTTTTTCATTGACAAATTCCTTTATTCCTATTTTGTTTTTAAATTTTGATTTGCTGATTCAAATGTTTTTTATATCATCAATTCCTGCTTAGTTCTGCATTGTTTCTCATTTTTTAATATAAAGAGAACCAATTTCATGTATTTATAGATACATTCTAAGATAGCCGTATTTCCTTTCTCCTTACTTCTCCTTCCTTTCTTTTCCTCTTTTTTTTCCCTTTAATTTTTACAATAACATACTTTAAGTTTACTTTATAATCACAGGCTTAATGCACCACTAATAATAATGTTCGACAAGTAAAAAGCAGAAAGACCACTGTTCCATAGGAATATACATAAGGGCTATAGACAATAAATCACGTAAATTTCATTTTCATACATTTTATTAATATGCATGCAACTGAAGACCATTATGCTTAGTGAAATAGGCCATTCCTTACAAGACAAGTATCATATATTTTCTCTGATATGTGATAGCTAATATAGTATACATTCTGTTTTAACTTAGTTTTCTTCTACTCTGTGGTTGTTTTCTTTGAGGGATTTCTATTGAAAACTGTTGGATTTTGCTTTCTAATTTTCTCCAATATCTTTGTAAAGACATCTTTCCTTTTCACTTTTATGCTATTGGGATTTTATACAACATTTCTTGTTTAGTTGCTCCTTCTTAGTTCATTGTAGCAAATTCAGGTCCTTCTTCTACTGCCTTCCCAGGCCACAGCAGTGACCTTTGCTTGTTTGTATGATAGTGGGGGAGGGTTAGGAACACAATGGCTTTACAGTTCACTTTTCCTCTTGCAATACCATAAATTCTTCCTATTCAATAGGCAAAGGATATGTCTCTTGCCTTCTTTTTTTTTTTCTTCTCACTATTCAGGGTTTTCAAAGAATTTTCTTTTGAATGCCCTTATCTGTTTAAATTGTGTTTTTCCTGTCCCTTTAAAAGGCATCTGACCTTTTAGATTTCACTTCCTTTGAAATCTCTTCTCTTCTCTGAGCTGCACAGATATTTTCTCTTTGTTTTCAGAAACAGAGTGGAGTCTGTCTTTGTAGTGCTTGTTGCAACCACTCTCTGTTCGTCCCTTACTCTTTTCCTCAGTGCACCTTTGCTTGCAAGAGTAGGGATATTGCAGAAGAGATGCAATGGGATTCATGTTTTCTTTTTTTTTTCTGTTTGCATTCACAGTTGCTAGGCATTTTTACTATTCTCTGGCTTTGAGTTTTGCTTGAAAAATCAACTTAGGATTTAATTTTCCTACCAATTTTTAAAAATTTATTTTATTTGAAAGGCAGAGTTACAGAGAGGGGAAGAGATATCCTCTATCTGTGGGTTCACTCCCCAAATGGCCACAATGGGTGGGGCTGGGGTAAGCTGACACCTCCATTTCACCCCTGTAGGTACAGGGGCCCAAGAACTTGGGCCATCCTGTGCACCTTTTCCAGGAGCATTAGCAGGGAGCTGATCTGAGAATGGAGCAGCCAGGACTGGAACCTGTACCCTTACGGACTTCACCTGTTATGCTACAACACTGCCTCCTCCCCCAGTTTTTAATGAAGAAATTGTGCTCCCTTATCTTTTTTCTGATTTGCATAAAATATGGTGGGAGTTATGATATTATAATGTTACTATTGATCTCAGCTATCCTGGAAAACTTTAAAAAATGTTTAATAAAAAACTTGTCATATTGTTTTTGCTTCTCCTTGGACTTTTTTATGTCATACACAAATTAGTGCATTATGCATTGTTTTATACTTGTAATCCAAAGATGCTAAGATGGGTTGTTAAAAAGAGTGTATTTATTTGTGATCCAGAGCTGCAATTTGGAGAACACAGATTCCATTAGAAACCAGAAAATGCCCTGTTGTGGAGATATTTAGAGGATCCATTTTAGGGTGAAAATGAGGATGTTTAACTGGGTTGCTTATGTTGCTAGTCAGGAATTTTGATTGGATAATACATTTATTTCTTTACCTCATGGGTCACCAGTTTTGCCCATACCGTTCTTAAAGAAAGAGTTTAGTTTATACAATCCTCAGGATGTTCCCTTTCAATGCATAATGTTTTCAATCACATAATATTTATGTAAACAGTTTTGTAGCGTGACCAGCATATCACCGGATGGTCTGCTTTCAAACCATTTCACAATAGCATAATCATTGGCTCACTTTAAATAGTGTTTTAGCATGCTCATAAAGAAAATTAATCCCTGAATGGATTATTGACTTGTTCTGTAGGTGAAATATTTGATACATTTATCATATAAAGTCCCCAGTGTATCTGCATTGGCAGTTATTTTTCTTCATAAATACTGAAATACTATTAATAAAACATAATAATTTTAATGTGACATAGTGGTCAGGACCTTGTGAATGAACCATTCAGATATACAATATCTTTAATTCTTTTCTTTTTTTAAAATTTCAATTACTTTTCCTACTTGTAGTTTTATAAACGTTAATGTAATGGAATAGAATTTTTCTTGAACAAAATTGGTAGAGAAATATTTTATTTGTATAGATGTTTATTAAAATGACAAAGTTAATGAAAAAACACAAAATAAAATTTCTGTCATTCCTTAATTCAATCTATCTTGTATATGTAATTTCAGAAAAGCATAAGTTGGATTATTCTATTTGAATATTAATATCTGATAACATTTGTGGTATACATTTAGTATGGAATATTAGCCATAAAAAATCAAATCCTGCCTTTTACAACAAAATGAATGAAGCTGGAAACCATTATATACTATAAGAAATAATGACTTGATCAGCCCTTGTCCAGACTGTCAAGGAACAACTTACTACTTTATCCCTTTTAGTATTTTTTTGTTCTACTTAATACTATTGGTTGAACTCTGTAATTAACACACAATTATTCTTAGGTGTTTAAATTTAACTGAAAAGTGATCCCTTTTAAATATAAGAGTGGGAATAAGAGAGGGAAGAGATGTACAGTTCGGCACATGCTCAATCGGACTTACCCCAAACGGTAGAGTTAGAAACATACCAGGGGATTCCAATTCAATCCCATCAAGGTGAATGTACCAATGCCATCTCACTAGTCAAAGTGATCAGTTTCAATTCATAATTGATCATAATAATAGGACTAAGAGTCAAAGGGATCACACAAACAAGACTAGTGTCTGCTAATACTAACTGATAGAATTAAAAAGGAGAGAACAATCCAACATGGGAAGCGGGATACACAGTAGACTCATAGAATGGCAGATGTCCTAAACAGCACTCTGGCCTCAGAATCAGCCCTTAAGGCATTTCGATCTGGCTGCAAAGCCCATGAGAGTATTTCAGGCATGGAAAGCCAAGATACTCTGGCAAAAAAACAAACAACAACAACAAAAATAATGACCTAAATGAAAGATCTCTGTGAGTGAGATCCCAGCAGAAAGAATGGGCCATCAAAAAAGGAGGTACCTTTCTCTGAAGGGAGGAGAGAACTTCCACTCTATGACCTTGTCTAACTAAGAGTGGAGTTCGTGAACTCAAGAGGCTTCCATAGCCTTGGCAACTCATGACAAGAGCCTCGGGTGATTACTGATGCCATAAACAAGAGTGTCAAATTGTTAAATCAACAACAGGAGTCATTGTGCACTTACTCCCCATGTAGGATCTCTGTCCTTAATGTGTTTTACTATGTGAATTAATGGTATAACTAGTATTCAAACAGTACTTAAAAGTTTAAAAAAATTTAAAAAAAGAAAATGATTGAACATTTAAAAAAGAAAAAGAAATAAACCAGCCCCAAAAGACAATGCCACATGTTTTTCCTGATCTGTGGTAACTAATAGGATACCAAAAAAATATGATAGTTATGAGCAAAATTGACAGTTTGAGATTCATTGATTTACAGCCCTTGACTCTATTTTGAGGAATAGTGTTGTTTTCTGTTTATTATTTGCTGAATTCTTTACTTAGTATAGGGTAAATCTTTTGAGTATAAAATAAACTGAAAGTAGATCATTTTAAAAATTAAAAGAAGAAAGAATAAGAACAGAAGGAGGAGGGAGGGTGGCGGGGGGGGGCAGTATGTAGGGTGAGAAGTATCACCATGCTTCCAAATCTGTATATATTACATACATGAAGATTGTTCCCTTTAAAACCTAAATTAATTAATTAAAAAAGAAAAATAAAGGAATCTGTGTCACATAGACAAGAAAAACAATAAAAAGGTTTTATATTTTTTCAACAAATCATATAAATAGTTAGGAAGCCAAAATTGCTAGATAATCTAAACATTCTTCTTTATTATGGTTACAATGATATATTAAGGTGAAATGCAATTTTTCAGAATTTTTGTAAAAACTTTAAATATAAATGGAAATATATAAGGGAAAAATTGAAAATATATAAGGGAAAATATATAAGGGAAATATGTAAGGGAAAATATATAAGGAAATATATAAGGGAAAAATATTATAAGGGAAAAATTGAAACATAAATTAATGAATGGTCTTACATAATATAGCAATATAAAATTAAGTAATCAGAAAGAAAATATTGAGAATGTTTTTTGGGGAAAGATGAATAGCTGCAACAATTGAATTTATATATAAAATACATATTATTTGAAGATATAAGTAGGTAACACTTCCTTTAGTGATTATGAAACTTTGAAATAATTATAGTAGAGCCTGTCTTGCAGCATAGCAGATCAAGCTGCCACCTGCAATGCCAGCATCCTGTATGGGTGCTGGCTTGTTTCCTGGATGTTCTGCTTCTGATTCAGCTCCCTGTTAATGGGCTGCTAAACCAGCACAAGTGGCTCAAGTGCTTGGACCCCTGCAGCCATGTGGGAGACCCAGAAGAAGCTCCTGGATCCTGTCTTCAGTTTGACCCAGCCCTGGCCATTTCAACCATTTGGGGAGTGAACCAGCAGATGGAAGATCAATTCTCTCTCTCTCTCTTGATCTCTCATCTCTCTCTCTCTCTCTAACTCTGCCTTTCAAATAAAATAATTTATAAAAAAAAAAGCTTTGAAATTTTAGGTATAATTTTATCATAATGTATATTTTTCATGAACATTTTAAGGACCTCTCATATTAAGAATGGAGTCAATCTGTCCAGGTAGATTTGGTTTCTGGGTAAACTTGGATGCTAAGGTTGGAAGTTTAGTTGAATTGGTACACAATGCTGCCCCATTGACAGTTTTTGAAAAGTGAAATATAAACTAAAACATTCAAAGCTAACCATTTGGAAGATCCAAGTTAACATAGAAAAGTAACATTGTGAAATAGGTTTTCCTAATAAAATAAATTTAAAGCATGTATTTCAGATGAATACATTTTTAAGTTTAATAATATATTATATATCTATATAATGTATTAAACTCTGTATAGATTTAGAGGCTGATGGATAAGGCTTAATATAATTATCATTTTCAACTTTCCCTCCAGGAGAAAGGTTTGCATGTGCATTCTTACTATGAGTGGATAATGGGATTAGTGCACAACTTATCTCCAAGGAAAGGTCAACATGCCTGTCTTATAGCATTATTTCAACGGCTATAATAGACAATAGCAGAACCTGTGCTTGCAGATTATTTGAATTTTATGTAGTTAAAATTTTGATGATATCAAAGACAACCATGGAGAAGGAAACAAAGCCATTTCCACAGACTTTAATTATTATTTTTCATTTATTCTCCTCCTGGGAGCATGCTTACCATATAATGCAAAGCCTTAAAACCAAGGAAATCACTTAAATTAAAATATTCCTTAAAATACTTCGAAATGTTGGATACTAGTGTTGTGTAATGGATAACGTCACTGCTATGACACCAGTATCATTCCATAAGGGCACTGGTTCATGGCCTGGCTGCTACACTTCTGATCCAGCTCCCTTCTAATGGCATGGGAAAAGCAGCAGAAAATGGCCCAAGTCCTTGGGCCCCTGCACCCACGTGGAAGATGTGGAAGAAACTCCTGGCTCCTGGCTCCTGGCTCCTGGCTCCTAGCTTCAGCCTGGCCCAGTGCTGGCCATTGTGGCCATTTGAGGAGAGAACCAGTGGATGGAGGATTGATTTCTCTATATTCCTCTCCCTCTCTCTCTTTCTCTCTTTGTCTGTCTGTCTCTACCTGTCTTTGTGTAGCTCTAACTTTCAAATAAATAAATAATTTTTTAAAAAAATTAAAAAGTGATGAATAAATCACAATTCAATGTAAGAATATGATTGTCTTCTTTCATCTATTCCACCTGGTTATAATCCTTTTTATTCCCCTAAAAAACCTTAACATTGATGTATTTATATTAATTTTCCTCTAGCTATATGTCTGAGTGATGCTATAGGACAGTACAGCAGCAAGCTTAGGAAATCATTAAGTCTCTGCCAGACATGGCTTCCAACACCTACTCTATTGCTTCTCAGATTTTGAGCCTCAGAAAGTTTCATAAATATTACAAACTTCAGTCTCTGCATATGTCAGACAGAAACAACACTAATGGAGTTTTAAGAATGGTGACAGTGATTTATGGTGCATAGCACAGTGGCTGACGTTTTAGTCAACCTTAACTAAACATTTGTTGTTTTGTGGTTAAGATACGGTCATCTGTGATAGAGGTTCAAACTGAAATAAGGTTCCCTCAGTTTTCTGAAATCCAGCACTTAGCTTTTTCATCAACATCACCGTGTGAAATTTACCATCCAGCGATTCAGTGGGTTAGAAAATTCTTTGCCAAAGACAGTTGCAGATCTTTATTGGCCATTCACATCTTTCATCCTGTTATGAAGCTGTGGTTAGGGAAATGAAGAGGGAAATGGAAAGTATGAAAAGAAAGTCATTGGAAGAAAAGGTCTTGAAATTGTTGAGTATCAAACCAGGAAGCCAGAGAACAACATTAGCAAAACAGTGACATTGCAGAATCTCTAAAATTCCGAAAGACAGAGGGTGAGTGCTCCCTGCTACTTACTAACAGGCATGTCAGTTTCCTTGCCTTTAAGGTCAGGTTTCCTCTGCATTGGCCACAGGACCCTGAGAGACTAGAGGGAGCACAAGCTCTAGATGCAGGTATCTTACTTTCCAGTCAATCGGAGATTGACCCCCTAAAATCTATAAAAAAATGTGGCTCCTTAAAGTTCCCCAGAAGTGCCATCTGGGGTGCCACATATGCTACTGGAATTTGGGGTGCCATACGATATCACCATATGCTTATTAATAAATCCCCAGTATTAATAAGCCCAGGAAGGGTCTTGCCTAATATTTAGATAAGAATTCTAAATACTGGCATCCATAAACGAGGTAGCATGGTACATTTTAAGCTTTATTTAGTGTGAAAGATGCATAGGAGAGTGAGAGCTTTAGTTAAGAGAGAGAGGTAAATCTGGGTTCTTACTGAGCACCAGGAACCAGCCACGTGGAGGAGCATCTAGGCCAGGAAACCTAGGGTGGCTAGAAGGGCACACACCCTGGAGGCACAGGGCCACTGCAAGCCCCCTTCTGGCAAGAGGCTAGGGAAGAAGAAAAGGGTGGGACGCATCATGTCCCAGGCTTTTAACCCATTTCCAAAGTGGAGTGGTTAATTAACCTGAATGGCTGGTGGGCACCTAGGTGTGGCCAGGTAGGGGCATGAGGTCACACTGGGGCATGGCAAAGATATCAGGTAGGGCATGAGGTCACACAGGGGCGTGGTCTTCCAGCTCACAAACCTAATGGATTTTAACCCATATGCCTTCCTACTTCACATTGATCTCCAGTGAGTTACTTAATAACTCTGCTTCTGAGTTTACCAGTCTGTGAAATGGTGACTGTAGCTAATACACAGGTCAAATGGATGAAATACAAGAAAGACAAATAGCAAGTTATGTGGCATATAGGAAGTCTGCAGGTAGTAACTGCTGTATATTTAACAAACATCTGCACTCTGTGCTGTGCTCTCTCTCTGTATATGTGTGTGTGTGTGTACACACAGTATATACATATTTGTATATAGTAGCTAATATCCATTTATCTGATTGTATGTGTATATCAGATATCTACCTAAGTTTGATTTTAAGATGTTACTATGCCATACAAATTATTTTCAAAACTATTCTTATCATTTCCTTTATGGGTATAAATAAATGTTTCTGTTGTTGTTATTCTAGTAGCACAAATCCTTTTGGTAGATATATTCCCTCATACATCCAACTACAGTGTTGTTTATGTAATGTGCCTACTCTGTGAATCTCAGTGTTTAATATTTTTTATCTGATGCCATTTATTTAAAAGAAATTTGAAAATCAGATATTTCTCAACTTGCTTGCCAGTTTTGTGTGATTTTGTCATTTGTAACATCTGCAAATTATTACATATTCTACATCATATGTAATACTGCCCAGTGACTAGACATTTCATAAACTGTATTTTATAATCATTTGTTTAAAGCAATAATTTGTTGGTGAAAGAACTACCCCAAGAGAAATTCAGATTAAAAGGTACAAAATCTCAGAAACTCTTTTGATGGGGAATTACAGTTAGCTGTTCAAATTGAAAGCAAAGACACCGTCATCAAGCTGACCAAGGGTAATGCAACCTCAGATTTCTCTTTATTACCTAATGACACTGTTTAAGATGGACTGTCAGATCCCATTAGGTTCACTGATACATTCTGCAGTTCAGATGAGTTTTCACTCAGCAGGAGGAAAGTGAGAAGTGCACTTATTCTAGTCAGGCTCTGAGCTGTTATTCTTTTCTCTGTTGTTGCTATGGGATAACAGTTGCATCAATAATAGGAAAACTATCCAACTAAGCTTTATGTACCACAATAAAGTTGTTTTGATGCAAATAAGGTTCAGTCACGTAGGGTTCTCAGTTGTGACAGACTGGTAACAAAGACTATAAATCAAATCAGAACTCAGTTGCAAGTGCATATGCTAGATAGGAGAAGGAAAAGGCTTGTATCTTTTAGTATGCTCCAGTGTAATTTTGCATAATTATGAAGAACTTTACAGTATTTTTTATTTGTTTTGAAAAGCAATAGTATAAATGTAGTTTCTGATATTTTTTTAAAAAGCCAGTTTTTGGTGTGAAAGAAGTCCTCAGTTTTTGTTAAGACAATATTATGAGGTGGTTGAGCCTATATTATCATATTTGGGTTCCTATGTTTTCTAGCATATGTAAACAGATCTCTGAAAATAGCTTTTACCACCCTTCCATTTAGAATTGGAGTTGGTGTGGACAATGGGGGGGAAAAACTGACTAAAATTGTTTACTCTTAAAAAGTTATGCTTGTGTCTGATACATATTCACATTGAATTCAAAAATTTGATTTACTGAAACACTGGAATTTAGGGCTTTTCATTTATCTCACTGATACCTGCTGTTAGTACATATTTGTCTAAACTACAGAATTAGAGACTGAATAGATTTCACGCTCATGCTAGGATTTTAAATGCAAAGGCCCATGTTTTATATTATTGTGTCATTTGTTCACATTTCCCTAGTGGTTATTGAATAGAAATTATAATAGCTATATATAGAGAGACCTTCCATGGAGCTGAAGGAACAGATAGCAACCTTAAAGCACACTGAGTTACTATAAAAATCTTAGCCATGTGTATCTAAATTTTCCCTCTTCCCTGCTAGGTACAATTTGACAGTGGGTCTTTCTGGCCTCAGAGGAGGCTGTAAATATGCAGATGGGCACTAAAGCTTGCCTTTATAATGCAGTCATACTGTGCTAGCTTGTAGTCATAAATGTTTCTAGGTGGGAACTAGATTTGGAAAATTTAACAATCAATGAAAATAAGCATTTCAGAACCTTGGGGATGATTGTTTTTTTGTTTGTTTTTAATTAAGTCGGAAGTAGGTGCCCAGGATATCACACAGTAAATAGGGACTGTCACCTTAAATGACCAGCCATCCTCTGAGGGAGGCCCTCAAAGCAGTTAAGGATCTTCACAGCACAAAATGAGTTTGCTTATCAGGCATGTGGTGAAATGTCGCTGTGTCTCACCAGAGTGTCTCATGCGTTTCTTTAGCTCCACCTGTAGGGCTCTTCACTGCAGTTTTAAAGACAGCATCTTATGCAACTGAAGCCATTTTCAAACTGGCTTCTTGTTCAATCTTAGAATGAATTTTCTAGTCAATAAATCTTTCTGAAGATGGATGATGTACACTTGGTCAGATATAGTTAGGATTAGTGTAAAACCGTCAAATCAGAAACTGTGAAAGCATCTGATATTTCACCTAGCATTTAAGGGAATGAGTTAGCCTGTCACAGTTCACAGATACAGGCAGAAAGATAGGAGACATCTGCATTGGAGACAAAAGAGTTTCTCAGCTAAAGCCACAGCCAGAGGCACAATGTCCTGCTGTTCTCTGGGCCCTGATTACTTCATGGAGCTATGTGATGAAGGCTGGGATGCCTGCACATGTGGAGGGTATGGAGGGTACATTGCAGAAAAATGATGAGACCAAGAAACTCTCTTTTGCAGAACCTGTCACAAAGCTGTCCATAATCTGTCCTGCTGTAAAACATTATCTTTATTTTTTTTAAGATTTATTTATTTATTCGAAAGTCAGAGTTACACAGAGAGAGAAGGAGAGGCAGAGAGAGAGAGAGAGAGAGGTCTTCCATCGACTGGTTCACTCCTCAATTGGCCGCAAGAGCCGGAGCTGCGCACATCCGAAGCCAGGAGCCTCTTCCAGGATTGGGTGCAAGGGCCCAAGCGTTTAGGCAATTCTCCATTGCTTTACCAGGCCATAGCAGAGAGCTGGATCAGAAGTGGAGCAGCTGGGACTCAAACTGGCGCTCATAGGGGATGCTGGCACTGCAGGCAGCAGCTTTACCTGCTGCACCACAGCATCGGCCCCAAAACATTATCTTTATTACATTGCACAAAGACAGTGATCACAAGATCACAGTGACACGAGATCATCCCATTTCTGACATCACTCAAGGCCAGATGCTCCCAAACTACCTTCAGTTCTGATAATTCACTGGATAGACTCATGGGGCCCACTGAAAGATGTTACATTTATAGCTTTGATTTATGACATTGAAAGGCTACAGATTAAAATCAGCCAAGGGAAATGAGGCCTGTAGCAGAATGCAAGAAATTCCAGGCATGGAGCTTTCTGATCCTTTTTGCCACTGGAGGTTTAGACAGTGCTGGTTTTCCCAGCAACTCTGTATGACAGTGTAGATGGAGTATTGCTAAACTGAAAAAGCTCAATGAAGTTGTGGGGTCTAGAGTTTTTACGGAGGCTCTGTTATATAAGCATGATCTGTTGTCCAAATGCCCAGTCTTAGTTTTTAGTCTCAACAGAGGGCAAGCTGAAATGGTATGCCCCAATACTTCACCCAAATTACTCTGATGTAACCCAAACTTAAATCCTATGTTAGTAAATTAGGGTTCTCTAGAGATACAAAATTGATAAACTATGCATGTAAGTATATGAAGGGGAATTTATTAGGGGGCTTTGGTTCACATATCTGTGGCAGCTGAGAAGCCCACAGTAAGTCATCTGCAGTCTAGAGATCCTGGAATGCCAGTAGTGTGGCTTAGTCCAAATCCAAGGACTTCAGTACAAAGAAAGCTGAGGATCTGAGTTCAGTTTGAAACAGAAACATCTAAGGCCCAGCAAGGGAGCTGTAGCCCTTGGGTCCGAAGGCCAGAAACAGTAGGTCCCAGCTCTCAGCAGTAACCCCAAATCACCTTCCAATTTAATGTCTCCAGCTCCTGGCCAGTTGATTATGCCTGTCCCATATCCTAGCCTGACTTCCTATCCAGTCCAGGCACTCACATGCTAATCTCATTAGGAAGCAGCTTCACTTGATGCCTCTCCAGGTGTTCCCAAATCTAGTCAAGTTCACACCATGAAGTTAATCATCACAGTTAGACTCTACCACCACCAGCACCCCCACCCCCGGAGGCGGGGGGGGGGGGGGGGGGGTTGACCCAAGTCCCTCAGGCAAACAGAGACACTCCTGTGAGGCATGACATGCTCCCAGCCGAAAGCCCTTGTAAAAGCCAAGTACAAAGGACAGACATCTATTTGGGCAATGGTTAATTCTTTACAACAGATCTTGGATGTAAGTAAATCTCTGCTGCAAAGAGGAAGAATGTGTCTTTATTTTTACTATTTTCGTCTTTCCAGATCTGTCTGCTTCAGTATTTCTGAAATAGTGTGGGAGCAAATTGCCTGCCAATGCCTACAGCTGTAGATTATTGGAGAATAGTCTGCCAATGACTGAGTGTTGCTTTGCATTTGATAAAGCTCATCTATTGAGATTCTTCAGTTTCTTGCCATTGAGTTCGTTAGAGCTTTTCTGTCCCAGGTATATTAATTAAACCTGGAGGAAATGATCATCCTACTTCAATTAACCCCATGTTGGTAATTGAGGAAGTCTTTGCACATCAGGAAAAGTTTCTTACATCTTGTAGGCATTCAGACATGTAGCTTGATCAAAATTTTGAAAGGCTTTTGATGGGAAGGAAGATCACATATTACCTGGAAGTGAGAAATTTCATGAGATGCGCTAGCGCAGTGGCTTAACAGGCTAATCCTCTGCCTTGCGGCGCCGGCACACCTGGTTCTAGTCCCGGTTGGGGCGCCAGATTCTATCCCGGTTGCTCCTCTTCCAGGCCAGCTCTCTACTATGGCCCGGGAAGGCAGTGGAGGATGGCCCAAGTGCTTGGGCCCTGCACCCGCATGGGAGACCAGGAGAAGCACCTGGCTCCTGGCTTCGGATCAGTGTGATGTGCCGGCCGCAGCGGCCATTGGAGGGTGAACCAACAGCAAAAACGAAGACCTTTCTCTCTCTCTCTCTCTCTCGCTATCCACTCTGCCTGTCAAAAAAAAAAAAAAAAAATTCATGAGATGGCATTACTGAAACTCTTTTTCTCCTAAAAGCAATGCAATTCTCCAGTGATTGTAGAATTAACAATGCCTACCCATGATTTAGAATTTAAAGAGCTGCTTTCATGTGTTCCTTAATATTCTATTTCATTTTTGAGAGCCACCCAATGGTTGGAAAGAGAACAGATATTTATTACTTTTTGCTTTCAGAAGCCCCTGTCTGCCAATCACTACCCCTCATTCCTATTAACATGCTTCATTTTAGCCATGACTTTTGCCCTTGAAACTCAGTTCCCTTTAGGTACTCCCAATGATCCTACAGGAAAAAGTGTGTTATACTCTATTTTATCCATTTTGAAACCTTGCCTCAATATCTTAATAGCAAGGCTTGGAACATTTAAGCAGCTCTTTGTGAAACCTGGGGCAGTTTATCTACATTGAAACATGATTCCTGTTAAAAAAAAAAAAAAAGAATTCCTCTGCCAAATACATTTGGGAAGTGTTATAAACAGTATTTTCCTGTAGGGAAACTCACGATACACATTATGCATAAAAGGTTGTAACAAAATCCTGCAGCAAAATCTAGACAGAAGAATAACAATAGGTGAATAAATACAGCATACAGCATGCAACTAACATTTTCTTATAAGATTTGGTTCACCCCCTGTGGCATCAGATCAGAGTTTCAAGAACTGCCTTTCATGTGAAAGAGCTCTTAGTTTTGTCACCCAGAAGCATTGGCTGAGAACTTCAGGTCTAGACCTAAAAAAGTAAAGCTCCTAGAGAGGGATTATTTCCTCTTCTGTTTACCTAATACATTCCTTCCAAGTTCTTCGGAGTGTGTACTGCTGTGGCTGGACCTGTCGGAGAGCAGTAAGTCATCCTCAGCTTGGGGATTTGCTCTGACTTCAAAGGGATCCAAATTCAGTGTATCACATTAACTGCAGTTGAGCCTTCACCTGCTGCAGGAAGGTGGAGTCAAGAGTGAGACAGCTCAAATCTAGGCAATCTGATATGAGATGTGGGCATCCCAAATAGTGTCTTAACTCCTATGCCAAATGCCTGTATTTTGGGGTCAGCATTGTGGTGTAGTAAGTTAAGCCTTCACCTGCTATGCCAGCATCCCATATGGGTGCTGGTTAGAGTCCCAGCTGCTCCACTTTTGATCCAGCTCACCGGTAATGCAGCTAAAAAATGCAGCAGAGGATGGCCTGAGTGCTTCGGCCCATACACCCACATGGGAGACTTGGGTGAAGCTCCTGGCTCTGGCCTGGAACAGCTAGGGACTTTGTGGCCATTTGGGGAGTGAAAAAGTGAATGGAAGACCTTTCACTCTGTCTCTCCCTGTCTCTCTGTAACTCTGCTTTTCAAATAAATAAAATAAATCTTTTTAAAAAATTACTTTTTTTGAAAATTCATGGTTTTTCATTAAAATATAATTTTCATATAAAAGATATTGATTTGATTGTTAGAAATGGTACATCCTTTCTTTGAGAGTCTAACATTCCCCAACTACAGAATCATCTACTTGAGAAACTTGAAGCTCTGAAGAAGACATAGAGAGTATATATATGTGAACATACAATTATCTATCAATGTATAGTCATTATTTTCAGGTTTATAATAGGTTTTGTTCATTTTTATTCTTTGTCAGCTGGAACATGCTGAATTTAATTTTAAAAAGGCTTTCTGAGACCCAATTTATAAATCCATTGTTTTCTATATGTATAGCAAATACTTAAGACTGCCCTATTTTAATTAAGCATGAGCTTTAATGGATTTGCAAGAAGAATTATTAAAAAGTTTGATCTATCTCTTGCCCTGACTGTTGATGAACAACTTAATACTTTATCCCTTTTAGTATTTTTTTGTTCTACTTAATACTATTGGTTGAACTCTGTAATTAATACACAATTATTCTTAAGTGTTGAAATTTAACTGAAAAGTGATCCCTGTTAAATATAAGAGTGGGAATAAGAGAGGGAGGAGATGTACAATTTGTGACATGCTCAATCGGACTTGCCCCAAATGGTAGAGTTAGAAACGTGCCAGGGGATTCCAATACAATCCCATCAAGGTGGCATGTACCAATGCCATCTCACTAGTCCAAGCGATCAATTTCTATTCACAATTGATCATAATGAAAGGACTAAGAGTCAAAGGGATCATATAAACAAAACTAGTGTCTGCAAATACTAACTGATAGAATTAAAAAGGGAGAGAACGATCCAAGATGGGAAGTGGACTCATAGAATGGCAGATGTCCTAAACAGCACTCTGGCCTCAGAGTCAGCCCTTAAGGCATTCATATCTGGCTGAAGAGCCCATGAGAGTATTATAGGCATGGAAAGCCAAGACACTGTGGCAAAAAAAAAAAAAAAACAAAACAAAACAAAACAAAACAAAACAAAAAACAAAAAACAACTATATGAAAGATCTCTGCGAGTGAGATCCCAGTGGAAAGAACAAGTCATCAAAGAAGGAGGTACATTTCTCTGAAGGGAGGAGAAAACTTCCACTCTGAATATGACCTTGTCTAAATAAGATCAGAGTCAGCGAACTCAAAAGGCCTCCATAGCCTTGGCAATTAATAACGAGAGCCTAGGGAGATTACTGATGCCATAAACAAGAGTGTCAAGTCAACAACAGGAGTCACTGTGCATTTACTCCTCATGTAGGATCTCTGTCCTAAATGTGCTGTACATTGTGATTTAATGCTATAAGTAGTACTCAAACAGTACTTTACACTTTGTGTTTCTGTGTGGGTGCAAACTGTTGAAATCTTTACTTAATATATGCTAAACTGATCTTCTGTATATAAAGAGAATTGAAAATGAATCTTGATGTGAATGGAAGGGAAGAGGGAGCGGGAGATGGAAGGGTTGCGGGTGGGATGGAAGTTACGGGGTGGCAGGGGAAGCCATTTTAATCCATAAGCTGTACTTCGGAAATTTATGTTCATTAAATAAAAGCTTAAAAAAAATTTGATCTAATTTCATACTTGAAAGATCAGAAAGATAAAACATACATGTGCAGATAAAGTCATATGCAATGAGTTTTAGAGAAGTTAATTTTGTGTTATTTATGGTTTTTTGGGGGGTGATATTTTGTCTATGCCTGTTGTTACATAATACCAGTAGAAGTCTACCCTTTTATTAGGCAAAGATAAAGATAGTTGTATATTTTACCAAGATTCTTAAGTTGTTGATGGTACTCCATTGGAAAGTTTTTATTAGAGGTACTTAATTCTGTATTTTAGATTACAGTGTCTTTTCTTCATAATTTATATCCAGGAAAACATTTCTATTTGTGGTTGACAAAGAGAAATAAATCATGAATGTTCATAACTTTTCACCTTCATTTTTTTTTTTTAATTGAAAGGCAGAGTTAGAGGGAGAGTCAGAGATAGAAAGAAAGAGATTTTTTCTTCTACTGGTTCACTCCCCAAATGGCCAAAACTGTTGGGGCTGGGCCTAGCCAAATCCAGGAACCTGGAGCTGCTTCTGTGGATACGGTGGCACAAGGACTTGGGCCATCTTCCACTGCCTTTCTGTGCACATTAACAGGGAGCTAGATTCGATAGTGGAGCAGCTGAGTCTTGACCTGAGCCTGTATGGGATGCCAGTGTTGGAGGCAGAGGCTTTACCTGCTGTGCCACAATGCCGGCCCCCTCACCCTTATTTTTGTATTTGTTAATAGCACATCTCCAAAACCAATTTGGGGAATTGCTATAAAACCTCCAGAACTGGATTACCTTGCCCAATGCTTTAATAAAAATATACAGTGAGTATCTGTGTTCTCCAGGTGTGTCTTTGTATCATGCAAGCCAGCTGCTAACACTAGGGTCATGGAAGAGCATAGCAGTTTACTTGCAATGCACAAAGCAAGGAGTCAAGCAGCTATTGCTCGATTCCTGGATTCTCTGAGGGAATATCAGCAGTGGATCTTTTGGATTAAAGTGGGGATTGAGCAGTGAGTGATCAGCTATTCTGAAGATGTGGCAATGGCAAAGTGGCCTCCTGCCCTTCTGGGATATGTGAGTAGACTGGTTATTATTCTGTTTGATCAGGGCTTGAAGTTCTTGTAAAGTATCTCAAAATCTAGTCTGGCAGGAAGATGTTAGCAATAGAGATGGTAATTGAGTTCTGAGTCTTGCAATCCTGAGTCCTTTGGGGCCAGCCTGACTCGTGTACCACTCCTTTAATTTAGTGAATTAATCTCTAAGAAGGAGCCTACTTGTAAGCACCACAGTGAAGATAGGATCTACAAGCTAAGAGAGAGAGACTGGGGCCTGATACAGTCTACATCAAAGACATTAGGATGGGGGATTGGTTTCATATTGACATTTTATTTTTAGCTTTGTAGCCCAGTTTCTGTTAGCCGAACTGTCTCATGTACTCATTAAACTCAAACATGTATAATTTATGAATAATTTGAAAAAAATGAAACATAATGTGTGTCTTATACTTTCAAGAAGAATGTAAAAGTTTGAGCTATGGGGCCGGTGCCGTGGCTCAACAGGCTAATCCTCCACCTTGCGGCGCCAGCACACCGGGTTCTAGTCCCGGTTGGGGCACCAGATTCTATCCCAGTTGCCCCTCTTCCAGGCCAGCTCTCTGCTATGGCCCAGGAAAGCAGTGCAGAATGGCCCAAGTCCTTGGGCCCTGCACCCGCATGGGAGACCAGGAGAAGCACCTGGCTCCTGGCTTCGGATCAGTGCGATGCGCCAGCTGCAGCGGCCATTGGAGGGTGAACCAATGGCAAAAAGGAAGACCTTTCTCTCTGTCTCTCTCTCTCATTATCCACTCTGCCTGTCAAAAAAAAAAAAAAAAAAAAAAAGTTTGAGCTATGGATTAAATAAAGCATTGGGAAAGAAAGAACATTCTAAGAGAAATAACCTAATTTTTTCTCTAAAATACGTATTTGCTAAATATTAACAGATCCTTTCACTGGTCCTAATTTAGAGAATGACTTCAGATTAAGGATGACTTACTGTACGTAAATAATTTGACTTTAAATTTTATGTGACTTCACAAATTATAATTCAGAAGAAAATGATTTCTAAAAAGTTTACTTCATGCCATTTGATTTATATAGTCATACTAAAATATGCCTAACTGGAACGCTATTAGATATGCTTTTGTTCTCTGCTAAATGATTCTCTAAGTAAACAAGATTATCTCCTGTAAAATTTATATCTAATGTTTTAGCTAAAGTTTTACGCAAATTAGCTAAGGCGCTGACTTAAGCTATCATTTAGTGTGTGTTCTCACACCTCTGAAATAAGAACAGAAGAACAGTCATTCTAGGGTTCCATTTTCATTACAGAATGTAAAACATCTTGTAATGGTCCTGAGGAGGACTCTGTAGAAGGTCAACTCTGGATCAGAAAAGAAAACCCTGTTAGGACAGGACCCCAGTGGAGCTGACAGAGGGTGTTAAGGTGGATCATTCATATTCCAGTCCAGGCTCAGGCTTCAACAGCCCTCTAAATACACATTAATCGCATCTTACTCATCCTCCAGTCCCAAATTTAATCTTTTAGAGTCTACCTATCTGTCACACATAGGCCAACACACACATTTCCCACTGATTTGAACTAGCACATGGGACTGTTATTTTCAATAACAATTTCAAAGGACAAAAGAGAGGGGATCTTAGCACCTGAACAGAGGTCTTATGACTAACTGTGGTCAGGGGGCAGGAATGCCAAACATCATGAAGGATTCCATGAGCTCTGAGACTCTAAAATTCTTGGATTTAGGAGTTGCAGGTGTGTATCCTTAATAGGACACTTGATGAGTTATAAATGCACTGCATTTAAATTTATAGTAAAGGCTACATAGACATATTCAATAAGTCTTGGTAACTAATAGACCTGAGAAAAAGGAGTAAAAAAACAAGGCTTACAGTTCCAAGGCTGAGTGAGTATTCTGGTGAATAGAACAAAATTAAAGCTTATTGTCTTTTCATCAACCCATACATTAGATTCCATTGTAATCATGTAAATTAATCTTCTGTGTTGGAATTTAGAAAATATAGCTTGGATACCAGGAGTAGAAGGGCTGTTGAAGAGTTGGGGAGACCACAGGGTCTTTATGAGCAAGAGAAATGGATCTGATACTGGATAGAAGTGCTGACCATCTCTGTTGAGGGAGACTATCTAGCACATTCAACGTATTTCCCCTTGAAGCACATTATTTATTGGTGTTTTATAGTTACTGAAGATGAGAATTCCACAGGAAGGAAATAAGTAACTTGGGAAGGTGCTTGATTCTTCATACAATTTTTTATTTGATAACTAATCCTGCTTCTTAATTTATTTGAGATTCTAAAGTATTGTCTTACTTATTCAAATATTTCACAGTAACTGGAAAACAAACTTCTTCATTGTGTACTTTTTGTCTCAAATTTCATTTTCTAATTCTTTCAAACTACCACAGATTAATCTAGAAAACTACATAATTCAAACAAAAAAAGTTTTGTGAAACCAATTGAAATAGAAAAGGTTGATGAATGTCAATATCTGTAAAAGTGTAGTTATTCTTCATTGTAAACTTTAAGTGCAAGTGAGCCTGTCACAATCGGAAAAAGCAGGAAGAGGGACAACTAACATCCAAATGCACAGAAGAGGAACTTTGGTGCACTTAACCATGCAATTTTTATTTGTCACGTATACCTTAATAAAGTTGGGAGAAACAAGGGATTAATTAGAGGTAAATTAGGAGAAAAAAAAAAACTGGGTTACATAGTGGTTGCTGTTGTAATTAAGAGTCACTTCAGAAATGATTGTCAGCCTCTCACTAATTGAAAAATGCCTGCATATGAAATTCATGCTATTATCATGACTGAATACTTGTTTAAATTTTATTTTATTCACACATGAATATCATTTTTCTGACCATCATCATGACTCAGACCACCTTATCCCCTCTGTTCTATTTAGAACTCTTCTCAGTGATACATGTGGTGTTTTAACATATTTTACATTATTTTAGGCACTAAGGAAGTCACATTTTATACCATGATTTTCTATAGTTATTAATAGTCTATAATTTTAACTGCCTGCTATATTTTTTCTGATTCCGACAAAGGAACTTGCTTAGAGAAGTTTCTGACAAAGATGTGTGACAGACACATGACACTTAACTCCTGTCTCTCAGTACTCTGGATGCAAAGTCCACATCTTGGACTGTGTCTTACAAGAAGCAGCAGAACCTGTCTCCTGCTTTCCATTCTAGCATCATTTTCCAGCTTATTTATATTTTCCCTTGGGTTTTACCAAATTTCTGTTAGTTTCCTGAAAATGACTTCAGTCATTTTGCTTTCAAGTCTTAGAATTCACTTTTCTTTTTAGACAATAGTACTCTCTTCTCTCCCTGTTCTCTTGCATTTACTTGACATAAAAATATTTTCTATGTCTCAACAGTTCTTTTTTTTTTAATTTTTTTTTTTTTTTTTGGCAGGCAGAGTGGACAGTGAGAGAGAGAGACAGAGAGAAAGGTCTTCCTTTGCCGTTGGTTCACTCCCCAGTGGCCGCTGTGGCCGGCGCGCTATGGCCGGCGCACCTCGCTGATCTGAAGCTAGGAACCAGGTGCTTCTCTTGGGTCTCCCATGCGGGTGCAGGGCCCAAGGACTTGGGCCATCCTCCACTGCACTCCCGGTCCATAACAGAGAGCTGGACTGGAAGAGGAGCAACCGGGACAGAATCCGGTGCCCCGACTGGGACTAGAACCCGGGGAGCCGCAGGCGGATGATTAGCCTAGTGAGCTACAGCGGCACCGGCTCAACAGTTCTTTTATACATCCTTTAGGTTTTGTCTCCTCTAGAGAACCTTATAAAAAGGCCCAAAATACATTGAGTAACTCTTGCCTTTGGGTAAGAAAATATCTTGCACTTCTTGTTCACTGCCTACTGCCTACTTTCTAATATGTAGCATTACCCATTTCTTTATCTTTCTCCTTCATTAGACTCAGAATTCTTAGGCACTATGCATGATTTTTACATCCTTTATCTTAGTCCATTCATTGCTGCTGTACCAAAATACTTGAAACTGGGTAGTTTATAATGAGCATAAATTCATTTTCCCTCAGTTCTGGAGACTATAGACCATGATCAAGATGCCAGCAAGTGGGGCCAGCGCTGTGGCGCAGCGGGTTAACGCTCTGGCCTGAAGCGCCAGCATCCCATATGGGTGCCGATTCTAGTGACGGCTGCTCCACTTCTGATCGCGCTCTCTGGTATGGCCTGGGAAAGTAGTAGAGGGTGGCCCAAGTCCTTGGGCCCCTGCACCCACATGGGAGACCAGGAGGAAGCTGGCCCCATAAAAGTCAGTCTTGTTTGGAAGATTATCAGAAAACTGAAGAGTGTGTCTGCCAACCCATGCTAACTGCCTCCTTCCAAACCCAGTAAAGCTGCTTCTGTGGGCCAGAGATGTATGAAAATATCTTCTCTAGGATTACCATAAGTCCAGAGCTTGAACAAAAAGCTCCCCAGAGCAGAGGCCAGTTAGAATAACAGATGGTGCTCCGAGGACCAGAGTTGTGGCATGGTGGGTAAAACCACAGTCTGCAGTGCTAGCATCCCATGTGGGTGCTGTTCTAGTCCCTGCTTCTCCACTTCTGGTCCAGCTCCTTGCTAAGTGCTTGGTCCAAGTGCTTGGACCCTGACACCCATGTAGGGGGCATGGAGGAATCTCCTGGCTCCTGGTTCAGGACTCGTCCATCACCCATCTAGGGAGTGAACCACAGATGGAAGATCTCGCTCTCTCTCTAATTTTTTTTTAAATAATTAATTAATTAACAAAAATATAGATTATTCTATCAACATAAAGAATTGGATTCCCAGATGGGAATTCCCTGCTTTTTAGTTCATTTAAATTTTCTGAACTGTATTTTATGATCTCTAAGATGGTATACATAATAAATGCATCTACTAGATGATATCCAGATACCAACTCATCGAATAAAATAGCATAATAAATCATTTTAAAACCAAAGTGCTCTAGCTATTCTAGCTATTATTACCCACATTTTATTTTTTTATTCTATGTATTATAATGTTCAACACAGCATTATTGATTGGGTCCAGCATTGTGGTACAGTGGATTGAATAGGCACCTGCATTGCTGGCACCCCTTAGGAGCGCTGGTTTGAACTTCCTGCTGCTCCACTTCCAATCCAGCTTCCAGATAATGGACCCAGGAAACCAGAAGATGGTGTCCCATGTGCCTGAGCCCTGGCCATGCACATGGGAGACCTAGATGGAATTTCAGATTCCTGGATTTGCACTGGCCTAGTCCTGGCTGTTGTGGCCATTTGAAACATGAACCAATAGATGGAAGATCTATCTCTGGTTGTCTCTCCATCTCTTCCTATCAATCTCTGCAACTCTTTCAAATAATAAATATATAAATCTTTTAAAAAGTATTAATGATAAAAGTGGAAAAATAGACAATACAATATTAATAATGAAGGAATGCTAAAATGTTATGATCTTTCCAAATGTGTGATTAAAAATAAATAAGGGCTGCTTATATTTACTGACATAGACAAATCAGTAGTATTTGGGAATCTTGGAAGTATGGATCCCAAACGTCAACAGTTATCTCTTCCTTGAGAGTAAGGCTGGGGTGCTATGGATGAAGATGTTCCCTTTTATTCCATGTTTGAACTATTTGAATATTTTAAAATACTAAAACTGGGTAACTTTTTAATAAAGATCCAATTTGTTATTAAAAGTATTTAGGGCCAGTGTTGCGGCATAGTGGGTAAAGCTACCACCTGTGATTCCCACATCTCATAAGGGCACTGGTTCATGTCCCAGCTGCTGTACTCCCTATCCAGCTCCCTACTACTGGGAAAAGCAGTGAACAAAGGCCCAAGTGCTGGGGGAGTGAATTAGTGGATGGGAGATCTCTCTGTCTCTCAGACTCTGTCTCTCTTCCTCTCTCTCTCTCTCTCTCTCTGTATGTGTGTGTGTGTGTGTGTCTTCCTCTTTCTGTAGCTTTGATTTTTAAATGATCAGGTAAATATTTTAAAAATAAAGTAAAATAAAAGTTTTAATTTTAAAGTACAATCTAACAGTTGGGAAATATCATTTCCGTATAGGCATGTCTGGATGTCTGCCTTATTCCTTTGGTGTTGTCATGGGGAAAAGCTCATATGAGATTACATTGTTGTTATGTTGGTATGTACTAGGCAGCTAAAAGCACTCCCCAAAGCACAGGAGCAAAGGATATGGGAGAATTCTCAACTTTTATCGAAGACCTTAAAATCTTGCCAGTGTCTGGGAGAATGTATCTTTCCATAAGTAAGTGTAGATTATATTTTCCCTAGCCCAATAGCTAAAGATTTTAATTCATTCAGTTACTATTAAAGATATTGGAAAGTAGAATATTATGCTGTTTATGCTACTGATCCTCTGAGCACCCAGGAGGATACAGAAGGCAGCACATTCGAATTAGTGAAGATGAGAAGAGAGCCAATTCCTAATTTAATACTTTCCTGAATCTGGCAGTAACTAGAGTGTTCTAAAAACTGATAAATACTCTGTTTACATCGAGGGCTTTTATATAGCCTTCTTTATTATGCCAGATGTGTGCTGCCAACTTAAGTAATTGCTGTGTTCTCAGTAGGAATTTTACTGAAATGTATGTTGTACTCAAAAGTATGATAATTCAAAGGTCCATTTTTTTTTCTTTTAAAATATTCATTTTCACAAAAGTGAAGTTGTGTGCAAAGATTTAGGAAACAAAATTTCACATAGTAGCATCATATAGGAACCCCTTTTGATACAGTACAGATAAAGAACCCAGGCACTTGTCACAGAAGGCTTTTCACTAGGGTTTTCAACTTAGACATAGAATAAGATTATGCAGAAGCATACGTTTTAACTTCCAATGACTTTTTTTTCATTTCTTATCTTAAAATTGATTAGATTTTATTTGTGTTTAATATGGTGAGTATGTTTACATGTAGTAATAGGGATCTTCTTTCCTCATTTGCCAAGTGAAAATACAAAACATTATTTGAAGCAGCAGTTTTTATTATTTGTGATTAAATTCCTATGAGAACTTGCATGATATAAGGTTGTGCTCTTTCCAGTTTCAAACAATTCTTCAATTTTAATTCCAACTTTGTAAATGTCAGAATGACTTTAATATGAGGAAAACAATGAGACATACTTAGAAAAATATATGTAAAAGATGTCTTTATTACTGCTAAATACTACTTACTAGCTGTTGCCAAAGCAAATTAGTAGTCATCAAATTCACAAATTAGTTTCCTATTTATAATTCAATTGGTAGTCATAATTACTGTTTTAAGCAAGTTATTGCGTTGAAAGTATATGAATGCAGACCAAGAAGAAAGTTATTTATTTCTAAATTCATGCACATCATGCATCTTAGATTTCACAATAAAAGCCACAGGTTGCACACATTTTTTTTGACACAGCAAATTACTTTACATTATAATAAAATTGAAATATCCACATTTATTACTTACATCTTACTACTTAACTTTCGTAATGTGGATAACTCAAGTGCTTATTAATAGTACAGACACAATTAAATAGAAGCAAGAGATACACAGAAAAGTAGCCCAGGATATTAAGTCACTCTTAGCGAGGGACAAACATCTGGAGAGTATGCTTTGAGCCTTCTGCATTAAAGTCTCTGGGCCCCCACATAAGCCACTCATTTGACTGGAACCAAAAGCCCATCCAGTGGAAACTCCAGTGGACAAGCAAATTAATCTGCTAAAAATAAAACTCTAGCATCCTAAGAAAAATAGAAAACACATGATTATTTATACTTTTATGTAAGTGTGCTAGGCCTGTATATGAATCAAATATTACTAAATACATACATAGGCAAACAAGAATAATACCAATATGGATTGTAGACATCAGATCTTATAAACAGAAGATACACACACAACTGGGTTTGTCAAGTGGAAAATTATATAATTATGTGTATGTATATCTGTGTGCATATATAAATGTATAAACAATCCAGAATTTCAATGAGCTGTTCATAAGATACTATAACATAAAGATTGCACTTAGGGTGAGGAAAACAAATGTGTAATGATAAAGAGTGAGATTTGTATAATGCCTGCTCTGTGTTCGATTTTAGACAATGTGCTAGAGGTGTAACTGTGAGTGAAATATAAGCAACTGAGTTGAAGAAAAATATGTAAACTATCAGAGTACAAAGTGTGACTGTGATTGGAATCAAATTATACCTCAGAATGAATATGGAATACAATTTTAATTTGAAAACTCCCTTCATGATGGTACATGGAAGTATAGAAGTATATTTTTATCTTCTTAGCTATGAAATTCTTGTTTTATACTTAGGATCTCTATGAATCTTTCACTAGATTGTAGTGGAAGAATAAAATAGAATATCAATAAGCTAATTAAATATGTTTTACTGAGTATCATTTAGTATCATCTTGTTATTGAGATTTGAATGAAGACAAGTTGAAATCTACATTAAAATTGTATTGAAATTTAAAACATTTAGCTTTAATGCTTTTACTTGAACTGTTATTATCATATAACTAATCATATTCACCCCATTGGTCAGCTGATGTCAATGAGAATGTACACCAGCATTCAGTTGCAACTTGTTTTTCAAACATAGAAGTCATTTCCACTTATTAGAAAGTATGTATTGTGTGCTGTTTTTACATTTCTTTTCTTCTCCTGCCACATTACTTGCATCAATTTTTGCTGCTAAGCTTTCCTTGTCTTCCTATATAAACAGACAGTATTCCTACCTTCTATTGGGTTGTGAAGATTATGTGAAATAAAATGCAAATAAACAACACAGCATGCTGTCACATATGTTAAACTCTTTATAAATGTTAGCCATTATTTGAATATAAAAGTGGAGCAATTTGGTTTTGCCAGGCAGCAGACTGCCCCAGCAACAAATGTCATATTCAAAATTGAAGAAAGAGGAGGGAGAAAAGCATAAGAGCTGTACCAGCTGTCTCTGTTCTCCTTTTATTAGAATGGCGAGAGCTTTCCCAGAAACCCTCCAAGCAGATGTACCCTTCATTTTTATTGATGAGAATATGGTAATATGTTCCTCCTACCTATAACCAGGCTGGAAGCATCAGGAACAGGACCATCATAATTGCACTAGGACAGTCATTATTCATTACCAAAGTCTGGACACCAACTATAAATTCAGGTAAAATGCAGAAATTGTTAGCAATAATCAGGGGTAGAATAGGTCGGAAACTAACATCATGTACCACATCAGCATTCACTTGCTTTCTCATTATTTTGTTTCTTGGAAGGACAATATAGGAAATGCTGAAGATGTTTCTCAATGAGCACTTCACAGATGTGTCAGAGTATTAATGTGATATCACTTGGCAGTATTCCTCATAGTCTTCAACATGGATCTTTTGAATGTATTTGGTACCATAGTCTTTTTATTTTTAATGATATTTTGTTAGTTTATTTATTTGTTTAAAAGGCATAGTCACAGAGAAAGGAGACACACACACAAGAGACAGAGAACTGAGAGATAGAAGCTGAGACCGACCTTCCATCTGTTAGTTTCTTCTCTAAATGACTCTCAGCCAGGTCAGGGCCAGAGCAAAGCCAGGAACCAGGAGCACTATCCTGATCACAGCTGCATTGTGAGTGAAACAAAATTATACTACCAGTTTTCCCAGGACTGCTGTTTGGCCAGTTCTGCTCTAACACATTTAATAGGCTTTTGGAGCCACACAGGTATCAAGAAGTAAAGCCAGACAACAGTCAGATCTGCCTGTCTACTGTACTTCTTTGCTCCACGCTGCCTTCTGAACCCCAAGTCTGTGTACATACCACTGTCTGATTTCTATATTCCCAGATCTGGGCAACTCAATATTTCTAAACTGTGTCATGAAATTGAATTGAGTGCTGTCCCAAGTTAGCTGCCCCCCACCTTTTATTAATCACTGCTTACTTTAACAGTATTTTCATAGATTCTGATTCTTGTGATAGTGAATAGAACTTCTGAAATTTGTTAGGGAGTGATTTAGGGCTCACTGTGTGTAGAGTGGAAGAGAAAGGCAGGACTAAGCAGAGGGAGAGGCTTTAGTGCAGTTTCAGCAAAGGCTTCAGCACCCCTGAGAGGAGATCTGAAGCTCAGGTGCCCGAAATGGGGTGAGGGTGGTATTGACTGGTGATGAGATCTGGCTGCTCAGGGGAGAGGGTGGGGCTGGTGGCTGAAGGTTTCTGCCAGCAGCACTCTCTTTCACCATTACGGGAATAGCTTGTAATAACATAAGCTAGCATAACCAGAATTTGCATGTTAAGCATAATTGGTCATTTGCTTAACTTCCATTCTCAAAGAGACTGGCTATATTTTATATCTTCTGTGGGAGCGGGAGGCAGAAGTAAAGAAGGGAAATAGTAGGCTACCCTCTCTCAGAGAGCCAGGAACCAAGACGAGTGGCCCTAGATCCAAATATACTCCAGCTCCAAAGCTCTAAACACCCTAAGTCAGGTTGAGGAAATAAATAACAAATAATCAGAGAATTTTCTGGAATAGGTGCCACTGTATTAGAAGTGCCAACTAGCCAGAGATAAGACTCCGAATTGTCTTACTAATATTCAGCCTGAACTGTACAACTTTACCAGTTGGTTGCAAATTACCCACTGCAGGCTGGGAACAGATGAACTCTCA
This sequence comes from Lepus europaeus, assembly GCF_033115175.1. Taxonomy (NCBI): domain Eukaryota; kingdom Metazoa; phylum Chordata; class Mammalia; order Lagomorpha; family Leporidae; genus Lepus; species Lepus europaeus. The sequence continues at coordinate 87,003,064 of NC_084834.1, read as the reverse complement.
TGGTCTGGGTCTACAACTTATTATTGTTTTTATTTGGTTTTCTAAGGATTGCTGTTTCTGTGTTACTACCTACAACAAAGAAATGATATGCTGGGTCTATGTCAATGTCATCTCATGGGCCCTTGATGTCACCTGAGTGAATTTCATACTATTAAATTAATGACTTATTAGAATTTAAGCACCCATTATTTATTCCTCTCATGATCAGAAATTCTTCAAATATAATTTTAAGTTATTTACTTTATAGAATAAAGCTACTTTTTAAAAATAGTAGATATTTTTATAGGATAAGCATTACAATACCTTATTTGTATAGAGACTGCAAATGTTTTTTTTTAAAGATTCATTTTATTTATTTGAAAGAAGAGTTATAGAGAGAGGTACAGACAGAGAGAGAGGTCTTCCATCCACTGGTTCACTCCCCAGATGGCTGCAATAGCTGGAGCTGGGCCAATCAGAATCCAGGAGCCAGGAGATTCTTCCGAGTCTCCCAAGTGGGTGCATGGGACAAGGGACTTGGTCCATCTGCTACCGCTATCCCAGGCCATAGCAGAGAGCTGTATTGGAAGAGGAGCAGCCGGGACTAGAACTGGCACCCATATGGGATGCTGGTGCTTCAGGTCAGGGCTTTAACCCACTGTGCCACAGCACCGGCCCTGCAAATGTTGTTAATCTGACTTATTCCTGACTCTGAAATTATTTCTGATAGTATGAAATTATTTCTGGTCACTTAAAAAAATCTTGAGAAAAATATTAAGATTTATCTCAAATCACCTGGCAGGTGACTTTACAAGAAGCTGGGAATAGGCAGTTGTTCAATGTCATTTCAACAAAGTAAGTTAATTAGTTTTCACTGTTTATAATTTATCATATTGGTATAAAAAGGGAGTAAAAGGGTTATTTCAGCAACCCACTTACAATGGACTTGCACAAAGTAATACCATTTATATACCTTGGTTCACTTCTCGTAGATCTATCCAGAAGCAGAAAGCATCTCTTATTTTCCTCTGGTCCTTTTCTAGCTCTTGCCTCAGCTCTGCCAAGGTAATTTCTATTCCATGCACCTCTTAGTGGCCTTCCAAAATTAATTTAAGAGATACTCACCAAGACACCATCCGGGAAGGAAATAGCTCATTTATGGATCCTTTCCTTGGTTTCTGGATCCACAGCACCCTAGAGAGTACCACAAATCTTCATGATGTCCTAAGTGTTAACTTTAATGTGTGTATCTTTAATTTAGCTGAAAGATGCGTAAAATTTCATCCAGTGAAATAGCTCCCTCTTGGCTGAACATATAAAATTGGGATTAAAGTGTGCTATTCTAATAGATATCAACCATAACTTATACCTGCTAATTTATCTTTGAATCTGTATTTCCAGATTATAAAACATGAAGGAACAATTGACTTTTTTTCCTCATGGGGCTTATTTGTGGGTAAATCCTAGTTATACAAAGACTGCCTTGGATAGCCAGATTTCCTCTGGGTTGCCTGCTATTTGTAATAGTGTAGTCATTAAAATAAGTTCATCAGATAACCTCCATCTACCACAGATAGCAGGAGGTCAGTTATGAGTACATGTCTGACTCTACTGATAGAATGTTCCTGTTTATCCAAGTTTTTATAGAATTTCTAAAAAAATGTATTCTTCCTAGATTGGACAGTGATATTATTGACAATACATTGGTCACTTTACGAGGGGAAGGGATTGTGTGAGAAGCTGAGTTTAAAATCACGCTGTGTTTCCCATGTGGTTTCTGCTGAAGCTGCTCTTCAGCCTGATTACTCTGACACATTCTGTAGTTGTTGTGCATCAGGTTGTTTTAATATTCAACCCTCCACCACCAAAAAGTCATTCTGAATATTAAAAACCAAAGGGAAAATGCAATATAAAGTATATTTTAGCATAGTTAAGTTCCATTAAAAATTCATTATACTTCTCAGATATTTTCTTTCTGTTGTCCCTCTTCGTTTCTGGTTTGTAGAGTGGTCAACCATTTTACTTAACAGATTAGTACTCTTAGTTCTGACTATATTTCAGTTGTTTGCCTTTTATCTACTCTGTAAGATATTTGATTAACTTAAGCTTCCAATAATTACTAGTGACTTTTAAAAAATATATAATTTTATATTAGATTTAGCTTCACAGCAAGATTGGGTAGAAGGTACAGAAATCTCCTCAAAACCACTCTTCCCGCTTACATCACAGTGGTCCCTTCCATGGTAGACAGAGTGGTACACTGTCTACATTGACACTTCATTATCACCCAGAGTATACAGTTCATTCTATGGGTTGTGATAAATGGGTAATGGGATTTATCTACCACTGTAAGAATCCTATGTGCTCCCTTATTCATCCCTCCACTAACTCCTAACAACTACTTTGACTATCATCATAGATTTGCCTTTTCTAGAATGTCATATAGTTGAGACATCATATATAACTTTATCAGGTTGGCTTTTTTAAATCAGTAGTATGTTTGTACATGGCTTGACAGCTCATTCCTTTTTGGTACTGAATGAAATTCCATTGTCTGAATTATAATTATAAATGAAACTTCAGTAAGCATCCATGTACAAGTTTTTATATCAAAATAAGTTTTCAACTCTTTTTGAGTAAATACCAAGGAGTCCAATTGCTGGAATATATGCCTAAATTATATTTAATTTAGTGTGAAACTTCCAACTAGCTGTATCATTTTTAATTCCCACCTGAAAAGAATAAGACTTCTTATTGCTCCATATTAGTATTTGCTATTTATTTTTGGAAAATTTTTGTATCATATTTTCAAGAGCACCTTAAATACCCAAGTGCTGATGTATGGAGAGATCATTTTCATGGGTAATTTTGTTCCTATGGAGAAGAGTTAACAATATAGTTTGACAAATATAGTCGTGTGTGTGTGTGTGTGTTAATTTCATACATGTGCAACTGAGATTATGTGACTTACCATGATACGCAGTGAGCTATCAGTTACTTTATGTAGTAACGTCACCACTGTCAATAATGCTATCAATAGTAATGCCTGTTACCTTCATGTGAAGTTATGTATTTTCAAAATGCTTTTATTTAATATATATCCAGCTAGGAAGTACTGTGACATGGTAGAAAGATAACTGACCCAGGGTGAGTCAAACATCGCTTAGATTTACATTATCCTTTTATAGGTAGCATATTATGATTTAAGACAAAATATCCTACTTTACTTGAAAAAATTAAGAGTTAATATATGATTTTGTGTTATCTTTCTGTTCTTCCATAATAACACAAGCTTAGTGACTTGCAATAGGAATGTATTGCGTTATTCTTCTATAGGTCAGAATTTTAACATAAGTCTCAAAGAGCTAAAATCAAAGTGTCAGCAGAGCTGCCGTCCTCTCTGGGTGTTTTAGGGCAGATTCCAGTCCATGCCCTTTGTAGCTTCTAGAGGCTGCCTGTATTTCTCAGACCTAGGATCGTCTTCTGTTCCTTTAACAAAATATAAAGAATCAAAGTTTATTTGGCTCTTGATGTTGGAGGTAGGAAGTCAACGAGATGATGCTGACGTCTGGTGAGGGCTTTCCTGCTGCATCAGAATGTCATAGATGGTGTCACCTGACAAGACAAAGCAAGCTTGTCAGCTCCCCTCCCTCTTCCCCTTCTTGGAAAGGCATGGATGCATCTCAAGAGGACCCCGCCATCAGTGACCTCATGTAGTTCTAATTACTTCCCAAGGCTCCTTCTCCAGATACCATTAGTGTATAAATTTGAATATTAAATTTCTACACATGAACTTTCATGGGCACACTCAAACCTAGCAGTCTCCTTCTATCTTCGAAATCAGCAAAGGCAGGTTGAGTTCTTGTCATATTACATCAATTTGACCTTTTGACTATTCCCCAACATTTAAGGAGTTTTGGTATTACATTGGCTCTGTCCAGAAAATCCAGGATAATTGCCAACCTTAATTGCATCTGTACCTTTAATTACATTTTGCATATATAACATCTTTTTATGTTCTAGGTGTTGAGACATGGACATATTTGGAATGTCATTATTCTGCTTATAATGATCTGGGAAATCCTGACATAAAGTATCAGTCAACAAAAGCTATTATTTTTCATTCAATAACATATTTATTAATAATTAAGTTGACATGTATTAATCTAAATGTTTACTAGTCATTCAGCAGAACCTCGGAGATAGGAAAGACAGGTATTATTCTAGCTTTACAAATATTTCATCTGATTAAAACAATAGTACTAGTGACATGGCAATGAAAACTATAATCATTACATACTTTGAGTGCTTATGTTACAAATATCATGATGTCTATCATAACTTCTTTACTGAATGGAAAGTTAATCCACTAAAGTGTTTTTTTAAAGATTTATTTATTTATTTGAAAGGCAGAGTTACAGAGAGAGAGAGAGAGAGAACTTCCATCTGCTGGTTCACTCCCCAAATAGCTGCCAACAACCAGAGGTAGGCCAGGTTGAATCCAGGAGTCAGACACTTCATCCAGGTCTCCCACATGGATGCAGGGGCCCAAGGACTTGAACCATTTTCCATTGCTTTCCCAGGTACAGGGAGCTGGATCAGAACTGGAGCAGCTGGGATATTGGCCAATGCCCATAAGCGATGCCAGCTTTGCAGGTGGCAGGTTAACTTATTACGCCACAACACTGGTCATCTAAAGTGTTTTTTTTTTAATCAAGAAAATATATAATATACTTGCTAATTAAATTGTTTATATTTTTAAAGTATACTAAGAAAAATATGATAATACTTGCTTTTCAGGACTTAGCTATGTTCAATGCAGGCTTCATAGATTCTTGCAATCAACATGGTTGTTTTGAGCAATTGCAAAGGTAACAACTCTACTAACTGTTCTCTGATCTTTTTTTCCCTCCATTTGGGAGCTATTATTCCACAAAATGACAAAGTGACAAGGGCAAAAATATAACTACCCACAGCATAAAATCACTGCTTTATTTCAGAGATGAGATTCTTGATCTCATTAATGGCCTGAAATTGCATGACAAGCTTTTCCATTTAGACAATTAACATATTAATCCACTTCATGTGGTATCCATCTGCTCATATATAATTTTTCAGAAAGACTATCTATACCTCCTTGCACTCATGGCTCGTAGCTATTTTCAAAAGCAATGTATAATTACTAGATGGTATAAAATACTAATAATATAAAGCACCTGAAGGGTGTTATTGGCCTTCAGGAATGAAAAGCCACAGGCATAACTTTCTCTAAATCTCTGGAAATCATATCCTGAGATAGTATTGGGGTAATTCATTTTATAACTCAGTTCATTCCCTGCTTGGCCTTTTGTGCAATTTGGCAAATTAAGACTTTTTGTGGAGTGCAATTTCATTCATAGCCAAGGAGGGTTTTCAGAAAAGGATGGCAAGAGTCAATTAGTTCTGTAAACTGAATTATTATTCAGATCTTCTCTCATCTTCCTTTTTGTCAGTTTAGAGCAAAGTGCATACTTAAAAGTAAGAGAAATTTTAAAAAGAAACTGTCACACCTTAGCGGTTTTAAGAAAACCTATCATTTGAGTGTAGCAAAGCAAATCAAGTTTGTTTTGATGACTTTGCCTTCTTGTTTCTTAGTATCCAGGAGAGACTGGGTTAGACTGTTCCGTTAACACACATACACACATACACTGTGTGCTTGTGCCAGGGAATATTGTAAATGATGTCAGCTGTAGTTAGCAGATTGTTTCTGCAGCCAAAGTGCCACGGACACATCCTGGCTTCTTCTGCTAATTATGTAACCTCAGGAAATTTATTTAACATTTCCATACCCCATATATAAAATGTACAGTGTTGTCAACCAGAAAAACTCACCTAAGTGTTAGTGTCCAGAGTTGTCTGGGGAGTCAGATACAGGTAGGTAGGCAGTGCCTGTGTGAATGGCCTCAGCAACTCAGCTACCTCCACACCCCCAAGAGCAGAAACAAACATTCATTGTAAGTAATTTTGTTAGCATAGATAGTGTGGTCAGAGTATGGCAGTGTGGCCCAATGTTTCAGGCATAGAAAGATGCTATTGGCCAGCGCCGCGGCTCACTAGGCTAATCCTCCGCCTGTGGCGCCAGCATCCTGGGTTCTAGTCCCTGTTGGGGCACTGGATTCTGTCCCGGTTGCTCCTCTTCCAGTCCAGCTCTCTGCTGTGGCCCGGGAGGGCAGTGGAGGATGGGCCAAGTGCTTGGGCCCTGCACCCGCATGGGAGACCAGGAGAAGCACCTGGCTCCTGGCTTCGGATCAGCGCGGTGCGCCGGCCACAGTGCGCTGGCCGCAGCGGCCACTGGGGAGTGAACCAACAGAAAAGGAAGACCTTTCTCTCTGTCTCTCTCTCTCTCTGTGCACTCTGCCTGTAAAAAAAAAAAAAAAAAAAAAAAAAAAAAAAAAAAAAAAAAGATGCTATTATCAGGCAGAATTTCCCAAGGGCTCAGAGCTTATCTCCCAGAAGCTGGCTAAGATCCAGTCCTGAAAATAGGCCTACCTTGACAATGTGCGGGGTTGGAGCAACTCAGGCCTGCTGAGTTAGCCTTTCTTTCAGAAGGCTGCTGAATGAACACCTCTCAACTATGCTTATGTTGTGGATTATATCCCCAAGTAGTCAAGAGCAAAGGTGTGGGTGTTTGTTCAAACACTGTATGTGCTACTGTGTATAATGTGATCTGTCCTCTCTCAGTGAAGAGTCAAAGGGTATTTCTTTCATTTGAAAATTCATGTGGTTTAAAATGAGAACTAAAATTTAAAATGGGTTTTCTTAATAGAATCCATGGGTAAATGTGAGTCTTGATTATTTATTTTATTTACAAAGAGTTAACTAGGAAGACCTTTTCATTTATATGTCTTCCTTGAAAATAATTCTGAATATTTTACAAATAAAATCAAGTTAATTTGATTTACTTTGATTTCCTGTTTCTTGGTATGCAGAAGAGGCTAGGTTATATTATTTTTCAAAATATATAGATATATATAAACACACATACATGTGTAATTGTGCCAGGGAATATTGTAAATGATAATCAGCTGTGTAGTAAGTAGAATCTTTAATTCAAATGGCTAAAAATTTGGAAGAAAAATGGGCTAGTAAACATAAAGTAGGATAATATTTTAATCTAAAACACTATATTACAGATTTGTAGTATCTGAAAATTACCCCTAGCATCATTATTAGAATATATTGGTGTTTCAGCACAGATTTCCAAAGAGAGTAGTTACAGAAAATTCTTTAAACAATTTGGTTATAAGCACATATATAAGATGAATTAAAATCTCTTATGCAAAGAAAAAAGAGGCTTTTAGTGGGCCAATTAAGCAATTTACTTTTTTCCCAAACTTTCAATAGGAAGACAGAATGATGAGATAATCATTGTTAGACCGGAAGAAAATAAGACCTTGTCAAGATTTGCTTCATTAGGTTCTATTTAATCCAAATTTGTGCATGGTTAAGAAGGAAAAAGAAATTGTGTGTGTATGTGTATATTGCATGTTTTTTTTTAAAGGATTTATTTATTTGAAAAAGAAAGAGATCTTCCATCTTCTTATTCATACCCCAAGTGGCTACAACAGCCAGAGCTGAGCTGATCCGAAGCCAGGAGCCAGGAGCTTCTTCCTGGTCTCCCACATGTGTGCAGGGGCCCAACTACTTAGGCCATCCTCCGCTTTCCCAGGTGCATTAGTAGGGAGCTGGAGCAGAAGTGAAGCAGCCAGGATTAAAATGGGCACCCAGATGGGATGCCAGCGCTGCAGGCCAGGGCTTTAACCCACTGTGCCACAGTGCTAGCCCCTGAATGGTTCTTAATAATTAATTAGCATCTAAAGAATTGTCAAGAAATATTTTGTGGAAAATCCATTTAGAGGAAATATTCTAGGTTTTGAAAAGGGAAATTTCGAATCCCATGTGTGCTTCCTGCTCTCCTTGTGTCCCTAATCAAAATATTTACCTCCTTCTGGACCAAAATCATGAGTGATTTGAGTTCAGTTAAGGTGACTTGGAGGAAGACATGCCCTGGCTTGGGTCTAAATGGTGTTGCATTCTGGAATTTAAAAACACATTGGTGTATTTGCCTTGCCCGATAAATGGGCAGGGTGGGTCTGCCTAAAGGACATTTTCCCGGGGGCCATTTGGTCCCTTAAGAGGGAACTTGCAGATGAAGCCAGAGGCAGAAAAAATGACTTCACATCAATGCAAAGCCTTGGTGTTTTGGAGGCAAAGATTGGTTCTTTGGCAAGTTTTTCCAAAGATGCCAGTGGTGGTGGTGGTGGTGGTGGTGGTGTGTTTGTGTATGTGTTGGTGATTCTGCTATATCTGGCAGGGTGGATGTTTCCATAGGAGAAAAGATGAATATCCTTTGTGAACTCAGTAGATTTTTTTCTTTTGATGGGAATGCTAGGTATTCCCTTATAATTTGGGGGAGAAATAATCTGCTGATTCTGGGTTTCTGCCTTGGCTGATGGTGTAGGAGTTGATTAAATATGAGAATATTTGCTACTCCACATGGTAAGTGTAACTTCAAATTAAATAATGACTGTAACAAAGCACTTTATCACCCTTCAAAAGTGAAGTAAGTGTTAAGCATTTTTTATTGATAAGTTTACAGGTATATAGTTGAACACACAGGTTCTAAAGAAGAATATTTGTTTCAAAGTAGAACCTTTGTTTCAAGTGTGAAATGGACTTTTTTTTAAACATTTATTTATTTATTTGAAGGTCAAAGTTACAGAGGGAGAAGGAGAGGAGGAGGAGAGAGAGCGAGAGGGAGAGCGAGAGCAAGAGTGAGAGAGAGAGAGAGAGAGAGCGCAAAGCCAGCATTGAGCCAGGTGGAAGCCATGAGCTTGGAACTCCATTCAAGTCTCCTATGTGAGTGGCAGGGGCCCAAGCACTTGGATTATCTTCCACTTCTTTTCCCAAGCCATTAACAGGGAGCTGGATCAAAACAGCAGCCAGAACAAGAACTGGCACCCACTGCAGGCAGAGGCTTCACCCACTATGCCACTAACAATGCCTGCCCAGGACTTGTTTCTTTTCAGGATTTTCTCCCATTCTTTTCTCCTGGCTATAGGCTGCTTCATCAAACAGTTGACTGATTTAATTGAAATGTGGCAGTGTTCTGTATGATAGGAGTTTTTGCAGAAGATCTCTCAGGTATTATTATGCAGATGATAAAGTGATGTTCACACTTTAAAACATAAAGAGGGAAGTGGAAATTAGATTGGATTATGGGGTTAATTTATTCAGAGAAAAATCATACTTTGATGTGGGCTGTGGAAACTGACTAGTATTTCAAACCCACTTCTTTTTACTCTGTGTACTAACCTAGATTGTGATGCTTGTCAGTAATCTTTTAAAGAATTATTGATAGTATTTTCCAGTTCTAAAATACAATTTTTTGCCTTTATTGAGTTTATTTTTCATAGTGGTAAAATGGTCCTATTACCTTGTATTATGCTTTCGATTAACCATACCCACATATACCTACTGCTACTTGATTGTAGTGTGTGTACATACTTGATAGTATGTATTTGTGATACAGTTAATAGTTAAATTCTTTCATTTGAACTGAGGCATGTTTTTGTGAATTCTGTATGTGCTTAAAAATGTTTTATAGATATTAGGAAAAGAAAAAAATATATTGTCTGTGATGTGTGCTAAAGGGTTAATCATATATTTTAGTGAGGACTGAACATTTAAGTAATTTTTTGCAGAGAAATATCCTGACTATTGATTTCCAGCCAAGCTTGTCTCCATCTCAAAGGTCACAATTTTCAAATGAGGTTACCTTTGCATTGAGTTTTCTAGCGCATTTGTTTCTAGTTTCATTTAAATATAAGAGGTTAAAAATCAACGACTGAAAAAATACATTCAAGGAAAAAGGTGTATTCCTTTTTTTCAAATATCAAAGTAGAACCTTATATATATTAAATAATGACAGTTTGTGAATAAAATTTAATTCATGTTTTCCTTGGAATTTGTAGCAATTTCATTTTACTTTGGCCATAATTCCATCACTAGTGACCAATTATTTGAATTAGACAATTCAATAGCAAAAAATTGTAGGAAGATATTCATTGTGCAGATGTAGCTGGATGTCACTGAATGTCACTAAAATCTTTATCAAGCATTCCTCTGATGTTTCAAACCTTGTATGTCTTCCTGGGTCTGTAAGTATGATGGCTATCACACATTAAGTTACGAGTAAGTAATTCAGTGAATAGGGTTTGTTACAGAGCAAAAGAGATTTATTTTAATAAATTGGTTGGTTGGTTGATTTGAAAGTCAGAGCGACATAGAGGGAGACGCAAAGCCAGATGTACAGGAAGTTGGCGGGGAGGAAGGTTCATTCCCCAAATGTCCACAAAAGCCAGGTTTGAGCTATGTTAAATCCCGGAACTCCATCTGGGTCTCCCACATGAGTGTCTAGGAGCCCAAGTGCTTGGGCCATCTTCCAGCCTTCTGAGGTGCATCTGCAGGGAGCTTAATCAGAAACAGAGTAACTGGGACTGGTACCATCCCAAGCAGTGGCTTAACTTGCTGCACCACAACACAAGAGAGATTTTTAAAGAAATTTTTTTTCTAACTTATTATTTGGAAGATGCAGAGAGAGAGAGGAGAGGGGAATTTTCATCCTCTGGTTCACTCCCAAATGCCCACAACAGCCAGAGCTGAACTGGACTGAAACCAGAAACCAGATACTCCATCAAGGTTTCTTTTGTGGGAGGGAAGGATTTAAATACTTGAGCCATCATCTGCAACCTGCATTCATATTGGCAGGAAATTGAGTTAGGGCCAGAGGTGCTGGGACTCCAACTAGGCACTCAGATTTGGAATGACTGCATCTCAAGTGGAGGCCTTCCCTTCCAAAGCAAAAAGAGATTTTGCTTCAGTCATGTTCTAAATCATTCATCTTAACATAGTGAGATTATCCAGTATGGTTTGATCAATTTATGAGAGTCGTTAAGTCTGGATCTAGAGGTCAGAGAAAGATACTCAGAGATTGCACACAGGAAGATTTGACATGTCTGTGTTGGCTTGAAGAGGGAGGACTTTATGGCAGGGAATAAGCATAGCTTCTGCTTTTTGAAAGCCAGCAGGGAAAGAAGGACCTTAGTTACTTTATTCTCAAGAAAGTTCACTCTTTCAGCAGCAAGATGAATTTGGGGATGATATTTTTTCCTGAGAGCTCCAGATAAGAACCCAATTCAGCTGACATCTGGTCATACTTTGAGTAGAGAAGCCAACTGTTGTATGACAGACTTCTGACTTAAAGAATTGATAGTCTGAAGTGAGTGCTGTTCTCAGATATCAAATTTGTGAAAACTTTCTTTCAGCAACAAAAAGCTAATACATTTATCAAAATTTGTCTAAAGAAATTTACCATATAATACAGAATGTAATAATGTATTTAATATAAAATTAAATGTGATCCTTCAAATTGTTTCATGCCCCCAAATATGTCAAGCTATAAAAATGTATTTTTTTTTACACTGCAAAAAGGTCATCTATTTACATGAGTGATTTAAAGACATTATGGTTTTCTTTACAAACAGATGTAGGAGCAGGAATTGTCCACTTTTGAAAACCCTACATTTCAACCCTCCACTATTAGTAAAAATGTATTTAACAATATTTTAGGTTGATTTTTATATAAACTTCGACACAGGATATAATCAGACTCTTCAAACTGAGACAAAAATCCTCTATTCAAAGTAAAACTCTGAATGACTCACTCAACATTATAATTAAACCTGGCTTCAACCATAAACTAGTTTTGTAAAATGCAGAGTGAGATTGCCTTGTTGTAAAAAAAATAGTAAGAAGAAGAAGCCTTTCAATATTTTATTTGTCCTTTAATTGTTCATATTAAAAATACTTCAACATGTTTTAAAATGCTTTGTTATTCATTTAAACCTGATTAATTAATATTACGTGGTTATCTTTAGATAGACTGTGTCTGGAATTTTTAAAAATATATTCCAATATGCATTACTAATATGGAATTTTGTGCAGTTGAATTTTCTTCCATTTATGCTAACTAATAAAGCAAGACATGTTTCATAAATATCCATAATATAGCAAAAGGGTATTTGACTAAAAATATTAATGCCAAAGCAATGATTTCTCAATCCTGCTATTTCTATACTTACATACATCCTAGTAACATATTAGTTTCAACTGAAATTTTGATCACTACTACTAATGATAAAAATAATTATTTGTTTGTGGCCTATTTTTTGTAGACATTATGCTAAGTAGATTTGTCATTTGTATTATAGTTACTTCATGTTTATTACTCTTATTATCCCAAATCACAAGTGAAAAGTAAGTGAAATTCATTAAGAGTGATGGTCATTTAGATGCCTCACATGCACTTGAAAGTGGACCATTCAGAAGTAAATGTTATTAAAGAATATTTTAATGAAAGCTTGTTTTCCTTTGCTCAAGTATAATTCTCAAAAAGTTGAAAACATGACCCTTATAAATATAGAGTGAAGAAAGTTAGTGGTTTTATTCAATTAATTGATTAGTGGGGAGTCAGAAGATGCTCATACTGGTTCAGAGGATTATTTGAAATTCTAAAATTTACATAGTCATACAGGGACTGTTGAGATTAATTTGCTAATAGGAGAAAATTTGCTTAGTATCCTACAGGGCTGTGAGCTATAACATCAGGGGTTAATCTTGTTGATCTTTCCATGTCATAGAAATCAATCACATCCAAATGAGACAACATTCCTTTGCATTGCCATCAGTTTCCCACAGATTAATTTCACAAGTTGTTTACATGTAAGTTTCATGGAATCAGTGTTCTTTTTCCTGGGAGGCTATTGCAGTTGCTAGTACAGGGCTGTGATAGCCAGAGTAAAGGTCTTTAATGTTGTCTCTGTCATAATCCCCTGAGTCTGTGAGTATGTTACCACAAATGGCAAAATACACTTTGCAATTGTGACCAAACCAAAAATATTCAGATAAGGAGCTTGTTCTGGACTATCACAAGGTGGGTCTAGGCATAATCACAAGGTTTCTTAAAAATGAAGTGGGGATGTAGAGGGGCTCATTCACCATTGCTGGCTTTGAAAATGAAAGGGGCCAATGATCCAAGAAAGATGGAAAGCTTCCAGCATTTGGAAAAAGGCAAGAAAACAGATAGCCTTCAGAAAGGAACATGTCCTTGGTGTGACACCTTGATGTTAACATGAGACCTCTGCAGCCTTGAGGTCTACAGAATTGAAAGATAATGTGTCTATGTTATCTTACATGGATAAATTTGTGGTAGTTTAATACAGCAGCTGTGGGGAACTAAGATACGTTCCCAGGGCGAGAGCACAGGATCAATATGTGTTTGTTAAATGGATGGATTGTTTAATGGTTAAATAAATGTAACTTGTTCAAGACACACAGCCAGTAGCCTTACGTGGCTCTTTCCGCAACCTGTGCTTTTACTAAATTCCTGCATTTCTGGTGGAGTTACAAAGTCTTCTTTAACTTATTTCTTTACATCATTCATCCTGAACAAGAACATAAAATATATAAAACTCTCTACATTCTTAAGCATAAGTTCAGATAAGCAAATGGTTGATAGCCAATGTCACTGATAATTGTTTAGTTTTGATAAAATGTAAAAAAATAATATTTTATAAATATAGACATCATTTTTGTTACTACAATAGAAGCCTGATGATACTGAGAGTAATACTATTACTGTTCTATAATGCTTGTGATTATTTTGCAAATCTCCACAGATGTATTTTAATTATTCTGTGAGAAGATTTTTTTTATATTTTTCAGATATTAAAATAGAATTCCAAAGTTGAGTACATAAGCCCCTTAGACGTTAAAATTCATTATATTCATAATTTGCTATTTTGAGAAGATTTTTTTTTTTTTGTATTTGGACCCATCAATGTTGGGAAACAGTAGTTTTTTTAAAAAAAAATATAAACCTTATATGTGTTTTCTTTGTCTAAAATTGTATATTCAAATATGGCCTATGTTCTAAATAATGATTTTTAAACTAGTGATTTGTTTTTTTGTTTTTTACAGGCAGAGTGGACAGTGAGAGAGAGACAGAGAGAAAGGTCTTCCTTTTGCCGTTGGTTCACCCTCCAATGGCCGCCGCGGTAGGTGCGCTGCGGCCTGCGCACCGCGCTGATCCGATGGCAGGAGTCAGGTGCTTATCCTGGTCTCCCATGGGGTGCAGGGCCCAAGCACTTGGGCCATCCTCCACTGCACTCCCTGGCCACAGCAGAGAGCTGGCCTGGAAGAGGGGCAACCGGGACAGGATCAGTGCCCCGACCGGGACTAGAACCCAGTGTGCCGGCGCCGTAAGGCAGAGGATTAGCCTATTGAGCCGCGGCGCCGGCCGTAAACTAGTGATTTGTTAAAAGAAAACAAAACTTCCCCTTCTTTTCACTATCTATGACAGACCTTATTTGATATTTTTTCTTTTCTTTCTCTTCCTATAAGACTTAGGTTCTTTAAAAGAAATGTTGCTTATCTATCTATCTATCTATCTATCTATCTGTCTGTCTTATCATAGTTACAGAGATAAGAGAAGGAGAGGCAGAAAGAAATCTTCCATCTGCTGGTTCATTCCGCAGTTGGCTGCAACACCTGGGGCTGAGCCAGAGCCAGGAGCCAGGAGCCAGGAGCGTAAACCAGGTTTCCCACATGGATAGCAGGGTCCCAAGCACGTGGCCCATCCTCCACTGCTTTTACCAGGACACTAACAGTAAGCTAGAACAGAAGTTGAGCAGCAGGGACACAAACCTCCACCCATAAAGGATGCTGGCATTGGACGCAGCAGCTTTACTAGCTATGCCAGAATGCTGGCTCCAAGAAATATTTATTCTTCTAGTTCATTGGCTGATGCACAAATTGTGTTAACTAAATGCTTATAAAATAAATGAAATAACAGTACATGAATAGAAAACTATATGCTATTTATAGTAATATTTCTCAGTAAATTAGTCCAACTGGTTGTCATTTTTGCCTATTGCCTGTTAAAAAAAATAAAGACCAGCAAAGGATAAACGTATATATGGCACTTCCTAAAATAAGGTTAAGTATTAATATAGAATTTTTATATATGGAAATAGAAATATGAAGAAACATTCATAAAGAAATGATGATGCTTTTCTGGTAATGAAATCCAGAATATTTGCTGGAACAAGAAAGTGAGGAATGACTGATTATATAAAGAAGCAGAAAGTATATCCATTCAGTTGATCTAGAACACAGTCCCATCCATAAAATAGATTACAATCTAATAGGAGTTGATGCAATAAGACAGGTATAGCAGTGAAACCAAAAATAGACAAAGTTCTGAAAAAGAATGAATGCATGAAAATATGAGAGCTAAGGAACAAATATTCAATTTAGACTAGAAAAGTGTTTATTATAGTTGGAGCGGATGTCAAGATAGGGACCATGTCTGAAATACTTCTTGGATAAGAATAGTGAATCAGCAGATGGAAGGACTCTCTTTCTGTTTTTCCATCTCTGTCTCTGTAACTCTGCCTTTCATATTAATAAAATAAACCTTAAAAAGGAAAAAAAAAAAACCTAATTAGGGAGCTCTTACAATGACACACTCAGCCCTTCATATCCATCCACACTACACAGACTAATGGTAGAGCTTTTGTCTTCTTACCTAAACTCTTGCTACAGCCTAGTAACTAGTATCCTTGCCTTAAATATCACTTGCTTTTTGAATCCAAATTACTCATCTTTCATTTGTGTGGCTTCCCTGAATACCGCATTGCACTAGCTTCCTAGTGAATGGAATATTAATATTTAGTAGTGCTAACATTTTATTTTAATGTATTTTTCCCTAGATGTGAATAGTTAGTCTTCAAGGTTCAGAGTAAAGTGTTGTGTTCCCTTTGCTAACGATAGACAAAGACAAATGTGATTGCCCTCTTCTAAACTCCTAAAAGCAATTACTTTGAATCACTATAATTTTCTTATCTCAGACTGCCAAAACTAACATTTTTAGCTTGTCTCCTTGTGA
Organism: Lepus europaeus; assembly: GCF_033115175.1. Taxonomy (NCBI): domain Eukaryota; kingdom Metazoa; phylum Chordata; class Mammalia; order Lagomorpha; family Leporidae; genus Lepus; species Lepus europaeus. The sequence continues at coordinate 86,987,037 of NC_084834.1, read as the reverse complement.
TGTAATATCTAAATGGCAAAGATTACAGTATGTGTATATATTCACACTAAAATAGCACCTTACACACTGTAGATATTCAATAAGCATTAATTCAAGGGTTTAGTTTAAGCCTGAGTTGTACATGTCTTTAGGATTCTCGTATTTTTTCAAGGATTTCCTTATCAAATTTTGAAACTTGAAGGTAATGTGTGTGTTACTGTCATGAAGAAGTATATGTGTGTTTATGATTTCTTTTTCTGTTTTTAAACTACGGATTCATTCAATTGAAAAGGAATTATATGTACAAGAGACATGTTAATGGTAGTAGGCATTGCTTAAAATATGACAGATATTTAGCTTAAAACCTTAGATTTAATTTTTTTAAAGATAAGGGAGGGGCTGGTGCTGTGGCATAGTTGATAAAGCCGCTGCATGCAGTGCAGGCATCCCATATGGGTGCTGGTTGAGCCCCAGCTGCTCCACTTCCAATCCAGCTCTCTGCTATGGCCTGGGAAAGCAGTGGAAGATGGTCCAAGTCCTTGGGCCCCTACACCCATGTGGGAGACCTGGAAGAGGCTCCTGGCTCCTGGCTCCAGATCAGCACAGCTCCAGCCATTGCGGCCATCAGGGGAGTGAACTAGCAGATGGAAAACCTCTCTCTCTCTCTCTCTACTTCTAACTCTGCCTCTCTCTCTCTGTAACTCAACCTTTCAAATAAATAATTAAATCTTTTAAAAAAAAAGTTAAAGGAAAAAACAGGTCAAATATAGCAAAAGTTAGACATGTATTTAAGTGACCCAAATGTTCAGATATATTAATTTATGAGGAAGGTTTAAACACTGATATTTTATAATATCACCAATCTACTTTATATTAATTAAGATGTTGCTGTTATGTGCGTTCACCATATAAGGTTCTGACATATTCCTCCCACTATCCATCAACTACTCAATAATGACAAGCTGCAAGGAGATTTAATTACCCAAAGTTTTCTTTTACAAAATGTGCAGCTCTTTCAGGGAATTATGAAAGACGGTATCACACACACTTTAAACTAGGAAATTTTTAGGAAAATTAGTGGAGTGTGGTTGACAGGATAGATTTCTTTTTATTTATATTTTATACGTATATTTTCCTTATTGTGAAATACTTCACATTACCAGAGTATTCCGTTGCAAATTAGCCATATTGTATTCTGTTTCTAATATTTACTTTATGGTGAGAATATTAATTTGAGCTTATACATTATTGCATCCTGACAGCAGGCATTAGGATCACTTACCCTTATGGTAATGCTGGAAATTTTGATTGAATTATAGACTTTATAGGGAATATTATAGTTTGAATCAAAAGTTTGTATTTACTCATTTATTTCTTGTATGTTTCTCTCTTTTATAGTGGTGCACAGGGAAACATGTATGTGCATGTGTGTAGGGGTTGATGTGTGCATGTGAAACACCTTGCAGTATTTGTGTTGCATTCAACAACCCCACTTCCCTTGGTATGAGTGAAGTCTATGTTCTGAAGATATATACACTTACTGCTTTAACCTTCATATTTAGAATCTTAAAGCAATGAGTTTTCCAGCTCATACACACATCATACTTCCTTCTCTGTAACTGATTGTGAAGAATCATCTAATGTTTTGTCACTACTTTGTATTTTTTCAGCTTTCCACTTCTATTTAATCTCTTTAATTCGAGCTGGAGAACTTAAAGCACACAACCATGAGTGATAGTCCCTGTGTTCTCTATGAAGTTCCTAATACATCACTGTACACATCTGGCTGTGTCATGCAGCTGGCAAAGCATGGGGTTTGAGGTTTCGTGGGTTTGGGTTTAGATTCAAATCTTGGTTTGCACTCTGGTTAAACTCTTTCATACTGTTAAGCTGATGTGGCAAGGTGAAAAATCGTTTCTGATAACTAAGTGAAAAAATTTTTTCAAAATAACTGTAAATTCCAGACAGCTATTATGTATTTTTAGAATCTGCATGAGATGAAATTTTAATATTAAAGTATAAAGTGACTTAAAAATAAAGAGAGCTTGAAAAATTTGTCTGACTCAGTGGAACTTATTTTAGATTTGTTGTAGAACAGGTGACCAAAAAACTAACTAGGTACCAGCTCACCTATTTGTTTCTACTTTACTTAAATAAGTAAAAAGTTAACAAGAAAACAAAGCAGTCCTGTGATTCTGATGCCATCATTAAATCATGGTTGCTCCTTAAATACCTCCAAGACCACTAGCCCTCTTGTATTTTACATATTGTCATATTTTCCCACTGAATGTGGGAAGATTCGCATTATCTTTCTTCACTGCTGCTCTCTGCGTAGAGGCAGTGGCCTCAAAACAATTTAGATATTTCCTATTATGGTATGTTCTGTAGCTTGTTCATATTGTTCCTATTTTACTTGTCAAGCTCTATGAGTGGAAGTATCCTGTTGACTTTGTACACTAATATGAATATATCAAATGACTGGTTTCGTGTTGGATATAGTAAGATCTCAGTAAGCATTTGTCAAACACAACATGCAGATGTATAGCTTCATTATATAGCATGCGGGGTTATTTTAAAGTGGTTTTATTTTATGAAAGAAACACATTAGGTTATTTATTTAAATTTAAACTTTGGAACTTATGCTGTGGGGGTATGCCTGATAGCATTCACTAGGCAATTTCACTAGGATACCTTTTTATTTTAAAGAAATTATTTAGAAAAAAAATCCTTAAGCTAACTTTTAAAAAGATGTTTATTTACTTTTTTTAGCTCACAAATAAAGGATTTGCCATGGCGTAAATGATGTGGTCACAGCTCAGACTACCTCAGGACCTCTGGAAGTGTCTCCACTTACAACAATGGCTTTTCCTAGGGCCACACTTTCTTCTTGCCCCTGAGAATCCTATGAGATATTTGGCCTATCTCCCAAGTTACACCTATCAATTTGTAGGGAGTGGTATTATTCCAAACTGGGTTTTGATGCAGTTATGTACCTATGAAACCATCATCAGGATCAAGATAATGAATATGACCATTATTTTTCTTTTTTAAAATAATTTAAGAGACTAAGTTTTACTGTGTACATTTGAGATTTCTAGCAGTTTTGTCCATGTGTAGCATTTTTATTCATTTTTAAGGTTCAGTAATATTCTGTTGTACACACACATGAACATATATGCCATATTTTATTCTCAATTTGTAGTTGATGGACACTAATCTACTTTAATATCTTGGTAATAGTGAATGATTCTATAGTGAACATGTAGGTGCAAATATCTTTAGTGGAGGATAATTTTATCTCTTTTTTGAGAATATACCCACAGTAGGATGGTTGTGCCATATAGTATTTCTCTTTCTGATTTCTTTAGGAACGTCTGTACAGTTTTTTTTCTTCCTAGTGGCTTTTCCAGTCTATGTTCTTACCAACAGGATATTGATTCCCTTTGTTCCACACCCTCATCAACATTTATTATATTTTGTCTCTTTTATAATAACTGTCTTAATGGATGTGGGGTGATGTCTTATGGCTTTGATTTGCATTTCCCTGATGATTAGTGATATTGGACTCCTTATCATATACCTCTTGGTTATATTTATATCTTTTTCAAGGAAATAACCATTCAATTGCTTTTGCCTATTTTCTTTTTTTAAAAAAATATTTTTGTGTTTGAAAGACAGAGTTATAGAAAGTGAGAAATCTTCTATTTGCTGATTCATTCCCCAAATCGCCACAACAACCAGAGCTGGGCCAGTCTGAAGCCAGGAGCCAGGAATTTCTTCTGGGTCTCCCACATGGGTACAAGGGCGCAAGGATTTGGGCCATCTTCCACTGCTTTTCTAGGCACATTAGCAGGTAGCTTGATTGGAAGTGGAGCCGCATGGACTCGAATCTGTGCTGATATGGGATGCCAGTGCTGCAGATGGTGGCTTTACCCACTATGCCACAGTGCTGTCCTTTGCCTATTTCAAGTTAAGTTGCTTGGTTTTCCACTACTGAGTTGTAAGTTATTTTTTTTACAAATTCTGAGTAGTAACATTATCTTAGATGTGGTTTGCTAACATTTTTCGCAGGCTGTTTGTTACCTTTTCATTTTATTGATTGTTTCCTGTGCTTTGCAGAAGTCTTTTTATTTTATGTAGCCCCGTTATAATGTTTTAGATTTTGCAGCCTGAACTTCTGCTATGATATCAAAAACTAAACATTGCTAGCATTAATGTGTTTTCTCCCTATGTTCACTTACAGGATTTCTATGATATCAAAGCTTACATTTAGGTGATTTATCCATTTTCAGTATGATGTAGAGATCTAGTAAACTATAGCAATCAAAACATATGGCACTGATGTAAAACCAAGAATTTGGACCAAAAGAGCAGAATAAAGAAACTGGAGGGGCCAGAGCAGTGGCACAGCAGGTTAAAGACCTGGCCTGAAACGCTGGCATCCCATATCAGTGCTGGTTCTAGTCCCAGCTGCTCCTCTTCCAATCCAGCTCTCTGCTATGGCCTGGGAAAGCAGTGGAAGATGGGCCAAGTTCTTGGGCCCCTGCACGCATGTGGGAGACCTGGAAGAGGCTCCTGGCTCCTGGCTTTGGATCTGTGCAGCTCTGGCCATTGCGGCCATCTTGGGAATGAACTAGCGGATGGAAGACCACTCTCTCTGTCTCTACCTCTCTCTGTAACTCTGTCTTTCAAATAAATAAAATAAATAAATCTTTAAAAAAGGACCTGGAAATAAATCCAAATATAAACAGTCAACTTCAACTTAGGTTACCAAGAACACACAACAGGGAAGAGATAACTTCTTTAATACATGTTGCTGAGGAAACAATTTCTAGATACATAAGAATGAAATCAGACTGGATGGAGTTCCCAGCTCTTGCTCAGCCTGGCCTCATTCCAGCTATTGTGGGCATTTGGGGAAAGAACAAACAGATGAAATTTCTCACTCTCCTGTCTCTCTCTCTCTCTCTCTCTCTCTCTCTCTCTCTCTCTGCCTTTCAACCAACCAAGCAACCAAACAAAAACTTTTATAAAGAACAGAGTGCTCTCCCTGTGTCTCTCTGCTTCCTGGCTTCTCATGTGATCATCCCTCTGCCATTCAGTAGCCTTACCGGATGCCTGCACTAATGTGGGTGTACAAGAATGGACAGTGAGCTTCTAAACTGCAATCCAAAATAAACCTTTTCCCCTCATAAATTAGTCATTTCAGGTATTTTTATTAAAGTAACAAAATATGATTAAAATACTAATGTTCTAAACATCATAATTTAGCAACACAGACCACTGTAGGATATTGGTGTTTATCCTTGTAGTTGATGGAGCTGTGGCTTGTTGTAATTGTTCAACATTGCAAGAGGGTATTGTATTTCATATCAGTAGCACAGGAAAATACTAAAATTCAAGATTTGAAGTATAGCTATTGAATACATGACACTTTTGCACCTTTGTAAAGTAAAAAAAAAAAAAAAAAATCATGTCAAACCACCATAGGCAGTTGTCCTGATATTTTGGGGTCCATTTAAGGGCTGTATATTCTCTTCTATAAATTTGTTTGTCTATCTTTATGCCAACATAATACCACTGTCAGTATTATAGCTTAATAGTTAGTCTTGAAATCAAATAGCAACATGCCTTCAAGTCTGTGCTTTTTTAATATGTCTTATTAACTATAGTGTATTTCTTAAATTCCTTTTCAGTTTTATAATCAATTGGTCAATCTCTATCAAAAAACTTGGTAGAATTTTTATTGCTTTTATATTTGATTTTAGATGATTTTGTGAAGAATGGATGTCTTAGAAATACTGAGTTTTTCTATCCATCATATGGTAAATATATATTTAGGTCTACTTTTAGCTAAACAATGTTTTGGAGTTTTCAATGTACTGGTCTTTCATGTTCTCATCAGATTTATCTTATATATTTCATGATTTTTAAAAAGATTTATTTGATTTATTTGAAGGGCAGATTAACAGAGAGAGATGGGTAGAGAAAGGAGAGAATGATCCTTACCTGTTCACTCCCTAGATGCCCCTCAGTGGTCAGGGCTGGGCGAGGCAGAAGTCAGGAGCCAGGAACTCCATCCTGGTCTCCCTCAATGGGTGACAGAGCCCTAAGTACTTCCCAGGTGCAGTAGCAAGAAATGCCATTCAGAAGTGGAGCAGCCAGGCACTTCAAGTCGGAGCTTAACCTGCTGCCCTGAATTTCATAATGTTGATGCTGTTGTAAATAATATTTTATTTCAATCTCTGATTTTATAGCTAGTATATAGAGTAAATCAACTTTTTGTATATTGATATTATATCTTACAACTTCACTAAACACACTAAGTTCCAGTAATTCATATTTTCTAGCACAATTATATCAAATATAGATAGATTTCTTTCCAAAATAGATGTCTTTTCTGCATTAGCCGTGCCTTATTTCATAGGCTGCCATCTTCAGTACAGGAGTGAACAGTAGTGGTAAGAGCACACATCCCAGTTATGTTCCTAATCTTCTGACTAAAGCATTTAATCTTTCGCCATTATATATCATATTAAGCATATATTTTTCATAGTTACCCTCTATCAGGTTGTAAAGTTCCTGTCTGTTTCTAGTTTGCTGAAGGATTTTCTCAGGAAATGATAGAATATGACAAATGCATTCTCTCTTTTTGCCAGTAAAACTTTATAGATTTTATTTATCCTCTCAAAGAATCAACTTTTTATTACATTTATCTTTCCACTGCTTATCTACTAATTCATTTGTTTCCATTCAAATCTAAGTCATTTTTATTTGCATTATACCGGGTTTTGTTTGCTTTTCCTTTTTGCAGTTTCAAAACATAGATCAGAGTGTTTTTATTTGCAGTCTTTCTCCCCCTCTCTTCCTCTAATAAAGATGTTTAGTGCTCTAAATTTGTCCCTAAGTATAACTTTTGGAACATCCAATAAATTTATATATATATACATATATATATATTATTAATCCATTTCAAAATATTTTATGTCCCTTTTTATTTATTATTTGATCTAAGGTTAATGTGTATAGTCTGTTTTCCCAGTATTTAAGGGATTATCCAGCAATTTTTCTGTTATCAGTTTTTAATTGTATTTTTGTAAAGGTTTTATTAATTTATTTTGAGTGAGTTAGACACGGGGTAGGGGGTGCAGGAGAGGGAGAGAGAGAGAGAGAGAGAGAGAGAGAGAGAGAAGCTCTTCCATTTGCTGGCTCAATCCCCAAGTGGCCTCAACAGCTAGGGCTGCATCAAGATGAAACCAGGAGCCAGGCACGTCATCCAGGTCTCCCACATGAGTGCAAAGGCCCAAGCGCTTGGACCATCATCCGTAGCTTTTCCAGGTGCGTTAGCAGGGAGCTGGATAGGAAGTGGAGCAGCTGGGACAGGAACCAGTACTCATATGGGATGCCAGCCTTGCATGCAGCAGCTAAACCTCCTACATAACACCAGCCCCTTATTTTAATCTATTTTATCAGAGAATGTACTTTGGATGACTTTCATTTTAATCTATTTTATCAGAGAATATCCTTTGTGTGACTTTCATTCTTTATACTTATTAAGATTTGTTTGTGGCCCTAAATAGTCTCTCAGTAAATGTTCAGTGAACATAAGAAGAATGTATATTGTGATGTTATTGTATGGAATGGTCTCTAAATTTTAAGTGGGTGTTTAATAGCCTTCTTCATTCTTATTGAGTTTATGGTTGCTTGTTCTATTAGTATCGAGAGCTCTGCCTATAATTTCATCAGTTTTTGCTTTGCATACTTTGAAGTATGTTATTAAATGCAAAAATTATATTTTTCTGTTCTTTTGAACAGCTCCTTTATCAATACAAAGTAAATTTCCTTATAGTTGGTAATAATCCTTGATATCTTTTTTGGCTATTGTTAATATAACATCTACTTTCTATTAGTATTCACATTGTATATTTCTTTTAATCCATTGATTTTTTCTTTAAAGATTTATCTATTCATTTGAAAAGCAGAGTGATAGATGTTAAGACAGAGAGAGGGATGTTCCATTTACTGGTTTACTACTCAAATGACTGCAACAGCCAGGGCTGAGCCAGGCCAAAGCCAAGAACTTCATCTGAGTTTTCCAAGCGGGTGACATGGGTCCAAGTACATGGGTCATCTTCTTCTGTTTTCCTAATCACATCAATAGTGAGCTGGATCAGAGCTGAGACAGCTGGACTGGAGCTGGCACTGTGATAGAAAATCCCAGTGTTGTGAGCAGCAGCTCTACCTGTGTCTGCACAACACTGGCCCCATATCACTTTGTTTTTGACCTATGACTATATAGTTAGGTCATGCAGCTTGATCCAGTTTGGAAATCTTTACCCTATAATTAGGCTATCTCAGGATTCCTGATTTCCATTTCAGCCAATTAATTTTAATTCATATATGGTATTTGCCTATATTACCAAGTGATCAAGTAGATATTGACTAGCAAGCAGCTGCTGGATTGTCTTGCCACATCTTCACGAATTTGGCTGATAAGGAAATAATAAACCCAAGTCAATTATCACAATTTATGACTCCTATTAGAGGAAGAAACATGATCTTCATGTTTGCAGTGGTTCCAATGGTTCCCCTGATTCCTCTTCCCCAAGTCCATCGGGGCAACATGGAGGGATTGTAGGCAAATACTGTCAGTGTAGGGTTCTCTGTCAGGAATAACATCCCTAATAGTTCAAGGAGACTGCTAAAACTTTCCCAAGCTTCACCCCACAGAGAAATCATCCTCTTTATTTACTCTGGTTAGAAAAAAATAAAAAATCTGTGCTGTCTCCTAGAGGGAGACACTATCTTCATTGCTTGGTAATTTCTCTGGGGAGGAAAGGGACACTTTCGCTTTGTTACTGTGTAATATAAGCAAATCTGTTCCCTGCTCTGGAGCAGCTTTGACGAAGCTGTCATTGCCCTTCGTTCAGAAGTCATGCAACCGTGAAAGACTCATGTAGAGTTCTCTCCCTCTGTCCCCCTACCTCCCATACATAATATGTTAAAATTCTGTTAGAAAAATAGAAGTCATTGGCACCTTTAGTACGAAAAGATGTAATACAGGAAGTTCGAGGCTTATGCAATGGTTGGAAGGACAGGGCTCGTAAATGTTTGAGAGGCCCACTGCTCCCTATCAGGATATATCTGAAATTGCAGACAGCACAGGTAAGCTGATGCTGCAGATCTGTACTGCCTGTGGTATAAAAATGTTTAATTCTCAGGAGGATGCCTAAAAGCTATTGGCAAACCTCCAAGCTTCCAGCCTGCTGTCTGCCAGTGCCCTTGTGGCTGTCCTCAGCAGTGCCAGAGAATAATGGCTTAACTTACTCTTTTCATCCCAGATCTCATCCTGATAATTTTTATTGGCACAATGTGCTGCCACTCTAGAAATTTGGGGAGCATAGCACTCAGACTCTTCCCCTGTGTTTTAACAGAGAATGTAGGTGAAGGAGGAAGATGCTACATTGACAGCAGACAATTTGTCCACTTTAATTAATGTGAATTTTTAATAGTTTTTCTCTTACAAATGATATTTTAGTAAATAAATCTTATGTACACCTTCCTTTGGCACATGTGAAAGAATTACCATTGGATAGATTCCTAGAAATGTATTGGCTCACATCATGTGCTTATGTTACATCTTGATAGACGATACCAAATTATTCTCCAAAAGCAGTTACTTTCTAGGGAGTACAAAGGGAGAAAAAGCCTGCAGATGATTAAGGAGTAGAAGTTAGTAACCAAGTGTCTCCTCATGGACATGGACTCATTGTGTTTGGGTGTTGATCTGTGAGGCAGTGGATGAGAGGAGAAAGTATGGTGACCCCTTGATACCTTATTACAAGTCCCAGTACCTAACATCAGTCCCTTAACCATTGAAAGGTTGAATGTCTGTGATAGGTTTTGTATCAGCAGTTTTCACACAGGTTTTCCAATTTAATTGTCAGTGTAAGTCATGAAATAGGTATATTCTTCTCACCATCTTCCCTGATGAGCTGTTGGGACTGAGCTGCCAACTTTTTGGAGATCATGTAGTTAATAAAGGAAAGGGATTTTTAAAAATAGCTGTAAAATGACAAAGCTGGTGTTCTTTTGTTCTGTATCTCTCAGAAACCTTCTTACCTGCCTGATAAACATGCTGGAGCCTCTTATTATTCTGTTACGACTGGTTTAGTGTCTTCAGGGTTGCCATATCTATTGAAAAGAAGTTAGACTCTGGAAATATAAAGGGGTGATTTTTTTTTTTATTTGACAGGTAGAGTTATAGACAGTGAGAGAGAGAGAGACAGAGAAAAAGGTCTTCCTTCCGTTGGTTCACCCTCCCAAATGGCCGCTACATCTGACACTGAGCCGATCCGAAGCCAGGAGCCATGTGCTTCTTCCTGGTCTCCCATGCGGGTGAAGGGGCCCAAGCACTTGGGGCATCCTCCACTGCCCTCCCGGGCCACAGCAGAGAGCTGGACTAGAAGAAGGCAACCGGGACTAGAACCCTGGCACCCATATGGGATGCTGGCGCCAGAGGAGGAGGATTAACCAAGTGAGCCACAGTGCAGGCCCCCAGGGGTGAATTTGAGTTAAAGTTAAATTGCAGTTCCATCATTTACTCCCTCTGTGATTTTTGAGAAATTTATGTAAATTCTTTGAACTTCCATTCCAGCATCTATAAAACCAATATAATAATACATAATGACAAATATGTTGTGAAAATTAGAGATAGTAAGTGAATTGTGTGTAGCGCAATATCACAGCATTAGTGATATGTTCCTGCCATCATAGGACTAAAGATAGATTTTGTAATGAGCACATATTGAATGCTGTGAAACTAGATGCAAAAGTATGCATGTATTATAAATGATACTATAGATGGTATAAATAGGAACTGCTAAAGTTGATTTTTTTAAAACTCTTACATGTCAAATATTAAATCTGGCATACCTACCTTTCACAAATCAAAAGAAACTGAGTATAAAAAGGCAAAAATATTTTAAAATGAAAATATAAACTAGAAAAATATATGAACATAAAACCATGCAAATCCAGCCTAAAATAAAATTAGTTTACCTCCATTTTTCTTCATTAGAAAATTGGCTTGTAGCTTCCCATCACTATGTCTTTTCTTTCTTTTTTTCCCTATTACAAGTGATATAGGAAATCAGGAACTGCTTGAAAATCTTAGTAATGTGCTAGTGGTAGTCATATTAGAACAAAGTACATATACTTTCTTTACTAAAAATACAATGCCCTTTTATAATTTTCTAGATGTAGTATTGATGTGTTTAAATTGTTCAAATAGTTTGACACCAGTTTTATATTTTGTATTCCAAAGTATTTAACCTACATGTGACAACATAATCTTAGCACTACATTTCTAATTTGTTGATATTGAGTCTTATAAAGGCAAACTATATTTTTCAGATTTATAATACATAGAGACACCTACCTATTTCTAATTCCTTTATGCTCAGAAATTTATCTATTTTTTAAAAAAATATTTTTACTTATTTGAAATACAGAGAGAGGTACAGACACAGAAAGAGATAGGTCTTCCATCCATTGGTTAACTCCCCAAATGGCCTCAATGGCCAGAGCTGAGCCAATCCAAAGCCAGGAGCCAGGAGCTTCTTCTGGTTCTCCCAGCAGTACAGGGGCCCAAGGACTCCTTGGTGAGTGAAGCAGCAGATGGAATATCTCCCTCTCTGTAACTGCTTTCCAGTAAATAAATAAATAAATCTTTGAAAGGAAAATACTGCACATCATTTCATAGTGAATTAAAAGCATGAATGTATAGCAAAACATAGATAATTTTTGATAAATTATTTCCTGAAATTATAATATCTCCTCAAGATAGTAGTGACCAGTGATATACACGTACTATTGTACTCTGAATAACATTGAAAATCTCAAACTATAAGGGTTACTGTGACACTCATGGGTAACCAGGTCATAGTGTATAAATATTAATACTGACATTCATACTCTGGTTCAGCCTTTACATTTGTACATCAAAAATTATCTTTCAGAAAATATTGTTACAGATAAATTTTCGCCTGAAGATATTTCCATGACTTTTTCATTTTGAATGTTGTTGAAATGAAGGATTCCAGTAAATCATAATAATCATTGGTAATAGAAGGGAACACAGATTGATCAATTTCAATTTTGTGCAGAGGGAAGATCTTACATATGAGTTTATTTAGTTAGTTGTAGGTGCATCTGGTGTTCTGAAAGTGTACTGCATTTTAACCAAAATTGTTAATTATATAAAATTAGTTATTGATTCAGTGTATAAAGACCTTCGGGGACAGTTAGCTGCTTTTGGACATTCATGTACATTTTGATGTATACCTCAATATTTAATAGAGTAAAATTTTCTGATAGGTTAGTTGTAGTAACTCTTGAGCAGATAAATATGCTAAATGCAGTAAGCTCTAAGGAAGGAGGGTGTATTTGTTTGTTGGGACTAAAAACTTCCACTACTGGGTGTCTTAAGCAGCAGATAATTGTTATCTCACAGTTTTAGGTGCAAAACTTTGAGCTCGAAGTCCAGAGAGAGCTGGTTTCTTCTGAGGGCTCTAAGGAAAAGTGTGTTCCACGCCTCTGCCAGCTCTGCTGGTTTTCTGGCCATCCTTGGCTTTCCTAGCTTATACAGTCACTCCTGGACCTCTGCTTTTATCTTCCCTTGGGTTTTTCCTACTGTTTTGTGAGTGTCCACATTTCTCCTTTCTTTGAAACCAGTTATATAGGAGTAAGTTCCGTCTATTCCATTATGATCTCATCCTAAGTAATTACATCTGCAATAGGTCACTTCCCAAATCAGATCACATCCTAGGGTAATAGGAGCTAGGACGACAACATGTAAATGCTTGGGATACTTATGGGGGTATTAAATACAAGAGTACTTCAAAAAGTTCAGGGAAAATGGAATTACAAATGCAAATTCTCTGTGAACTTTTTGAGGTACCTTGTACCTTAACCTCCTTCTTAACCAAGACTCTGAAAGGTGAATTTGTCTTGTCCCTTCCTCTGGATTACATTTCAGTTCAAAACATGACGGAATTTGAATGAAAGACTGCCCTCATCATCTTTTCGTTTTGAGAAAGTTTATAACACTTAAGAATAGTGCACACCACCAAGCTATTTTTAGGAGTGTTGGCTCCCTGCTTTTCTAAGTGCTATTAAAGTTATTAAAGCTGATTATTGCAACATTGTTTTCTAAAAGTGTTTTTCAGGGATTTTAATGAACCAAAAGTTACAAGAACATGATTAAATAAATTCAAAGATCCTGAACAAGGAAGGCCAATAAAATTTCATATGCATCAGTTAGTATAACTAGCTGCGAAATAAACAGAAACTTATCCACAGAGTTAATTATTTGATTGGCTTTATTGAATATTGTAGGGCATAAACTAATGGACATTCTTCATTTACTTGTCAACTTTTCTGTTTTAATGCATACGACATGGCAGGCACTGCTACAGGCAGTTGTGATAGATGAGTGAAAAGAACAGGCGAGTGACCCTGCCGTCTAGGAGCTTACACTGGGAATGGGAGGAGGCAATGAACATTGAATATGATAAAGAAATAATCTCAATTTTGCAGTGTGTAAAATGGGGATGATAATTGAACCTACTATGTTTGTTTTGAGGATTAAGTTGGATAGCATTTGGGGTTTTTCTTTTTCTTTTTTTTTTTTTATTATTTGCAAGGTAGAGTTACAGACAGTGAGAGGGAGAGACAGAGAGAAAGTTCTTCCTTCCATTGGTTCACTCCCCAGATGGCTGCAATGGCCAGAGCTGTGCCGATCTGAAGCCAGGAGCCAGGTGCCTCCTCCTGGTCTCCCATGCGGGTGCAGGAGCCCAAGCACCTGGGCCATCCTCTACTGCTATCGCAGGCCACAGCAGAGAGCAGAACTGGAAGAGGAGCAACCGGGACTACAACCAGTGCCCACATGGGACACGGGCACCACAGGTGTAGGATTAACCTAGTGCGCCACTACACCAGCCCCAGGATAGCATTTGTAAAGTTCCTGGCAAAGTGCCTGTAATAGTGATGGTGATGTTAACTGCTGGGTATAATCCATGCTTGTCTATTACCACTTCTCCATTATTAAGACTAGATGTCTTTTTCATTACCAATTAAGAAATAATGTAAAGGACCTCAGTAGCATAGCATGAGCATCGTCCTTAGGATATCAGCTGTGACAAGTGTTATACATATATGAAAAGGAAAGATGTGCTGAACTTCAGTACAGTCAATGCCTTTTATATATTCACACGTGCACACAAACTCACACACCCACCAGCCAAACCAGCCAAGTTTTTTTGTTTTATTTGAAAACATTTATTATCCACGAATATATATGAGTTAATGGTAGAATTTCTTAACAGTATGAAAAGTCATTTAATTTTTAATCTGGATTGGAAATTTTGGTTGATAAGTTTGTAAAAAACTATGATAATCTTTTCACATTTATTATTTATATCTGTGTATTCTCTGAAAAAGAAATCAATGATATTTTTTCTCTTTTTTTTTTCTTTTTAGAAACTTTTATTTAATAAATAAAAATTTTGAGGCCGGCACCACGGCTCAACAGGCTAATCCTCCACCTAGCGGCGCCGGCACACTGGGTTCTAGTCCTGGTTGGGGCGCCAGATTCTGTCCCAGTTGCCCCTCTTCCAGGCCAGCTCTCTGCTGTGGCCAGGGAGTGCAGTGGAGGATGGCCCAAGTGCTTGGGCCCTGCACCCGCATGGGAGACCAGGAGAAGCACCTGGCTCCTGCCTTCGGATCAGCACGGTGCGCTGGCCGCAGCACACCGGCCGCAGCGGCTACTGGAGGGTGAACCAATGGTAAAGGAAGACCTTTCTCTCTGTCTCTCTCTCTCTCACTGTCCCCTCTGCCTGTCAATAAATTAATAAATAAATAAATAAATAAAAATTTCGAAAGGACAACTTTTGGGTTATAGCAGTTCTTCCCCCCATTACCACCCTCCCATCCGCAAACCATCCCATCTCCTACTCCCTCTCTCATCCAATTCTTCATTAAGTTTCATTTTTAATTATCTTTATATACAGAAGATCAACTTCATATATACTAATTAAAGATTTCAACAGATTGCACCCACACAGACACACAAAGTATAAAGTACTGTTTGAAGACTAGTTTTACTGTTAATTCACGTAGTACAACACATTAAGGACAGAGCTCCTACATGGGGAGTAAGCACACAGTGACTCCTGTTGTTGATTTAACAATTGACACTCTTATTTATGGCATCAGTAATCATCCGAGGCTCTTGTCATGAGCAGCCAAGGCAATGGAAGCCTCTTGAGTTCACAAAATCCGATTGTTTTCAATGACACATTAATCCTCCCTGCAAGCCTTAAGATGACCAAAGTGAACAAAGCAAGCTTACAATGCCTTATTTTTAGTTGCTTAGTTAATACCACATTTCTTTTCTGTGTTCTCCCTTCCTAGGGCTGAAATGTGAAATGGAACATGTCCTAATTTCTCCTCTTAATTTATGGTGGTATGCAACTTCAGGATGATTGCATATGCAAACAAAGGGTTAGTAAAACACCACATGTATATATATATCTATTTGGTTCAATCCTAAATTTATTTATTTTTATTTGAATGTCAAAGAGACAGAGAGAAACAGAGATATCTTCCATTCACTGGTTCACATCCGAAAATGCCAACAATAGGCAGGACTGGGCCAGGCAAAAACCAGGAATCAGGGACTCAACCTGAGTCTCCCACATGGGTAACAGGAAGCCAAGGACTTGAGCCATCACCTGCTGTGTCCTAAAGAATGCATTATCCGGAAGTTGGAATTGGAAGTACAGGATTTGAACTTGAACTTGGGCCTTTTGATGTGGAAAGTGGGGATGTTGACTGCTGTACCAAACACCTGTCCATGAACCCTAAATTTAAAATTATCAACACTTAGCAAAATCTGCAAGTTTCCTTTTTTTGTTCTTGTTATACCACTCTAACTCTAAATATATCTGTATAACTCCATCATTTTTATGTTACTATATTTCTTCAGATTTTCATTGTTTTCCTTACAATAAAACCTTAAAATGTTGCTTGGCTTGTCTGAGTTTTCCCTTTGACATATAATTCTGATTAAAATCATACATATAATGTGAGAAAATTTTTTAAAAAGTTTCTCCTTCGAGATAGTAGACAACCTATCTCTTCTCTTCTTTTGACTTTCTTTTTTTAAAGGTAGATTTATTTATTTATTTATTATTTATTTATTTTTTATTTATTTATTTATTTATGTGGAAGAGAGAGTTGGAGGGAGAGAGATTTTCTACCCGCTGGTTCACTCCCCATGTAGTTGCAATGGCTAGGGCTGTGTGAGGTTGAAGCAAGGAGTCAAGAGTTTCATCTGGGATTCTTGCTTGGGTGGCAGGGCCTAAGCACTTGGGCCATTTCTGCTGATTTCCCTAGGCCATTATCAGGGAGCTGGATTTGAAGTGGAGTAGTTGGGACAAGAACTGGCACCATTATGGGATGCCAGCATTGCAGGTGGCAGATTGACCTGCTGTGTCACAATGTGCCGCTCTCTTCTGTACTTCTTGCCTCAGTTAAGTTTAATGTTAAAGAAAATTGTTTTGTTGCTTTATATTTATTTCTCAAAGAAAAGTAAAACACTGAAAATTATATATAAACTTACATATAAATTATATATAAAACATTGAAATTGTATTTTTCAGTAGGTCCTAAAATTATGTTCTAAGAAAATGGACAAAATATTTTGTAAAGAATAGTTTACCTTTTCTTGTTTTATTAGAACTAATAAGCCTGAGACAAAATTTGATTAAACAAAACTGAGGTTTGTGTAGTTTTGTTCTGAATTGTTCTACTGGGTCTTGTGTGCTCTGTATTTTGAGACCTTTATTGCTTACTGAACTGTCCCAGGGAAAGTTTAGTTTTTATTACTCATTACTTGTGAAATAGCTGTTTCTAAAAGTAATTATGAGGATTCCAATAGTGTAGGATCATCCATAGAACATACAGATCATCAAATGAGGAATTGATTTATGAAACATGTTGGTCAGGGTCTGACATGGTAAAAAATAAAGAATTATTAATTGTTTTAATTATTGTCTTATTCATAAAATTTTTTGTATTCATTGAAAGATGACTTTTTTAACTTAAGGAATGTCCTTTACATTTTAATAAGTATTATTGCCAAAGGATATTTTACAAAAGCATTTGGTAGAGCAAAAATAATATTTTTTCATATGTAATTTTATGCAAATATATGTATATTATACATGCATGCACTATTTTAATTACATATGAGTATACATGCAATTACAAATTGATCTTAAGGGATTTAAAGATTTTTTCTTATAAATGTAGACTGCTGATTTCAGTTTTTAAAATTTTGAAACAAGTTATTTGAAAGGTAGAAAGACTGAGAAAGTGAGAGAGGGGAGTCAGCGCTGGGGCATAGCAGGTAAAGCCATTGCCTGAAGTGCTGGCATCCCAAACGGGCGCTGTTTTGTGTCCCGGCTGCTCCACTTCTGATCCTACTCTCTGCTGTGGCCTTGGAAAGCAGTAGAGGATAGCCCAAGTCCTTGGGCCCCTGCACCCCAATGGGAGACCCGGAAGAAGCTCCTGGATTTGGATTAGTGCAGCTCCGGCTGTTGCAGCTAACTGGGGAGTGAACCAGTGGATGGAAGACCTCCCTGTCTCTGCCTCTCCTTCTCTCTCTGTGTAACTCTCTGATTTTCAAGTAAATAAATAAATCTTAAAAAGAGAGAGAGAGAGAGAGAGAGAGAGAAAGAGATAGTGAGAGAGGGTCAGAGTTGCAAAGACAGAGAAGGAAAGAGAGCTACCTTCCACCAGTTCACTCTCCAAATACACAAAGGCAGGAGCTGGGCCAGTCTAAAGCCAGGAGCCTGGGACACAATACAGGTCTTCCACATAGGTTGTGGGGTCCCAAAAACTTGGCTGTCATCTGATGACTCTTAGGATGCAGGGTAGCAGGAAGCTGGAATTGGAAGCAGAGCCAGGATTTGAACCCTGGCACTCTGATATGGGATGTAAGCATCCCAAGCAGCCTCTTAACTGCTATAACACTGACCCTCACACCTTTAATTTTTGTACTAATCATTTAACTTTAATTTTCTCTTGGTAGTTTTCTAATTCAACATAATTTTTCGATTAGGAAATTCTGTGGAAACTATGAAATTCATCTTAAGACTCGATAGTTTGGTCTATACCTAAAGATTCTTGAGAATGAATTAAGTACACCTTTGGGATTCCTTTCAGTAATGTAAGAAATGAGCCTTAGCTTGAAATAGTTTAAAAGATTAGGACATCTGGTTTGTAACTCTCTGAGATACACTTAAACACAGTGAACTTAATGTAATTTATGAAATTAAATTTATGAATATACTATAAGGTATAGTCTCATAATTATAAAGTATTTGCTTAATTTTCATACTGACGTAAAATTTATTGTTTTAGAAACTCTTGGAGAACAATGGAAATATAGTTTCTGAAGCAATGATTTCCAGTGAACTTTCTAGGCTACTACAATGCTGTCTGTGCGCATAAAACAATTGAGCCTGCAAATTTGATATGTGACTCAAGACTTAAATTTTAGATTTTATTTCATTTTTATAAATTTAAATGTCATCATTTGATTATTGTTTATAGACCTTGCCTATATTCTGCTGAACCATGATGTTTTACATTTTTTTGTTGAACTCTTTATGTAGTAGAGCATTAAGCCCTTGATTCTAATATAGATTGAAAATATATTATCTCAAAATAAAAAAATAAAGAGGAAAGAAAATAATGATCACATGTATTAATGACTATGTTATTGGACTGTACAGTACTAAAGAATTTAACTTTTTTTTCCTGTATGTTTCTACCTTTGTTTAGTCATTGAGTTATTGGCACTATCATTTTATTACCTGTTTCATATATTTAGACACAAAGCATTCATCTAAAAACAATAATAGCAAAAAAAGTTGTATCATGATTTTTAATATAAATTTTAGAATTATCTGTATCTCAAAACATTAGATCACAACTGCAGACAAATTGGAAATCTCTACCTGTCAATTTTGATATAAAGTGCATTTTATATGTCATTGTCTCACTATATGAACTCTGTATTATGAGTTCATATAGTGAACTCATTTGTTTGTTGTGAAGATTTTCAGACATTTGAGGGTGAAGACTAGGATAATTACTGCAAACTTCACACAGGCACTCAGCAAATAATCCATAGAGGAAAGAATAGGCACAACTGGAAGAAACATTTAGCTGTTCTATTGGCCATGTTCACCTTTTTTCAAAGACCAACAGAGAACATGTAATGAAAGCTCAATTTTCAATCCAGGCAGGTGCTATTATAACACTGTAGTATGTTGCACAAATGTCGATATCTTCTGATTAAATTCATTATGATCATCTGCTCACAGATGTGATATGACTTCTGCAATTTGTTGGCAGAAACACACATATTTACTATGGAAAAAAACAATTTCCTTTCATTTGATGTGGGCAATAGCAAACTGCATTATTTACTATCACTAATCTGAAGAATCATTTCGAACTTTGAAAAATCTACCAACTGCAGAGTTCCTGAGCAGCAGCAGAGTGTCCACAGCTGTCCTTGTTGAGATTAATCACAGTAAACCTATGACAAATCGTGTTGAAAAGGGATCTCAAAATTAACGGAAGCAGAGAAACTGAAATGGAAGGCCTGGCTGATGCATTTTAAAGATGAAAAACAACAACAACAAAATTTAGAGGGTACAATCAATAACAGAAACCAATTTACTAGACAAAAGACTTAACACCAGGAAGGCAGATTTTATAAACAATGAAAGCTTTGTGCCTTCTCTATTCTTTCTTACGTTTTGAGTATATGAAGATGTGGCACGCACTGCACCCAAAATTTGTATAAAGACCGTTTTTCATGTGTGTTTCACATTTCTGTAGGTTTGAAAGCAGACATAGTCGTTGCTTTTGTTTTTGAAAATCATTGCATTCAATAATGCTTGTTTGTATAGCATTCAGGCTAGGAAAGTACATTGTCTTTTTAAAATACATGTCTAGCAAAAGGCAGGTTGGTTTACAGCCTTAAAACCTTGAGATAGATTTTCCTTGTGCAACAAAGGATGTGCATGGCTATTGCCTGTTATAAAAGACTCAGTGTCTGTAAGGTCAACCTCTTGAAAAACAACCCATTGTGCGTGCAGATGTCACTTGGGTTTCTTTTATCAACCTGTGGTACTTGGAGATCAGGGGCCTCCTTGAGAAGCTCCCATTCCCCTTGCTGCTGCTATCCCTAAGAGTAATAAAGTCCTTTGTTTCTGACCCAGAAATCTTATGTCTTTTGCCAGTGTTCATGAAAATGACAAGTTAACTTGTTACTTTACAAATTGGGTAAAATTTCAGATACCTCACAGTTCCCTGACACAGATATTATCTCCTCATTCTTAAAAGTTTCTTTGTACTTCAAAATGATGGAAAGCTTACTTGATCATATAATGTTGTTTTTTTTTTTTTTAAATTGGTCTGGTTTTATAGATTAAGCCAGAATATGTATGATGTACACAGATATAATTATCAAGTATGCATATATGGAAGGTGTTTATCTGCAGAAATAGTAATATATTTAAAATTATCTACCAAAACCTTTTCTATCTACAAAATGTGTACTTTATAAGTTCTGTTCTCTTACATAAATAACATTTAAAGATTGTGTTTTGCTATAAATGTGTGAAAATGGCATATAGAAAGAAAATATTTACTTCCCTAGTACTTTTGAAGAGAGGTTGTTTCATTTCTATAACAGAAGATATTGCTAAAAAAATTCAGGTTTCCAGAATGACAATAACCTTATCACTATATTTTAAATATTATATTTTTGGTCCAAGGGTTTAGAATAAAAGTTCCTGTTTCTATGGGTAAGGATTTCAGCTGGGATTTAGCTAGATTCTCTATTTGGGATCTTATGGTACTATAGTCCGTGTGAGACTCTTGTTAGGGTGTCATCTGATGGTCCTCATCCTACCTCAGGTAATCATTGGAGAAGTCACTTTCTTGTATCTACAAAAAATATGGAGCTTCAATTTCAAGGCCATTTGCTTTATTCTGATTGAGTCAGAACCATGCAAGATACAATGTTTTGGTTTTTAAAAATCAACTCAAATAGAACTGATTACCAAGGTAATCATATGTTATTTCATCATATTTGGTTTCCACCACTCAGAGGAAGGAGAATATTCAAGGCTTACAAACCAGAGGATGGATTAGATGCCATTTCAGAGTTCTGCCTACTACAGTGATGAATATATACATTATCACTAAAATGTGCATCATTCATCATTAATAGATAATACTAATTTAAAATGAGATACATGTATAGTTTTAAGCCACACAGGTGTTTTATTATCATTACATTCCAAATATGCCTAGTATTTTAATCCAGAAAACAATGTCCTCACTTATTATTTGGCCTTTCCAATTTCCTTTACTCTTTATTATGTTCCACTTGGTCCTTGATTTTGTGCTTTGGTAAAATGCAGCAATGTGCCTTCTAATGTGAGCAGTCTATTGTTTAGAAACTTCAATCTATTCTATAATGAAAATAGGTTATTCTCTAGCCTTATCTATACATACATCCTCACTCTATGATTTTGGTCATTGTATTCTCTGTTTATGGGATTCTTTGCCTACTTCACCCCATTTGTTCTGATAACATCATATTAAAATCCAATACCTGCATCAAATGTTACTGCTTCTGAGATAGAATCCTGGGTTCCTGTAGTTATCTGTAATAACTGCATCTTGGTATGTACACTGTATTTGGCCATAATAGAGTGATAATCAGTTTTCTTTATTATGCCATATACATTTTACTTAGAATTTGTTATGACAGCATTTCTTACTAAATAACAAGAACGCTGAGGATAGAAACCAGGTCATATTTATATCAGGTCCCTTTTTCCACTCTTAGTAAGTTACATTGTTTTACTTTTCTTTTTACTCTAGTTTATATCTCAAATTTAGCTAGCTAATGAGTTATTTAATTATCTTAGACATTGTATGTCTAAGATAAAATTTTTATAATTTTATTAAAAATTTTATAAATAAAAATGTATTGAATCAAGATAAATGCAACCCAGTGAAATGTGTGCTTTAGTGATCACTGGCATGCTTGAGTCATTGGTCTTAAAATATTCAACTCATGTTTTTTCACACCTCAGTTGAGTGACATAGGTGTCATATTGCTTAGTGAGATCTTTGATTACAGAGGAAAAGTCATGCTTAGTTATCTAGAACCTCAGTTTAAATATATGATTTAAGGAA
This sequence comes from Lepus europaeus, assembly GCF_033115175.1. Taxonomy (NCBI): domain Eukaryota; kingdom Metazoa; phylum Chordata; class Mammalia; order Lagomorpha; family Leporidae; genus Lepus; species Lepus europaeus. Next base: position 86,964,702 of record NC_084834.1, on the reverse strand, counting down.
ACTGTCATTCTGTCTGAATCTGAAATTCTGCCAGTCTTCTGATGTCATTCTTGATCTTCTTATCTAAAACATTTGGAAAGAGCATTTGAACAACTATCAAATGCTACTTTATACTAACTGTTTGCATATATTCATACATGTATAAATGAATAAGTATATTGAATGTGATAAATTTTAATTTTTTTTCTAGCACTGACATTTTGATAGTGAGGTTATTGATCTGCTTCAGTTTCTAGAACGGAGAAGTTTTATGCTACTCATGGCACCACTTGAATCATTTGCTTCTAAACCAATAACAGTATTTATTAATAACAGATTTATTAATTTGCATTCTGCAAAATGAGCTAGAATATATAACACAGTTGGTCAACAGACTCATATCTGTTTGTAATAATGGTAAAAAGGAAAAATTGAATCTCAAAACAATGAACTTAGTTAATACACTTTTTTTAAAGATTTATTTTATTTATTTGAAAGGCAGAATTACAGAGAGAGAGAGAGAGAGAGAGAGAGACAGGGAGAGATAGAGAAGATCTTCCAACCACTGGTTCACTCCCTAAATGGTTACAATGACCAAGGCCGGGGCCAGGCTGAAGCCAGGAACTAGAAGCTTCTTCTAATTCTCCCATGTGGGTGCAAAGACCTAAGCACTTGGGCTATGTTCCTGTTTTCCCAAGTGTGTTAGCAGAGAGCTGGATCAGAAGCAGAGCAGTCAGGATTTGAACCCATGCCTGTATTGGAGGCCAGCGTTGCAGGCAACTGCTTAAGTAGTTATGCCACAATGCCAATTGGATCCCAGTTAATATTCTGTATAGAACAACAACAAAGGGCAATCATAAGGATGATCACAGAAAGAAATTATAGCTATTTCACTTTTCTATAGCGATTTGACTATTTTAGTGGTTGATGTTTTGTTCTAGTCGCTTTCTTGTGATTTGTAGTTGCTAAGATGTAAATTCTGTAGATGTTTTTTAGTACAAGAACCAGAAGATGGAAGCCTTTTGATGCCTTAATGTTCCTATATAAAATCCGTGGAATTTATTCAAATCCCAGTTGGTTTCAAAGAGAGATAAAAATGATCCAAAGAGTTGAATATATTCATCAGCACTTAGGCTTTCTGGAGTTTAAAAAGCAAAGACAGGCTTTTTCTAAAACATAAAGTTCAGTTCTTATATCATTAGAATATTTCATATTTGTGTCTGTTTATTACTAAACAAAGCCTCATATTGATATTTTGTATTATTTTGAATTAATAAACTATTATTTTCTGTTTTGTGCTGTATACTCATACACACACACAAAAATGGAAGTTCAAAAAATTCATGGAAAGTGGAATTAAAAGTATATTTTCATAGGCAAAGAAGATGTATTATGAAACAGTCATCGATATATTTCAAAAAAATTTGCACCAAAAGAAACTTAGACTTTTTTAAAAAAAAATTTTGACAGGTAGAGTTAGACAGTGAGAGAGAGAGAGACAGAGAAAGAAAGGTCTTCCTTCCGTTGGTTCACCCCACAAATGGCTGCTACAGCAGGTGCGCCTGTGTCTATCTGAAGCCAGAAGCCAGGCGCTTCCTCCTGGTCTCCCATGTGGGTGCAGGGCCCAAGCACTTAGACCATCCTCACTGCCTTCCCAGGCCACAGCAGAGAGCTGGCCTGGAAGAGAGGCAACCGGGACAGAATCCGGTGCCCCAACCGGTACTAGAACCCTGTGTACTGGCGCCACAGGCAGAGGATTAGCCAAGTGAGCCGCAGCGCCAGCCCAACTCAGAATTTTAATTACATATTCCATGAACTTTTTGAAGCATGTGTATTGTGTACATATATATATATATATACATATAAACACACCACATATAAGTATAATCATCTACATAAAATAAAAAAGATCTTCAGTCTCACAAGAGGAAAAGACATTTATCTTCCTACATAGAATCAGCTCATTTATTTTGGAAGACTTCATAAATATATCAAATAATACTGGTTGTCCTCACTTTTTTTTTGTTTTATTACTTTTTCTCTTTCCTCTTTTCTTTCTTTTTGAGTTTCTTTTATGTGATAGGCATAAGCAAGCCAATAGCAAATACTTCTATTGCTAACTCAGTGAAAGTACAATTTAAAATTACAACTAAAATGCTTTAAATATTAAAGCAATAAAACATTTCGACCCTCCTCAAATATTTGTTTCAAGGTAAAATGTTGGATTATAGAAAACTTTCTAGAAGTAATCTAGAAGGTAACTAAAGTGTGATACCAAATAGATTAATTTTGTTAATGGTGAAAAGCATATCCTAAAATTTCTGTTGATAATTTAGTAGGACAATATACTGGGAGAGTAGGGAATAGTTCATTATCTGAAAGACAAGATAATCACAGAAAGCAACCATTAATTTTTGCCTTTCTAATGAACAAAGGGAGAAAATGAATTAAAGTCAATTTATTAGAGCTACCTCTGAAAAGAAACTTAGGCAGTATAACATAAAACTTCCAAGATTTATGATGCACGTAACTCCATTTTAAAGCAGGGTAATTCCACATTAAAACAAAGCTCATATAATTTTCTGGGACTGACCTCTAAGGCACTTTATTCTCTCCAATAAAAAGAGGTCACTCTTAGAACAGCTTACGTATTTTTCCTTCTAAATTCAGTACAATCTTGTAGGCAGAATATATGGCTACCTACTTGGTTGGATTTGGGAAACCAAATGTCACAAAATGGCTGTTTTGAGAAGACACTGTGCCCTAAATATTTGTGTGTGGAGTCATTCCAGCTGGAGAGGAAGTAAATCTGTTAAAATAGAAACATTGAGCCAGTCCCTTATCAGCTACCAGCGTATTAGCTGGATTAATTACCTAAGAAGGGTCAGAGTGGTGAGGCCCAAGATACAGCATTCATATGTTTTGACAGAGGTGTTACAAGAAGTGATTGGCCTCTGACTTAGAAAGAATAAAATGAAACACGGCATCCTGATAATGAATTTTGAATACCCAGGGAGCAATAATACTCTAAAGCAAACCTTGAGATCACACCAAGGGGCATGATGGTAACACAGCAAAGGGAATGAGGTGCTGGAAAAATCCTCACACAGCATTTTGCACATAGTCCTGAGCCGGCCCAAAAGTATAGCATAGTTCTTTGATACAATGCCCAGAAACCTACATTTGCTCACTTCATGAAAAAAAAAAAAAGAAAGAAAGAAAAGAAAAACTGTTTGTTGGAAGTAAGGTGGTAGTTCACAGAGTTAAAGAAAAGGCCAAATAAGGCAGAAGTTGGGCAGAAACATAGTCATGTCCAGAAAACTAAAGTAGAAGGTGGGCTAGTTACATAATTACTGGATATAATGCAAAATGAAAATGTAGGTCTCTTCGTTTAGAAATGATGGAGAATTTCAAAACGGTGACAGCAGAATATCACAACAAATGTAGGACCCTTATAAGAGCCTTGGGGCTGGTGTTGCGCTGCAGGGGATTAAGCTGCCGCCTGTGACGTTGACATCCCAAATGAACTCCAGTTCCAGTCCCTGCTGTTCTGCTTCCAGTCCAGCTCTCAACTAATGCACCTGGGAAAGCAGCAAAGATGGTTCAAATGCTTGGGCCTCTGCCACTCAATGGAAGAACTGGAAGGGGTTCCAGGCTGCTGGCTTGGGCCATCTCTCTCTCTCTCTCTCTCTCTCTCTCTCTCTCTCTCTCTCCCCTCTCCCCTCTCCCCTCTCCCCTCTCCTCTCTCCTCTCTCTCCTCTCTCCTCTCTCTCTATGTCTATTTCTATTTCTATTTCTATTTCTATTTCTATTTCTATTTCTGTAACTCTGCCTTTCAAATAAAATATATAAATCTTAAAATCAACAACATTGGGGCTGCCGCTGTGGCAGTGGGTTAAAGCCCCAGCCTGCAGTGCCAGCATCTCATATGAGCACCAGTTTGAGTCCCAGCTGCTCCTCTTCCAATCCAGCTCTCTGCTATGGCCTGGGAAAGCAGTGGAAGATGGTTCAAGTTCTTGGGCCCCTGCACCCACATGGGAGACCCAGAAGAAGCTCCTGGGACCTGGCTTTGGAACAGCTCAGCTCTGGCCGTTGTTGTCATTTGGGGAGTGAACCTGCAGAATGGAATACCTCTCTCTTTCTCTCTCTCTGGCTCTACCTCTCTCTCTATCTTTCAAATAAATAAAATAAATCTTTAAACAACAACAACAACTAAGCCAAAGAGCCAAACCTTGTGAGACAGTACAGAGGAAAAATCCTGGATAGCAGGAAACAGTGGAATAGCTCTTCAAGTCCCCACCATTAGAGTAAGTCAGCTCCCAAGGTTTTCTGTCATTGTGTTCTATTTCTCAAGACAAATTTCTGAGAACCAACGTCTGTAGGCCGCGTCCACGTCACATGGCCACATGTGCTTGAGCCCCTTCTACTCATGTGGGAGATTCCGGTGGAGTTCTGTCTGGTTTTGCCTGACCCAGCCCTGGTTCTTGCAGGTGTTTGGGGAGTGAAGCAGTGGATGGAAGACCTCCCCACCACCCACCCACTGCTGCCACACTGCCATCATTCTGCCTTTGAAATAAATTGAAATGATAAGCATTTAAAAATAAAATATGGGCCAGCACTGTGATGCAGTGGGTAAAGCCTGTGTCTGCAACAACCCGCATTCCATATGGGTGCCTCCACTTCTGAACCAGCCCCCTGCTAATGTACCTAGGAAAGCAACGGAAGATGGCTCAAGTACTTGGACACCTGCTACCAATGTGGAAGACCTGGATGGAGTTCTGGGCTCCTGGCTTTGGCCGGATCTAGCCCTTGTTGTGGCCATTTGGGGAGTGAACCAGCAAATAGAAGATCTCAATCTCTCTCTCTCCCTCCCTCCCTCCCTCCCTCCCTCCCTCCCTCCCTCCCTCCCTCCTTCCATTTGTTGCTCTGTCAAATAAATAAATAAAATAAAACTGGTTTCAGTTAAGTTTCTCAGTATAATGGACTTTTTTTTTACCATACTATTGACAAACGAGAAATGCTTTACATTAAAACAAAATTAAAAATCATAGATATTACTCTAAGGTCAAATTAGCTTTTATCATCTAATAGGTATGTATTTATGACTTTCAGAGTCTGGCTTAATGAGCTCATTGAAGATTTTAGATTGTAGTCTCTGAAGAGGGAGGAGGGGGTTGAAATGTCTATGCTAGAGCCAGACTTAGTGGTTTAAAACCCAAGTTGGCTATTTGCATCCTGTTCAGTCTCTGCATGTTAGGTAAATTATTAATATTATTACTGAATATTAAAGTATTTTAAAAGTGATGCAAGTTAATATGTAACTAGTACTTACAAAAAATTCATTCTTGTTATTAAAATGTCAACGTGAAAATTATTTCATATTGTCATTTCAGTATGTGTTGTTTTAGGAATATAACGATTTGTTTCTGAGTAATTTTTTAATTATTATCCTTCCTAAACGTGTAGTTTTCTCTGGAGAGGAAAGAACAAAACAGAGGTTTTATTTTATCAGCTTTTTTGTTTTGTTAAGAAAAGAACTGAGTATTTTCTTTTTCATTCTCAATTCTGCTTCAAAGACAATTGAACATTGATACCAATCTGTGTTTCTTCTGCTTGTGTAAAAGAGAAACCATCCTATGCCACCAGCAACCACTGTTATCTGGTTTTAAATGTCAAGTGCACTTCAGCATAGAAAGAAAGAAACTGAGATAACATTCAAGCAGGAATATATTGGAGCCAAAGATAGAGCCCAACCATCTGAGTGTCTGTGTCTTCAACACAGGAGTTAGGAAATGATTGATCAACAGAAACCTGGAACATCTTGCAACTTCTAACTTATCTAACCTTGTGATTTATAGCCACACATCATGTTTATGTGTATGATTGTGGTATTTGATGAATAATGGAAAGGTAATTCAGCTGCTTTAAACAGAATCATTTAAATCAGTCCAGCTTTGACACTCTATAGCTGTGTCACCCCTTTCAAGGTCTAGCTTCAGATTCTCTTACGAGCCTCAAGGATTTTTTGTTTGTTCCTTGCAATAGATATTTATACTTTGACAGTTCTGTGATACATAATTATGTTTAAACTGTTATATACTTTTCATGTTCACAAATAATCTTGCCTGTAATTTCTACCAAAGTCCCATAGTTATTTCAGAGGAAGGATAAAAATTCTATTTCAGAGAGAAATAGTATAGATACCCTTTGTATTTTTTGTCTGTTTTTGGTTAATTTTGTTATTTTTTAGAAAATAACTTCATTTCATTTTTAGAATAAGCCCAATTGCTTGTTTTACCTGTTGTGTGTTTTCACCATCATGTTTACTATAATGCTTAGAACGGAGACTTGAAGCAGAGTATCTTCTTTGAAGCAATTTTGTGATAAGCTACCCAAATATTTTTCTAGGACTCCATTTATGATGGTATTCTATAAATCCAGTTTCTTAGCATTAATAGATATTATGACTGTACAATTCATTGATAGGAAGAATGAATGAATTTTCAACTGAGTTTAAAAAATACAGGGCCAAAGTTAGCAGGATTTTTAGTTATTATTATGCGACTGTGAACTCCTAAATCCCTAAAAACTATTAAAATTATTTGATGATTAATGGTGTTAAAAAAAAGGAATCATATTTTATAGTTCACATGTTCACACCTGTTTTTTATGTCATATGGGAGCAATCTATTATAGAATTGGATTCATAGAGCCGGTTTCTCCCATGAGTAATTTTTAAAAATCATGAGAAATGGAACTAAATGATATGTTTAGTTTGGTTTAAAAATTTTGAAATTCAGGGCCAGCAGTATGGTGTAGCAGATAAAGCCACCGCCTGCAATGCTAGCATCTCCTTTGGGTACCAGTTAGAGTCCTGGCTGCCCTACTTTCCATCCAGCCCCCTGATAATGTACTGTGGAAAGCAGTAGAGGATGGCCCAAGTCCTTGGGTCCCTGCACTCACATGGGAGATCTGGAAGAAGCTCCTGGATCCTGGCTTTGGCTGCCCCAGCCCCAACCATTGTGGCCATTTGAGTAGTGAACCAGCAGATGGAAGAGCGCTCACTCTATCTCTTTCTCTCTCTTTCTCTGTAACTCTGCCTTTCAAATAAATAAAATAAATCTTTTAAAAAATGTTTGACCTTTATGCATGTTTTTTCATAAAACACATTTCTATGAACTTTTTAAAGACCCCTCATATTTTCTTCAGATGCAATTTGAACTAGCCATCAATATTGTGGACTAAAGTTTTGTAATTCAAACTGAAACCTGTAGGTTTGGTAAACAAATTAGTGCTTATTATGTATTATGAATATTATAACTTGGTAATGAAATTTCTTAAAGAGTGAATAATTTGATACAAGACTATTGATTAAATAAAATGATAGTTATTCATTACCAATTCATTAATTTTCAGCTGCTTTCAGATCTTTTTTTAATCTTACCTCAAGCACAAAAAAAATATAATGTGGTTTTTTCAGTAGTGAGCATTAGAATATTTTTCTAACCCATTCTTTTATGAGGAGTCTTCAAAAAGTTCATGGAAAGTACATATTATGAATAAACTATGTATGAATAAAAAATAAAGGTTATTTAGCCCATTCATCTCACTTAAAATATCTTTTTATTCTTAATCATATATAGCATAATTATGTTATAGAATTTTATATTTCAATAAATGCATACAATGTATACTCTTCAAATGAGACATTAATATTTCTAAGTTCTTAATATTTTAAGTTTGGAGCCACTGAGCTCCTCTTTCCTGTTGTTCTTTAATATAAATAATAGCTTTGAAAAAAAATTTGCACCAAATAAATCTTTAGTTTAATTCCATTTTTCGTGAAGTTCATAAAGTAACCTTGATATATGCTGTGTTTAGCTAAAGCTAACTGCATAGCAAAGCAACACAAGGTTATGATATAGTGGGCTGGAGGTAGAACCCTGAAGTAATGTATTTTAAAGTCACCTAGATGTTTTGTGTCTAAGTGGATTTGGTCAAGGCATTTGAGAATCTATGACAACTTGAAAAACCTTTTTCTAATTGAAATTGAATATAAACCATCATAATTCCTTTTGTTACTTGCATTAATGAAACAAATGAAATTTGAATATTAAGGTTGAGGTTGCTTTTATTAATCTTTCTAAAACGGGTAATGTTGTGCCTCTGTTGATTTATGGATAAGGCCACTGCCTGCAATGCCTGCGGCCCATATCGGCACTGGTTCGAGTCCCAGCTGTACCACTTCCCATCTAGCTCCCTGCTAATGTGTCTGGGAATGTAGCAGAAGATAGCTAAAGTGCTTGGGTCCCTGCAGTCTTGTGGGAGACCCAAAAGAAGTTCCTGGCTCCTGGTTTCAGTCTGGCCCAGCCCATTGAAGCCATTTGAATAGTGAACCAGAGATGCAAGATTTTTCTCTCTCTTTCCCTCTCTCTCTGTCTCTCTCTGTAACTGTGCCTTTCAAGTAAATAAGATAAATCTTTTAAAAAAAAATTATTAGAAGTTTTAGCTTCCTATCCATAGTATATTATGGCAGTAATTTTAGCTTTTGCCTTTATGCCATGTTTCAGAACAAGAATTGATTTTCCTTTTGGAAACATTGATTACTAAATTATACTTTTGTAGCTAGCATTTGATTTACTTAGATTGCTAGATCCTAAATATTAAAAATGAAGGACAAAGAAGTATCTCCTAAAACTAAATAGTAGCCTGTAGGTTGTACAACTAAAGCATAACATTGATGGTATATTTATATCAGAATTTCTTTTTGAGACAATTTTAAGTATAGACTGTTTTCATATATTAAAAATGATTCCAGCTGCTTATATTTGTAAGACATTGAATTTTATAAAAGTTTCTTATATTCCTAAAGGCAAATTAAAGAAATTGTATTGTTTTGCCTTAAGAAATTCTGGTATGATCATAAGTAAATATACATACGGTAACATATTTTTATGAATGTTCTTGTAAATTGTATCTACAGTTCCATTATGTTAACTCCATAAATGGTAATAAATGAGAATTTTACATAGAAACTCTTAAAACAACATTAGCTTCTAACTATTTTATATGATAATGAAATAGGATGGATTTTATGGTTGCAGTTGGTTCTGAAAGATTAATCAAATTTGCTACATGATATGGATGTGAAGTAAGCAAAAAAAATAGTGGTTTGTGCTTCATTATTCTGATAGTGAAGAGAAGTTGGCAGGTAACAAGAAGCACTGAAGATAAATTTATTTTTAAGAATATAATTCCCATCTTTGTAAATGTTTCTCAACTTACTGACTCTATTACACTGAGAATATAAAACTCGTATTGTCAAAAAGAAGTTCATAATAGGCAAATCATATTATAACTGGAGTTTCTCACTTAAAATATTTTTATTTTCAATAGCAGTGATAAAATGAAGAAGAATTTTTCTGTGTATTTCTCCCACTAAAAATATTTCATTTCAGTTATAGCATAAAAAGTTAAAGTAACAAATATACCTAATGTGTTTGCATCATAGTTAACTATAAAAAAAACTCCAGTGTTTAATATATTTATAGACTACTGTGGCCACCAAAACATTAACTAGAATATAATAAAATTATTTCTTTTTTAGATGATTTTCTCCTGTGTCAGCACATCTGAAAGTAAATATGGTAACAATGATCTACAATGCAATTGAACTCCGTTATTTTTAAAAGCTCTTCAGTATCATAGTGGTATAATTTTTCCTCAAATATCAGATTTTGTTCAACTCTACATTTCTTGTGGAGTTTAAAATGTTTCAACTTTGCTGTTCTTAGAGTGGTGGATAAGAGAGTGCCAAAGCTGGGCATTGTAGCACAGCAGCTTAAACTTCCTCTTGTGTGACACTGGCATCCCAAATTGTAGCACCAGCTCTAGTCCTGGCTGCTCTGCTTCCAATCCATCTCACTTCTAATGTCCCTGGGAAGTGGGAGATGTCCCAAATACTCGGTTCCCTTGTCACCCATGTGGAAGGCCCACGTGCAGATCCGGGCTCTGTTGTGGACATTTTGGGGACTGAACTAGGGGATGGAAAATTCTTTCTCTCTTCCCCGCTGCCTGCATCACACCCTCTGTCTCTGACACTCTGCCTTTCAAATAAATGAAGAGATCAATTTTTAAAAAGAGAGAGAGAAAAAAAAATTTTTCTGAACTTTCCTCCTCCAAAACGTGCAATTTGGAAAATGTTGAATATAAAAGTCTGCCAACACATCAGAGAATTTATGTGTTTTATGTGATGATCGGAATGAAAAGCTAGAGATAAGGAATTTTAAGGTTTTTAAAATAGTTGATATTTATTAAACACAGAGAATCCAACCAGTTTGTGATGTTTTCTAAGTTGAGAAACACTTATATAATATCAGGGGAGAATAAAAAAATTTGATTTCTTTTCATCTGTAAGGTGTCCTTTATTTTGTGCTCTCAACTTTCTCAGTTTCAGTGTTATAAGAAATTAACCCTGTTGTATTAATAATTCAATCATAGCTTAATTAATGGCATGCAATGCTGATAATTAAATGATTAATAACAAAGTGAAAGATGTGTGTGCAGAGAGATTTGATGTGTATCTTTAGGTGCGTGGTATTTTTTTAAATAATAATTTGAGTCATTCTTTGTTCAACCCTACTGTACTTCAACTCCACTTTCATTAATTCTAATTCCTTTCGTAAGTAAAATGCTCTTTAAGCTGGATCTCAAATCACATGTGAAAGCAAAAGGTAGATAATGAGAGAAATGCTCATGACGTTAATGGCCTGTGAAAAAGGTAATGAATACAGACAATCGAGTCAGCCTTGTCTTTTCAAGAATAAGCATGATCTTCCGAAGTTTTTATGAGTAGATTTGCACTGGCAGATGTTTAATTTCTCTACTCTTGGAAGAGGAGACTGTCACTAGTTTTAACTGGTGGTGGGGCCCTTGCTATTTTTTCTAATTCCTTAAGACTGTAACTTAACAATATCGCGCTATTGCAGCTTTAGTGAAAACAGAAAAAGAAATATAAATATATTTTAAATTTTAACCCTTTTAAGAGATGTCAAAATGTGGAGAAAAGAACACTGGATTAGGAGACCAGCATCCTGAAACTTCTATCTGACTGACACTTCGAAAATTTGAGCCTCCTCATTTATTAAATGAGAAGGATAATTAGATGAGCCAAATTCTTTTTCCACACTGAATCTAATTTTTGCATAGAGGCCGGCGCCGCGGCTCACTAGGCTAATCCTCCGCCTTGCGGCGCCGGCACACCGGGTTCTAGTCCCGGTCGGGGCACCGATCCTGTCCCGGTTGCCCCTCTTCCAGGCCAGCTCTCTGCTGTGGACAGGGAGTGCAGTGGAGGATGGCCCAAGTGCTTGGGCCCTGCACCCCATGGGAGACCAGGATAAGCACCTGGCTCCTGCCATCGGAACAGCGCGGTGCGCCGGCCGCAGCACGCTACCGCGGCGGCCATTGGAAGGTGAACCAACGGCAAAAGGAAGACCTTTCTCTCTATCTCTCTCTCTCACTGTCCACTCTGCCTGTCAAAAATTAAAAAAAAAAAATAAATAAAAAATAAAAAAATAAAAAAAAATAATTTTTGCATAGAGTTGTGGAGGATTCTGTGAGCAAGAAATACAGGTGCTGCTCCTAATCTCTTACAATGGACAAATCTTGAATATAATTGCAAATATTTACACAGCTAGTTATGTTGTCTTATCCCTATTTTTAGACGTAATATCCCTCTCATTAGAATATGTCCTTTTGTAATTAAACTACTTAGCATTCTTTCACTTTCAGGTCAGAAGAACGACCTAACCTGAAGTACAATACATAGACAAAGATTATGCTGCTTTTTCTCACATGAATTACAGAGGTAGGGAATCTCCGGCACTGGTTCAATTCAGCGAAAAATTGACACCAATGCAGAGGCAAGTTAACTCAGGTCTTTCAAACAGCTGACTTTCGTCATGTTTGAGGGCTATAACACTAGTTCTAAGAAAAAAACAGCATCCACAGGAAAGTGGCTGTCACTTTTAATGTGCCATTTTGCCAGAAAGGAAACACTGGGGTAAAACCCACCACCTCCACCATGTTTCTTCTTACTTCTGAACGATATGGAGAAGCAGCACTGAAAAAGATTAAGGGGTTATGTTTAATTGTTTACGGATGCATGAAGGAGGTATAGATGATTAGTTTATAAAATGTTTCCGTAATAATTTTTTTCTGTGGCCTGTCTTGTGGCACAATGGGTTAAGCCTCCACCTTTGACACCAGCATCCCATATGGGAGCCAGTTGGAGTCCTGGCTGCTCTACTTCCGATCCAGATTCCTGCTAATGAACAGGGAAAGCGGTGGAAGATGGCCCAAGTGCTTAGGCCTAGCCTAAATAGGGCAGTCTTGGAGTAGGGTGCTGGGAACTGTCCCAAGCAATGAGTTTTGATGACCAGCAAAAAGGTGGTTGAGGGAACAAATACAGAACTGTTACTCCTAACCTCATTCCCACCACGCTCTGAGCTGATGAAATTGTATTTATTTGCTCCTTTGGGATAACTGTGCTTTGAGTCCAACTTTTTCCAGGATGCCAACTGCACTGAGTGCAAACTATGTATCTTGTGCATGTTTACTATTTTTTTCTTAACGTAAATATTCTGGTTTTGTATTTTTGCATACTTTGATCCAAGGCCCTCATTCCTGCACTGTGTTCTAGGTACATGAGCAATCTCAGGGATAAGTCAGCAGCAGCTGCAGCTCTGCACAGCAGGAAGTCTTTGTTATTTTTATCACAGGGAGAGCAAGGATTTGAAGTGCATAGCCTATTGAACAGCCTCATTTTGACTATGAGAGCTGGCACTTTGGCCCTTGTGTATGCTTAAAATCCCCTCCACATTGAAAATGTTTCATGGGAGACAAGTCATCAATTGGTGACTTGATGTCCTCCTACTGGAAGATTAAAAATTAAACAGAAAAACTAGTACCAAGAAGTTAAGAGAGGCTCAGCCATGTGAAAGGCCAAAAGAGGAAGACATGGTTATGGTTGTCTGATCCTAAACCTGGGTCTTTTGCTTCATGTAATAGATCTATCCATTACCAGATTACACACAACAGGCTGTATGTGAGTGTGTGTGTATGTGTTTAAAAATGTGAGTTGGTAAGGATGAGTTTGAAGACCAGTACTCTTACATCCATCCTGTACTGTCCAGGGACAGCAGCATAAAGCAAAATATGTATTTTCCACGAACTTTTTGAAGATTTCATAAATGATTAAAATGAAATTTGGCTATAATTTATGTAGTGTTTCTCCATAACACTATGTTATGGAGAAAGTGAGGTAGAATGTAGCTCTGTACAGTATGTTCCCAGAGGTTTCCCTGAAATTAACTTTTAGCTGCACTTGTAAATGTGAATTAAAGGAAAGCTTATTGAAGAAAAAAGAAGTATGTGTATTTGTGAAGGTGGGATTCCAGATGCATACATTTTCCTGGAGACATGATATATTTTAAGGGGTATTCTGAAAGTAGGTAAGGTGTACTTTTTCATAACCCGAACCACATAGGTGAAGGCCCTATGTGCCTGTCAGAGTTATTCAAATTAAGATTAGATTCATCATAAGTAACCTGGACCTTTTAGAAATGAGGTTTATTTTAGATAATGGTATTTTCCCAAGTTGGGGTTTTTAAAATCACTGGGTTTTTTTTTTTTGTTGTTGTTTGTTTGTTTGTTTTTTTTGACAGGCAGAGTTAGACAGTGAGAGAGAGAGAGACAGAGAGAAAGGTCTTCCTTTCCGTGGGTTCACCCCCCAAATAGCCGCTGCGGCTGGCATGCTGCGCCAATCCGAAACCAGGAATCAGGTGCTTCCTCCTGGTCTCCCATGTGGGTGCATGGCCCAAGCACCTGGGTCATCCTCCACTGCCTTCCTGGGCCACAGCAGAGAGCTGGACTGGAAGAGGAGTAACCGGGACAGAATCCGGCGCCCCAACTGGGACTAGAACCTGGGGTGTGGTGCCATAGGTGGAAGATTAGCCAAGTGAGCCGTGGTGCCGACCTAAAATTACTAGTTTCTACAAGTCAATTAAATGATATTTTGGAAGAATATCATGAGCTTATGCTTATGTTTATTTATTACACCAGGAAAATAGAGAAGAATTTTGTTTATTCCTCAAAAACTTGGTTTCAAAGTCAGCCACATCTATGAAGTGCAGGTAAAGGACATGTCTGTTGGCTCTGGAGATTCCCTGTAAGGAAAGCTGTCATAGTGCTAAATGAGGAGGAGTAAGTATGACCAGTAAGAGAATCAAAGCTGTGCACCAGACACCACCTTGTATTTTGTTTGTAATCTGGCCCTGATATTGGAAAGTTTTCAAATCACTTAGTGAGTCCATGTAGACAGGAAAAAAATTATTCACTATCAGACTAATAATACTTGTTATAACTAAATGGGAAAAATAAAAATACTCTTAGCACTTCTCTGCTGAGGAAAGCGTCCTGTAGTCACTCCATTGTTTATAACAAATTATATGTTTTCTCATTAAACTTGTCTGTGATAATGAAAATAGAGTGACAGGGCTGGCACTGTGGCTCACTTGGTTAATCCTCCACCTGTGGCGCTGGCATCCCATATGGGCACCAGGTTCTAGTCCCGGTTGCTCCTCCTCCAGTCCCGCTCTCTGATGTGGCCCAGGAGGGCAGTGGAGGATGGCCCAAGTGCTTGGGCCCCTGCACCCACATGGGAGACCAGGAGGAAGCACCTGGTTCCTGGCTTCAGAATGGTGTAGCTCCGGCTGTAGCGGCCATTTTGGGGGTGAACCAACGGAAGGAAGAACCTTCTCTCTGTCTTTCTCTCTCACTGTCTATCATTATTTGTCAAATAAATTTAAAAAAAAAAAAAAGAAAGAAAATAGAGTGACAGAAGAACTTTAGAATCTGCTTGGTAGAAATTCTTTTCACACAAAGGATCCCAGTGACAAAAGGAAACAATCAATTCATCATTTAAGTTTAGTGCCAGGTGAAATTCTCTCTCTCTCTCTCTCTCTCTATATATATATATATAGATGAATTTTGTTGTTACACTTGTTTAAAATCTTTGTTATTGTAGTACTTATGGACTAAGAGAGACCCTTAAGTCTCAATTTAACTTTGTATGAATGTTACAAAATTTTAAATTATGGAGATTTGGTCAGAATTCATAAGTGACAAAGCAGGTATAAATATTCCTGAGCAGTTCTACCCAAGATTCATGGAGTTGACATAGAGAGGCTGAACTGTGTATAAATGAGCTCATTGGAGATTATTTTGTCTTTGTTTTGTGTTTGCAGTAGTTATGGTGATTAATGGACTATTGTATACAGCTTCAGTATCATACCTTTTTCCACCAAAAGTTAAGGGACTATCTTTTTTGATACAAAGCACATTTGTTCAGTTACATAAACTGTAATAATTCAGAGAGTTGGCAGAGAGCGATGTATCCCAAAGTGCATGAAATGCATTATCTTGTGAGCTCTGCTAATGCAGGAACAGAGGAGCACCTGAACCCTGTTCTACTCTCTCTGGTCTCATTATGAATTGTCTGTAGTAGAGCAATCTGTGGCTTTGCTTTGGAGATTTTTCTCTTTTTCTTGCTTGCCACAGGTTTTTTTTTTTTTCTGGTGAATTTATTTAAAAAGTCTTGGGTGTTCTGGGCCCAATAATGGTTTATTGTTTAGAACATTAATATTGAAAATATTGAATGATTATAAACCATTGACACTAACCAATCAAAAAGATAATGGCCACAAATTAAAACAGGAGGGCTAAGCTGGCCTCTGTTGCACAGTAACAGCCATGCTGCACAGTCACTTCCCCAGCTGTTTTGACCTAAATTAGAATCATTTGATTATTATGGCCTTGTAGATCTGTTTATTAATGTAGAAATATTTTAAAATAAATTGAGTTGCTCTTCATACATAAAGGAATATGTTATTTTTGAATGTCAGCTTCTGAAAAGTTGATAATTGTGGTGAACCTCTTGAGGTTAGTGACAGAATTCTCTCAATTTCTGCAACTTCAGGCACTGGTATCTGCTAGACACCATGTGGAGGTTTTCCATCATTATGCAAAAAAAAAAAAAATGCAACTTTCTCTTTTTGGAATTAAGGATAGAAGCCCAACCACAAGAGTATAAAAGCAATAGCTGCTTTTATCTCCTGCATGCATGTCTCTATACGGGCCATCTTAACCACTGAAAAAATGACAGAGATTCTAATATTTGTAAATGTTAGATTATAATCTTCAGACTCTCAGAAAATCCCCCTAAATGTAATCTGAGCACTGTACATTAGAATGGTTCTTGAAAGTTTTGTCAGTTCTCACAGATGTCTAGATCCATGGTTGGTTAAAGCATTTCAAAGAATCCATAAGCTAACTGAGAGGAATTAAAGAAACATTTGTTTGATTATTTGTTGCTGAGTGCTGAAGAATTTTGAAGCATGGGCAGCAGATCTGCAGTAGGTAGCAAATTACTGATCAGTGGACTTTGTACAAATGCAAATCGTATGCATAGATGATGTCAAATAATTGTGTTTTATTCATTTACTCATTGCATCATTTATTCTATTTTGATGATATAAATAGTTACTGAGTCAGCCTAATATCTGTGAAACACTGAGCTGCTTTACAATGTAAACCTGATAAGCCTTTGAAATTTCTATTATAACTAAAATATGACTGTACTTTTCTCAAAAATGACCGTAACTTCTAATTTTTATACCCCATTTCATTCTTACTGGAGTTAGGGAAAATTGTCATAGAAGGCACTAACAATAGGAAAGTAAATCACTCCTGTTGCTGTGTAGCCACACAGCGCTTCAAATCCAGACCTGCTCCTTACCCTAGGAGTGACCTGAGCAGGCTTCTGAACCACAGCTCTTGATTTTGTGAAATGAGGAAATAATATCTACGCTGTGGAATAGAGGTGAAGTTTCCATGAGATCATATATGTAAAGGGTGTGTGAACAATGAAAGCTAATCTGTTTAGGGGAAGGATTTAGGAAGCCTTTCTCTATCACCAAAATTAATCTCTGTTATAGTTGAGTATTATTAATTATTATTGTGGGAGATCATTTCTTCCCTAAGGGGCTATAGTAGTATTTTCCAGGTTCACATGGTCTTCCCAAATCGCACTGCCTTCAAGAGGTGTATCCCATTTCCCACTCCTTGAAGCTGGAGGGTCCCTTAGAGCTGCATTGTGGAGAGTGGAAGTGATGCTGATGACCTCTAATGCTGGGATATACATGATATCTTCATAAAAGTCATGGAAAATGAGTTTCTATTTAAAAAAAAAAAAAAACTATGCTCAGATTTCAAAAACATTTTATACCAAAATGAGCTTTCCTTTAAGCTCTACTTTTCCACCACCTTTTTGAAATACTGTTGTAAGAGATGCAGCTTCCCCTGGATTTTCTTTTGGACACAGGTCTTGGAGCTTTGAGCCAACATATGAGAAATCTTGATTACTCAAAACTACATGCTGGGTAGACCACGTGGAGTGAGGACTGGAGAGAGGTGCCCTTGGCCAGGAATGTCTGAATCTTCTCACCCTAGGGGCTAGGCATGGGGACATGGAGGAACAATGCTTCAGATGACCTCAGCCCCCAACATTCCAGCCACCTCCATTGATGCTGAGTAGAAATGAACCCTCCCTGCTGAGCTCAGCCCAAATTGTGGGTTCTTGAACAAAATGTATGTTGAATAAAATAATATAGATTAAAATACATATTATCTTGTTAAATGAAAAACAACATAAAAGGAGGACACTAATGTAAAATAGAATCATTTAGTGATGATGGTATGGTTCACTGCAAGTTGTATATAATGTAGCCAAAATGAATCAGTCATATCAGAAAAAAAATACATTTAAGGAAAAAAACATTTGTGATTCTGTGTATGGTCGTAAGAATGCAGCTTTTTATTCATCTGCTTGCATGTTTTTCAGAATAGATATATGATGATGTAGTGGTTTTGAGCCAGAAGCTATTGCCAGCATTCACATCTCAGCAGTGTCCCTTGTTAGCTGTGTAACCTTTGACAACTTACTTAACCTCCTAAGAGTCAAACCCCTTAATAGTGAAATGGGGAGTATAGGAGTACCTACCTAAGAGTTGTGGTGAGGATTGAATGGTTTGGCATAGATGACATCCTTTAGCTACAGTAAAGCATGTGTTAGTATAAATATTAGGTAATGTTCTATGCATACTAATTGTGTGGTTAGTAGGAAGTAAATGCCTTATATTATTAAAAGTGGTTAGCTAAGTCCATCTCAGTTCCATTTCTTACTAGTCCTTTAAATATAAGGAAATTTACTTGTCTGTGCATCAATTTCTTCATAGGGAAAAAAGATGCCTCTTTACATTTTATTTCGAGACTTGATCGCGGTTTGAATGAATTAACACACGTGAAACAGTTGGCACAGTTTTTGGTCAAGAGTCAGCCTTTAAAAAATGTTAGCTCTGATTGTTTAATATTTCATTACCATCTTGTAATTTCAAGTGATGATTGTTATCAATGACCAAGTTTCTGAAGACAGGTAAATAATTGAATGTTTCAAAATTGTGTTTCCTTTACTAATTATCTAATAGTTTATAAATTAAATTATATTGATTTTACTGTAATCGTATTTAAGTAAAATTAATTGAGAGCATATTTTCTTATTTGTGTATCTCTCTGACTTGGTGCCAGGTACCAGAGCATCCTTTTGTTTTTCCAATGTAAATTGCTAAGGGATCTTATATAATTCAGAAAATAAAATATGTATGTCAGGTATTGAAATTGAATATGAGCCCTAAGCTGTTTTTCATAAAGATTCTGTTATGTTATGTTATTAATTATCATTATTATATAGATTCATGATTTTAATAAACAAAGGCAAACAGATAAACATTTAAAAAGCAACTGTCATAGTATTTTTCATAGTATTTTTTAAAATTTTTTTAACTTTTATTTAATGAATATAAATTTCCAAAGTACAGCTTATGGATTACAATGGCTTCCTCCTCCATAACTTCCCTCCTACCCACAACCCTCCTCTTTCCGCTCCCTCTCCCCTTCCATTACATCAAGATTCATTTTCAATTCTCTTTATATACAGAAGATCAGTTTAGTATATATTAAGTAAAGATTTCAACAGTTTGCCCCCACATAGCAACACAAAGTGAAAAATACTGTTGGAGTACTAGTTATAGCATTAAATAACTTTTTCATAGTATTTTAAAATCTATCATAATTTATACCTTGAAAATTCTGAATCTTAGCATTCTTTCTTTTATGTGTATAAGCTACGTTAAATTATTTTAAAATCATCATTTTAAAATAATAGTTCATTTTCAACTAAACAAATATGAATGTGAGCCTGTGGTCTTGGGCATACTACAATTTTTATCATCTAATCATCAGTTGATAAGCATATCTAGGGGAAGAAACATTTTCTTTTTCTTCTACTCATCATCAGTTCATTCTGGGCAGAGGCCTTTTAAATCAGACTGACAAAACATTAACAAAGGAAAAACAGAGTTGTGTAGGCATGTGTATCATGCATACACATGGAAGCATTCAGTGATGAACTCCCCGTAGGGATGGTTGGAATCTGAGCTGATATAATATCTTAGAACAATGGATTTTTAGAGAAAGGACAAGACAGAGGGAAAGGACTTGGAGCTTTTTGTAGAAAGGGAAATACAGGGTCTTCAAAACATTTATGGAAAATTCAGATTACTTTTTTAATTTTACTTTTCCATGAGAAGATGAGGGCTAGGTAGTAAGATAAAGGCCAGTGAGGAGAGTTTGTTACGTAGAGTTCTCGGGAGCTATTTCCGTGTTATGCGGGTCCAGGGTTTTCTCCACTAATTAACTTCTGTTCTTGGTAGAGAGGAGAGAGGAAGCACCTCTGTACATTTATATCCAGAGCTGGGCAAATACGGAGAGGGCAGAGAGCTTTTCCTGTAAGTGCTTCTGCTTTACCTTCAGCTGACAATGTTTAGGAGCATGTGGCATATTTTGGAGTATCATATTGTGCTTCGCTTCATATGTAATTACATAAGGGAGATAAACCTCTTCTCTGTTGCTCTCATTTGTACCATTTTTACATAAAATCCTGTGTATATTGCCTTTCTTAATCACTATAATTGTCATTCATTGCTTCAGTGATTTAAAATAATTAATTTTTTCCTAAATTTTTGCTAGCTAACTTTCTGTACTAGTTAATTTCAAAACATATTAACAGAAATTATAAATAAGAAACTTGTCTTTCTAAATTCTAAATAAGAAATTCTAAATAAGAAACTTGTTTTTTGTTGACTTTGAGTATTTTTTAAAGTTAAATATCAGGTATAACTGAAATGGTAATTGGGGAATGATGATGTCCTAAAACAGGAATTATTGAATCTGTCAACAAATAAATAACTGACCCATTTAATAATTTCTGCAGAAGATCTGGTAATTTTCAGAGACTAATGTGACGAAATGTTGAAGCTCACAAGAAATTTTGTTAGTGTACTAGGAGCATTGGTCAACAGCTTGGGAAATAATGCTCCAAGCATGCTGCATTGTAATTTTTGCTCATTTATTTTCTTATTAGGAACCTTTCCTTGAAATTAACAAAAGATGTTGATCAGGAAGCCAGGTGTTCCCATCTCAGCCGAATGCCCAGCAGTCCATCTACAGATTGGCCACTCCAGGGTGTGGAAGAAAATGGAGGCATAGATTCTCTGCCATTCAGACTGATGTTACAGGACTGCACAGCAGTCAAGACATTACTGCTGAAGATGAAGAGAGTTCTACAAGAGGTAATGGTTTACTCTAACATGAATGACTTTCAGTGTTGGTGCTGGTGAACAGTACGGTCTGTACACTTCATTGCACTCTGGTAGTAAGTAGCTGCATGACATTGGGCAGGGGTCAGATATCCTCTTGGAGCTTAGCTTCTCTCATATGTCAAATGAAGGGTTTGGGATTCTGGTATAGATGATACACTAAAACTCAGCTCTAAAGCTGTAAGATGCTATGAAAGGATTCAAAAATAAATTGATGCCAAACATCCTCTTATTTATCAGGTAAGGAGAAATGGTTATTAGCTTTTAATTTATGTTTTTCATGTTATTATAAAACTATTAAGGTGCTGGTGCTGTGATGTAGCAAGTGAGGCTGCGGCCTGCAGTGC
The DNA here is from genome assembly GCF_033115175.1 of Lepus europaeus. Classification (NCBI taxonomy): domain Eukaryota; kingdom Metazoa; phylum Chordata; class Mammalia; order Lagomorpha; family Leporidae; genus Lepus; species Lepus europaeus. Next base: position 86,943,545 of record NC_084834.1, on the reverse strand, counting down.
CCATATCAGTGCTGGCTGGTTTGAGTCCCGGCTGCTCCACTTCTGATCCAGCTCTCTACTATAGCCTGAGGAAGCAGTAAAAGATGGCCTAAGTCCCCGGGCCCCTATACCCATGTGAGAGACCTGGAAGAAGTTCCTGGCTCCTGGCTTCAAATGGATCCAGCTGTGGCCATTGCAACCATTTGGGGAGTGAATCAGTGGATAGATGACCTCACTGCCTCTGCCTCTGTCTCTCTGCAACTCTGCCTTGCAAAAAATAAATAAATAAATAAATAGAAAAAATTGAGAGATCTATTAAATGCACTTCACTTTACTGTTTTTTTTTTTTTTTTCTTAGCATTCTTTATTTATTTGAAAGTCAGAGTTACACGGAGAGGAGAGGCAGAGAGAGAGGTCTTCCATCTGCTGATTCACTCCCCAATTGGCCACAACTGCTATAGCTGTGCCTATCTAAAGCCAGGAGCCAGGAGCTTCTTCTGGGTCTCCCACAGGGGTGCACTGCTTTCCCAGGCCATAGTAGAGAGCTGGATCGGAAGTTGAGCACCCGGGTCTTGAACCGGTGCCCATATGGGATGCCAGTGCTTCAGACCAGGGCATTAACTTGCTGTACTTCAGCGCCGGCCCCTACTGTTAGGTTTTATTCATATGTGAAACAATGAAAGTAATTCATTTAATCATCTTTGTTGCAATAATCAGTAAAATTGAAGGTCTGCATGATTTTCCCAGTGAACACAGTTACCCTCCCTATACAGTTAGTGGAATGATGAGCTAGTTAGGAAAATGCATCGTGAGATTTCTTTCTTACATATATACCCAGGAATTAGCCACTCTACAATTCATGTAGGTTATGATTTGATTTTTCCATGGTAATTATTTTCTGGATTATATCTTTAAAGTGTACACATTAATATTACTTCCTAGATATAGGTATGCAAAATGAAGGTCAGAAATTTTAAAAACCTTCTTCTAGTCAATGGGAATTTAAGAAAACAGCCTGATTCCATACAGTGAATTTTATTATATTCCATTATTTTTCAATATATTTGTCTTAATGACAGGAATTTTAATAAATGGTGTGAGAGCAGAAATGTTACTGGTCAGAAGAAATGGTTGTATGGCTACCTTATGGTCATGGTTGCTATATTTTTTTTTAAACAACTTGATGATAATAATAATGCTGGCAACTGCCACTGGAGACCAGAACTGAATCAGGAAGAAAGAAGGCAATGTAGGAGAAATGACTGCCATGAACTACTGGGAGCATTAGGTTGTTCTCTTCAGTGGTTCTAAGCAAAAACTAAAAGAGACATCTTTGTATCTCATGGCAGTTTGTATTACCTGGGTGGTCTTTGTGTCTAGTCTATCAAATGGTATGCTAAAGCGGGGTGCTTATACCTGACTACTATTAGAATTTCAGAAAATGTGTAAGCTGGAAGTTAAGCAAAGGCATCAAAATAAATTTTGTAAACTCATCATTCAATAAATTATGTTTTTAAATGGGATACCTGTACTGAAACACATTTTTAGTTTATTTTACTATTCCTTACAATCATGAACTTATTTACAGCAATTAAATTTAGATGACTAAAGTACTATATAATAGCTACTGTACATATTTCCCAATTGTGGATTAATTTGTGTCATTTTGATAGCTTGAAATCAGCCTTTTGACAATATTTATGCAAAAGAAATTAGAAAACATTGCAAATTAGTTTTTTTTTTTATTTTTGGCAAGGCTAATACCTACTAGCATAGCACTGCACTCAAATATGACTATATAGTTTCCATACTGACTGTGTACAGTCATAATCTCCCTAACTTTTGGTTTATTACATAGTGTGAATCTCTTTGAACAAGGAAAACTTAATAACACCTGTTTTATTAAAAGATATTAATCTTAAATTCTATAGCCTTCAACTATTCAGCTTTCCACCTCTCTCATTGATTTGGATTTTAATAACAAGTCAACAAAAGCATAAGAGAAGTAGAAAGAACAAACAGAAATTTTCAAGAGGCTTCTAGGTGTACATAATTGTTTAATTTTTAAATATTCAGCAATATTCACTATAAAGCCCATATTTGGAATATACTAAAATTGCTTTTATACTTCTGTTTTCTTCATTAAAGGGTACTTGAAGAATCTAAACAAAACTGATTTTTAAAGCTAATGTACTTATATGGGTTTGTGCAGCCCATTTAGAGAGCAAAAGGATTTTTTTTGCAAACAAGAAAAAAGCAATATGATTATATAATTAACAAACTAAATTGTTCTGATAATAAATTTTATGGTAGATGCCTTCAAAGAAAGTTGGCTATTAAAATATTCTATGAGCCAGGAATTTTCTAAGTGCAATTTGGATTTCTTAACTAAATGTGAGTGTAATGCCAACTATTCATCTTGGATTAGCGATATATTTTAATATAGAGAAAAAGTTTACTTCTACTTCATAAACTTATTTTTATACATAGTAGCACAACTTTTATAGATAATGTTTACCTGCAAGATATCCTTAATTTTAACATGTCACATAGAGTAGGCTGTTATTTCATTTTTATTGCCTTTTTATGTGAATTTAGCAAAAGTTTGGACATGTAAAACAAGTAGATATTTTAGTTACTGTTTTGACTAACTTTTGTTTTAAAGGCATTTTTCACCTAGTTGTATGCTCTCATTTTATCATTACTCACCTTCCCCTCATTCTAGTTCCATTCCTTAAAGTTTTGTTATTAGGAACTAATTTACAAAATTATGTAATAAGGTCAAAAATAAATATGGGTTTAAAACTAACCAGTAGAAAATAAATTAAATTACAAATCTTTTGTGTACATTACCTAACATATTTAAGCATATCACTCATAGAATTCAATGCATTTGCAGTAATATTTACACTTTTGTAAGTCAAGGTTATTTTTCTTGAGAGAAAATCATGATATCTTTTTTCATTTTGAGGGAATAGCTTCTACATATAGCATTTGAAAATAGTCAGAAATAGTATCAGTGAGGTCACATGAAATTTTTAGCCAAGCCCAGACAAGGTTACCTTGGGTTCTAGATAATGACTGACTAGCTAGAATTACATTTAGAGATTGTTAATAGATCACCTTTCTAAATTTTCTAGAACTCATTCAAAGTTGAAGAGCACTAAGAATGATTTCCTTAGAAAGCCCTGTGTGATATTTGAAATCCTCTAAAATAATCTTGTCTAAATAGACAATGGTGCCTCCATGATTTAATCAATATAAGCATTAATGTTGAGATCAATTTATAATCATTTAAACTTAAGATTTTAATTTTAATTCTTGCTAACATGTTTTGATAGTATCACATGTTAAAGTTCTATGCAATTTTTTATTATTGGCTAGCTACCTTAGAAGCTATTAAAATATTAAGCCTCATTAACCCATTCCAAATTTTTTCTTTTTAGTTAATTTGTCATTAATTGGCATTGCATGACTCACTATTCCACCTACTTTAGGTTTAATAAAGCGATTGTTTCATAAAGTAGTTCATTCTGGCAATAATTCTTCTATTTTGTACTGCCAATGTTAAGAACATAAATAATACTAAACTAATGAAGCTTTGGGAGTCATATTTGTTATCTATAGTGTGAACTTTGAAAGAAATATAATTCTGAAAGTGTACATGAAGGGGAATGTAACAGTGTGCTTGCAACTGAATCACCTGCGGTATGAGCCAGGCTTAGAGGTGAGGAATGATGGGGCACTGCTCTAAAAAGTCTGCTTGCATTACCCTGGAGTTGCGCTTTAGCATGTGAATCTGGAAGGTGTTCCCAGTGACCTTTTTTTTCGACTTGAAAGTCAGAGTTAACAGAGAGAGAAGAGGCAGAGAGAGAGAGAGAGGTCTTCCATCCGCTAGTTCACTCCCCAGTTGGCCGCAATGGCCTGAGCTGCGCCGATCCAAAGCCAGGAGCCAGGAGCTTCCTCCAGGTCTCCCACGGGGAAGCAGGGGCCCAAGGATTTGGGCCATCTTCTACTGCTTTGCCAGGCCACAGCAGAGAGCTGGACAGGAAGTGGAGCACACAGGTCTAGAACCGGCACCCATATGGGATGCCAGTGCTTCAGGCCAGGCTATTAACCCACTGTGCCACAGCGCTGCCCCTCTTTCAAATAGACAGGAAAAAAAAAAAAGCATCAAGGAAGAGGTTCTGGGTTAGGATACTGTGTTATAAACTAGTTTTACTGAGCATTCTTGGAACCTTCCCCCACTCAGGACATTCTTACTTCCAAATCCTTTTCAGATCAGCCTTTATACTCTTCAACTGCTTGTATATTAGTGATGGCCAAGTTTACCTCAATACTTCAAAATTGATATTTCTACTTTTGTCTTCCCACACACAAACCAGTTTCCTCACTGTAGTCATACTAAAATGAATCTGTGATCAGATAACTCACTCTCCTGTGAATTTTTCAGTGTTTTTCAACTGCCCTTAGAGATTCTTCTGTGCATTCTCTAGTGGTCTACATTTCCTTTGTCATTAGAGCATTTATCCCTTCTAGTAATTGTTAATCCCTCTCCCTGAAATACACAAAGAGATCGGTTTTTGTGCTCTTGTCCCTTGTATCTGCTCAACTTGGAATGTATTTGATCATTAACAGATAAGCTCTAAAGAATTAACATCCTTCATTGTTTCTAGCTTTCCATTAAAACAATTATTAATAGAATAAAATTTATAAATTTGAGTGTATGGTGGAAGAAGGAGCAAAATGAGTATGGAGCAAGTTTTCCTAAACTCACAGGAGTGTAGAATATGCTCTTTCAGAATGTAAAACAGAGACACACCCCAAAAATTATTATATGTAATTTAATCAATGGCATTAATTTGTAATGTTACTATTAATAAAGATTATTAATAGTAATACCCATCAATGTGCTAATATATAATTTAATCAACTGCATTAGAAAGACCAGGAGTGATAAAGGTATTTTGAATCTTTCCATGGAATAACATTTGGCTCTGGTATTCATTAGCTGTACTTTAAAAAGTTAAATTCAAAATCTTTCACATTAGAAGAAAAGATTAGGGGCTTTGAGATTGTTTTTTTTTTTTTTTCATTTGTAGTTAGTCTTTTCACAAATGTTATAAATTTTTTTCAAAAAGTCTTGTTGCAATTTAAGAAGTGAAGAAGTGAAGAATAAATATAAATCATAATAAAACTGTAAAATCAGTAAATCTAATAATTTTTTAAATATAAAGCTGCTGGGGGACTATCATAGTAGAGCAGTGGGTTAAACACCAGCTTGAGATGCTAGCATCCTCTGTGGTGCTATCATGTGAGTCCTGGCTGCTTGGCTTCTGATTCAGCTTCTTGCTAATATGCCTGGGAAGACTGTGGAAGATGACCCAATTTCTTGAGCCCATTCTACCCACATAGGAGACTACGGTAGAGTTCCTGGCTCCTAGCTCAGCTTGGCTCAAACCCGGCTTTTGTGACCATTTGGGGAGTGAACAAACCAGTGGATGGAAACACTCTTTCTCTCTCTCTTTCTCTCTCTCTTGATCTTACTTTCAAAGAAAATGTGTATATATATAATAAGATTTATGTGTATTATATAATTTATATGTATTGTAAAACTTTGTATAAAACCATTATTACTCCTTACTCGTTTGGTTAAGCTTGCCACTTTCATAGTAGAGCACTGTTTACGTCTTTAATTACTGTGGTGAGCTAAATGGGAGTAATTTTAATGGAATATCAAACTCCTAATGTCTTCCTTCTTTCAAAATAAACTGTTATTATTCAAATGCACATGCATATTCCAAGTAATCCCAAACATCGAGCCCTTTATTTCTTTAATTAAAAAACATATTTATCTGAGAGGCAGAGACAGAGATAGAATGAGAACTGCAATCTGCTGATTTACTACCCAAATGCTCCAAAGAGCTGAGACTGCTTGAGGATGAAAGAGCCATCAACACAGTCCAGTCTCCCATGTGAGTGGCAGTAACCCAATCACTTGAGCCATCACTGCTGCCTCTCAGGGTCTGCGTTAGCAAGAAGCCAGAGCTGAGAATCGAACTCAGGTACTCTGATGTTGGGAGATGCACATCTTATCCACTAGGCCAAATGCCTGTTTCTTGCTCCTTAATATTTTTGAAAATGAAATTGTGGGCCCTTAGGCATTAAATTATTGTTACTTTATTTTGTTTAGTATTTGTGATAAAAATTAGATATTTTTAGTAATAAAAGGACTAATTGGGAAGACAACTATGTAAATTGTTTGTTTTCTTCCTAATGATTTTTCCATGTAATTTTATTATTCTATAGAAGAATATATATATATATGTATATATATATATATATAGAGAGAGAGAGAGAGAGAGATGGGTTCTATCTTAATGTTGCCTTTGTTCTTTTTTTCATCTCTTAGAAAATTTTTACTGTGGACCTAGAAGACTGTGGGAACAGATATGTAGTGTAGATTCTAGCAAGATGGCAGTTCATGGGAATATTTTTACCAAGATGGTTTCCAATCCCCCTTACTCTCACTACCCCATGCCTTTTAAATTTATAATTAACAAATGATTACTGAGAATATACTTAGCAAATTTTCTGAATCATGAGAGATGGTAAAGGAAAATTAGGTCAATGTTAGACAAACAGTATATTGATTTAAAAGGTGAATCTATTCTCAAAAAGTAGCCACGGGCTGGAGCTGTAACCTAGTGGGTAAAGCTGCCGCCTGCAGTGCCTCCATCCCATATTAGCGCTGGTTCAATCCCCGGCTGCTCCATTTTGATCCAGCTCTCTGCTATGGCCTGGGAAAGCAGTAAAAGTCCTTAGGCCCCTGCACCCTTGTGGGAGACCCAGAGGAAGCTCCTGACTCCTGACTTTGAATTGGCGAGCTCTGGCCATTGTGGTCATTTGGGGAGTGAACCAGTGGATGGAAGACCTCTCTCTCTTTGTGCCTCTCACTCTCTGTAACTCTGCCTTTCAAATAAATAAATAAATCCTTTTTTTTAAAAAAAAAAGTAGCTAAATAAGTAAAAATCAGGAAATTAATTATTTGACAATCGATATAATTTACCAGCTCATGTTGACGCACATGTTTAGGCTGTGGGACATTTGGTAAAGGCTTAACATTGATTAAAGAACTCATCCATATCCTTTTTTCTTTTCCAATTATCTAATAGTTCAAATTTTAATTTCATTTTCTCTATAAAGAATAATAGTGGAAACTTTCAAAAGTAATTTTCAATGTGAAATTTTTTTAAATTTTAAGTTTAATATACAATTATAGGACAAAATTTAGAGTGTTTTGAGCTTGGCTATTCATCATTGTTTGGTGCAAATTTTTAAAGTTATAAAGTTATTTTTAAAGCACATTCTGATGAGATGAGTCTAAGAGCTATAATAATAATTTTATGGCTTATATTTTCCTGTAACTACATGTCAAGAAAAAAAAAAGAAGTGTATGGAATATGAACTACAGAAATGGATAGTTATAGAAGGAAGAAGCAACACTGGAGAGCATAAAGAAATACACCACAAATAGGCAAATATAGATAGCAATCTAACAAATTGTTCTTTATAAGTATCTTTTGAAAGGAATAAAATTAGAAATTATTGCTGATTTTTAATATATTTTTTGTTTGCAAGAAATATTTTAAAGTAGGAATTAGAAAAAGGGGTATAGGAAAAACTGTAAATGCAAGAAAGCTAGAATACATACAACTTCAGAGTACATACAAGTATAAAGCTAAGACAATACAGAATCCAAGAGTTACACTTCACCATGGTAGAAGAGTTCATTGGAAAGACATAAAGTCATATATGGGGGTGGCCTATTTATAAAATATATAAATATGTGATGCTAATGCTGACAGAACTGAAGAAAATGGGCAAATTAACATTAATAGTTGAAGATTTTAGCACTCCTCTTTTTTAAAAAAAAAAAATCAAAATGTAAACTGACAAATGTTTCAGAAGATTTAAATAAAATGAACTTCAAACTTTATGATATGTATTGAATACTACTATTAGCAATTGAATTATATATTGATTCTTTTTGAATGCATATGGAACATTATGAAGACAGACTATATACTGGGTCATAGAGTAAGTTTCAATAAATTCCAAAGAAAAACATCTATGGAAAACATGTTTTGGTAAGTCTGGGCTTCAGCAGAAGTCAGCTTGTGAAGAGCCCTGGCAGCTCTGCCAAGAGTTGGGTCACTGGAAATGGACCTGCCCTGGAGTCGAAGGATGCCCAGGTCAGAGCCACAGATCTTATTGGCTCCAAGCTGAAAAGCCCTTCACTCAGCCCAACTTCCAAAGTGACCACTGCAGCTGAGGGTATGGTCAAGTAGGGTCAGCAACATTGCAGGCAGAACTGTAAATTTCTTGTTAGAGATGCCACCTGCCTTTGCCTGGCCAGCTCTCCTCCCAGGCCAGCCAAGTAATGAAAGTCAACAGAGTGCCTTCCCCTAGGAAGTTCACACCTCCCTTAGGATATACCCCATGTGAAGAGATAGATAGGTCTGGGCCTCTTAACTTACAAGGCCTAAAGCCCACCAGATTATTATCAAGCCCCTTCTATCAGGTTCTATTTGCCTCTCAATCAGAAAACTTAATTGTAGCTTAGACAGCACCTTTCTTAGCTCCTCTAATAATGACTCTGTCCTTTGTTCTAGACCCTGTCTAGTGCACTTGGGCCTCATTCCTTTGTAATCATAACCTCTACTCTACCACCAATGGCTCTACTCCCAACCTGTGTGTACTGATGGTCCTCTTCCCCACTTAATGCTGTATAATTGTTCAGACCTGGTAAATGCCACTCTTAGGATCATTGGTTACTATCCTCACCCTGTCTTTTATGACCTTGTCTAAATATGATCAGAGTCGGGGAACTTGGAAGGCTTCCATAGCCTTGGCAACTCATGATGAGAGCCTAGGGTGGTTACTGGTGCCATAAACTAGAGTGTCAATTTGTTGGGTCAACAACAGGAGCCACTGTGCACTTGCTCCTGATGTGGGATCTCTGTCCTTAATGTACTGTACATTTTGATTTAATGCTATAACTAGTACTCAAACAGTATGTTTCACTTTGTGTTTCTATGTGGGTGCAAACTGTTGAAATCTTTACTTAATGTGTACTAAATTGATCTTCTGTATATAAAGAGAATTGAAAATGAATCTTAATGTGAATGGAAGGGGAGAGGGAGCGGGAGAGGGGAGGGTTGCGGGTGGGAGGGAAATTATGGGAAGGGGAAGCCATTGTAATCCATAAGCTGTATACTGGAAATTTATATTCATTAAATAAAAGTTAAAAAAAATAAAAAATAAAAAAATAAAAAAATAAACTAAAAAAAAAAAAAAAAGAAAGAAAACATGTTTTGAGACCAATGGAAGTAAATTAAGAATCAAGAATAATAAAATTGAAAAGCATCAACTATTTGGAAATTAATTAAAACATCTATATAACCCATGAATCAATTTAGAAAACAAAGAAATTTTTAAATGTTCTCAACAAGAAAACACCACAAATCAAAATTCGTGGGATATAATTAAAGTCATAACTAATTTTAAAAGAAAGATGTTATAATTGATAATGCAAATGTCTTTTCTTTTTAAAAAAGATTTGTTTATTTAAAAGTCAAAGTTACAGAGAGAAGTAGAGACAAAGAGAGAAAGAGAAAGAGATATTCCATCTGCTGGTTCACTCCCCAGATGGCTGTGATGCCCTAGGCTGTTTCAGGCCAAACCTAGGAGCTTCATCTGGATCTCCCACGTTGGTGGCAGTAGACCAAACGCTTGGGTCATCTTCTACTGCTTTTCCCAGACCATTAGCAAGGAGTTGGATCAGAAGTAGAGCAGCCAGGTTATGAACCAGAGCACCATATGGAATGCTGGCTTCACAGGCAGCAGCTTAACCCACTGCACCATAGCACCAGCCCCTGATAATGTAAGTTTCTTCCATAAAGATCTTCCATAAATTAAATCCAGGTGAAATAAAAAGAAGGAAATAATAACAAAAATCAATGAGATTGAAAAAAGACAAATACAAAATTGACAAAATCAAAATTGGTTCTTTGAGAAAGTTGGGGGGGAAAAAGACTGATTAAGAAAGTGAAGAAAAAATAAAAAACACAAATTTTCAATATCCTCAATAAATTAAGAAATAAATAATCACCACAAATCCTACAGAGATCAAAATTATAATAGAGGACTATTATAAACAATGTTATGACAAATTGTTGTGATAAAATCTTTGAAAACTGCAACTTTCCAAAGTGATATATGGAGAAATTAAAAATCTGAATATGCCAATTTCTTTTAAGGAATTAATTTTATTATTTTAAAAAGTAAAAGTGAAAATGGCTCCCATAAAGAAAAATCCAATTCCAGAAAGTTTCGTGGGTTTATTCTATCAAATATCTAAAAGAAATACGAAAGACAAATAATATTGAAAAAAATAAAAAACATCAAGATAGTCACAGGTTGGCAACATCTTTCCAGTGTGCCATGGAAGCCTGGTGTAATCACTTGGTCTGTCTGGTTCTGCCCAGGCAACCACAGGTGGGACTGGGAATTCAGTACTTCTATAGCAGCAGATGATGGGTCAAGTACTTGAGTTCCTACCACCTATGTGGGAGACATGAATAGAATTCTTGGCTCCTAGCTTCAGCCTGGCCCAGCTCTGGCTGTTGTGGCCATTTGGGCAGTGAACCAGTAGATGGAAGATCCTCTCTCCCTCTCCCTCTCCCTCTCCCTCTCCCTCTCCCTCTCCCTCTCCCTCTCCCTCTCCCTCTCCCTCTCCCTCTCTGTCTCACATTCAAATAAACAAGTAACTCTTTAATAAAAAAAGGTTTAAGTACAGTAACTCAAGCATGGTTTTCCATTTTGATCTGTGAACTTGTGCACAGGTTAGTAACTTCTTAATTAGGATTCAAAGCCTCGGAATAATTCTCTGTAGATTTTAGTTCTGAACTCTATGTTCTTGATTCTACCCTCTGAGTCATCCTTTATTATAAAATTAGCACATGTCTGCAGCACATATTTTTCTCATCCTTGCCTGTGCTTTTGAGGTTGCCAACCACAGGCGTCTTTCCATTTTACACTCTCTTTGTCTCATTAACTCCAAACTGGAAAGTGTTTCTGTGGAATATGACTCTCTTACATTCCTTCTGGGTTGCCTGTGAACCTTATTCGGGATTGACTTAATTAGACAAAAGCTACTTGCACAATCTCTTCAAAATAAGCCCTAACTTAAAATGGCCAAGGGATACCTCCTTTAAAATGTTAGTTGTTTGATTGTAAAATCCCATGGGGCAAAAATACTCAAGCAAGAGGCACCTTCTGCCTGAGTAAGATGAGTTCTCTGCCACATGCTCTTCCCTCTTTCCAGAGTTTTCTGTGTCTGTTACATAGATCCCCAAGGTAATACGGGTTTGTGCATCTGAATTGGTGTGAGTATTACATAGGCTTTCATGTGTACCAGAATTCAATGAAATCACACATTTAAATTGGCAAGACATGAATGCTATCACGTGATTGAGAGTTCTGTTCATCTTATGAAATCTGTGAGTGAATTGTGACCATTTATACATATGGATACGGCTCAAATACCCCTACTAAAAATATCATCAATTCTTACAAATGCTTTTACAGCCTAATTTTCCTCTCATATTTAGAATTAAAAAAATCAACTATATATATATATATATATATATATATATATATATATACACACACACCATGGAACGCCACTGTAAAACCCCAGAAGAAACCACTGATTTAGTTAATGGTATATCTGAATTTTACTGAGGACTGATAGGTTTCTTAATAAGAGTGTTCTGCCTACACAAGGCCTGACTCTTTATGAGAATGTAAAACCTTATTTGTTAAGTAAGTAAGGAGAAGGGGGAAATATAATTCTGCAGCTCTTTTGCTGTATAAGCATCCCTAGTTTTTACTAGTTCTCTGGGAGAGGTGAGAGATGGCAGAGCGAAGTTACCCTGTAATCCCACCTTGTTCCCTTTCACTCACAAAGTCCCATTGGAGAAAGTATATTAAAGTGATAAAGATAACAGGTGTGTGGCATCAGAGATCTGTGTGCAACACTTCTCCCACTTAATAGCTACGACATGTCAGTAAGATTTTGAGAATTATTTAATCATGTATAATATGAATGATTACCTCACAGGATTAAATAATAAAGTATATATTGCCACAATGGGAGTGTGGCATAAGCACACATTAATATGAGCTACACAATAACCTTCCTTGTGTCATAATTATTAACTGTGTCATGCCAAGTGAGAAATATTTCAGATTTATTCAACACTTGGAAATATCACAGTAAATGTGCTTTAATAGCATAAGGTGCTATGTGCACTGACTGATAATTCAATATTAATAATTTCCAGTAAAGTTTATACTAACTGAAGCTGAAAGTAGAAGTGTTATTGCCATTTATGCTTTCCAGAACTCAGTTATGGCAACACATTTGACCTGGCATTCCTTGGGAAAGGGATGACTGCATGTCAGTTGAATTTCCTATTGGCAGTCAATATATAAGAAGGTTGTCCCAAGGGAGGTTTCATGGAGACAGACTCGGGTGGCAGCAGTTGAGACTGAGAGGCTGCAAGAGCTGTGTGATACGTTTGGAAGTCACGCCAATCCTCCTTGCTGCTAAGTTGGAATTCAGTGGTGACAGAAAGAGAGAAGATAACTTTGAGAGTTGGGATCTGAGGAATGGGTACTTTTTCTGAGCTTGTGTGATTCAGAAGGAAATCATTTCTATTTTCATGATTTCTAAGTTATGATGCTTAAAAAAAATTTCTTTGAAAGGTAGAATGTCAGAGGGTGAGGAGAGGGAAGGGAAAGAGAGAGCTCTCCCATTCACTGATTTACTCCCCCAGTGTGCTGCAATCAGGTCTGGACCAGGATAAAAGCAGGAGCCAGTTTCTGGCATCTGGTCTACCACGTGGGCAGACACCAAAGTATGTGGGCTGTCATCCTCTGCTTTCCTAGGCTCATTAGCAGGGAGCTGGATTAGAAGGGGAGAAGCTGGAATGCAGCATCTCAAGTGGCAGGGAAACATGTTGCACCACCACGTCAGCCCCTTTGAGATGCTTTTTTAAATATGCAAGGATATGTGTGAAATAGAAATTTGAATTTGATCTGCATATTCAAGAAGATTGAACAAGATATTATATATAATATTCATTAACATAAGGGTTGTTTAAAGCTGCAGAGGAGAGAATTTGTGTTTAAAACCAGGATGGAATGTATTCATTGATGAGAAGACCAAGAAATGGGATGTTCCATGAGATAGGAAGAACCTTAGAGTGCTAAGTGTCTGTCAACAAACTAGGAGAAAACATTGTTCCCAGAAGGTTAATTTGAGGTGGGTGTTAAATAATTGGTTCATTCCTTTACAAAATATTGATATCTGATCTTGAAGAATGTAAACATGGTTGAGTTATTAAACTATATTAAAACTATATTTTAAAGTCAGATATGTCTTAGTTTTGGACGAACACTGTAGATTTTATAAGGTTAATCAAGAATAATTACCAAAGTTCCTTTTACTCATGATACCCTCCATATTGAGGTTTTATCTTTCTTTCTTTCCTTTTTTTTTAAAGATTTATTTATTTGAAAGTCAGAGTTACACAGAGGGAAGAGAAGCAGAGAGAAAGAGAGAGAGGTCTTCCATCCAGTGGTTTACTCCCCAGTTGGCCGCAATGGCTGGAGCTGTGTCGATCCGAAGCCAGGAGCCAGGAGCCAGGAGCTTCCTCCGGGTCTCCCACATGGGTGCAGGGGCCCAAGGACTTGGGCCATCTTTCCCAGGCCACAGCAAAGAGCTGGATCAGAAGAGGAGCAGCTGGGTCTCACACTAGCACCCATATGAGATGCCGGTGCCCCAGGCCAGGGCGTTAACACTCTGGCCACTTTTTAAAAAGTATGACTTACATTACTAAAGGTTACTACTTGTAATGCAGAAGCAATGTCATATAGTGATTGCAAGATGCAGATACTAGAACAGGATGATCAGATTTGAATTTCAGCTCTCACACTTACTGTGGCAATGTGAGTTTGGGCTAGGAGCTTAAATTTTATCTCTCAGTAGTGGAATTACTAGACAAGGACATGTTCAAAAACTCCTAGGTTTTTCAAAGGTTTTCCCAAAATATTTGTGGCAAAGTTTTCAAGTAGGGTATAGTATATTCATCTAATAGAATGCATCATGCTGATTTCTTTCATGCTATACAAAGATGTTTTTGAACATAAACATCTAGTTACAGATAAATTTAAAAAGAATATGGAGTTCAAAAATATTCACACTTAAATAATATATTGCTAGAAAATGCATAATATAATTGCAATATATACATATATATACATATACATATACATATATATGTATATGTATATATATATATATAAACCATGAGACAATAAGATGCTAAACACAATATACAGGATAAGATTACCTGTGTAGAGGTAGTAAGAGAAAGTCGATGAAGTCTAAAAAGGGTAGACAGGGGCCAGCACTGTGACACACAGGTTAAAGCCCCTCCTGCAACGCAGGCATCCTGGTTGGCAGCTGGTTCCAGTCCTGGCTTTCGATCTAGCTTCCTGCTGATGTTCCTGGGAAAGCAACAGAGGATGGCCCAAGTCCTTGGGCCCCTGCATCCATGTGGGAGACCCAAAGGAAGCTCATAACCTTTGTTGCCATTTCAGGAGTGAACCAGTGGATGGAAGACCTCTCTTTCTCAGACTCTACCTCTCTCTGTAACTCTGTCTTTCAAATAAATAAAATAAATCTTTGAAAAACAATTTTAAAAAAAAACAGAGGTCTTGGTAAGTACTACTTATTTTATGTTCATGATATATTATATATTTGTTTCAAAATATATAATGTATTCTTCTAAATACAAAACATTATATTGAAAAACTCAGTCTTTTCAGATTATTTATCCTCTGAGTGACTCCCTGTCCACCAACTCTCTTCCCCTCAGCCTTATTTGTGTCTCTCTATGCCTGTGAAAGCTGCAGAGACATTTTGGTTACTTCTTCACTGTCAGTGAATATTCTGATATTTATTTGATTTCAATATAAAAGTGTTTTGAGAATAAGAGAGGAGAGGGGATAATGGTGGGAGCATGGGCAGGAGGGAGGATAGGGTGGGAAGTATCATTGTGTTCATAAATCTGTATATGAAATATATGAAATTTGGATACCTTAAACTTTAAAAGGATTATAGAAAAAAATGTATTGGGCCCAAGGTGAGCCCACGCGTATGTTTCCATCACATATTTTTTTTTTCCTGGCATGTGTACTTACACAATCTGCTAGTCGAATATGACTTGATTGCTCATAAGAAAACAAACGGTAATCCACAGTGTTAACAATAAATACCTCCCTTATTGTACTTAACTGCTGTGGTAATCTGCTGTTTGTGTTGTAATCATACTCAATAATTAATCAAATAAGCACTAATGTGGTTTTGTTATGCATGTCTAACTTTCAATTTTCTTCAGGAATCCAGCATTAATACTCTGGTTGTAAAACAACTCAGACACTTCTGTGTAATTCCATGGGCTGAATCTGTCAAGAATTTCAAGCTGCAACATAGCATATATACAGCAGATGGCACCCTATAGGATCTCTAGGGAATACTTAGAGTGATCAACACTTCTGGTTGGAGAGGAAGGGAGAGAGCTGAGAGCCACTTAAGCAAAGGGTACTGTGGAAGGCTGCAATTGTGTTCCTCTGAGACACAATTTTTACTGAGATTGCGTGTTATTTTCAGTTGAAAATCAGAATCAAAAGCCTATTTAACTAGAGTGAAAAAAGGTGGTGTTACAGATTTAGTTAACATGCAGTTGCTTAGGAGTAATACAAACCTTAAAGTATCCATATGTTCACAGATGAGCTGAAGTGTTCCAGTATATACTGACTCAATTAAGTGAAAAGCAGCTATTTCTTAACTATATCATTTAACCTTATGTTTATGCTTTCAAAATAAAGCTTTCAATGCACTTATTATTTTCCAATATTGTTTTTCAAAGTAAAAGTGAATAATATAGAGGACTAGGTATATTGACATATAGAACTGACTTTTTCTATATAGACAGCAAATAAATAAATAGATCTCTTTGTATTTTTGGTTAGATGGACTTCTGTGCTGAGAAGGAGGAAATAAAGAGTATAAAAGAATGAATTTTCACAAAAGATTCCCTTCACTTACCTCAAAAACCTGTCAATATTATTTTTCATCCATGGTTTACAATAGGATTTAGCAAACTTTTCCCATCAAGTTACAAAATGTGTTAGATTTTCATTGCCATAGAGTCAGTATTTGGCCAATTCAACTATGTTGTTATAGTGAGAAAGCAGCTATATTCTTTTTTTTTTTTAAATGGATGTTGCTAGTTTCCATAAAACTTTGTTTACAAAGACAGGCAGTAGGCCAGATGTAGGATCTGACTTGGGCTGATCATCATTTATTACTTCAGTGAGATATAATAAATGTGTCATGGATAATCACTGTGCTATTAAGAGTATTAGTTTTAGGAGTCAGAACACATAGTCTAAATTCTATTCCATTACTAGCTAAATGATCCTAGGGAAGTTTTTAAATTTCATGCCTTTGTTTTCAGATCAGTTAAATGGGGATAAGAATATGAACATATCACTTAGATTTCTTGAGACCATTAAATGTGTTAATATATTTAAAATTCAAGGAACAGAGTTGAATACTTAGCCAATGCTCAGTTTGTATTCATGTGGTAATATCGGTGTGGGAAGTCTAAGAGCCACCAGTGAAAGAGCCCATGAGAGTATTGTAGGCATGGAAAGCCAAGATACCATGGAAAAGGAAAAAAGACCTAAATGAAAGATCTCTGTGAGTGAGATCCCAGTGGAAAGAACAGGGCCATCAAAGAAGGAGGTACCTTTCTCTGAAGGGAGGAGAGAACTTCCACTTTGACTATGACCCTATCAGAATAAGATCAAAGTCAGCGAACTCTAAAGGCTTCCATAGCCCTGGCAACTCATGACTAGAGCCTAGGGAGATTACTGACACCATGAACAGGAGTGTCAAATTGTTAAGTCAGCAACAGAAGTCACTGTGTACTTACATCCCATGTGAGATCTGTCCTTAATGTGTTGTCTAATGTGCAGTGATGCTATAACTAGTACTGAAACAGTATTTTTACACTTTGTGTTTCTGCGTGGGTACAAACTGATGAGATCTTTACTAATTATACACAGAATCGATCTTCTGTATATAAAGATAATTGGAAATGAAAAAAAAGCAAACCTGGTGTTAAATTGGAAATGACATGGAAAATTAATTAAAAAAATATTATGTAGGATCTCTGTCTTTAATGTGCTGTACACTCTTATTTAATGCTATAACTAGTACTCCAACAGTATTTTTTTTTCACTTTGTGTTGCTATATGGGGGCAAACTGTTGAAATCGTTACCTAATATATACTAAACTGATCTTCTGTATATAAAGAGAATTGAAAATGAATCATGATGTGATTGGAAGGGGAGAGGGAGCAGGAAAGGGGAGGGTTGTGGGTGGGAGGGAAGTTTTGGGAGGGGGAAGCCATTGTAACCCATAAGCTGTACTTTGGAAATTTATATTCATTAAATAAAAGTAAAAAAAAAAAAAAAAAAAAAAAAAAGAAATCAAGGGCTTCAATTTGCCATTAGATAAGACTGAATTCAAGTTTTAGATCTCATACACTTTAGCAATACTATTTTATTCAGTTTTTTTGATGTAACTTAAGTTTCCTCATGTATAATAATGAGATGAAAGTTCTTATAAATTTTATTGGGAAAATTAGATTTAATATGTGTTTTACAATGGCAAGGTCCAAACAAATGTCAGTTCTCAACTCTCTGCTACCACTTCTCTACACAAAATCTTGCCCTGACATTAGTTCCAAACTTGTTGCCCAGATTGGGATTTGATTATTTGCTTGATAGCATATCTACAATTCTTACTTCTTTAAAACTGATCCTGTGTTTTGGTATCACAATTCCTTTCATGCTTCAGAGCCAAAGTTTGACTGTTGGGCCCCACATTTTTTGCAGAATTTCTTCTGCTGGTTCACAGAACTCCTAAATACTTTCTGTTCACTGATTGATCAAATTGCATGTTTTTATCATAAAATTGGGTTAGGATATCAGTAAATAAGGATTACTCATGTGTCCTAATTTATCTCCTAAATTTATATTGTAAAATCTTTTCAAAATTTTATATTTAAAAACTATTCATAAATATATGCCAAAATAATAGTTTCTTCTAAAATGCTTTTTTTTTTACAAGGAATTCTATGTTATAGAAATAACATTCTTAGCTTCCATTCACACTCAGATGCAAAAAATTTTAATTCATCTACTTCTTCCCCCCAAAAGTTTTGCTTTTCCTCTAATCCATATGTGCTAGTTTGCAAAGTGATACTTCCTCCATAAATGGAGTGACTTACCACTTGTGACTTAAAATATTATTTTAATCATATATTATCTGGTGAAATTTAATTTTAACTCACTGTATTCTTAATTATGATTTTTTTTTTATTTAGGACTTTGTGAAAAGCTGATGGTACCATAATGAGAGTTTTTTAAAATTAATATTTGTTAACTCCTGGCCAAGGTTTAATACCTTGGTTATATGGTTATAATGGTTATAAAATTTTACATTGGTAACATTGTTACCAGAGAAATTGTAGGGTTCTTGTCTTTCTGCTAGAAAGAATTCAGGCGTGAGACAGAGAGTAGTGGGAGGTAAAATAGCAAGGTTTATTAGGAAGGGACATCTGTAAGGAAGGATGGGCACCTCTCCAGACAGAGCCTGAGAGACTGGGGAGGAGGAAGGAGGGAGGTTACATGTTGAGTGGAGAGATTACACCTGACCGGGCCAGGCGGGCGGCTCAGCAAAGATGCAGAGTTGAGCACACAGTCCAGTTGAGGCTGGGGGTTTTTAATGAGATGTGTCTTGCTTCCCCACCTCTGCTCCTCTTGGAACAAAGGGCTTTTTGGATGTAAATAGAAAAACTTCTCTTGAAGGTCTGAAACAAAGGACTTTATGGATGCAAATATTATCAGACTGGAGGAAGGGAGCAGGGTGTTTGAGATGCAGATACTAGGCTGCACCTGGGAGATTGTGGAAGACTGCCAGGCAGAGGGGTGGGGACCTCCACCTGGCAGGTTATCAGGTAGAAGGGGGCAGGGCAGTATTCGAGGACCAGGCTGCCCCTGAAACATTATCAGGATGACTTTGAGATGCAGATGCATATGCTGAACATAGATGTCTTCTCTTTAGGCCTGTTACACACACATAAGCTCATAACTGACTTCCTACCTAACAACATGTCATCTAATTGAGTATCTACTGGAAATTCTGTGTCCCAATATTATCTATTACTTTTGAAATCTAAGGCTATTTTGAACCAATGTCTGATTTTCAAGTATTAGAAGGCTTGCACGGCTGGCACCGTGGCTCAACAGGTTAATCCTCTGCCTTGCGGCGCCGGCACACCGGGTTCTAGTCCCGGTCGGGCCGCCGGATTCTGTCCTGGTTGCCCCTCTTCCAGGCCAGCTCTTTGCTATGGCCCAGGATTGCAGTGGAGGATGGCCCAAGTACTTGGGCCCTGCACCCGCATAGGAGACCAGGAGAAGCACCTGGCTCCTGCCTTCGGATCAGTGCAGTGCGCTGGCCGTAGGGCGCCGGCCACGGTGGCCATTGGAGGGTGAACCAATGGCAAAGGAAGACTTTTCTCTCTGTCTCTCTCTCTCACTGTCCACTCTGCCTGTCAAAAAAAAAAAAAAAAAAAAAAGAAGAAGAAGTTCCACAATTGCTACTCATTCTTGAAAAAAACATGTATTTTATCTAAGTACTTTACAAATTTCCTTCTCTGGGGAAGTGTCAAATTTTAACTACCCCTGGAATAGAAAATTGCGAACTGTAATTTTTTTTTGGATTGTTTCTTCTGGACATTTCTCTTTACTTGGTTGACATCCAAGATTACCCATCTTATTGGAAATTATTTAATATCTACCAAAGCTATATTTTTTCCATCAGTAAACCTTAGAAGATGAAACATTTTTTATAGCAAATGCTGCTAAGAAAGCAGCTAATATTGCCATGGATGGCATTGATTTTAGAGGGAAATTTCTGCAGATAATACCTACATCTCTGTCTATCCAGAAAACTTAGGACTTTTTGTTGAAAACTAATTATATGGTACAGTTATTCAAGTGTGCATTTGAAAATATTGTTACATTAGGAAATGGAAGATACTCTTTGCTGCCTGGTGTGCATGAATATGTGTGTGTCTGTGTGTGTGTGTGTGTGTGTGAGTGTATCTGTGTATGTAGTCACACACACAAGTGCCTATGTAGATTGGGATTGCTGAATGTATGTATTGATATTTGTTGGGGTTGATTGGCAAAAGTGGGAAACCCTTTAAAAACATCCAAATAAACAACCTACTTAAAAGTATCGGTGTCTATTTGCTTCCCCCCATTAGAGCAGATTTTATCCTATGAAAATATCCACCCAACCTTGCAGAAAAGTAATGAATTGCCTACACCAGGATATATGTTTGCAGTCACAAATTTGCTTCTGTGCCATGTCTTGAGTATCCTAATTGTCAGCTTTCTTAAATGCTTTTCTTCACTGTGTTCACCTAATTTACTGTTCCTGTCTGATTCTAGGCTTTGACTTTCACCTTGGTTTCCTGTGCAGATTTAATTTCTCCCTCTTAGCAGTAAAGCAATGGATAGATAATTTTTAATGGAGAAACTAGATAGAATAACATGCTTAAGATAATTTATACAGTTTTTAAAGATATATTTATTATATTTGAAAGGCAGAGTTACAGAGAGGCTGAGGCAGAGAGAGAGTCTTCCCTCTGCAGGTTCACTCCCCAGATGGCTACAACAGCCGGAGCTGCGCTGATCCCAAGCCAGGAGACAGGAGCTTCTTCCAGGTTTCCCATAAGGGTGACCTTGGACTTCGGCCGTCTTCCACTGCATTCCCAGGCAGGGAGCTGGATCTGAAGTGGAGCAGCTGGGACTCGAACCCAAACAGGCACCCATATGGGATGTCGGCACTGTAGGTGGTGGCTTTACCCACCACGCCACAGCACTGGCCCCTATATAGTGTTTTAATCTTGATTCCATTTCTAAAGGGGATTTTTTTTCTCATTCACTATGTGCTTAGTTTTAGGGGCCTCCTAAAGGTTTATAATTAGGCTATTTCATGCATTTATTTTATAAGCCCCTTACTATAGTCATACATTTAAATTTAGTAAAGGCTCACAGTGTACTTTTCCATTTATCAACAAATTTTCCTTGAATATAATTTCTGAGGCTACAAAAACAAAAGAAGGGACAGAGGGAGGGTGAGAGGTAGGGAAAGGACTTACTTTCAAGAAATAATTGTACAAAGTTCATATATTCAGAAAATAAAGCCAAAATTAAAGCCTGAAATTTCTTTGTGATTAAGAGCTAGTACAAGAGACATGTCTTGAAAAAAGCAGTTGTCAAGGGATGACTTCTGTCTCTCCAAAATTTGTATGTTAAAGTCCTAATCCCCAGTGTGGCTGGATAGAACTTTAAAGAGATTGTTAAGGTTAAATGGGATCATAAGGATGGGGTCCTAATCCAATATGATCAATGTCCCTGTAAGAAGAAAGGGCCAAGTGAGAGAGCATGGGCTTTACTGGCTGAACTCCTATGGAGTATGAAATCAGGTGAGTTCCAAGCCAAGTACATAAGAGCAGAGACAATTCCCAAATGAGCAGAGCAGCTACACTCTTCCCACATACAGAAATGTCCTCCACTTTCAATCCCTGAGAATGTAAACTGTCCAAATAAGAGCAAAGCTGTGGCCTCTGATTCCATATGGAGAAAGGCACTGATTACCATCTGGTCTGGGTGGTTGAAAGGAAAACTTGCTGGGAAGGCTGACCTCCAGGGGCAAAGAGACTGAGTTCTTAGCATCTGTGGACAAGGAACAGCAAATGCAGATTGTGGATCTGAACAGAAAGGGTGAAAATTCAGTGACTTTAGTAGTTCTGGGTTGGGATTCCTATGAGAAAGACATGAAAAAATGGGTTGTTAGAAGGAGCTGTGTTTGGCCCGTGCCGTGGCTCACTAGGCTAATCCTCCACCTGCGGCACCGGCACCCCGGGTTCTAGTCCCGGTCAGGGCACTGGATTCTGTCCCGGTTGCTCCTCTTCCAGTCCAGCTCTCTGCTGTGGCCTGGGAAGGCAGTGGAAGATGGCCCAGGTCCTTGGGTCCTGCACTCCCATGGGAGACCAGGAGGAAGCACTTGGCTCCTGGCTTCAGATCCGTGCAGTGCGCTGGCTGCAGTGCGCTGGCTGGGGGGTGAACCAACGGAAAGAGGAAGACCTTTCTCTCTGTCTCTCTCTCTCTCACTGTCCACTCTGTCTGTCAAAAATTTTTTTTAAAAATTTAAAAAAAAGAGAAGGAGCTGTGTTTGAGGTAGAAAATGGCCCCTCCTTGTGAAGGAGGTGAGAAGCTATGGATTTTCTTCTCAAATGGTGCAAAGTAGAAGAGAGCATACGTGAATGGTATTACACCTCAAGGCAAGGCAATGAAAGCAGACATCTTTGATTGAAGTGTATGGGGAGGATGTAGAAGAAATAGTTGAAAGGGTGAAGACATGGAGAAGCCATGACATGTTCCTGAGATGGGTAAAGCCCCTGATGGGCTCCATGACAAACAGAAGATATAATTTAAGAGAGAAAATGGCCAGTTTGAATCTGCTGCCCCCACCTTCCCCAAGTTGTGGAGATGAAGAAAGGAAGCATTGCCTATGGTTTTATCTGAGGCATGCCCTGAACAGAAAGGTCAAATTATCAAGAACATAGATTCTGGAAGTCCTGCAGGAGTGGCTGGCTTGAAGGACCATAACCTGGTATTTACTATCAAGAGTGAAAGCCTCTGTCATGACAGTGTGATATGATCAATTAAGAGAGGTTGATTTCAGACTTCTCTGTTAGTGGTAAGCAAACAGATGAACCACCTTAACTTGGCTGATTTTTCTACATTTTTCTACTATCATGGCCAAGAATTGCCAGTAGTTCTAGCAAGAAGGTTCTAGCTCCTCTGGCATTCTCAGATGCTACAGAGGAAGCAAACAATTATAAGAATAAATTCTGGTGACTAAAGGCAAAATTAGCTATAGCTTTTACTTAATTGTGTTTTGTGGTCCACCAGGCTCATTCAGAGGAACACAAAGTCAGTCCTGCTTACTCATCTGGGCTGAAGGATGAGGGTATTCTCATCCAAATGAATGAGAGGAATGTGCTGAATGAACTCTAGGAGAAGGTGCTAGAAAGAAGCCATAGCCTTGGAGAAAACGTCACTCTATTAATCCATGGAAAGGAGGCCTGTGACTATTTCCAAGCTGAGAAAAACTATTGTTTCCATCATGGTTGATCAACTGAATGCCCCTGCCCTCCAGATTCCAAAACAGGAATACTGGCAGAATCAGCACACAGCTCACGCCTGGCAGAAGGATGAGCCCACAGGATAGCCTCACATTCTTCTTCCAGTTCTGAAAATACAGATGTGATGAGAAAAGTCATGGCTTTGATTGACAGCTGTTTATGGGTATTTAACAACACTGCTTTCTTCAGGAACGAGGTGGCACTTGTTTACTGTCAGGGAAGAACCCCTCTAGAAACCATTGTCATGTACGATTGTCTTCTGCTGTCAGTCTTCCTAGGAGCTACTATTGCACACTGCATATTTGTGGTTAACTTAGAGAGAGCTGAGGCAGGAGCCAAATTCCTTTCAAGTGTTCTCTTCCAACCTTCCACATAGCTGCATTTCTCTGTATGATGATATCTTTTATTTCTGTCAACTCCTTTGACACCAAAGATGATTCTTTGTATCTGTATCTGTATATATGAGAGCTGCTAATTACAGTATCTGAGCATATAAACTTATTAAAATTATGATTTTATAACAGTATAGCTGTTGCTAGAATAAATACCTTAAATGTCTATTTTTAAAAGAAGATTTATTTATTGATTTGTTGATTTATTTGAAAGGCAGAGTGACAGGCAGAGGCAGAGAGACAGAGAGAGAGGAAATCTTCCATTTGCTGGTTCACTCCCCAAATGGCCACAACGGCCAGAGCTGGGCCAATCCATAGCCAGGAGCTAGGAGCTTCCTCCATGTCTCCTGTGTGGTGTAGGGGCCCAAGGACTTGGGCCATCTACTGCTTTTCCTATATCTGAGAACTGGACTGGGAGTGGAGCAGCTGGGTCTCAAACCGGCGCACCTATGGGATGCCAGCACTGCAGGCAGTGGCATTACCTACTACACCACAGTTCTGGCCCCTAAAAATGTCTTTGAGTATGCATGAAACTGTCCTAGTTGCTGGTATAACCTTAATTGTGCTTTAATTTTGTATGAACTTTTAAAAAAGGCCTTATGGGGACACAGTGAGTAGGCAGCCCTATGCAAGCCAAGAAAGAGCCTTCACCGTGATCTAAACCTACTGATGCTTTCGTCTTGGACTTCCCAGTCTCTAGAACTATAAAAAATACATGCCTGTTGATTAAGCCACCAGTGTATGGTATTTTGTTATAGCAGCCCATATGGTTATATTGCTGAAAATAAAGGGTTAAGAGAGTAAGAAAAGGTGAAGATTATTTATTTCTTAAATTAAAAAAAAGAAGATTGCCATGTTTTCTGCAATGAGGCTCATCATCATCATAATAACAATAATTAGATTGCAAATGAGAGCCTTCATTTTAAGAAGGAGCATGTTAAGATAATGTTAGATAGTTTGCATGCAAGACTTTCAGTCTTTGGATAAAATTTATGATGAAGAAAACAAGGTGATGAATAGAAACAAGTCATTGGAAAACAAGCAAGCAAGCAAACAAACAAAAAGTCTTGATTGTAGACATGAAGTAAGGGGAGATAGTTGATAGTAAAAAGATCATATGTGTTCCATTCTGCTCAACTGCTGATTTTTCTTCTTACTTTCCTAAGGATTTATTTATTTATTTGGAAGTTAAAGTTAGAAAGAGAGAGGAAGAGAAAGAGAGATCTTCCATTCGCTGTTCACTCCCCAGATGACCTTCATGGCCAGGGCCAAAGCCGGGAGCCAGGAATTTCATCCAGATCTCCCACATGGGTGGCAGGGGCCCAAACACTTGGGCCACATTCCACTGCTTTTTCCAGCTGGATGAGAAGTGGAGCCATGGGGACATGAACTGGCACCCATATGGGATGCCAACATTGCAGGCAGTGGCTTTACCTACTATACCACAACTCTTTCCCTGATTTCTTTTCTTAAATACCACTTTGAACCTACCATGTTAGTGGATACTGATTCCTAATATAAATTTTCTTCTTTGCATATATATAGTCTGTTTGTTTTTTTTTTTTTTTTTTGACAGGCAGAGTGGACAGTGAGAGAGAGACAGAGAGAAAGGTCTTCCTTTTTGCTGTTGGTTCACCCTCCAATGGCCGCCGCGGTAGGCGCGCTGCAGCCAGCGCACCACGCTGATCCAATGGCAGGAGCCAGGTGCTTCTCCTGGTCTCCCATGGGGTGCAGGGCCCAAGCACTTGGACCATCCTCCACTGCACTCCCTGGCCACAGCAGAGAGCTGGCCTGGAAGAGGGGCAACCGGGACAGGATCGGTGCCCCAACTGGGACTAGAACCCGGTGTGCCGGCGCCGCAAGGTGGAGGATTAGCCTGCTGAGCCGCGGCGCCGGCCTATAGTCTGTTTTTAACCAAAATTTTTCTATATATCAAGACTTAAAACTGAGGCCTCACTTTGACACTGCTTTCCTGTTAGCACCTTATTACCAAGTCTTTCTCTCTCTAAAATATTCCTTTCTAGCTCATCTTGTGCACTCCATTTCTGTAACCAATGCTTTTGTTCAGATTTTCATTGCTTTATACTTATGAAAATAATTATGGTCTCATAACCAAGAAGCAGATTTGTAGTGTTTAAGAGGATAAACTATCAAGTCAATCCATATTTTGGATAGAGTCCCTTCTCAACATTTGCATACCAAATGCCTTCAGGAAATTATTTAATGTCATCAAATCTGTTTTCTCATCCGTAGAATGAAGAGTTGAAAAATAATACGCAGGAAAGACTAATTACCACATATTAAGAGAGAGGGGAAAATAGCTATTATTTTTCTTCTTTCTCCTCATAATCTACCCGTAGCTCTGTTATCATGCTACTTTTCTTCAAAAACATCCAACAACTGCCTGTTTCGTAGAAAATGGAGTCCATGTTCAGCCACGTCTCCCAGTGAATGTCTCTGTTGTGCTGTGGTCAATGTGCCCTTTTCATGTTTGTCTACATATGTCATGCTTATTTCTTACTGAAAACTCTTGAACATTTTATTTCCTATGACGTGGCATGTCCTGCTCACCTACTATGCCTGTGTATATGCTTACCTTTAAATTTGACCTTTTTAATAAGCCTTCCTGAATGGTCTTGTTGTCTCTTCAGTGCACTTAATCACCCACATAGCTGCACTGTTATTTTATGTTTAAGATCCATGCATGTGTTCTCAGATGGGAAACATATCTTTGTTTTCTTTGATTTTCATCAACACTAGCATGATCATGGTTAGAAAGTTAGAGGAGAGTGACCAAAAATCCCCAGGGTATGAAGAGAGTGTATGGATGTTACAGAGAGAAAAAAGACAATTTTATTTTCTGAATGAGTGTCTTAAATTTTATTTTTATATTTATATTTATATTCAATAAACAGGTGTTTATTGAATTTTTTTTCATTAAGTCCTTATTTCTGGATTTTGTAAGATAAAGGATATAGTAGTCATTCATTTCTGAATTTTCTTTTTCTGCTTTAATTTATTTATTTGAGAGACAGGGAGAGACACAAAACAGAGAGCTCCCATTTGCTCGTTCACTTCTCAAATCCCCATGACGGCCAGGACTGGACTGAGCCAAAGCCAGGAACTGGGAACTCCATCTGTCTCTCCCATGTGGGAGGCAAAAACTCAGTTACTTGAGCCAACATGATTGCCTCCCTGGGTCTGCATTAGTGAGAAGCTGGAGTCAGGAGCAGGAGCTGGAGTCAGAGGCAGGTACCAAACCCAGGCACTCTGGTAGGCGATGTGGGCATCTTAACTGGTGTCATCACTGCCACAGCAAACACTCTCCCTTGAATATAATTTTTTTAAGATTTGTTTTAGCCCTGTTTTAATTTTAAAAAGAAAATAATAGTTTGAAGCCTTAATAAGCATAATGACAAAAGTAAATTGAAACACACATGTGTGAATACAGATCAAGTACTAAAGTGTTAATGTTGCATACTAATTTAAACATTGTTAAAATTGAAGTGAAATTGACATAGAAACCACTACACTAATTGACCTAAATGTAATATAAATGTATGTGTGTTAGAAACATGATAAAATAGAAATGAAAATAAAATCATTGTCATTGTCTTTTTATATAGACACACGTCATATTGTAAAGTCTGGATGCATGTTTGGATGAAGAAATTGTTGGAGAATAATTCTCTGTGTTATTTGTTATGAAATCTCTTCTTATAGACTGCTTTCCAAAGACTAGTTTGGAAAATAGAGAGAGTGTCTCCCACAAGATAGTGGGAAAATTCTAAAGATAATTTTATTAAATGAGTAGATTTTAGCTGCTTTTGTAACAAATAAAGCATGTGAAATAGTAGATACATTAATTTGCTCTACTATAATACTCTATTATAATAACGATTTTTCTGTACATATATCTCATAACTTCATGTTGTAAACTTCAAATATATACAATTAAAACCATTTAATGGGGCTGGTACTGTGGTGCAGTGGGTTAAATCCCCTACCTGCAGTCCCGGCATCCTATATGGACACCAGTTCGAGCTTGGCTGCTCCACTTTTTGTCCAGCTCTCTGCTCCTGTGCCTGGGAAAGCAGTAGAGGATGGTCCCATTCCTTGGGCCTCTAAATCCACTTGGGAGACCCAGAAGAAGCTCCTGGATTTGGATGGGCTCAGCTCTGGCCATTGCAGCCATTTGGGGAGTGAAGCAGCAAATAGAAGACCTCTCTCTCTCTCTCTGTCTCTACCTCTCTCTGTAATTAGGTCTTTCAATAAATAATATAAATCTTAAAAATTTGTAAATATTTCAAAATTCTTAAAATTATATACTTATTTATTTGAAAGGAAGAATTATAGAGAGATATTAGTATATCAAATTTGTGTCAATGCTTTTCTGCTAAAATATGATTATGTTTGCATGTATTACAAGTATTTCAACTCACATATATTTCTTGTCAACAATATACTTTATTTATTAAACATATATTTGGTGGAATTAATTTTGCTTTGAAATCACAATTATTAAGAGTTTTACATATGCTTGTTTTTATTTATTAATGGCAATAGATTATATTCTCTTAAAAGAAAGTTAGTATACAGTAATGCTTGTAGAATTATCCCATTTTTATTTAAAAAAATAGGTGTACATTTTTATGTTCTTCAGATTCATATTTGAAGAAGACTGGACATAAATCTGGTATCATATATTACATGAAAAAGATTAGGTCAGGAAGTAAAGAAAGGTAGTTGATTTTTTTTCCTGTATTCAATTTCATGCCTATATATATAAATATATTTTCAATTGCAATGTGGTTTTGTGCTATATAAGCATGCCAATAAAGTAATTTAACTTTTTTGTTTTTATCAATGTTTTTTAAAAAGATTAATTTGAAAGACAGACAGAAAAAGTGAGTCAGAAAGAAAGAGAACTCCCATCTGCTTTGATTCACTCCTCAAGGTCGATGATCAGAGCTGTGCCAAGCCAGGAACCTGGAACTCCATCCTGGTCTCCTGCATAGGTGGCAGGGACTCAGGTACTGAGCCGTTGTCCCTTGTCTTTTCAGGTGCATTAGCAGGGGAGTGGATTAGAAGTGGAGCAGCTGGGACTGTTACGGGATGCCAGCCCTGTTTAATCATCTTTCAAAAAGGTGTATTTATTTGAAGGGCAGGGATGGAAAGAGAGCAAGTAAGCTGTTTTAATAAGGAAATATTAACTTGGAAGACCGTGGAGGCTCTCAACTTTTGTTTCTTTTATGGTTAAAATTGAAGTCAGATTATGTAAGTTAACTTGGATGTTTTATTTAAGAATATTTAGTCATTTTCAAAGGGTTAATATTTAGGGTAGTTTAACCAACAGAATAACACAACTGTATTGTAGGAAAAGAATTCTCAATACTTGAGTAGTTGATGTTTTTGAATTTTTTAATTTCATGTCACTTTACATTTTCTAATTATTTTGTTTATATTTTTCTTATGTAGTAAACATATTTTGAATGTTTGACACCATTTTAAATTAAAATATTTAAATTCAAAATGTGTATCACTCATGTCTCTATTAATTTTATTTGCATAGTACTTTAAATTTTTGTAAATCTGCCCATATATCTTTTCTTTCATAGTAGTTGGCTTTCTAAACATTTTTCCAATAATTAATTTATTCATGCATTCAAACCTATTTATTTAGCTCTTGTTGTATGCCTAACCCTCTCTCAGTTTGTTAAAACATGTATTAGTTACATCTCTCTAACTGAAAGAGACACTCTTTTTGTAAATTTTTTTGGAAACTTATTGTCATATAGCTCTAGAAAGTGTGATTTCAGATATGTTATTTTTACCTGAAATAAAAGGATATTGGCAAAATCATAGATTTCACTGGATGTAGGGGAAGAGAAGGAAGCTAAGGATTGAGATTCAGTTTTGTTTTCTGAAATTTTCATTTCAATAGATAAATAAGGTTTTATTATAAAATATCATCAAATGACTTTTGAATATTTAAATTTGGGCTTCTCTGGCAATTGTATTTTGAAATGAGTTGGATTTGATATGCAATTATATCACTATAGAAACAAAAATGTGTGTGATCCTTTGCCTTGTGGTTTTTGACAGTGTAACTGTAGGAATTTTAGTCTTAAATTTCCCATGTCAGATCTTTCAGATTCAATGAAGAATTTAATGATTCTCTGCTTATCTGAGTTCTAGATGGTTACTCATAACAAAGTTTTATAATAGGATTCTCATCTTCCTTATCATTTTACCTTTTTTTTTTTTTTATTTTTGGACAGGCAGATTTAGACAGTGAGAGAGAGAGAGAGGCAGAGAGAAAGGTCTTCCTTTTCTGTTGGTTCACCCCCCAAATGGCTGCCACGACCAGTGCGCTGCGGCCGGCTGGCGCAATGTGCCAATCCGAAGCTTGGAGCCAGGTGCTTCCTCCTGGTCTCCCATACAGGTGCAGGGCCAAAGCACTTGGGCCATCCTCCACTGCACTCCCTGGCCACAGCAGAGAGCTGGCCTGGAAGAGGGGCAACCGGGACAGGATCGGTGCCCCAACCGGGACTAGAACCCGGTGTGCCGGCGCCGCAAGGCGGAGGATTAGCCTAGTGAGCCGCAGCGCGGGCCAGCAGGTCCTTTTAAAGGCATAGAAAGCCAAGACACTGTGGCAAAAAAAAATTACTTAAATGAAAGATCTCTGTGAGTGAGATCCCATAGGAAAGAACGGGCCATCAAAGAAGGAGGTACCTTTCTCTGAAGGGAGGAGAGAACTTCCACTTTGACTGTGACCTTGTCTAAATAAGATCAGAGTCAGCGAACTCAAGAGGCTTCCATAGCCTTGGCAGCTCATGACAAGGGCCTCGGGTGATTACTGACGTCATAAATAAGAGTGTCAATTGTTAAATTAACAGCAGGAGTCACTGTGCACTTACTCCCCATGTAGGATCTCTGTCCTTAATGTGTTGTACTATGAGAATTAACGGTAAAACTAGTATTCAAACAGTACTTTATACTTTGTGTGTCTGTGAAGGTTGCAAACCATTGAAATCTTTATTTAGTATATACTAAGTTGATTTTCTGTATATAAAGATAATTAAAAATGAATCTTGATGAAGAATGGGATGGGAGAAGGAGTAGAGATGGGATGGTTTGTGGGTGGGAGGGTGGTTATGGGGGGGGAAAAACTTCCATAATGCAAAAGTTGTACTTCGAAATTTATATTTATTAAATAAATTTAAAAAAAAAAAGGTAAAGGAAAGGAAGTTTGAGTGGGGAACTATGTTGTCTTTCAGGGATTACAGCTGGAGGATACATTTACTTCTGTAGCTCATCGGTCCACAACAGACCAGGTTAAACCCTAGTGGTGTTCTCAGAAAGAGTTTATGTTATATGATCCTAAGGATATTCCTTCCCAGCATGTAAGCAGTTCCATAGAGTGGTCACCACAGTTCAAGAGCCTGGGTCATAAAATAGAGTCATTGCTGTCAATATTTTTTCGTAGCAGTATTAAAAGTAACTTTAAAGTTTTGAGGGTTCCAAAATATAGCTCAGATAAATGTGTATATATACGTTTGTTCAGAATTTAAATGAAATTTATGAATAGAAATATAGGATTGAATACATGGGCCCAGAGACATTATTAATCTTACATTACCTGACAGTGTTAAATATTTTTAAAAATAATATGCAATAAAATCATGACAATCAAAAGTATGCAAGAATAAACATCCTCAGAACAGATTTGAAAAATATATTGTAAGATACTACACAGCCTTTTTCATTTACTAACCTTCTGCCTCCCCAAGTGTAGAGTCATTTACTTTATTTTATTCTCCTTCACTCTCATATTGTTCTGATCACTACTTCATTTGTTGGAAGTATTGACATTCAAATTTTTGTTAAAGATTGTTCATTATTGTTGTTACTTAACAAAATAGATATTTGTTTTTCAAAATATTTATTTTATTTGTTTGTAAAGCAGTTACAGGAAAAAAGGGAGAGAGAGAGAGAGAGAGATTTTCTATCCACTGGTTCACTCCCCAAGTGATCATAACAGCTGGAGCCATACAGAAGCCAGGTGCTCAGAACTCTATCTGGGTTTCCCACTTGGGTAGCAGGGGCCCAAGTAGCTGGGCCACCTCTGCTGCTTTCTCAGATGCACTAGCATGATGCTAGATCAGAAGTGTAGTATCTGAGACTTGAACCAGCACTCGTGTAGTCTGCCACCATTGCAGGCCGTGGCTTAACCTGCTGTACCACAACACTGGCCCCCCAACAAAACAGATATTTTAAAAACCTCTTGGAATATCTAAGTGATGCCAGGAAAAGATCTCTGTGTCCCTGTTTGCTTGCCTCTGCATATCCAGTAAGTTTCTGAGGGATGTGTGTTAAAACCTTGAACTGTCATTATGAATTACCTTTCTATCTTCTGTTTGTTTTGTCAGTCTTATTTTATATTTTGAGAATATATAATTGGTTAGATTTCCCCCATGTAATTATGATATATATATTTCTCTTCATCTCTATTGAAGATTCTGATTTTAAGTCTGTCTTGTCTAGTATGAATATTGGGGCACCAGTTTTTGTTGATTAGTATTTGCATGGCTTATATTTTCTTTGATTCGTAGTATTTCTGCATTCTTAGATTTTACATGTCCCTAATAAACACAGTGTAGTTGTTTTTTTTTTTTAATCCTAAACCCTAGATTTAAAACCCTTTTTCTCTGTTAATTGGAACCTGTGTTTTCTTTATATTTGAAGTAACTACTGTAATATTTAAATTGAAATATATGTTCTTAATTTTGTTTTCTATTTGTCCCACTGGTTCCGTACTCCTTTTTGTTTCCCATTGGATTAGTTATTTTTTAATTATTCCATTTTCTCTTTTATTACTTTGTTAGTTATGTAATTTTGAAAGCTGTATTCTTTTACTGGTTATTCTAATGATGATAGTATACTTTTTGACCTGGGGAAAACCAAATTGAAATGAACAAAAGTAATTTTCTGTGTAATGCCAGGACCTTAAAACACTTACTCTTTAATACTATTTATCTCTAAGTCACATATTTAATCATGTATTTTGATTTTATACATATATACTCATAATATATTATCATTCTTTCCTTTCAGTATTTATTGACTTACTAAGATATTTTTCATTTTCTTTGAACCTTACACATTTTTCTATGTTTTATCGGAGATTCTGCTGTTTTTTCTTCCATGATCTTAGCCAAAAGGCCGAGTAGCGATTCTGCGTTTATCTTTTTGAAAAATTTGAGAGCGGCCAATGCTGTGGTATAGTGAGTAAAGCCACTGCCTGTAGTGCCAGCATACCATACGGGCACCGGTTTGAGACCTGGCTGCTCCACTTCCTATCCAGCTTCCTGCTAATGTGCCTGGGAAGACAACAGAGGATGGCCCAAGTGCTTGGGCCACTCCACTCTTTTGGGAGGCCTGGAGGAAGCTTCCACCTCCTGGCTTTGGTTCAGCCCAGGCTCCAGCCATTGCAGCCATCTGAGGAGTAAATCAACAGATGGAAGACCTCTGTCTCTCTCTCTCTTTCTCTTTTTCCCTGTATTTCCCCCTCTTCTTTCTGTGACTCTTTCAAACAAAATAGACAGATGTATTTTGGGGCAAGTGCTGTGGTGTAGCTGGTTAAAGCCCCAGCCTACAGCTCTGGCATCCCATGTGGGGGCTGGTTCGGGTCCCAGCTGCTCCTTTTCCGATCCAGCTCTTTGCTATGGCCTGGGAAAGCAGTGGAGGATGGCCCAAGTCCTTGGGCCCCTGCACCTGCGTAGAAGACCTGGAAGAGGCTCCTGGCTCCTGGCTTCGGATCAACTCAGCTCTGGCCGTTGTGGTCATTTGGGGAGTGAACCTGAGGAATGGAGAACCTCTCTGCCTCTCCTTCTCTCTCTGTGTAACTCTGACTTTCAAATAAATAAAATAAATATTAAAAAAACCAGATCTTTTTAAAAAATGAAAAAGCTGAGAGACAGAGAGAAAGTTAGGGGGGTGGTACAGAGAACACACCCTGGTTAACTAGTTCATTCACCAGATCCCCAACAGTTGCCATCATCACTGCCTATCAGGGTCTGCATTAGCAAAAAAATTGAATGGAACATGGACATCATTTTATTTTTTTTTTTATTGTTGCTAAGATTTACTTGTTTGTTTGAAAGGGAGAGTTACAGAGAAAGAGAGAGAGAGGCATTCTGTCTACTCTTTCAATCCCTGAATGGCTGCAATGGCCAGGGCTGGGCCAGGCCAAAGCCTGGCGCTTCATCCGGGTCTCCCATGTGGGTGGCAATGACTCATATACATGGGCCATCTTCTGCTGTTTTCCCAGGTGCATACTTGAGTATCTTCTGCTGCTTTTCCCAGGCACATTAACTGGCTAGGAAATAGAGCAGCTGAGACTCAAACTGACTCCCCCATGGAAGGCAAGTGCTGCAGGATGTGGCTTAACTCAGTGCACCACAGCACTGGCGCCTACGTGGGTATCTTAACCAGTGTCTTAACTTCTGTGCCACCTGCCATGGGATTATGTAAATCTGAAAAATTTTCTTAATATTTGTTTTAATGTGGCTGTACTAGTGATTAACTCCTCAGTCTTAGTCTCTCTTTCATTCTTTGCCTTTCAAAAAAAATACCTGTTTCAATTTCATTTTAAAAACTACATAAATAAATTAAAAAAACTAAATTTTTTGTGATTATAGTTATTTTTATTTCTAGCATCTGCATTTTCTGGCTTCCATTCTAACCAGATTCTTATTGTTGCTTTTGGAAGCTCATCTGTTTTTCTCTGGCTGCTTTTAATATTTATTTTTCTTGGCTTTTAGTAGTTTTTGGATGTTTGCATAGAATTTTGTTTATCCTTCTTGTAATTCAAATCTGTGTTTAGATCACTTCCTTCAGCTTTAAAATAATCTGATCCCGGGGCCAGCACTGTGGCACAGTAGGTTAACACCCTGGCCTGAATTGCTGGCATCCCATCTGGGCACCGGTTTGAGACCCGGCTGCTCCACTTGCAATCCAGCTCTCTGCTATTGTCTGGGAAAGCAGTAGAAGATGGCCCAAGTCCTTGGTCCCCTGTTCCCACATGGGAGACCCAGAAGAAGCTCCTGGCTCCTAGCTTCGGATCGGCGCAGCTCAGGCCATTGCGGCCAATTGGGGAGTGAACCAGTGGATGGAAGACCTCTCTCTCTCTCTTTCTCTCTCTCTCTCTCTCTGCCTCTCCTCTCTCTGCGTAACTCTTTCAAATAAATAAATAAATCTTAAAAAATAATCTGATCCAATATATCCTTTTTAAAATTCATATTTTATTTATTTGGAAGATAGAGAGACAGAGGCAGAGAGAAAGAGAAAAAGAAGTCTTCCATCCACTGGTTCACTCCCCCAGTGGCTGCAGTGTCTGGAGTTAGAAGCCTCTTCTGGGTCTCCCATGTAGGTGCAGAGGACCAAGGACTGAGGCCATCCTCCACTGCTTTCCCAGCACCCATATGGGATGCCAGCACTGCAGGCAGCAGCTTTACCCGCTATGCCACACTGCTGGCCCCATCCAATATCTCTTTAAACTTTGTTTCGACATATACACTCTCTCTTTTCATGTTTTTACTTGTGTGACTTCAGTTACATATACAAGGACTTTAAAAGGTTATGGAACACTGAATTAAAAGATAAGTTCATTTTGGTGCAAAAATTGAAATTCATGCAGATTCTCTTCATCCATGCTTTCCATGAACTTTTTGAAGACCCTGTATATATTGATGTTTTACCATATCGTATGTCTCATATTTTGCCTATATTGGCATTGTTTATTCTCTCCATGTTTCATTCTGATTATTTTCATCTGACCCATACTTCACTCCATTCATTTTTTCTTTAGCTGTCTTTAGTGTACTGCTAAACCCATAAGATTTAAATTTCTTTTTTTGTTGTTTTTTTTTGTTTTTTTTTTTTTTTAATTTTTGACAGGCAGAGTGGACAGTGAGAGAGAGAGAGACACAGAGAGAAAGGTCTTCCTTTGCCGTTGGTTCACCCTCTAATGGCCGCCGCGGTAGCGTGCTGCGGCCGGCACACCGCGCTGTTCCGATGGCAGGAGCCAGGTGCTTATCCTGGTCTCCCATGGGGTGCAGAGCCCAAACACTTGGGCCATCCTCCACTGCACTCCCTGGCCACAGCAGAGAGCTGGCCTGGAAGAGGGGCAACCGGGACAGGATCGGTGCCCCGACCGGGACTAGAACCCGGTGTGCCGGCGCCGCAAGGCGGAGGATTAGCCTGTTGAGCCACGGCGCCGGCCAGATTTAAATTTCCATTACTATATGTTTCAATTACTATATGCTGTATGTCCTGGTCTGTTTAATTTTATATCATATTGTTCTCTGTTGACATTTTCCAATTTGTCATATAATTGTTTGACCATATTAATTACAATTATGTTAACTCATGTGTTAGAACTCTACCCCCGGATCTCCTGTGGGCGTGTTTATATCATCTGGCTTTTTCCTTGTTATTGATTTGGTTCTGTCTCCTGGCAATTTGAAGTGCTGCAGAAAGGACTTTCCTTCCCAAGTAAGATTTAAGGATTTCATCTCAATTCCATCAGAGACTGGAGTGATTTCAAGATAAACATCAATGGTTGGGAAGTTAGCAGGGCTCCAGTGGAAGGAAAAAAGAAGCTCCTGGGACCTCTCCCCAGTGGGAGACTGGATTCCAATGCTGTCATTTTAACCCATCGACACTGGGGACAGATCTGCCTGAGATCTTCCATTCTTAAGCCAGGTGTTTAGCCAAGTGGTGAAATATCAATTAATACTTCCACCTCAGAGTGCCTGGGTATGAGGCCCAGCGTGAGCTCTTGACTCCAGCTTCCTGTGGCAGTGGTGATGATTCAAGTACTTGGATTTGAGCCACGTGCAAGACCTGAATTGAATTCCAAGCTTCTGGCTGTGGCCCTGGCCCTGCCCTAGGTATCACAGGCATTTGAGGAGTGACCCAGTTGATGGGAGATCTTTCTCCATGCCTATCTATCTCTTTGCTTCTCAAATAAATAAATGAAAACAAACAAAAAT
Organism: Lepus europaeus; assembly: GCF_033115175.1. NCBI lineage: Eukaryota > Metazoa > Chordata > Mammalia > Lagomorpha > Leporidae > Lepus > Lepus europaeus. The sequence goes on along the minus strand of NC_084834.1, from coordinate 86,906,623 downwards.
GGTCTCTCATAATCAACCACTTACTTATCTCTGCTCAGCTTTTCAAGGTTTGCTTCCAAATTGGCAAGTGACCCTATGGATATAAACAGAATCAGATGTCCTGTCTACCTTTCTGGGATCCTGTTTTTATTCTGGAATCTTGACTTCAGTTTTTAGATTTTTTAAAAAAAATACACTGGTAGCCTTCTAAAGTCTTCATATAGGCTTTTTTGGAGTTCCAACTTTTGTAGTTTTCCTTAATAAATTATTGACGTAATCCAGAGGTTAGAGAACTGTAACCTATGTGGCAAATCTGTACTCCACCAATTTAAAATTTTACTGAAATACAGAAGCATCTTTTTGCTTATGAGCTATTTATGACTGCTTTCCTGTTACAAAGACAGACTCAGAGCAGTGTTGGATGTTTGTGAGACATTGGATGGTCCATAAAGCCAAATATGCTTTCTCTCTGGCTTTTTGAAAAAAAAAAAAAAAAGAAAGAAAGAAAAAAAGGTGAAAAAGGTGAACTTTTGCTCCGATCCATCATTATCATACAAAAAGAACTATGATTTTCTATAATTTATCAGGCTGTAATCATTTTCTTATATTGAAAATTTTATAAACTACATCTAACATATAATTATTTTTCGCATGTAACAGGAATTCTGATTGTAGTTTATGTTTTTATTATCTGAATTCCTTTTTATCATTCTACTTACTGTGGTCATCTCCTATTTTTGCATTAATTGAGCAAAGTATTTTTTTTTAAATTTTGGCAACCAAACTATTTTCCATGAAATTTAATAAAAAAGATCTATTTATGTATGTATGTATGTATTTTGAAGGCAGAGTGACAGAGTGACGAGATAGGGAGACAGAAATCTTCCATCCAGTTGTTCACGTCACAGATACCTGCAAAGGCTGGGACTGGGCCAGGCAGAAGCCAAGAACCAGGAACTCCATCCTGGTCTCCCACATGAGTGGCAGGGTTCCAACTACTTGGACCAGGTCTGCTAGCTTTCCAGGTGCATTAGCAGGGAGCTAGCTCAGAAGTAGAACAGTGGGAACTTAAACCCACACTCAGGTATGAAATGCCAATGTTGCAAGTGATGGCTTAACAGTCTCTGTCACAATGCCAGCCAATAAGCAGATTATTTTTAAACAGAAGATGCTAGGAAAATTCTGTAGCCATGAAAAAAATTCCAGGAGACTAATGTGCATTGTATTATATCTGGAAGCTATACTATTTGTTTATTTAATTCAATCAAAACAAAAATTGATTTACTGAACTTTCAAATATTTAAGGAACAGATAAAGAACAGAGTAGTATATTTTGTTACCATTACCTGACTTTGGACAAACCCTCAGCTGATTATTTGTGTAGAGACTAGTGTATATTACTTTTTTTTTCTTAAGATTTATTTATTTATTTGAAAGGCAGGGTTACAGAGAGGCAGAGGCAGAGAGAGAGAGAGAGGTCTTCCATCTGCTGATTCACTCCCCAAATGGCCGCAATGGCAAGAGCTGAGCCCGTCGGAACCCTGGAGCCAGGAGCTTCTTCCAGGTCTCCTATGTGGGCACAGGGGCCCAAGGACTTGGGCCATCTGCCACTGCTTTCCCAGGCCATAGCAGAGAGCTGGATTGGAAGTGGAACAGCTGAGTCTTGAAGTAGTGCCCATCAGGGAATCCAACTCTGCAGACAGAGGCTTTACACACTACGCCACAGCACCGGCCTGAGTGTATATTACTTTCAAGCCATTAGTGTTTGCCTTTCTGAAGTTCACGATAGTATTCTTGAATTAAGAGAAAGATTTACTACTGTTTTGTGAACAATTTTATATAACTCCTCTCTAGGAATAACTTTAAAAAGACATGATAACTCAGATTGCATTTAAAGAGTTAATAAACATTAAAATATATTCACAATGGACATTTTCTTTGTGAAGACTATAATTTAGTACGGCGCCACTGAATTTGATCTTTTGCAGCATTTCATGAATTAGAAGTCTTAGAATATATGGTGCTATCTGTAGTTATATAGTTTAAATAACTAGACACCAATAGTCATATTAAAGAGCTCTCATATATAAAATGTTTGCATTATATATATATATATACATACATATTATATCTTCATCTTCATGTTCTTATTTTTCTATGTGGTTTCAAGAAAAGGTGGTATATGAAATCCTTTTATTTTGAGTTAGATTGTTACAATACTCAAAGATATGATAGCCCTTTTTTTTCAGAGCTGCAAGTAATAATGAAGGCCTACTCCTGACTTACTTTTAATAGTTGGACTGGTTGAGTCATAGCAGTTTCCTAAATGGATCCCAAGGTTAAGAATTTCTGAGATAATATTCTCTTGTTCCTTCTACTTCGCTAGTGCAACACCCTGAAGATGTCAACAAATAATTAGACAACTAACAGAAGTAATTTTATGCTAACCCTTGTGTCCCATTAAGAGCCTCAATCCTGGATGATACTTTCTGATTATGAACCTAGTTCTAGTACCAAACAGCTGTGTAACTCAGGGAAAGTAACTTTTCTCTGAGGATCAAAACTGTACCTACTTCATAAAATTAAGAGAATTGAATGAGAAATACAAGTAAAAAGAATACTAGTCACTCAGAGTTTTATCACAAACCTTTTCATTACTGCCAATGTCACCACCAGGGTACTTCCAAACTAGTTACTGTAGGCATTTACAGTTATTATTAGTATTTTTATCATGTGACTATGATTGTTCTTGTTGAAGATAGCTAAATGTTATAGTCAATATTGTATAATAAATTCTATTTCCTAAATAACCTTCTTTCTTTAGTAATTACATTTCCATAAGGACTTGTGTGGTATTAATTTCTTTTAAATTTGCTTTTGTATGTGTTTTTTAGGAAGATTTATTTATTTGAAAAGCAGAATTACAGAGAGGTAGAGGTAAAGAGAATGAGAAAGGCCTTCCATCTGCTGGTTCACTCCCCAAACAGCTGCAACAGCCATGGCTGAGTTGATCCAAAGCCAGGAGCCAGGAGCTTCCTCTGGGTCTCCTACGTGGATGCAGGGACCCAAAAGCTTGGATCATCTACTGCTTTTCCAGGCCATAGCAGGGAGCTGAATTGGAAGTAGAGTACCCATATGGGATGCTGGCACTGCAGGTGGAGACTTTGCCTGCTGTGCCACAGCGCCAGCCCCTGTATGTGTTTTATATGCCACGTATATAATGTTGACTATTCCTTTTTCTATGTTTATTTTTAATGAAAAGCTGAAAAGTGTTGGTATGCTTAAGATAATATACATTTCACTATGTATAAAATTTAGCTCCAAAAAGTAAAACAACTACAAACAAATATTGAAATCTAGTTTATGATATACTTTCTGGGATTTTTAAGAGTATCATATATGCTGCTCTCTGCTATGGCCTGGGAAAGCAGTGGAAGATGACCCAAGTCCTTGGGCCCCTGCACCCACATGGAAGACCTGGAATAAGCTCCTGGCTCCTGGCTTCAGATCGGTGCTGCTCCGGCCATTGCAGCCAATTGGGGAGTGAACCAGCAGATGGAAGACCTCTCTCCCTCTCTCTCTGCCTCTCCTCCTCCCTCTGTGTAACTCTGACTTTCAAATAAATAAATAAATCTTTTAAAAAAAGAGTATTGTATAGTTATATCTGGAATGAAATCTCAAATGCATCAGAAAAAAAGATGAATTTACTAGGTAGAATGGTGGATATATAACCATACAGATATTTAATATAGTAGCAAATATAACAGAATTTTATTTACTGAATTAGAGATGGGTATATATGTATTCACCATGTAATCCCCTCAACTTTTACTTTACATTTTTTATAGTAAAGCATTGGAAAAAATGTTGAACCTTCTTGAATCTAAGTGTTCTCAGTTATATGTAATTACAGGGCTATTTCAATAGATTCAGATTTCAAACTTGAAACACAATTACTACAATTTATTTAGATATTAAGGAAAATGTGTCTCAAAACCATACAAAATTTTTAAATAAAATTATTAAAATTGTATATCTGTGTAATTCATTTAAGTTATATACATCATGAGATTTCATGCAAATTTTGTTCATGCTATTAAAATAGGAAATAAGAATGTCAGTGTTTTATTTACATTTATAGGATACATGATAAAATGAATTAATGTTTGTTATTTTGAAATTTAACTAAAAATAGTTTAATGAAATTTTAATTATGACAAAACCTTGAGGCAAAGTAGAAGTGGTAATAGAGCCAGTTGCATTTCAGATGGGCTACCTAAGTCAATTCCATGTTTTGCACAATGTAGACTTTTGACTAATTTTGCAGTCTCTCAGTGCCTCAAATTTTTTATATGCTAAGTAGTATATTAATAATTAACTTGAAATTTTGATATGAGGAATAAATAATATAAATGGATATAAAACATTTAGCACATAATTGATAATGATCAGGAAAGGTAAGGACATTATTGTTGCTACCATCTTGAGACAGGCGAGTACAGCGATTCTCATGATTTTTGTGAAATGTTGACTTTGTTGTCTAGATTCTGATATACTACATGTTTAAAATCATTCAAAATATTTAAATAAAGAAATACTTATATTATTCTGTTACTGCATTCCTGAATCTTGAACCAAATTATAATTTACTTCTAGAAGTCCCTATATTGAGGTTTGTTATTTTTGCTCCTTTACATTATTCTGATTTTTTAAAAAAATTAATTTATTTATGTGAAAAGCAGCGCTGCAGAGCGAGAGAGGGAGGGAGAGATCTTCTACCTGCTAGTTCACTCTCCAAATGGCCACAACAGCCAGGGCTAGGCCAGACTAAAGCCAAGAGTCAGGAGCATCTTCCAGGTCTCTGACATGAGTGTAGGTTCCCAAGGACTCCGGCCATCTTCCACTGCTTTTCCAAGTTCATTACTGAGAAGCTGGACAAGAAGTGGGACAGCCAGGACTTGAACATGTGCCCACAGGCTGCTATTCTGTGATTTTTCTAATTAAAGATTTATTTAGTTGAAAGAGTTACAGAGAGAGGGAGAGATGGAGAGAGAAAGATCTTCCATCTGCTGTTTCACTAACCAGATAGTCTCAACATCTGGGGATAGGACAGGTTGAAGCCAGGTGCCAGGAGCTTCATCTGGGTCTCCAATGTGGGTGGCAGGGGCCCAGGCACTTAGGCCATCTTCTGCTTTCCCAGACAATAAGTAGGGAGCTGGATTGAAGTAGAGAAGCCAGCACACTAACTGGAGCTCATATGGTATGTCGGCACTGTTACCTGGTACGCCACAACAGAGGCACGTATTCTGTGACTTTTAAAGCTGCCTTAGCATCTCGAGTAGCTGGTACTCTTGAAAGCGGTAACTGTACCTTTATTCTCTGTCGTAAAGGTTTTGGTTTGGATATAGTTTTGCAAAATCCTGTTTTTTTCCTGCTTCTGTGCTTCAGTGGTGTTGGTAGGGATGGGAATTTAGCCCAGCAGTTAAGACATCCACATGCTATATTGGATTTACCTGAGTTTGAGACCCAATTCCAACTCTGGACTCCAGCTTCCTGCTAAAGTAAACCCTGAAAGACAGCAATGATGGCTAGGATCCCTGCCACACATGGGAGACTTAGAGGAGTTTCTAGCTTCTCTGCCTGACCCTGCTCCTGTTGTTGCAGTCATTTGGAGCGTAAACCAGTGGCAGATCTCTGTTTCTATCTCTTTCTCTTGATCTATCTGCCTCCCAATTAAAGAAGGAAATAACTTTTTGAAAGGCTGTACAGTTGATTAATAGAAAAGAATTAGAAGAACAGAATAAGAAACAATGGAAATGCTTTCTATGAGGAAGCAAAATTTCAGAGGTTGTTCAGACTGAAAAAGACAAAAATGGAAGCATGATATACAATGAAATGAGTTTGTCCGTAGCATAAGGTAATTAGCTGGAAAGGAGAACTTCCCAGTGCTGATTGATAGATACCAGATAAACTATCAGGATATCCTACTTGAGATTATTTTGATTGTTTTATTAAAATAATGGATTTTATATGTACCATTTTTTCTTTTTTTTAAAGATTTTTAGTATTTCACAGGTAGAATTATAGACAGTGAGAGGGAAAGACAGAGAAAAAGGTCTTCCATCCACTGGTTCATTCCCCAAGTGGTCACAAGGACCAGAGCTGGGCCAATTTGAAACCAGGAGTCAGGAGCTTCTTCCAGGTCTCCCACATGGGTACAGGGGCCCAAGCGATTTCCCAGGCCTTAGCAGAGAGCTGGATTGGAAGAGGAGCTGCTGGGGCTAGAACTGGCATCCAGATGAGATGCCAGCACTGCAGGCAGAGGATTAATCTACTGTACCACAGCACCAGCCCGCTCATTTTTTCTTAATAAAACCATTTAAGTTTTAAAAAAAAAAACCATATCCGTAAATAATATGTAATTAAAAAACATTAACTGAACACAATGTAAGAAGGATCAGAAATGTGCTTCCTTGTTTAGTAAAATTCTTGTTCCAGTCTAGCTTAGTTTTTTTTTTTTTGTTTGTTTGTTTTGTTTTTTTTTTTTTTAGGTCTTTTCCTAAGTGATGATTGAAAGACTATAAGAACTGATTTGTTCTAATGAACCACCCTATTTGTGGGGGAAAAAAAGTAGCTTGACTCTGTGTGAAGGCTTTAATGTCCCCATAAATGCTCTGTTGCTTCTTGTGCAATCTTGGATAAGTCATCTTAATTTTCAGTATCTATTTTTACTCAGAATACTAGCTGATCTCTAGTATTTTTTAAATGCAATACGATTAAATTTTAAAATGTAAAAAGTGTTTTTAGTCTACTACAGTAAGGTACACATAATGCATCTCCTAAAGTGTTTAATATACATTCTAATAGGGTTATTCATTCAGTTGGAAGTCTTGAAAGGCACACAATATTTGAACTTAATTTGATTTGCCCTTTCATATGGTTGTCATATGTGATCTAAGAAGGAAAATAAGTTCTATGTAACGAAAACATATTTTTAAAAAGAGGGTGTTTCATGAGACACACCCATTTTGAGTTCCTGGCTTCTAGCTTTTGCTTGACCCTGCCCCAACTGTTGAGGGCATTTGGGGAGTAACCAGCAGATAAGAGATCTCTCTGTCTGTCTGTCTCTCTTGTCTTTCTGTCTTTTTCAGCCTTCCAAATAAATAAAATGAATAAATAAAAATTATAAAAGCAAGAAAAGAGAGAGAGTGCTAATGTAAGCTAATGAAAGAAAAACAAACAAACAAAAAAAGCAAAGCTATGAAATCTTTCATTGCTCTCTTGCTGCCTGTTGGTGTTAGTACAAGCAAATGCCATGCCTTGTGGTTTCCCTGGGGTAATGTTTAGCTTAGAGATTAAGACAGCAGTTAAGATGTCCATGCTCCTAGGTCCAGCTCCTGACTTCAGCTTCCAGCTGATACACACACCCTGGGAGATGGCGATGGCTCAGGTGATTGGGTTCTTGCCCCCAATGTGGGAGACACAGTTTAAGTTCTTGGCTTCCAGGGAAATGGATACTATGTGATCTGTGTAATTCATTATTTAATAATGAAATACTGTGATGATTCCTATTTCCTTACAAACTTCCAACCAATTTTCAAGCATTCAAAATGTAACTTAACATAATCACGTCATTTTAGGGTTAGTGTGTCTCATTTAAACTTTTCATCATAAGTTAAATTTTGATTTTGAAATGTGATCACACAGCATAAAGATAGCATACATTTATGCTATGTACACATGGAACAGGGTTTTTTTTTTTTTTTTTTTTTTTTTTTGCCAAAAGCACTACACAGTTTGCTAATAGAATTTAGTTAGCACAGTATTTTTGTCTTAACATTTTGCCAAGTGGCTTATATTATTAATAATAATATTTCATTAATTTATACACCTGTTTGACCTGTATCTATTTAAAAAGCTGTTTTACAGCTGAAACATTAATTACATTTTTGGCATAAAGTAATTCATTTACTGAATTTTAGTGCTGTGGTCAAGTTCTCCGCCAAGATTATTATATTAAAAAGTGATCCTGACAAATACATATGCATGTTTAATGAGCTTATTTTTACATTTCTTTTGGCTTTTTATTATATCACTATCCCATATAATTTTAGTGAGTACTTAGCAAATTCAAGCACTATGTTAAGTGGGAGGATATAGCATAACTACATCCAGAGTCCCTGGGATAATAGTACAGCAGGGAAGAAAAACATTAGATAAATATGTGTAAGTGTTTTCTGAGACTTAGAGCATATAGAAATAATCTAGGCATGGGAAGCAAAGTTTTGAAGATTGAAACATGTGGTGAAACTTTAGAGATGAAAGTTGTATTTATGACAAAGGGAAGTACTATTCTGAAGGCACTGAGGTCAGGTGTTCAGAAAGCAGTCTGTATCAAGAGTCTGCTGATCTGTAATACATTGTAGAAACTCACAAATCTAGGATAACATGCATTTATTATCTCACATTTATGTGGATTTGAAGTCTGGAGGGCTCAACCAATTTCTTTAGAACAGGTCTCAAAAATTATAGTGTTAGCACCTTGGACTCATGTGGACATTCTGGCGGGGGATGGCTAAGAGGAGGGAATGTGTTTTCAGGCTCCTGTGTGTTGTTAGCACAGTTCCTCACAGAGCAGAGGAATGTTGGAAACTATGGAGGAGTGACACCCAGTTGCTACAATGGCTTGTCTCCTCAGGTGCTGAACTTGAGAGACTGAAGTTCAAAGTGGTCAAGAACTCAAAACTCAGTATGTTCTAAGGATGACCAGGTTTTAGGTAGGTTTAAAATCAGGCTGAGTCCTCTGTGCAAGAGTTAAGGAATTGTGATGTTAAGGAATTTATATAAAAGAGACCTGGCTTTTCAGGGATAAAATAGAAAATTTGAGAGTGAGAGGAGCAACCAGTGGGAATGGATCAGAAGAAACTTCACAAAGTACACCATGGGGGTGACAGCCTCAGAGGGAAAAGACAGGCTGTAGGAGGCAAAGGCACAGTGAATGGAGTTGACTGTAGAATTGGCAAGAAAATAAGAAATCCAACAACCCTTTTTCCCTTGGAAGTGGACATTTTTTTTCTGTCATTGCCAAGTAGTCTACAAACAATATGTAGGAACTGCATGGTCTGTGGTGGTTGGGGGTAGAGTTGACACCTGGGACTGAAAGTGTGGAGTGTATATGATTGAGTCAACAATTTATTTCCTCAGTTGCTTGCTGTGTCTTGTGAGAATCAGTGCACCACAGTGGTTAAATACACAAACTGTGATTCCAGAGTGCGTAAGTTCCAGCTCTGGCTTTCTGACCTTGAACAAGTTACTTAAACTGTGCCTGCCTCAGATTCTTCAGCAGCAAAGTGGAAACAATGACATTTGAAGTCATTTCATTGAGTAGTTGTGAAGAATAAGTAAATCTGTGATGCATTAGAAGCAGGCAGAAGTGTTATTATTATTATTAAATGGCTACCGTTGCAATATTTTCCCCACTTATAATAAATAAATATGAAGAGAGTTTAAAAAGTTTATAGAACATGGAATCAAAAGCTGTTTGTTTTGGTGCAAAAAAAATTTTTGAAATCTATGCAGATGTAAGGTCTTTAAAAAGGTTCAGGGAAATGAAGATTATAAGCAAAGATGTATGGATTTCAAAAAATTTTTGCAGCAGAAGTGTATCTTTAATTGTACTTTTCTATGAAATGTTTGCTGTACCTACATATTATAGAATGTGCAGGACAAATAAGCTGTTTTCAGACTAAACTAGATTCTTTGTGTGTCATTTTGGTACAGTCGTACCACTTCAGAACCAAAATAATAACCTTAGAGAGGTAGATATTATTTGTTGTGTATTACAGTAGAATTGTGTCAACATAGCTGATGGAAAAATGGGCTACAGTTTAAGTGATTTTGTTTGATCTAAAGATGCCAGGCCTAGCAATGTAAACTTGCCTGATGGATTATTTTTTCTTTAATAAAAACAGCCATGATCTTCTAGAAGTAATACTCTTGAGAAATGTATTTGTCACTAAAAACAAAGGAGGTCAAATGATTTTTCTACGTATAGTAGTCACAATAAATATCTACTGTCACCTAGAGTGAAGCGGAAGAAATATACTGTCACTTCTGTTATTGGGAAACTGTCCATCTCTTTTCTGGCTCTCTCCTCCAAGCTCCCTTCAGTGGGGAATTACCCTTGTACAACTCAATTTTCAGCAGAGGAAAAACTTTTTAAGATAAAGAGCCATATCCTAAAATGCTAGCCTAATGCCACTTAGTTCAAGTTATATGAGTATGGTTGACAGTTCAAAAGCACTTACATGCTCATTTTAATGCTATGTGAGTTGAATATGTTATAGAATTCATTCTAATATATTATTTTAGGAAAAAATATTCTAAATGCATTGGAATACAATGTGTTTAATTTGGAGAAAAAGATAATTATATCACAAGGATATAAAAATTATTAGCCAAGAATATGAGAACAAATTTATTTTCAAATACATCTTGTTTAAAACAGTGAAAAACAGAAATTCACAAATGACTGATTTTTACATATTAAGCAATTTTTTGATACTTCTTACTTTGGTAATTATATTTTTGTATTAACTTTTCCAATGATAATTAGAAAATTAATATAATCATTTATGCATAATTTGGTTAGATTGAAGGCTATTTAAAACTTATATGTACAATTAGAAGGCACTTTGTTAACTATATTAGGGAATGTAAATGTTATTCAATTTAGTTCCTGCCTTAGGGTAGTAATAAACTAAAGGAGTGAATCATGTGTACAGACATACCACTATTGCACAAGGCACTGTAGTAAGACCACGTAGGAAGAAAGGAAAGATGAACAGAAGTCTGGCAATCAAAGTCCTCTTTTTTATATTGCAAATAGACAATAGAAATACTTAGTGAAAAATGGGCTTTGGGATGTGTAATTACAATATAGTAAAATCCAATAATGCACATTTTTTAAAAAAGATTATTTGAAAGGCAAAGTGACTGAAAGAAATGGGGAAAGATAGAGAGAGAGGAAAAGAGATCTTGCATCCACTGGTTCACTCTTCCAATGGCTGCAGGTCAGGAACCAGGAACCCCATCCTTGGTGAGGAATTCCATCCTGAGCCATCTTCTGCTACTTTGCCAGGCACATAAGCAGGGAGCTGGATTGAAAAGGGAGCAACTGAAACTTGAACTGGCACTCCATTATGGGATATTGTGGCAAACAGTGGCTTAACCTGTTGCACCACAATGTCAGCCCCTGCACATTTTTATAAATGTGCATATACAAATAAAAAACATATAAGGTTTTAACAGGTCTCCTTCCCCTTCAAATTTCTCAATTTTTGTACAGTTGTATTTTTCCCCTTAAAAAATCATTAAAACATATGTTCTGATCATTAAAACATATTAACCTGCAAATGATGGAAGAATATTAGGAATTTTTAAGTATATGTTGGAGTATAAGGGAGTCTCCAAAAAGTTCATAGAAAATAATTATTATAAATACTATGCATATATTTCAAAAATGTTGGCATCTGCTACAAAAGTTAAATTTCTGCTTGTAATGCCTGCATTTCATTTTGGAGTGCCTAGCTTGAGTCCCTGATCCTTCACTTCAGATCCATACCTGGGAAAGCAACAAGTGACGGCTCAGGTATTTGGGTCACTGCCACACATATGGGAGACCCAAATTGAGTTCCAGGTTCCTGGCACTGGCATGGCCTAGCCCTGGCTATTGTAGCATTTGGGATGTGAGCTAGTGGATGCAATATTTTTCCCTATCTCCTCTGCCTTTCAAATAAATATAAAATAGTGTTTTAAAAGTAAAGTTATCTTTTAATTGAAATTTTCCATTGCTTTTCTGAAGTACTCTTGCATCAATTTTAAAATGTGGTCCTGGGAAGGAAAAGGGGAAACAAAATCAGAGCATAAGGATATTTGGGATTCTTTTAAATTTTTAAAGATGTATTTATTTATTTACTAGAAATGCAGAATCTCTCTCTCTCTCTCTCACACACACACACACACACACATCTTTGATCCACTGGTTCATTCCCCATATGGCCACAATAGCAAGTGCTAGGCCATGCTGAAGTCAAGAACTCCATCCTGATCTCCTGCGTGGGTGTCAGGGGTCCACGTACCTGGGCCATCTTCTACTGCTTTCCTGTGCACACCAGCAAGGAACTTAGTTGAAAGCAGAGCAGCTGGGACTCCAACCAGCACTCCAAAATGAAGTAAAAATGTCACAGGTGGTGGCTTTATCTGCTGTGCCATGATGCCCACCTGCTGCTTAAAAACTCTATAGAATCTATTTCACTGGTTATAGAGTGTGTCTAAGGAAAATTCACTATTTGTTATATTAGAGTAACTATCATTTATCAAAAATACGTTATTGCGGCTGGCGCCGTGGCTCAATAGGCTAATCCTCCACCTGCGGCACCAGCACATAGAATTCTAGTCTCAGTCGGGGCGCCGGATTCTGTCCTGGTTGCTCCTCTTCCAGTCCAGCTCTCTGCTGTGGCCAGGGAGTGCAGTGGAGGATGGCCCAAGTCCTTGGGCCCTGCACCCGCATGGGAGACCAGGAGAAGCACCTGGCTCCAAGCTTCGGATCACCACGATGCGCCGGCTGCAGCGGCCATTAGAGGGTGAACCAACAGCAAAAAGGAAGACCTTTCTCTCTGTCTCTCTCTCTCACTGTCCACTCTGCCTGTCAAAAAAAAAAAAAAAAAAGAAAAAAAAAAAGTGAGGCTTTGGAGCAGGATTCGGTTTAGCGGAAGTCATTAGTGTGCAGCCCTTAAGATTGGAACCTTGTGGCTCTAAAGAAGAGGGGTAGAGGCCAGGCACACATGCTCCCTGTGTCCTGTGGACGAGGCTCTGGACCGCCTCCGAACTCCGCCGCCGCAAGGCGGGCGTCACCGGCTGGGCTCCTAGACCCTGCCCCTCCAGGCCGCGAGCCTGAAGAAACTTCTGTATAGACTGCATCGCTGAGACAGTCTGTAAAGGTCCTGGGTTCCGATCAGTGTGGTGCACCGGCTGCAGCACGCCAGCCACAGCGGCCATTGGAGGGTGAACCAACAGAAAAGGAAGACCTTTCTCTCTGTCTCTATCACTGTCCACTCTGCCTGTCAAAAAAAAAAAAATACGTTATTGCCTAATAAGCTTGGTTTTATTATAACTTGGTAGAAGAAGATGTCCTTGAGGATCAGGGAAAAGTACAACTAAGAATTGGATTCTCAGGCCGGCACCGCGGCTCAATAGGCTAATCCTCCACCTGATTGGGGCGCCAGATTCTGTCCCGGTTGCCCCTCTTCCAGGCCAGCTCTCTGCTGTGGCCAGGGAGGGCAGTGGAGGATGGCCCAAGTGCTTGGGCCCTGCACCCCATGGGAGACCAGGAGAAGCACCTGGCTCCTGCCTTCGGATCAGTGTGGTGCGCCGGCCGCAGTGTGCCGGCCATGGCGGCCATTGGAGGGTGAACCAACGGCAAAGGAAGACCTTTCTCTCTGTCTCTCTCTCATCTCTCACTGTCCACTCTGCCTGTCAAAAAAAAAAAAAAAAAAAAGAATTGGATTCTCTCCCACTTTTGAGTGAAGCAAAAGAACGTGAAGGAGAAATACAGTTTTAAAATGAATATATACGTTCAATTAGAAAACAAGAGAGATGGAAAAAGTTTGTCAAACTTGTTTTTCATGAAAAATCTTTGTTCATTATAGGAGATAAATGAAATAGCTTTCTTTTTAAAAATTTTTATTTATTTATTTGAAAGTCAAAATTACAGAGAAAGACAAATGTTCCATCTGCTGGTTTACTCCCCAGATGACCCTAATGCTCAGCACTGTGCCAGGCCAAAGCCAGTATCCCACATGGGTGACAGGTTGCCCAAAGACTTAGGTAATTTTCTGCTGCTTTTCCCAGGTCATTAGCAGGGAGCTGGATGGGACGTGGAGCTGTCTATACAGGAACAGGTGCCCAAATGGAATGCCAGCGTTATAGGCAGTGGCTTTACCCACTATGCTGTAATGCTGGCCTCATAACTTTTATTTGAAGGTCAATTGCTGCAAGTTTTAAAAGGCTTTGAAATTTTCTTTTGTAAAGTATATCGAGAAATACATATTATAAATACTAATAGGTCTATTTTTTTTAAACATTTATTTAATGAATATAAATTTCCAAAGTACAGCTTATGGGTTACAATGGCTTCCCCCTCCCAAAACTTCCCTCCCACCCACAACCCTCCCCTTTCCCGCTCCCTCTCCCCTTCCAATCACATCATGATTCATTTTCAATTCTCTTTATATACAGAAGATCAGTTTAGTATATATTAGGTAACGATTTTAACAGTTTGCCCCCATATAGCAACACAAAGTAAAAAAAAAATACTGTTGGGGTACTAGCTATAGCATTAAATAAGAGTGTACAGCACATTAAAGACAGAGATCCTACATAATATTTTTTAAAATTAATTTTCTATGCCATTTCCAATTTAACACCAGTTTTTTTTTTCATTTCCAATTATCTTTATATACAGAAGATCGATTCTGTGTATAATTAGTAAAGATCTCATCAGTTTGTACCCACGCAGAAACACAAAGTGTAAAAATACTGTTTCAGTACTAGTTATAGCATCACTGCACATTAGACAACACATTAAGGACAGATCTCACATGGGATGTAAGTACACAGTGACTCCTTTTGCTGACTTAACAATTTGACACTCCTGTTCATGGCGTCAGTAATCTCCCTAGGCTCTAGTCATGAGTTGCCAGGGCTATGGAAGCCTTTAGAGTTCGCTGACTTTGATCTTATTCTGATAGGGTCATAGTCAAAGTGGAAGTTCTCTCCTCCCTTCAGAGAAAGGTACCTCCTTCTTTGATGGCCCCGTTCTTTCCACTGGGATTTCACTCACAGAGATCTTTCATTTAGGTCTTCTTCTTTTTTTTTTTTTCCTTTTCCATGGTATCTTGGCTTTCCATGCCTACAATACTCTCATGGGCTCTTCAGCCAGATCCGAATGCCTTAAGGGCTGATTCTGAGGCCAGAGTGTTGTTTAGGACGTCTGCCATTCTATGAGTCTGCTGTGTATCCCGCTTCCCATGTTGGATCTTTCTCTCCCTTTTTGATTCTATCAGTTAGTATTAGCAGATACTTGTCTTGTTTGTGTGATCCCTTTGACTCTTAGACCTATCAGAGCCATCAATTGTGAACTGAAGTTGATCACTTGGACTAGTGAGATGGCATTGGTACATGCCACCTTGATGGGATTGTATTGGAATTCCCTGGCACATTTCTAACTCCATCATTTGGGACAAGTCTATTTTTAAAAGCATTCTTAAATGATGATATCCTACAATTATAATCTGTAGCTTGAGGATGTTTACATTTCCATATCATATTTTCCTGCTTTTAAGAACTGTCTCATTGTTCTTTTATGCAAAAACAACTAGATTTCTTTTAGTGAGATGCAATCTATTACAGTCTCTTGAATTATAAGTTGACCAGAATGTCAAATGTGGTGCTAAAATTTAAGAAAATGTTCACATTACTGCTTATTACTATTTTTTAATTTTCTCACTCACATATTATGTCTGAGGTTGGTCTTTGTCACAACAATCCTGAGAAAGGGTTTCAGTTGCACGTGACTTATTGGTGGTGTGTTCTTGAGATAAAGGGAGTGAGAAGTTAGTCCCTGCCAGAGTTTAGATTCAGCCTGATGCATAAGGACAGGAGAGGGCTCCAAAGCAGTACATGCCACATGGGTAGTCCCGCTTGGAGCCAAAGGGGGCTGGTCTTTCGTACATTCATTTATTTATGTCCAATGTATTATGTGGTTAAGAAATACTCAATATTTAACTATTTTAGGAGAACAGAGAGGGACTCAATTATTGGGGCCAGCTATTTATAAGTTTTAAATATACACTATTGCACAAGTGTGTGTGTGTGTTTATAATAGATACGGTTATTTTTTAACTCGATATTTTAAGCCTTAATTGTCTAGAAAATTAGACAGTATGGACTATCCCACTTCCGTGGAATGCTGGATAAACTATGTATGATCACATATCTATGCATGTGACATGTTTAATAGCACCTCACTAGGTTACCACTTATTCTTAGACTTAAAACAAGTAAAACACAATTTGAAAATTAGTATTTAAAAACAATAATCAAAACATTGAGAATCGCAAGAAAGGGCACAGAAATTAGGGCTGAACCCTACTCCTAGAGAAGTATAATTGAAGACAAAATCTGCTCTGAACTCAGAAATAGGCTTCACAAAGACAGCAGAGAAAGAAAACATTTTTACTAATAAATAAGTAGTAAGAGTGTGGTGGGCATTGCAGGTGAATCTGCTGAGAGATTGCAAAACAGAAACCTCACTCTTGTGCAGCCAAGCACATACAACTCATTACATAGATAATTTCAACATCAACAGTTAAGTAGTCCTGAAGGACTCAACAGCACCATTTGTCATGTATGGTTTATCCTAAATTTACCTATTATTTACCTATTTATTAAGGGTGGCTATCTGTGTTAACCACAGATGTTACAATTTTATAGAATACCCCAAAATCTGGTTGGAGGAGCTGCTATAACATATCCAAAGCTGGGTCTGCTCACCTGATGCATAGCAAGCCAATCACTGACACTGGGGTGGGGAGAAAGTAGAAAGCACAGATCAAGGAGCCAGGCCACTAGTAATTCCTGGGTGCCTTGAGGGGTTAGGGGTGAAAGTTCTTATAAATTGAAGCTGGGGTTGATAAGTGGGTGTTCAGCTGGTGTCCAAGTTCCTGATTGGTAGGTAGTGCTCATGCCAATCCTTCAGTGGATCGGTGATATCATGTTGTTTAGGAAATTAATCAAAAAAAGTTTTATGTGTTTGAAAGGCCAGGGGCAGGGGGTGGGGGTGGGTGGGCAGGACAGAGCAGAGAAAGAGGAAAGAGAGAGGGAATTTTCCATCTACTGATTGACTCCTCAAATGACTGCAGCAGCTGGAGCTGGGCCAGATCAAAGCCAAGAGCCAGGAACACTATCTGGGCCTCTTACATGGGTGGCAGGGACCCAAATACTTGGGCCGTCATGTGCTGCCTCCCGGTTGCATTAGCAGAAAGCTTGATGTGAAGCATTGAGTAGACAGGACTTGAATCAGGCACTCTGATAGGGAAGGTAGGCATCCCAAGCAGTGGGTTAAGTCACTGCACCACAGGCCTGCCCCTCTTGGGGGAATTTTGATGGTGACAAAGTGGGCTCCAGTCAGTCCGAGGGCTGTGTGCAGGTGGTAGTTATTCTTTGCTCAGGGTCTGAGGTACCGAAAAGAAACCCCTCAAGACAAGATGAACACCATGATGTTTTTTTTATGGGGAAATAAATGACCTCATGGGTCTGGTGGTCAGGGGTAATTGGGTACCTTATATGACCAACCTCATACTTCCTAAATTCAATGAGTTAATTTCAAAAAAAAGAGATGGTTTGCACTCATAAAAGCAGGCAAGGAAAGTTTAAACTAAGGGAGGGAGGCTAGGAGACTAGGACCTGAGGTAGATAGCATCTGTATCCAAGAATTTATATAAGGGCTCAATTTTAGAAACAAACCTCATATATAATATATCAATATGGATACAAGTTTTGTTTATTTGTCAAGCAGAGTGGGGTGGGGAGCTCCCATCTGATGGTGCACTTCTCAGATGCCCACAATGATTAGTGCTGAGCCAAGGCTGAAGCTGGGAGCCAGGAACTCAATCCAGCTCTCCAGTATGGGTGGTGGGAACCCAATTAATTAAGCCTTTACCAACTGCTTCCTACGGCCTGCATTAGCAAGAAGCTGGAATTGGGAGTCAGAGCTCAGGATTGAACCAATGCAATGGAATGGTCATGTCCAATCAGTGTTTTGACAGCTGTACCAAAAGTTCACCCAAAACATCCTGTTTTTAATGACCGGTAGTTTTGCAACTTGGAGAAAGGTGCCCAAGGAAGTTCAGCTCAGGATGTGCCACAGAAGCCTGGAGATTGGGTGCTAACTCCCTTGCTGTTTACATTTCAAAGAGATAGTTCCCAGGTCCTGGAGAAAAAGGGCCCTAGGTCATAAAGCTGACAGAAGTCCTATCTAAGCTTTCTAAATGATTTATATACATTTCGAAGGGGGAAGCACGTACACAGAATTATAAGTTTCCTAAAGTGAATGCTCTAAGAAAATGGAGAGGAGAGAAATCTGGTTGCCCCACCCCAACACCCCACCACACACACAGGGAGAATTAAGCCTTTATTTGTGATTTTATTTGTCCTTAACATTGCTCCTGTTGGAGCTCGTTAGGCCCTGCGGGAATCATTCACTGTTATTTCTGACACAGTTACAGAGTTTGAAATCCCACAGCAGACTGTATATTATCTGAGATGCAGGCATCTTGTTAGAGTGAGAGATGCTGCCTACAGCATGATAAAGGCACACAGTTGTCACGTCTGACAGTGAAGAGGTAATCCTTACAGGACCAGATGGATGCCTTTACTACAGAAGAAGATGGGAGCCAGTGGCATGAAGTAGGCAGTCTGGAACCTTTCTAATGGGAAGAAACAATCCCGCTGTTACCGGTGAATGGCAGGGTTCTTGTCTTCACACAAGAAAGAATTCAGGCGTGAGACAGAGAGTAGTGGAAAGTGAAATAGCAAGGTTTATTAGGGAAAGGACATCCATAAGAACGTATGGACACCTCTCCAGACAGAACCTGAGAGAGAGTACCCAGTTGCTCAGACTCAGGGAGAGCGAGGTTACATGGTTGAGTGGAGAGAGTACACCTGGCCAGGCCAGGTGGGCAGCTCAGCATAGAGGCAGAGGGCTGAGCCAACAGTCTGGTTGAGGCCGGGGAGGGGGGGGAGGGAAGGGGATGGGCATTGCCTTCCCGCCTCTGCTCCTTCTGGAACAAAGGACTTTTTGGATGTAAATATGAAAAATTCCTATCTGAGTTTTCCCCCTGAAGTTATCAGACAGGAGGAAGCCTGGCTGGCGCGCCCGGGTTAGAGGAAAGATGAGCAGGATCCCTTGGAAGGTCTGGATCCTGAGCAGGATATTTGAAATGCAGATACTGGGCTGCATCTGGAAGATTATCAGGCAGAAGGGGCGGGACCCCCACCTGGCAGGTTATTGGGTAGAAGGGGCAGAGCAGGATGCAAATACTGGGCTGCCCCTGAAAGGTTATTGGGATGACTTTGAGATGCATATGCTGGATGTAGAGGTCTCCTTAGGCCTTTATCACACACACACATAAGCTCATATCTGACTTCCTACCTAACACTACCAGTTGGTTCCTCCTGAGGGCATCTTTTTATTATCACACAAAAATTATAACTGACCTTTAAAACTATCTTTTGATCACTAAGCAATTGGTAATACCTTCAGTCCACCGACAAACTCACGGCTGCTTTGAGGTCACAGTCCTGCCCTTACGAATCTTAAAGCATGTGCTTTGACGACGTCTCCTTCAGTCTCTTCTTTCCTCATAGACTGGGGGAAAGTGTGCACATCTTCAGCATGTAAGGGGCTATTGGTCTTTCTAAAGTGTTAAAGGAGGAGAACAGAGTATTGAGTTCATGCAAAATTCACTCCCAGCACAGAGGTAACACTGAGCCTAGATGAAAGCAAGCAAAAGTTGCATTCCACAAAGTATTATCGTCCTATATTATTATGGCTATTTTCAGTGTAGGTTGTTTAGTTACTGTAGCATATCCTTAGTAGATAGGAAGACTGTCCTCTGGAACTGGACTGCTTGGGTTGGAATCCCAGCTTTGCCAATTTCTCAAGGTGACCTTGAACAAATGTTACCTGTCCAAAGTGAGTTCACTTCTTTCTCAGTGGAAATCAGAACCTTCAGCAGAAGTCACACACAGTGTTAATTTGTCATGTAGAATCCCTGAAACTGGTTGGAGGTGTTGCTATAGAAACTCCCAAACTGGATTTCCTCCCCAGGTGCACAGGTTGAATCTGGAACTCAGAAGTTCTTGTTCAGACCACATGCAAGTTCCTGATCGGATCTGCAGTGCTCATGACTCTCCTTTGGTTAGCAATGTCATTGGCTTTAGGGAATCTTTATGATGAGAGGTAGACACCAGTCTGTCTAGGGGCCATGTGAAGATGGTCTAGAGTTTCTGGGAAAGAAACCCTTCAAAACGAGACCAAATATGGTGTTATGTATTGGGGAAATAAATGACTTCATGAGTCTGGTGACTGGTGACCTTGGAGGGCAGGTAATTAGAAACCTTTCAGGCCCAGCTGTACCACTCCTTTAACTTTAGCAAGTGGTTGATTAGCAATCATAAAAGCAGACTGAGGAAGCTTTTAAAAAAAGATTATTTATTCGAAAGCCAAGTAATGTGTGTGGGGAGACAGAGAGAGTAGAACTCTTCCATCCACTGATTCATTCTTCAAATGGCCACAACAGCCGGGGCTGTGCCAGGCTGAAACCAGGAACTAAGAACTACATCCATGTATTCCATGTGGCTTGCAGAGGCCCACACACTTGGACCAACATCACTGCTTTTCCCAGGTGCATTAACAGGGAGTTGGATCAAAAGTGAAGGAGCTGGAACTCCAGCTGGCACTGCAATATGGGATGCCAGTGTTGCAAGTGGTGGCTTCACCTGCTGCACCACAGTGCCAGCCTGGGAGAGAGGCTGAGAGCCTCTGGGACCTGATGGAATCTACCATTCACATTTCATTTGCAGGTTTAAAGAGGCCACAGAAAACTTTCCCAAAGCCATGGTGCCCTGAGCAAGAGAAAACAGGTTCCTCTGATTTGGGGTGAGAAATGAATATTCAAAAGGCAAAGTTTTGTCATTATTGGTAGCAATGTAAGCCTCTGCATACATGCATGTTAAGATAACAAGGCTAAAGCTCCTCCTGGAGCAGATATCTTAGTACCTACATTAAGCTAACAATGATTTTTGGACATTTTTTGGCCCATGTGCATAGGCATTGCTCTTGAAGTGGGGTTGGGACCAGTTCAGGGTGGCTAGTGACTACCTCTCCCAAGAACATGACTGAAAACAATTTAAAAGACATCAGGCACATTGAAAGTTTCAGGGCTTTGAAGTAAAAATGAGTCATGATAAAGACTTTTGAACTACTTGGGGCACTAGCTGGTAACACAGACTATTTCAACCTCTAGTATTTTAATTTCTGAATTGATAAATGGTGATTATTGATAGTACTTACAGGGCTGTGATGAAGGTTAATTGAGTTCCAGAAGGAGAGACAAAGATTGTTAAAACAAATCAACAAATGTAAACAATTACTTATAAGTGTTCCTTAAAGTTTCAAGCTTATGTCAACTTTGGAGACAAGCTGCTTTATTGAAGAAAAAATAAGTGGGTTTAATATTTCTTGGAAGAATTTCTAGGCAATATGTATTTTTATCACATGTGAGGAATGTGCTCCCTAAAAATGCAAGAAAAAATATGTTGTATTTTGCCATGTAGCCAGTAAATGAGTATATATTAGTTTGAAATTGTGTTAGTATATTTTTCTAGGTTGATTATGTTGAAAGCTTGGCTGGTGCCGCGGCTCACTAGGCTATCCTCTGCCTGTGGTGCTGGCACCCAGGTTCTAGTCCTGGTTGGGGTGCCAGATTCTGTCCCTGTTGCTCCTCTTCCAGTCCAGCTCTCTGCTGTGGCCTGGGAGTGCAGTGGAGGATGGCCCAAATGCTTGAGCCCCTGCACCCACATGGAAGACCAGGAGGAAGCACCTGGCTCCTGGCTTCGGATTGGCACACCGTAGTGGCCACTTGGGGGGTGAACCAACAGAAAAAGAAAGACCTTTCTCTCTGTCTCTCTCTCACTCTCTAACTCTGCCTGTCAAAAAATTATGTTGAAAGCCATTTTGTGATTTCTAATGTTGGTATATATCTTATAGTTGGAACATTATTTTTGCTTTGGCGATATATTTTGATG
This sequence comes from Lepus europaeus, assembly GCF_033115175.1. Lineage (NCBI taxonomy): Eukaryota > Metazoa > Chordata > Mammalia > Lagomorpha > Leporidae > Lepus > Lepus europaeus. Next base: position 86,884,714 of record NC_084834.1, on the reverse strand, counting down.
TTAATGATGTATTTAAACACTTTTTTGATAATGTAAGGGGTATACAGACCACTAGCTGGATTTTTTTCCCCAAATTTTTGTCTCTGCGTTAGAGGTGAATTCAAAGCAGACACAGATTAAGTGCAAGGATAGGAGCAGGATTTATTTAAAGAGATGAAAGAGATAGTGCATACTCAGAAGTGAATGCAGGCTTCCTCGGGAGGAGAATCACTTGTACCCCAGTTTGGGCATCCCCTCTATTGAGTAGGGGTGGTGCCCCAGTTGAATATGCAAATGGAGTGGAGTTTGGAGGGATTCAGTGCTAGTGATGACCTTTGGGATGATTTTATGGCATCTCCATCTGGAGGTCAGCACACATGTATTCATCAGGGTGTCTTTTTCTTGGAGGGAGAGGCTCAGGTCCATCAGCAGAAAGTGTATGTACTGAATTGGCATGGAAGGAGCGGGAAATTTTTTTGTGATGCAGGACTAAGGCACAAAGACTGCTGGAAACCTCTCAGCTCCTTTGTTCTCTAACTCCCTGCCTACTTCATATCAACAATACCTATAACCCGATTCACCTTGATATGTATTTTTTAAAGAGGAATGTAACTTTTTAAAAAAGATTTTATGTATTTTATTTATTTGAGGAGCAGAGCTATAGACAATGAGAGGGACAGACAGAAAGGTCTTCCATCCACTGACTCACTCCCCAGCGGCCACAACGGCCAGAGCTGGGTTTATCCAAAGCCAGGAGCCAGGAGCTTCCTCTGGGACTCTCATGCGGGTGCAAGGGCCCAAGGACTTGGTCTATCTTCCACTGCTTTCCCAGACCATAGCAGAGAGCTGGATCAGAAGAGGAGCAGCCTGGACTAGAACCAGTGCCCATATGGGATGCCGGCACCACAGGCAGAGAATTAACCTACTGTGCCACAGCTCTGGCCCCTAATATATATTTTATATTCTATCCCACTTGGTAGCACATTCATTTATAGACTGAATTAAGAGGTAACTGTTGTACAAACTTCATAGAACACAGGAAAATAGTAAATCTATATTTTCTTTGGGTGTTACAATCTTAGAAATAAAGGAAAGAAATGAAATATCTAAATGTTTTCTGTTTTCACACATTGCCTTAAGAAAGTAAAAGTAATACTCTTTGTATACTACCACTAACCTTATACTGAAAAAAATATATATATTTCTTCTGATTTTATGTTTACTAAATTTTGAGTGAGAAATATTGTTGAACAAGTGTAAAGCAAGCTTTCTTTTATTTCTTTTGATGTCCGGAATTATATCCTTACTCTGATCTGGCAAAATCATGGTAGATAAGTCATATAGGATTTCTAAAAAGAGTTTAGAAACAAATCTTTATACTTTAAATTCTAATAATTCTGTTTATATCTATCTCATTGTAAATCATGCCTATACTAAAAATTAGTCATTAGGGGCAGGCACTTGGAGTGCTTGGGTTCATTCAGGCTCTGCTTCTCACTCTAGCTCCCAGCTAATGAATACCCTGGGAGGCAGCAGGTAATAGTTAAGTGCTTGATTTCTCTCCCCCACCCCCATCTCTGTCTCTTTATCTCAGACTCTTTGCCTTTTGAATAATAAAAATAAATAAATGATTCTTAAATGTCATTTGACTAAAAATTTGTCATTGGATTAATTAGATTCTTTTCAGATCCTCAAAACAGCACTTTTTTGTGTGCATAAGATATATTCTGGGCAGGCACCGTGGCTTAACAGGCTAATCCTCCACCTTGCAGCGCCAGCACACCAGGTTCTAGTCCTGGTTGGGGCGCCGGATTCTATCCCGGTTGCCCCTCTTCCAGGCCAGCTCTCTGCTATGGCCCGGGAAGGCAGTGGAGGATGGCCCAAGTCCTTGGGTCCTGCACCCGCATGGGAGACCAGGAGAAGCACCTGGCTCCTGGCTTTGGATCAGTGCGATGCGCTGGCAGCAGCAGGCATTGGAGGGTGAACCAACAGCAAAAAGGAAGACCTTTCTCTCTGTCTCTCTCTCTCTCTCACTATCCACTCTGCCTGTAAAAAAAAAAAAAAAAAAAAAAAAAAACCTCTAAAAAAAGAGATATATTCTGCAGTCAAATGGTCTACCACTGAGCTATACCCCCTCTCATAAGAGATATATTCTAAAAGGTCATTGAAAATGGAATGAGAAGTTAATGTGAATTTTGCATGAACTTACAGAATCCCCCTCCTAGTGTATCATAGATTCATAAGCCTTTTTCTTCTTTATAGAGTTTTTCTTCTGTTATAGAGAGTTGTTTCTCAAAGGAATCTATAATAATCAGAATGGGCTCCATGATGACAGTAACAGTTGAACACGTGGTCTCTGTGCTTTAACATAGCAAAGTTCATTCCTGTTTTGCTGCTTGTTAGTGATGTAGCAGGGGTTCTGTTTTGTAAAATCACTCTTGGAGGTGCCCAGGCTGGGATCAGGCCTATTCTTTGCTTTATCTCAGGAGGGGGCATCCTTTATTTCTATTCACATCCCTCCAGCCAGAACCAGTCCCATAACCCCACATTACCAACGGAACTGGAAAGAGAATGTTTCCTGAGTCTTTACAGAAAAAGTGGTTGTGGTGGGCTTTGTGGCACAGAGGGTTAGCTGCCACTTGGAGGACCTTCATCCCATACTAGAGTGCCTCAGATGGAATCCCACCTCTCCTTCTGATCCAGCTTCCGGTTAATGTGCTCAGGAAGCAGCAGATGATGGCCCAAGTGCTTGGGTTCCTTCCACTCATGTGGGATGTCTGGGTGGAGTTCTTGGCTCCTGACTTTGGCCTGCAACAGCCATGGCTATTGGTTGGCATTAGAGGGTGAAGTAGCAGGAAAAAGATCCTCTCTTTCTCTCTCTCTCTCTCTCTTTCTCTCCCTCCTTCTCTTTCTCTCTATCACATTCTGCCCTTTGAATAAATAAGTGCAAATTTAAAAAGATGAAATAAGTGCTTATTGGTGAGCACTAATAATGTGACTGAAATCTGTGACATTTTTGCCTTGAATACGAAGTTTATGCAAAATTTCAGAATTTTGTGAATACATAAGTGTTACTGTACAGTCTATGTATTAATCGTTGAATAACTAAATTTATAATTAAGTTTAATTAAATTTTGAAAGCATTTTCATTAATTTTTTATAGTTTGACAGCAAAATATATTTTTTCTCACAATGACTGTATTGCCTAATGGCAATCATATTGCTCTAAGTTAATGCATATTTCCCACCCAACTCCCCCCATAAATCATACTTTAGCTAAATACACAGCAAAAATGGTGAACTGGCTTTCATTAATCTCTGAGTCATTTTAAACTGTAATTTAAAATAATCTAACCAGTTGCTAAATTACCTCATTATAAAAAATTTGTAGGGGAAATGAACAATTTGTACAGTGAAAGTGGTTTTAAAGTACACATGCTCTAATTAAATTGCTTTGGAAACAACATCTTTTTAATCACCAATTATGTGTATTTAAAATGACTTTCTGCTGTGATGATTGATTATACTTTTATTATTAAATTATTAAAAACAAAAGAACATACCTACTTGAGTCAAGAGGAAGTATCATATCCCTAAAATAAGAAAATTTGGGGTGTTGCCGAAATTAATTTAAAAATTACATCTTAAATAGCAAACTAATAAGCCACAGCATACCTTAGAATAGTTTGAGATTGTCTTATGAGCCATTTTTGTTCCATTGAAAGGGAAATGGAACAAAGTAATTGCTATCTTCTTTCAATCTTTTCCTCTAACATATTTCTTTTTTTATTTTATTTTTTTTAATTTTTGACAGGCAGAGTGGACAGTGAGAGAGAGAGAGAGAGAGAGAGAGAGAGAGAAAGGTCTTCCTTTTGCCGTTGGTTCACCCTCCAATGGCCGCCGCGGTAGGCGCACTGCGGCCTGCGCACCGCGCTGATCCGATGGCAGGAGCCAGGTGCTTCTCCATGGGGTGCAGGGCCCAAGGACTTGGGCCATCCTCCTCTGCACTCCCTGACCACAGCAGAGAGCTGGCCTGGAAGAGGGGCAACCGGGACAGGATCGGTGCCCCGACCGGGACTAGAACCCGGTGTGCCGGCGCCGCAAGGCGGAGGATTAGCCTAGTGAGCCACGGCGCCGGCCCTCCTCTAACATATTTCTAAGCCTTCAGAGGTTAATAGCAGTTATACAAAAGACACTTTCCCATGGCCTCAAACCCATCATGTTTTGTTTTGTTTGCACTCAAGGGAATGCTCTGAGTTTGATTCAGTTATTATGTGTTGGATTAGCAGCTTCACATCATCTTCCAGAATTTAAAATAAGATCTTTTAACATCATCGAAATTACAAAAGCAGTGATCACAGAAACAGTTCTATGCAACAAGGCATATGTCTATGTCTTTTGCTTTATCTTGGGATGTAATAATTTTCATAAAGATTTTTTTTTAAATCTGGGAAATATATAATCTTGTTTGAAAATTTTCAAATATACATTAAATTTTTTTGAGTAAAAAAAAATCTGGGAAATAATAATGGGCAATAAAGATTCTTAGAGAAACTTAGATTTGAAGTATATGTTTCATTTAACTTCTCTAAGTTTGAATTTCCTTATTTCCAAAATAAGCTTACCAATATCTATTTATTTTGAAGAACAAATGGTATAAATATTAAAGTGTCTTCATAATAGATTCACTTAAAAATAACTTCCTATTCATTACTTTTGTGCTTTATGTTTAAATTATGTGTGTGTTCAAGTCTGTAAGTCCTTAGAGTAAGAAAGAACTTTTAAAGTCCTGTGATTTCTTAATATTACATATTTTAAATTAGGCTTACATGTTATGTTTGGTAAAGCATATTTCCTGGCTTAGAATTACAGAATCCAAAGAAAAATTAAATGGGGTAGGTTAAAGTTGCTAATTAATGTTGTAAGTGTTATAGAGAATAGTGAATAGATATTGTTGTCTGTTAAATGTGGATGCAATTTCATCCACTAAAAATCTGTATTTTTAAAAAAGATTAATTTATTTGGAAGGCAGAGATACAGAGAAACAGAGTCACAGGCAGAAAAGAAGTCTTCCACCCTCTGGTTAACTCCCCAGATGGCTGCAATGGCCAGAATTGCTCTAATCTGAAGCCAGGAGCTAGGAACTTCTTGATCTTCCATATGGGTGCAGGGGTCCAAGCAATTGCGTCATCTTCTACTTCTTTCCCAGGCCATAACAGACAGCTAGATCAGAAGAGGAACAACCAGGGCCTGAACTGGTGCCCATATGGGATGCCTGTGCCACAGGCAGAAGGGTTAGCCCACTACACTCAACAGATTTTTCAGAATTCCCTTCTTTCAAAAAAAATTGAAAAATAATAAACTTACTACTCTTTGAGGAAAATAATGGATATTGGGGTATCAAAGAGAACTCTAAAGACTACAGTTTTAGCTGCCCATCCTGTAAACACATTTTTCCCCTGCATATATATTTCCAAAGTGTCCATGGTCATCAAATACATTTATACCTTCTCCAGAGAGACAACACAAGGACTGATACAATTACTAAAGCAAGTTCAAGTTCAGGGTCTTCATATGAAGTGTAGTCTTTTCAGAAGATAAATATGTAACTTTTCTGTCATTTCAGAAGATAAATATGTAACTGTGTGGTGTATAGATTTTTGCTTTCTGCCAAGGCAGGGAATTTCTGGTAAATGGAAAATAGGAAAAGTGCAGAGCCATTAAAAACTCTTATTCAAAAAATGTTAAAATTAAACATAGTAGTATTAAGTTGTAGCATGTGTCATATTCTGCTGGAAAAGAAAAAAATGAACACTTATTAAGGTTCTGGCAAGCTCCTCATTCTGCAGCTATCACAGCTCCATGTGCCAGGACAGGATGAGGGCAATGACTTTCTTGTCCATATCTACCATGGACATTTGGGGGATGGCCATGTGGAACAGGGCCTAACTGGGGCTGCACAGCATTTATGACCCCTTTGTGTTGCGTGGGTTTAATGAGCTGGAGATTGGTTTAATTATAAGAATTTATTCATGGTGGCTCTGAGCCTTGCTGACTGCATTTTGAAAACAAGGTTTGTCTCCTTTAGTAGATGAACAATGCTTAACGACGTGTGTTTATAAAAGCCCAGCATGATGGGATTTTTATTTTTTTACTTAAATCGAATATTCTGCTCAGTCTCCATTCTCCCTGTCTCTGCTTTATCTATTGCTTGGAGTGGAAATTTTGGCTATTCCAGCCTCCAAAAGTTTCAAATTATTAGTCTCTAAATCAATTTAAATTATAGCCTAGAAACATGAACAACCTCATTAAGCAGAATTGTATTTTATTTCTTCTCTACTTCTTAATAGATCAACTTTAGCCCAAGCATAACTCTTTCCTGAAGGACTTAAGTCACAGTTGCAAGAAGTAGCCAGAAACACCAACATTCTATAATTTCATGTCAGTCCCTGAAATGGGCATTTGTCCAGATTCTTCAACACCCACAAGAAGGGTTGTCCACTGTGAGCTCTGAAATGTTCAAGTGGATTCTCCTTGTCCTTGCTTTCTATCCTTTCTTTTGCTTATTCAAGGTTTTAAAGTCTGTTATGTGTGGCAGCTCATTTTTAGTGACAGACTTTGGTATCTATAAACTCTGTCAACAAGTAACAGAAAACATCAACTTTACAAAATAAAGAAATTATGCCATATAAGTAGATGTAGTAGAATCCCCAAATGCCATACATCAAGGTTCAGCCATTATTTCTTGGCCATTGCTTTGCTGCAGGAAGTGTAGCAAAATAGCTTCCGTTCTTTCAGATAAGATATTTACAATGACTAGGAGAGAAAGTGGAATGGTTTTTGTCCAGGTCTCCTAGATATGAGTACATTTTTCACAGAAGCACTTCAGATTCTTCCCTCAGTGTCTACTGTCTCTAGTGTAAAATTCTTGAGAACTATGCTTCATGATCAACAGGCCCCAGATGGCTTTCTACTGCAGAGAAACATCTTTCTGGAAAGTAAGAGACAAAAGTATTTTTTCAGAGGTAGCTGTGCCCCGACTCTTACCTCTCCCTGAAGCCCGTCACTCCTGGCTTCATATTTGTAAAGGTGGCTTTGTTGCTCCTGAATTCTGTTCAAAAACCCAGGGAAACTTGGTGTTCACAACCATTTCTTTCAATTGAAAAGCAAATTATTAGCATACATTTTTGTGAGGTGGTGATAAACTCAGAAGCCCAAATATCAAGAATGGTAGCAAACATTGGTTTTAAGTTCTCAACTGTGGATGCTACCTGCAGGCCATGTGTTAAGCACATTTATCTATGTCATTAGAAACCCAAGGGCCAAGGACAATCACCAGAACTTGCTGCTTCTGCACCCTCTCAAAAGCCTTGCTATATCTCTCCTGTGTTCTGCATCTTTACTAAATAACTTCTGAATCTTAAAGTGCATGGGTGTGTACCTATGTGCTATTGCATTTGTGATCTCTTATCAAAAATCATAATACATGCAGAAAAGCATTCTTTTCTTTTCTTTTTATTTATTTGTTTGACAGGTAGAGTTACGGACAGTGAGAGAGAGAGTGACAGAGAGAAAGGTCTTCCTTCCGTTGGTTCACTCCCCAAATGGCCCAATGGCCGGAGCTATGCTGATCCGAAGCCAGGAGCCAGGTGCTTCCTCCTGATCTCCCATGCAGGTGCAGGGGCCCAAGCACCTGGGCCACAGCAGAGAGCTGGAGTGGAAGAGGAGCAACCAGGACTAGAACCCAGCGCTCATATGGGATGCCGGCACCACAGGCGGAGGATTAACTTAGTGCGCCACGGCGCCAGCCCCAGAAAAGTATTCTTTCAAACAAACTTCTATCTAGGCTACTTCCTAAGTGGCTGTCATAATATTTTACATTTGTTGTGCTATCAAAATTCAGTACCATAATAAACATATGCTGACTTAATTACTGCAAGACATTTTATCTATCAAAGGAATAAAAAAGACTGAATTCTTCTGGTAAATAACCTTGTTAATCCTCATGCAGGATGATGTTTTATGGTGGCATTTATGTCTCTCGGGTGAGCCAGTTCTCACAATATTCAAATTATCTTATTCACACACAGAGACAAAGAAAATATATGACAAAACCACTTAACTGATGCATCCATGAAAACGCTAAATGAAATCTCTTCCTCGGGCTGGGGAGTATTTATAAAATTGATAAATCAATTGTGCTTTCAGGTTCTGAGGCATCTCAAGACTCAGTACTTTTGGTTTTTTTTTTATTAGTGGAATTCCATATGTGAAAATATTTTCATATTGCCATGCTAGAAAGCTGCTGAAATTGCTTGGGAAGATAACTTTTTTACATTTAACTGGACTGAGAATAGTAAAACAAACCTGAGTAGTAGTGTTTTTAGACAGAGTTATGCATGCAAATAGATTCTAGCAAGAGCATACATTGCCTCCATCTCCAGGTCATGATATTTTAATCTTTGGAAATGATGAAGATGTAAGAGTTCAAACATGAAGACATTTTCTGTCTTAGTCTTTTAGCATTCAGATTAATGCAGGGAACACGGAATTAGATCTGGAAAAGAGAAACAATATCCATGCCTTCTGGGGATGACTAAACAGATTATTTGGTATTCTGGATGTCCCTGGACAATGAACATTTCAAAATGTAAGTCCTCCAAGTCAGCAGGTGATGTTGCTAGAAGCTCCCCCTGTGTGAAAACCAGTCCTTTGTAGTAGTGGGCATATCAGAGAAAGAAGAAGGAGAAGGAGAAGGAGAAGAAGAAGCAGAGAGAGAGAGAGAGAGGGAGGGAGGGGGGCAGGGGGAGAGGGAGAGAGAGAGAGAAAGAGAGGGAGAGAATCTTCCATCTCCTGATTCATTCACCAAACATCTGCTACAGCTAAGGCTGGACGAAGCCAAAGCCTAGATCTGCATCTGGGTCTCCCACATGGGTGGCAGGGACCCAAGAACTTGGATATCTTCTGCTGCTTTCCCAGGTGCATCAGCAGGCAGCTGAATGGGAAGTGAAGCAGCTGGGACTTGAGTGGGTATTCATATGGGATGCCAGTGTTACTGGTGACAGCTAAATCTACTACTCCACAATGTCGCCCCTCTTTTAGCCCTTTAACATCAGATGACAATATTAAAAGAAAAAGTATAAGTGTTTTATTTTTCTCATTCAAATGTAATAGATGAGATGGCCTTTTGAATCTCAACATTATTCTTAAATTTTTCTCATTTTATATGCCAATTCGTTATTCTAAAGATTTCCATCTCTCTATTTATCGAAATAAATTAAAGAGACTAATACTACCCCAGACAGACTGATGCATTTTCATATTGCTGCAGTCAAGGTTAAAGTTAGTGGAATGGGACTGGACTTGTAGATAAGAGGTTAATGGTGAGGTTAAACTCACTAAATCTTATTTTTACTTTATAGTGGCCCAAGTCTTCAAACTCTGTTCCTAAAAACAGCTAGCACTGAGTGCATAGTAAGTGGCAATTAGTGTTCCAAGAGAGAGCTTTACCTGTATGTGAACATATTTAATCTTAATAACAATCTCATGAGATGTGAAAACAGTTTATCATATTGGTCAAAAATAATTCTTACCTCATATTCCCATGTTGTCTTTTTAAAAATATTTATTTATTTATTTAAAAGTCAGTGTTACACAGAGAGGAGAGGCAGAGAGAGAGAAAGAGAGGTCTTCCATCCGATGGTTCTCCCTTAGTTGGCTGTAATGGCCGGAGCTGCGCTGATCTGAAGCCAGGAGCCAGGAGCTTCCTCTGGGTCTCCCACGTGGGTGCAGGGGCCCAAGAACTTGGGCCATCTTCTACTGCTTTCCCAGGCCATAGCAGAAAGCTGGATCGCAAGTGGAGCAGCTGGGACTAGAACCAGTGCCCATATGGGATGCCGGCACTTCAGGCCAAGGCATTAACCCATTGTGCCACAGCGCCGGCCCCCATATGTTGCCTTTTACCTTATTTAAGCTGCAAGTTGGAGCTGAATTATTTAAATTATGAAGAAATGGTTACAATGGTCAGCATTGTGTTGTAATGGGTAAAGCCTCTGCAAGCAGTGCCGGCATCCCATGTGGGCACCAGTTTGAGACCTGGCTGCTCCACTTCCGATCCAGCTCTCTGCTATGGCCTGGGAAAGCAGTAGAAGATGGCCCAAGTCCTTGGGCCCCTCCACTCATGTGTGAGACCTGGAAGAAGCTCCTGGTTCCTAGCTTCAGGTGGGCACAGCTCTGGCCGTTGCGGCCAATTGGGGAATGAACCTTTGGATGGAAGACCTTTCTCTCTTTCTGCCTCTCCTATCTCTGTGTAACTCTGACTTGCAAATAGATAAATAAATCTTAAAAAAAAAAAAAAAGAGAGAAATGGTTACAAAATTAAATTTGAATTTAATTGAGGAAAGAAAGTTTTTTAGCAGGGTGATATTAAAAGAAAATATCATAAGGTAGTAAAGACTAGAAAGCATGTGAGCAAAGGATAAATGTTGGAATGTACATGATGATTTTAAGGTGTCTTTTCATTGTTCTGCTGACAGATCATTGATTATTATATAGTAATCAGGAGGTATGTAACCTGGCTCTTGTCAAATTCTGCAACAAATTAATTGTGTAACCTCCAAAGAACTCTTTTTTAGAAAAAATTTATTTACTTATTTGAAAGAGTTACAGACAAAAAGAGAAGGAGAGACAGAGATCTTTCATCCGCTGGTCCACTCCCCACATTGCCACAATGCCCCCCTTAAAAACTGATGATCCCATTTCATCTAAAATAGATAGGAGTCTAAATTACTTAAAATTCTCTTTTTTTTGTGTGTTACTCTGAAATTATGCTACCAATTTTCTGAAGTATTTAATGAATGTCTTACACCATGGCAGCTACTTTGCAAAGCCAAAGAAATAGAGAGGGCACAAGCATGTAGAGAGATTAAAAAAAAAGGGGGGGGGGCAGAAAGAAGAGATGAGGACAAAATTCCTGTCCTTCAATTTTTAGTATAGTTGTGAAAACAAGGATATGTACATGTTACAAACTGTGAATTAGGTAGGGGTCAGAACATTTGAAACAAATCTCAACTTTGCTATGTTTTCCTTCTTGAATGGAAATAGAAATAGTGATTGAGCATGTATCATCAATTAGGTACCAAAGTTTGAGATTTCATATTTTAGTCATTAATTAAAAAGAACAACCTGTTTATTCCCTGTGGAAAAATTTTATGTTGTGAGCTTTTCTAAGTGTCTTCGTAGTTGGGAAGGAATAGAAGTTGAGTGAGTAGTTATTTCATGTCAGCCAGGCACTGATTCACTTAGCGTTCAGTGTGGGAGCTTCTTGGACGCTTTCAGTGCCAAGGGAATGTTTTGTTCCATAGATAAACCTAATAGTTCAAAATGTTCTATTCTTTGGCAAATAGTGTTATGTTTGTTTGTTGTTGTTGTTTTGTAAAGAAAATTTTCAGAGGTGGGAGGAACTTTCAAAATCTCTTTTTAATCCTACAAAGAGTCAGAGCACTTAATAAATGTGCAAGTCTCTGCCAAATTCTTCTTCAGTATAAACAGCTCCATTAAGCCAGTACACTGGGCACTTTCTCACGGCATGATGTGTGTGTATTTTAATTTATGAATCCAATTTAAATCCTGCATTCTATAAAAGCTGGCTACTATCCTCAATTTTACAAGAAAGATGTTTGAAAATTGTTTAGTATACTACCAAATCTGAATGCCAATGAGCCACAATTTACTAATAACATGTCTTCTTTATTAGTACAGCCTTCTTTTTCTTTCGAGGACATGTAGGCAGAAGGCCCAAATTGGGAAAACAATTGTTAATTTATTTTTTCACTAATCTAGAACTTTTGATTTCTATATACTTTGGCAACCAATGGGGAATGAAAAGCTATGTAATTCAAAAAGAAATTAAAATGTTCAACTCAAGGACACAATGCTTTAAATAAAAGCCTCAGATAGTGTGGTCCTTGTAAGTTTATTAATTATAAAAGAAAAATCTAGCGCCAAGTGATGGATTCTGTGACTTGTGAGACTAGAGGAGTTTTAAAACACATTTAATACAATGCAGTATCATAGAGCATTACTTTGTAAGCCAAATCATTGAGCTGTAGAAATTAGATGATAACATCTTAATTTTATTGTACATTATCAATTTATAAGACATTATGTGAAAATTGTAGAACTTGAAGGGGAAATGAATCTTAAAAACCCTCTATATCCGCTTACTCCTTGGGTAGATGTTATTATTTGAAGTGCCATAGAATGTTAAATCAGGAAAAAAAGTAAGGAATGAATGAAGCCACTAGTTTACATTAGAGGACCATGTAAAGAAAGGGAGTTGTGATTGTCTGAAGTCATGTGAGAGTCATCTGTGGTCACAACATTTTCATTGGCTCCTTTAAGTAGCTCATTTTTCAGAGGGAAAAATAAATCCATGTTTACATTAGTACATTTGTTTTATTTTATTTACTTATCTTATTCAACCAAACATTCCTATTTAATACCCTAAGGGATATGTACATTTTAATAAAATTCTGCAATGTACTTCTAAAAAAAACTCATATTAAAAACCCATTGTATACTTTTCCTAAGTGTAAAACTGGTATCCACATGTCAGTTTTCATTTATAGTCAGAGAACATTAGTGTTGGATTAGTATCATGCTGATTTTATTTTTTCATTTTATTTTAATTGAAAGTAAAGTATACCACCAGTCAAGATGAATAATGTTCATAGACATGTGCACCTGTGCTTTGTGGCTGACTGTTTATATTCACATTAGCCGATTAGCTCCAGCCAAGCAGTTCGACATTGAACAATTATTCACAGAAAGACCTCATTGTATTTGTCATATATTTATCAGTTTGGATTATAATATGGATATTCTAGTATGCCGTATTGTATTATACTAAAAATTTATGACAAATGGCCAATTTTTTTGAAGCTATGAAGAGAATGCAATGTAGGTAAGCAGAACTCAAATAAGACCTTTGCAAAATAAATGCTTGGTTTTCTTTTAAACTAATTATCTAAATTCGGCTCTGTAATAAACCCTAATTGAATAATTGATGGCAGGTTCTCTGATGCAAAGATTAAAAAGCCATGAGCCTGTCCTGAAGTTGACTTACAGTCTTAGCAGGCAGACACATAAATAAGTAATTGGAATACAGCAGGGTAATTGCTAGGACCTTGCAATTTAGCACTTTTTTGTACCAGCTTTGTTTTAACTAGTTTTGCCTCTTTTATTTCTCACAACATCCTATCACAGTGGCTTCTGTTATTGTCTTCATTTTACAGAAGGAAAAACAGCTGCCTAGAGAGTAGAGTTGTGTGAAGTCACACAGTTAATCACTAGTGGAGGTGAGATTTGAAGTCAGACAAGCTGAGACTCACTTTAAAAGGGAAAAACAGAGATACACATGTGATTCCAGTGTAGCAGAGAGATGTTGAATTGTAGCTAAAAACTGAGGGGAAAGGAGATGCAGCAGGGGTGGGGAACAAATAAGAACAATTCGCGCTTCCTGGGATAAGAAAGACTTAGTGATGGCAAAGAGCATTAGGTGTATGCAGGGAACCTTAGCAGGTTCTTACTACCACACCCACATTTCCCCAAGTGAGTCTGCAGTGCACAAAGAAGCCCTTGAACATAGGTTGAAACTACAGATTCCCAGTGAGTCAGGATCCCTGCAGTAGGACCTCAAAATGAGCATTTTAATAGAGCATGTCAAATAGGTAACTTCTCTGCATCAGAAGTTCAGGAGCCTATGTAAGGTTGTCAAGTTCACACTGAGAAGTTTCAGCTGAGTCAAAGTAGGTAGAAAAGGGCTAGACTATTGTAAGTCTGGAATTTTCCTTTCTGACTATATAATTTCACAAAGTAAGAAACAGTATTAAGAAATACATAATAAATATAAACGAAGGTTAAAAATACATGAGTACATGGTGATTCACCATGTTCCCAAATCTGTATATATTAAATGCATGGAGTTTTTATTCCTTAAATAATTTTTTTTTAAAAAAGTAAATTATGAGCAGCAGTGATGGCTCAAATAACTGGATTCCTGCTACCCCTGTGGGAGACTTAGATTGTGATCTGCATTCCTGGCTCCAGTTGTGACCCTGTCCAGCCACGGCCATTACTTAACATTTGGGATGTTAAGTAACAGAGAGGAAATTTCTCTCCACCCCCTGCCTCACTCCCTCTCTCTGTCAACTAAATTTTTAAAAATAATAATTTAAAAAGCTTAAAACATACACAGGAGTGAAATAAATAGTGAATAAAAAAATAAAACATTTTGTCCAGATCTTCATTTATCCTGTAAGGAAATCCATAAGCAAATGCCACTAAAAACTACTCTTTTCAGATTTCCTCAGTCATCCTAGTCCATTTATTTGCTACTTGCACAGATTTAGGGAACCTTTCAAAAGATAAGACCAAGTTCAATATTCATTACTTTATTCATTTAACATGAGTCTTAATCCTAGAAGACAGAGATCTGAGCTACTTTTCATAAAAGGAGAACAATTCATTTATAGATATTTCCCTTATATTCAGTAGGTGAAAGCATTTTTATGCTGAACTCTGAGGAGTACATGGGTAAAATGTGTAATACATGCACATTATCCATATGGTGCTTGAAATCTAGAAAGGAAATAGGAGATGCATGCACACACACAAATGTAATAAGGTTAGAATGTTGTAGGAGCTCCAGGGAGGTACAAGTGATGCACAGGGGTTCAGAGAAATGAACATTTACTGGTTGTTGAAGACATTAGGGAAACTTTCATGGTGGGTTGGGCATTTGAGCTTGGTTGTAAATTAAGAATGAAAATTTGATATTGGGGTTACTGTGGAAGAGCATTTCCAAATGTGCAGGTGTCAAGATTATTATGATTGCAAGCAAATAAATATGTGTGGAATTGCGGTTAAGAGGATGATTGGAAAACTGATAACTGTCTACAAAGTTGAAGTCAATTAAGAGTGACCCTCAGTTTCAGGGGTTAGATTGCCAGCCTAGCATTTGTTCCCTGTAAGTATAACATTGGACTCCTTCATCAAAGAAGAGGCGTGGAGAAAGGTTTCAGAAAGACCAATCTGATATCAGGATCTAGGAATGACTGGAGATGGGAGGGGCTGCGTTAGAGGACTAGGTAGGCTGCATGTAATTGGACAGACAAGGGTTATGGTTTTAACTCAGCTCTATAGTGACTGCCCCATAAAGATTGATACTGAAAAATGGTTGGGTTTGCTAAGCCAGCCCTATTTAGAAATTGGTTTCCTCCAAGTGTTTTATGATTATTTCTTTCCAGAAAGGGATTTGTAATATTCGCTAATTTCTGTGAAATAAGTGACCCTTCCATGGATAATTTTAAGCTACCAGTTTGATAGAACCAAACATGAATTTGTGAAGTGTTGTCAGGAAAACATATCTAACTGGTTGGAGAATTGCAAATGAACTGACAAAGACATGTTAACAGCAGGAATGTTTATTACATAGGAGAGGATACTCAGGAGTGAGTAATTCACTGACAGCCAAGGTCAAAGTTTATGTGGCAATTTAACAAAAAGGGTGGGGAAGCTCAGGGCTTCAGTGGTAACACCTGGAAGCTTCTTTTGTCTTTCTTTGAGCTGACAAGCAGGTGAGTTTGTACTTACCTGTGCTAAGGATCACTCTTCCCCCAAGGAGGCAGCTCCCTGGCTGGCAGCTGTGTTTGGGGAGGCTCTGCGTAAGCTTACACAATGGTGTGGTTGCTGATTTTTCACAAGTTTTCAATTTAAGGTAACTTTCCTACCTCTTTGGTGGGCTGCTAATCACTTCAGGAGGAGATGAATAAAATATATGCAAGGGAGTCCAGGCTAGGCAGCTCCTGCTGTCCACTATGTCAGTCTGTGGTAGTGTCAGTGCTTGTGTATCCCTGTAATTCATCCATTGAAATTTAATCACAAATTCAGTGGTTTTAGGATGTGGGGGTTTTGGGAGGCAATTAGGTCATGACGTCAGAGCCTCTACATAAAGGCCTCCGAGAGCCACCTGGTCCCATCCTCCGTGTGAAGACGCAGCTAGGCTGTGCTAGCTGTGAGCCAGAAAGTGAACTCTCAGCAGACACCAGGTCTTCCAGAGCTTTGATCTTGGACTTTCCACCCTCTAGAACGGTAAGAAACAAAATCCCTGTTGTGTATGAGCTCCCAGCTTATATTTTGTTGCACCTACCCAATGGGCTGTGTTGGAACATGGCCTCAGAATTGCCATTTACAGTGGTGAATTACATTATTTCAAAACAAAGTTAACATACAAAAACAAAACTTAACCCTGCCCTTAGCACATGTGATTTTTGCATTGTAGAGTGGATTCTTTTAGTCATCAGGATTCAGCTATTAGGACTGGAGGGAATTTTGAGTACAGGTTTTTCGTGATAGCTTGAGGGAATTTGGACAAGGGCGAAGGGCAGGGATTGAGGTAAACTGTATGTTACGTTCCTAAGGATTAGCCTATATAATACAGGAAAAAAAACTTCAGTACTAGGTGTAAAGGGGAAGCAAGTCCTATGTTTATTCTGCTTCTCTTGCTTGATTTCCATTTGTTGTGAATTACTTGGCTTGTCCTAAGTGTACTGCCACAGAACATGCTGGGTCTCTGAGAGGCTGCATGCAAGAATAATACAGGTGGAGCCGGCGCCGTGGCTCAACAGGCTAATCCTCCGCCTTGCGGCGCCGGCACACCGGGTTCTAGTCCCGGTCGGGGCACCGATCCTGTCCCAGTTGCCCCTCTTCCAGGCCAGCTCTCTGCTGTGGCCAGGGAGTGCAGTGGAGGATGGCCCAAGTGTTTGGGCCCTGCACCCCATGGGAGACCAGGAGAAGCACCTGGCTCCTGCCATTGGATCAGCGCGGTGCGCTGGCCGCAGCACGCCTACCGCGGCGGCCATTGGAGGGTGAACCAAGGGCAAAAAGGAAGACCTTTCTCTCTGTCTCTCTCTCACTGTCCACTCTGCCTGTCAAAAAATAATAATAATAATAATACAGGTGGAGTCACTTTAGTTTCCATTGCCATACTCCTAGGTTACAGAGCAGACAGAAGCAGGTGCCCTTGCTCCCCCTCATAATTTCCTGACCACTGTCTGTCTTGCCTCCCTAATAACTCTTAGCTGAAAGCTCAAGGCATCAGATGATAATTATTTGCTATTGCTCTTTAATACAGTCTTCGTGAGAGGTCCACTATACTCTCTGCCAGTTCTTTGAAGAATGTAGATTCTTACTCATCTTTATTTCTACCGTTGCTAAAATAGTCCTTATTTATACAAATAGATTATCCATACCACTTACCTTGGTGTCTCAACTTTTTTATTTTTAGCGTATTTTAGCCATGTCAGAATATCCACTTTGTATCTTTACTTTGATGTCCAATTGGAATTTCAAACTTAACTTGAATAAATTGAATTACTGATTTTTTTTTTTAAAGTTTTAGGGGTAGGGGTGACACTGAACTAAGCCACCATTGGAGACCGCATATCTCATATAGGTGTGCCAGTTTGATTCCTTGTTCTGCTTTTAATACAACTTCCTGTTCATACACACCTTGGGAGGTAGTAGGTGATGGCTCAATTGCTTGGGTCCTTTCCACCCTAGGTGGAGACTTGGATGGAGTTCCTGGTTCCTGGCTTCAGCCCGGATGGGCCTCGGCTGTTGCTGGCATTTGAGGAGTGAGCCAGTGGATGAAAGATCTTTGTTTTCTCCTTCTGTCTGTCTGCCTTTCAAGTTGATGGAAATAAACATTTAAACATTATTTAAAATATTTAATTTACTTGAAAGGCAAAGAGACATAAAGCGAAAGACATAGAATGAGAGGGTATGAAGGAGAGGGAGATGTCTCATCTGCAAGTGCTAGCAACAACAGGAGCTTGGCCAGGCTGAAGCCAGGCGCCTGTAACTATTTCTGGATTTCCTAAATGGGTGGCAGGGATCCAAGTACTTGTGCCACTACCTGCTGCCTCCCGGGTACACATTAGTAGGAAGGTAAAATCAGGAGCTGAGTCAGGACTTGGATTCAAGATCTCAAGCAGCATCATAGCCACTGTGCCAAAAGCCTGCCCCTATGATTACTGACTTTTCACTCCAAGTATATTCCTTCTGTAGTGTCTATCTTTATTAAGTTCCTGTGTTTTCTATTTGCTTGGGCAAAATGTTAGAGAAATCATTCTTGAATCCTCTATTTCTCTTGAAGCCCATATGCAATCAGGAAATTCTGTCATTTCTACTTTAATATATACAGTGTTCAGTTTTCACTACCTCAGCTACTGAAATCTTCATCCAAACAACCACCTCTTCATTTATTACAGTCATCTTCTAAGGAGTCTTTCATCTTCTACACTTGTTGTTCAGTCCCCCTTCATTTAGCATGTACAGCATTTTGTTCATTATAACCAAGTTTCCGGGAGGGGATTACATAAGTCTGCAAATACAATGAAGCAGGGATATCCTAGAAGCTGCCATCAGAGGCAATGTACCTGGTTGTTAACTTAGGACTGGCTCTCAATTTAAGAAACTTTACAAGCACTCAGCACACACAGAACTCAGCTGTCTTTCATTTGAAAAGTTTCTAATATTGTGCCACCAACACTTAAAAAGCCCAAGAATGAAACAACTTTCTTTCCTTTCAGTTCAGTAGTCTATCAGCCAAATATGCAAATACAAACCACTCCCCGTTAAGAAGGTCACACAGGTTCGGACACACCCCCACCCCGCATTCCATATCAGAGTGCCTGGTTTTGAGTCCTTGCTCCAACTTTCTGCTATTGTGAACCTTGGAAGGCAGGGGGTATATGCTCAAATAGTTCAGCCCCTACCACTCACATAATAGACCCAGAATGAGTCTGTGTTTCCTGACTTTGGCCTGACCTTTTTTTAGCATTTGGGGAATGAATCAGCAGATGGGACCTGTCTCTGTACCTCTCACATAAAAATATGTATAAAAGAAAAACTACTTCTGTATTGTTCAAGGTTAACCAGCAACAGTTATTTTCACCTTCTGAAGTCCTGGTGTCTAGGATTTTGTTGTAGATTTTTCTTTTCAACAAATTTTTAGAAATGTTATAGCTCCTTTGTGTTATAGCTCTTACTCTCCACTGGAAGAAAGAATCTGGTTTGGGGCTTGCACTGTGGCACAGCAGGGAAAGCCACTGCCTGCAGTACCGGCATCCCATATGGGTGCCAGTTTGAGTCCCAGCTGCTCTATTTCCAATCCAGCTCTCTGCTATGGCCTGGGAAAGTAGAAGATGACCCAAGTCCTTGGGCCCCTGCCCCCACGTGGGAGACCCAGTAGAAATTCCTGACTCCTGGCTTCGGATCAGTACAACTTTGGCCATTGCAGCCAAATCTTAGATTCTTTGTGTGTGTGTGAGTGACCATGAAGGATTAGGCACATGTACAAGGAAGTGTAAGCAATGCTAATGCAGTGTTTATTTTTTGCTAGCATGAGAGTCCAGGAGAGCAATAAGCTCTGTTTGTTGGGAGCTAATTTTGGGTGGTAGGGGCTGTGTTTCTTTTCTTTTTTTTTTTTTTTTTGACAGGCAGAGTTAGAGACAGAAAGGTCTTCCTTCCGTTGTTTCACTCCCCAAATGGCCACGATGGCCGGCACACTGTGCTGATCCGAAGCCAGGAGCCAGGTGCTTACTCCTGGCCTCCCATGTGGGTGCAGGGCCCAAACACTTGGGCTATCCTCCACTGCCCTCCTGGGCCACAGCAGAGAGCTATGGAGCAACTGGGACAGGACCGGTGCCCCAACAGGGACTAGAACCTGGAGTACCAGCACCACAGGCAGAGGATTAGCCTACTGAGCCTCGGCGCCGGCCTGGGGCTGTGTTTCTAATTGGGTATGTTTAGAAGGATTAGAAATGTTTCCTTGTACGATTGCGTATCCTGCTTCATGGGGTGGTGTCTTTTGGGAATTGCCATCAACGAACTGATGGGGGATGTGGGGTTCTTGAAGAGGCTCATCAGTGATGTGGGAAAAGGGGTTGAAGATGAAATCTAAGACCTCACAGCAATTGTGTGTTATAACTTGTGAACTTGGAGAAGGAGGAGGAGGAGGAGAAGTGTTAGCGGGTTTAGAGTGAAACATGGTGAGAAGGATATGGTTGGGCCTACTAGGACCTCTAGGTCTACCTGGGAGGGGAAGAGAAAGAAAAGTGTGGTGGCTCACTAGATCTTGGAGGTTATGGGTTGACTGAACATGTAGGGGTGAGGTAGGGACATGTGGTCAAGACAGGGTTTCAGTAGAAGGTGTTCTCTTGAGGGGGTTGTAGCATCAGCTCACAAAACTATCTCCATTTGAGGTTTCATGTGTGTAGCTATCTAGGATCTCTTTGTCTTTTTTTTTTTAAGATTTATTTTATTTATTTGAAAGACAGAGTTAGAGAGGCAGAGACAGAGAGAGAGAGGTCTTCCATCTGCTGCTTCACTCCCCAGATGGCCAAAACAACTGGAGATGTGCCAATCCAAAGCCAGGAGCCAGGAGCTTCCTCCAGGTCTCCCACTTGGGTGCAGGGGCCCAATAACTTGGGCCATCTTCCACTGCTATCCCAGACCATAGCAGAGAGCTGGATCGGAAGAGGAGCAGACAGGACTAGAACTGGTGCCCATATGGGATGCTGGCGCTTCAGGCCAGGGCTTTAACCCGCTGTGCCACAGCGCCGGCCCCCGATCTCTTTGCTTTAAGTCTGGATGAGATACATCTAAATATGCAGGGTCCAAAACAAAGGATAGATGGTTATTAGAGGACCTAGAAAAGATGCTGTCCAATCCAGGAGGGAGTTTTTTGAGAGGCAACCAGAACTGATAGGAGGGGCAGATTCTAATTGTATGTCAATAAAAGAAAAAAATAGAAGCTTTTTTTGTCTAAATTTTGTTTCATCTGTAAACTTCTATTACTTCTTCATACCTTTTGCAACTTATGTAAACCTTATCTTTTTATTCCAGTCTAGAGTGAACTAGCCATTAGGGTAAGTTCTTAGAAGCCATCTTTTTCTTTATTTAAAAATCTCTTTATCTTAACCCATTTTACTGATAACAGTTTTATGCTTAAGCATAATGTCCAGTTGCAGCTGAACCAAAGTTTTATGTATGAGGTTCTTATTTACCAGATATCCTTTTAGAGTTCAAATTTAATTTGAGTCTAGTATTTACATGCCCCCCCCGCCTCTCCCCCCCCCCCCCCCCGAAAAAAAAAAACAAAACACCCTAGGCCAATGATGCCAGTCCCAAGAGTGATTGCAGGCCAGGGGCTGGTGTGTCATAGATAGTTAACCTTTGGAGATTATTCACCATTATATTAGGTTTAATGGTTTTATCAGGGTAAATGGACACCCCTCTGGTTGGGAATAGATTCCTAAGGAGGAAAACTGATAGATGACAGAGTAAGGGGAAATTATAGAAAAGGAGATATGTCTGGAAATACTGATTAACCTGGTGAGCATGCTGGTTTGAAGGACCAGTAGTCTTCATCATTATTTCACATGGTTGGAAGAGATTTCTCAGGGTAGTGTTGCTTTGGGAAGAGGACTTTCATTTTCTCTTTACTCTCTGTGTGGAACATTGCTGGGTAAAGGGCTTCAAGGGTGTGGAATTCCTGAAATTCCTCCCAGGACTTTACAATGAACGTGATGGCCCTCTTGGTGCAGGGCAGCAGAGATGCCAAGATGGCTAGTTTAAAAGAGGGCGATCCTCTGTCCCCATGACATATTGCCAAAGAGCTTTTTATTGCCACTAGTAAGGCAGGGGAAAAGGAAAGAAGGTTAGGTCTGTTAAATATATTACTGGAGATGGCTGGAACAGAGATGTCTTTGTGTGAGAAGGAATTTAGATTGAGACAGTGGCAGTGTGAGATGTGGCTGTTTTATTAGGTGTTAGGATTTTCGGGCCCAAAGATGAAGAGGTATCTAGAGAAGACTTTAGAGCTGGGCCTGCCCAGAGGGTGAGGGTGGGCTTGGGGTGTTGGATTCAGGCTTGCAGAGCAGAGCTGCTTATTGGGGAAGATGTAAAGCACCATAAGGACTCTGATAAGGTGGGTGGAGGCTGAGAGAAGAGCTCTTTGGTGAAGTTTACAATGCATTATCTTAGCAATTTGGAATGTCCCAGGTG
Organism: Lepus europaeus; assembly: GCF_033115175.1. NCBI lineage: Eukaryota > Metazoa > Chordata > Mammalia > Lagomorpha > Leporidae > Lepus > Lepus europaeus. The sequence continues at coordinate 86,862,604 of NC_084834.1, read as the reverse complement.
TGGGGCTTTCCAGAGCAATAAACATTTTGCTGGCCTTTACAGTATTTTTTTTTTTTCTACTCAGAAGGAGAGAGTGGCAGAATGGAGGAGGGCGGTCAGGAAGAGAGGAGGGGCTGTTTTTCTGGCTGCCACAGAAGGGAAGGAGCAGGGCATCAGGCAGAGGGGTGGAGGAGATGTGGATCTGGGGACAGAGGGGTGGCTGCTGTAGACAAAAGATCAAGCTGGTGTCTACTGGTGTTATGAAGACTGAGACTTTTAGTTTAGAGAGGAGGTCACTGCCCATTAGGGGCTTGGGGCATTGTGGTATCTTGAGGAAGGCATGGGCCAGAGTGAGGGAGCTGAAGGTGCAGGGGAGGAGTGGGATGATTCTTGTTTTGATGGGGATGCCTGAGACTCCTTTAATGGAGACGTTGGAGTCCAGAATGTGGCCTGAAAAAGTTGTCAATAGAGAGAAAGCGTCCCCTGTGTTCAGGACAGAAGAAACAATCTGACCACCATCCCAATACCTCCGAGTTCTTCGGACAAGTGAGAAACTCCAACCAGGGTCAAAGAACCCAGGCCCCATGATTGGAACAGTTGTGCTGGTGAGGAGCCAGGGTGGGGGAAGTCACTGAGGGCCCCAGGGTGTCCCTGGGGACTGTCCCATTTCCAGCGACCCCACTGGCCACATGAGGGGCAAGCTTTTGTTGAGGGCCTCAGGCTGGGGCATGCTCTTGTCTAGTATCTGGCCCAGTTGCAGTGAGAGCAGAGACCAGGAAGGGTCCTGTTTTGGGGTGTTGGAGTGTTGGGACCAGATGGGTTTTGGTTTCAGAAGGCCAAGGCCAGCATGTTATGTTTTGTTTTTCTGTCTCAGTCCTTTTCTTTTTGTCTCATCCTCTCAATTGTTATATACCTTAAATGCTACATCTAGGATCTCTTGCGGGGCGGTGTGTGTGTGGGGGGAGCATTTCAGGCCCTTCTTCTAGCTGTTGGAGTTTATGTCTGATGTCAGGTGTCGATTGGCTAATGAACTGGATGTGAAGATAGAGTCCTGGATGGGGTGGTTACATCTAAATTTGTATACTTTTGAACTGCTTCAGTAAGGTGAGGATTTTTGGACAATGAGAAGCGAACATGAACCTAGGTGGGACCCTCTGGCCCTGCCACCTCCCTTAGGGGAAACATATGTGTCTTTGCCCATGAGATTGAGTGAGGGCAGGAGCCCCCAGTGAGGCAGGGGCATGGGGGTAGCTGGTGGAGCTGGCCCTTGTGGTTGGCAGGGGGAGACAGGAGAAGGGAGGGAGGAGACTGAGGAGTCTGTTTTGACCTGAGGGGGTGGTTGGGGGACCCTAAGGGGGTGGAGAGAATTTGGGAGGGAGCTGCTGATAGAGGCTGGGAGGTTGAGGCGGGGGTGTTACAGAGGAGTTAAGCGATTTGGACAGCTCAGAAGGTAGCAGTCAGTAAGGAGGGGGCTCGTTAGCTGGATCAAATAAATCTAGATTGAGAGATGAGGAATCAGCTTTAGATTTTGAGGTGGGTAAAAGAAGAACAGTCTTTACATAAAGACAGTCATTTGCAAAGGGTGAGGAATACTTGTAGTTATGGGGGGAGAAACCAGTCCCGCATGGTTGGAAGGGGGTAGGGGTGGGAGAAGAGAGGGAGGAGGTGTAAGGCCACCACAAAACACACCAAACACCTGAGTTAAGAGGGAGGGTTTATTGAAGGTAGAAATCTGACAGGCTGGAGAGAAGGGGCAAAGAGAAAAGAGGGGGTGGGGAGTTGAGAGATTGAGAGAGAAGATGAAGAAGAGAGATCAGGAGAGAAAGAGAGGTCCAGAGAGCACATGTGCGGGAGGCAGGTCCTGTTATACCTTTGCAAGGGGGGTCAGGGAAGTAGGAGCAGCAATTCCTGTTAGGGTGGGGATGGAGCTGACACTTGTGGTTGGGCCATAGAGCTTAGGGACAGAAGCTTATTGTGCAAGGTGGCTGTGGGTGCCAGAGCCTAAGGTGGCATCCAGGGCATAGATGGCGCCACATATAAGACGGCACCATTTTAGTAAAAGGGGGAACCTCAGACTACTTGCCATTCCATTTGAGGAAGTTACATAGGACCATAAATAAAGGATGTTTTGATTAGAAGTGCCGAATTATGGCCAGCAGTTGTATCTAATTTCTATTGAGGCCAAATTGTGAGTAAAGAGGTATCATTTTGCAAACCTGGAGGTCTGTCGGTGTCAGAGGTTTAAGATTTTTTTTAACACACAGGCCAAGGGTGATTCTTTAGGAATTAAAATTGCAGACCCCTTGGTGTGAGGCAAAGAGCAAGGGACTCCCCTGCCTCTGGGCTAAGTCATCACTTGGCAGAGACTGGAGGAACAGATGGAGATGCAGCAGTGATGTTGGGCTTGCCTTCGTTCATTGGTGGGTGTGACTAAAGGCAGAGGAGTCGGATCTCAGGGACCTGAATGACAATATCCTAGGGCGCCTCTAGAATATGATGGAGGAGTCTTACCTTACCCCACAATGGGATGAGTCTGCTGTTGGGATTTGATTTTGGTCAAATGGCAAGAAGCTCTTGCTCTGGAGGTCTGCTTAATAGAAAAGGAGGGAAGAAAAGGTAAGACTGAGCTCAGTAGTGCTCCAGAATGTCTCAGCAGGAGGGGGCTGGGCAGGCTAGAGGAGAGAGAAAAGATTAGGCCAAAGCAGCTCTAGGCTCCCAAGCCAGGTTAGAAATGAAAGGTAAAGGGAGTTAACTCTAGGATAAAGAGAAGGAGGGAGGGGTTTAAGGCATGAGAAGACCCATTCCCAATATGGGCCACCAGTATGTTAAGTTTGGAGTAGCTTGGGGTTCTGGCCTTTCACACCCCCAGAAAGGAGAGAAGGAAAAAGGAGACAGGGCAGAGACCTACCTCAACAGACAGGTGGCTATATTGAAGCACACAGGTGGTAAGTCTCTGAAGAGACTGTGCCCAGGGTGCACATAGGGCTTGTTTTTGAACTGGGCTGGTTGCCAGGAACTTAGCACCAAGGGTTTTCCAGAAGCCTTGGAGGCTTTTAGCTTAGAGAGTGTTTGCTCTGCACGCACACACAAGAGGGAGGGAGGGAGGGAGGAGGTTAGGGAGTTGGGAAGGGGCAACATGTCCCTTTAGAGAGGGGTTCTGAGAATGGGGTAGCCATTAGGGTATCTGTCTTGCGGTTTTATAGACTAGAAAGGGAAATTCTCATGGGGCCAGAGAAGGTACAAATGAGGCACTGAGCATTGATTGCTCTGATTGGTGCTTGACCATGAGAATTGGGTGAAAGTTAAGTCTCCAGTCATAGAAGCCTGTTGTGACTACTCTTGGAGGGGCTCATCCTCATATGGTGGAGAGGGGCCCCTGTGATCTCTGGGTGTTTGTCAGCTTGGTTGAGGACACCCCTGGCCTTTGTCTTTTCTGAGGTTGTTAGGACACAGAGGCTTTGCTAAGGCCCATTCATCCCCAAAGCCATCACTTCAGTCTCACAAGGCCCCATAAAAGAGCTCCTTGCCTGAAAGGAAAGTCTTAAAAGCCTGGGACAACCTTCCAGGTTAAACCCTCTCATGATCTGAGGCGTAAAGCTCTTCCTCAGACCTCAGCAGGAAAAAGCCGGCTGCACAGTTGTTGAGCAGAGCAGACGTTCTCCACATGTGATCCGCTAGCCAAAGGAAGAACAAGCTGAACCCAGCATGCCAAGTAAAACTATCACAAACTTATCAGCAAGAAAAATGATCTTCTGTTTGCTTGGGAGCGAAGCCGAGAGTATGTTAGTAGAGTTCCATTTAGATGGCAGACAACACCAGGAATGAGAAACAAATGTTCCCAACAAAACTCATTTTCCAAATACTGTCTATATAATTTTATGATATTTCCTTCAATATGCAAAAAAATTCAACTCTCATATGCCAATGTTTGACATTATGATTTTTTTTGTTTTTGTTCAGAAACCTTCCCCATTCTATGATAATCAGGCAGTGTTTACTTAAATTGTCTTCATATCACTGTTTTTATATTTAGTGGTTTTAATCTATTTGGAGTTTTTAAAAAGTAATTTAATGGTCTGTTTTTCCCCTAATTAACCAATTGATAAATCGGAGCATATTAAAAATTGTGATATATTTCTTTGCTTATTGAATATATTATATAATTCATTAGCAATAGTAAAAATACATTAACCCTAGAGGAAAATTGAAATTATGTTTTATTAGTCAGCTTTCATGACTGAAATACCAGGTGAAGCTACTTATGAAGGGAGAAGCTTTATTTTGCCTCCCTTTTTTGGAGGTTCACTGTCCCGGCTTGGATGACCCTATTTATTTGACCATATGGTGATGCTAGAGAGTGGCAATGGCAGAGCAACTGAGGACAGAGTATCACAGGGTGAGCCATTCAGTAGAGACTAGGTAGGCCCAACTTGAGAATTATGTTCCACTGGCACACCCCAGTGACCTAACCAGCTCCCACTAGGTCCACTGTCTAAACACAATAATTGGCCTAAATAGTTGGATTCCTGAAAACCACATGGGAGACCTTGACTCAGTTCTGGGATCTTGGCTCTGGCCTGGCCCAGTCCTGGCTCTTGAGCGTTTTACTCTTTCTCTCTGCTATTCAAATATATTTTAAAAATACGTTACGTATGAATGTGTATGTGTATATCTTTAAAATATACCAGTATTATCTGTGGAAGGTTAGAATACATTGGTAAACTAAAAAAATTGTAAAATTGATGCCCCCTGGCTTCTTGGAGACAAGTGGTAGAAGAAAAACATCTTCCTGGAAAAATACATTATATCATTTGAGTTTTGGACTATGTAATTGCATTACCTACTCAGAAGTAAGATACATACTCTCTTATGTAGACATTTTGGCCAAATTTCATGAAGCTCCTAAGTAAAAAATAGATACTCTAAGTTCTCTAAAATTAATAAAATAATTTAATAATTTTGTCATAAAATATTTGTTCCTATAAATCTTTCTAACTTCTCAACCTTGAATAGAGAGTAGTATCATGGCTTTCTTATTGTGTCAGTCAGTTGTAAATTTTAGATTCTACAACCAGCATTTTCCAACTAGTGTGCTTATTCCTGTTTTAGGTTAGATTCTAAAATCTTACTGATACTGTTTTCTGAAAATTATTTGACCATGTAGAATGGTTTGTCGGTATATCAAATAGAATTCAGTTTCTTTCTCTCTGTTTCTGGATTGACTATGAATTAGATTTACTCCTAGGGATGTCCTGTCTACTTGATGGCCTATGCTATCTTAGACATAGCATATTTTTATGGCCTCTATAGCATTAGCATGAGAGCATCTCTTTCTCAAAATTTCAACACAATTGTCAGATTTGAATGTCATTTAAATGACTTGGCTGCTGTACCTTTTGGTGTCTAGTAGGAAAGGTAGACTAGGCTTTGACGATATGCTCACTTTTATTTCAAGGATATTAGATCAGGAATACCCAAAACAAATGAATTGTGAATTTAAGAGAAAATGTTGTTAACATAGTCCAATGAATTGCCTGCTGAGAAGACAAAAATAGTAGATATTAATTATACAAAGATACCAAAAAATACGCTTAAATTTTCTTTTGGGGTTAAAAAAAAGATCTGTAAAAGATCAGAAATAGTTGTTAAAGAAGGCCAAAGTACAAGGAACTAGTATTGGTTTTTGAGATTGAACTCAGTTTCCCATTTCTCTCATTTTGGTTTACTGCTAAAATAAATAAGTATGCCATGTATATATATGTACATATATATATTTCATATATAATGTGAAATTAAGGAAGTAAAATCAGCTTCCCCATGGCTCACCAGAGGTACGCCTGAAATCTAATGGTCATCACGCTGGATTGGAGGAGTCCACACCTATTGACTCTTTGCCTTTCATAGGATGTGATTGGTAAGGGACAGGTTTTACAGCTCAAGAGTCAACTCACTAATAATAATAAATCTTTTTCTGAACAACATTAGCTGTTCCTTTCTTAAGACCTTGGGCCAACAGCAAGTCTGACTAGATCTTGCCAGTTGATTGAATTGTAGTGAAACTTAAATCTGTGGTAGCAAAGCTTAATGTGTGCTCTACATCTATTGAATAAGTGAATGAATAAATTACTGAATTTTCATGTCTGAAAAATGAAAAATATTTTTAAGAAGCCAATATATACTACAGAAATCAAAATTCTTTGTATTTTATCAGTAATAACATCAATTGAACCAGCAATATGCTATAATATATGTGCATATATTTCATGTAAATTTAGAATTTGAAAATGCATCCTCAAAATAGTACATTTAGGTGGAAAATCATTATGATATCCCAAATGGCTTAAAAATTTAAAATATTTCACTTATACCCAAGTCTGTTTATGTACTCAAAAGATTTGAGCCCAGTTGATTATGTTTCACTTCAAGAAATCCTTATAAATAAGCTTTAATCCCATAGGACAGAACTATTAAGTGTGCCTACCCTGAAAGCATAATTAATGGGTCTGTACTGTGGAGTTATGGCCTTCAGTAAATATTAATAACATAAACTCACTCTACCAAGCACCTTAAGAGTTTCCAAATAAATAGATCATTTTATATGGCTGAGACTTTCCTTCAAAATTCCCATATGGAACATGCAAGCATGCAAAAAAATTCAGTTTTTCAGTGAGATCTTAATAGAAGATAAAAAATTCTTTGGGAAGGGTATATATCCCAATCAAATAGTCTGCCAACTTATCTAATATACAATTGATAGAAGCCTAGAAGCCACAAGTAGAATGACTACCATTATTATAATCCTTAATAATATGGTTACTAATTTTAAAAATAAATTTATATTTAATGAGGTCATATAGCAATATCCTCATTACCCTTTTTCCCATTTGCCCTGTCAGCCTATTTCAGAATGGCATATTTGCCACAAGGTAAGAAAATCACGTTGGTACCTAGCTATTACCTAAACTGGGCAGTTTGTTCAGATGCCACAAGTTTTCCCTCATGTTCTTTTTGCTGTTCCAGGTTCCCATTCAGGTTACTATATTGCAGTTGTTCATCATGACTTATATATATATATATATATATATATATATATATATATATATATATATATATGACAGGTAGAGTTACAGACAGTGAGAGACAGAGAAAAAGGTCTTCCTTCCATTGGTTCACTCTCCAAATGGCTACTACGGCTGGCGCTGCGCTGATCCAAAGTCAGGAGCCAGATGCCTCCTCCTGGTCTCCCACGTGGGTGCAGGGGCCCAAGCACTTGGGCCATCCTCCACTGCACTCCAGGGCCACAGCAGAGAGCTGGACTGGAAGAGGGGCAACCGGGACTAGAACCCGGCACCCATATGGGATGCCAGTGCCACAGGTGGAGGATTAACCAAGTGAGCCACAGCGCCAGCCCCCATCGTGACTTTCTAGTAGTATAGTCTGAAAATTTCTCAGGCATTCTTAACTTTGATGGCTTGATACTCCTGGAGTACTGGGAAGGGATTTGTAGAGTATCTCGCAATTTGGTTTTTCTCACGATTAGACTGGGCCACTAGTTTTGGCAAGGAAGAACACAGATGTGGATTACTCTCTCATCTCTTTGCACCAAAGTACATGGTGTCTATAGGATGCTAACCTTGGTCACTTGATCAAGGATTGTTTACCAGATCTCTCTACTGTAAAGTTATGCCTTCCCCCTTCCCATAGTTTACTGTTTGGCATCCTAGGTGTGAAGATGGGATGTTAAATTGTTTGGAATTGGAATTCTTCTTTAAGGGGATTTTTGTCTTGAATTATTTATTCATTCATCTTTATGTATTGGTCCATAGAATTTTTTTAATACTTTGAGTTATACTCCAATGCTGTTACTTATTTGGTGCTCCTATTGTGCCAACTTTGGCATCTGTGGCTTCTTTCTTGTTGGCATGTTTACTCCATTGGCATACTTAAATTGTTTCTTTCTTTCTTTTTTTTTTTTTTTTTTTTTTGAGCACTTCCTTACTGTCTAGCAAAAGATTTTCCAGGGTCATCTTATACTTTCCTTGCCCCATCCCTCTCATGGAGTCAGGTGTTTCTCTAAATTATCCTGGTTCCTGTGTTAAAAATAATAGTAAGGTCTAGGCATTTGGTGTTAATAAGGAATATTTTATATAATTAACACATTTCCCTCAGAATCCAAGTAAAAACCCAATATGACTTATAGTAATATATAATACTTATAAAAATAGCTCATTTTAGGGATTAAAGTTAAGCATATAGTTTATGAATTAATATTTTTAAAGCTGAATTACAGTTTTAATTTTAGAAATATTTAGTTTTGCTATCCCAAAGGCTGTTTCGGAATAGTATAAACAGATATTGATAGTATCAAGTGATGGATTATTTGTAAATAAGTTAACGGTTCTTCATTTCTTCACATTTAGAAAGTTTAAGAGGATAATACCCCTTCCTTCTCATACTTTTATTTAAAATATTTCTGCTTCTGCTTATTCTCCCCCTTTCCCTCTGACATCAAAGGATGAGTCTATGTTAAGAGAACCAGTTTCTGAGATGATAGAAACATTGTTTCTCCTGGCATTCCTGTTCTGTTTCTCACCTAAAGCTGTGTTTTTCTTCTCTGATAACCACCTGCCTAGGAAGTTCCAGGATCACCCACACTCAGGAGAGTCTTTCATGTGAAGTATTCACCCTAGTATTGGAAGGAAGCGAATTTTCTATGGGACTTAGGGGACAGAGTTAAGGACACTTGTAAGAATTAGGATATGATTCTTACAGCATGTCAAGAGTATTTAGTGCAGTCTCCAGTGGGTTTAAAAACCCAAGGGTGTTACAAGAAAATTAAGGAAACTCATTCCATTGGAATGTTTGTTTCTGTTACAGAATAGATCTTCTGTTTTCCCCTTGGGTTCACTTTTACATTATTTTTAGGCAACCATTTCCAAAGGCACAGATACATACCTTGAAAGCACATGAAGCTATCATTATCATTCCAACAAAATATTTTATGAAGAAAGTGTAGAGTTACCTACATTTTTGGCTTTATTTAAAGAAAGATTTATTTACTTATTTGAAATTAGGGACAGGCAGAGAGTGAGATTGAGATTGAGAGAGAGAATGAGTGAGAGATTGATCTTCCATTTGCTGTTTCACTTGCCAAATGGCTGCAACGGAACAGGATCAGAAATGGAGCAACCAGGACTTGAACTGGTGGCCATATGAGATCTAGGCACTGAAGGCAACAGCTTTACCTGGTGTACCACAGCACAGGCCCCCATGGTTGGCTTTTGAAAATCTCATATACCTTTTAAAGTATTTCATCAATTTGTATTTGGACATACAATTGAATCTACATTGCTGTCATTGAGTGAAAGTTTAAGTGAATTGAAATATGAAGTATGGATAAGACTTATCTCCCAAAGGTTTATTATAGTATTTTATCTAAACAAGTAAGCAAATTGGAATGACACATAAATTACATATCATTAAAAATATAATGGGAAAACAGTAAGATAAAAGTGAGGATATTTTCATTTGACTTTTTGATATATATGTATTTCTCAACTTACTGATTAAGTATAATTTATCATATGTTGTCTTGTAAGATTGATTTATTTTAAAAACTTACCAAGATTTTCTAAGAACTTTAGAATTAGTGTCAAACTGTAAGATGGATTTGAAAATTAAAGCTAAGATAAAGTTTTCTCCAAGACTAGCATTCAAAGAATCACTATTAAGTGATGCAAAGTTTATATTCTGTTTTCTATTGTCCTAGGATTATTCATTTTTCCTCGCCCCCCAGGGATATTGTAGATGACATCAACACTTGAGTTCCTCATCTTCTGGTAGTTTAAAAACCTTCATCTGCAAGAACTGGTTTTTAAATTTTCACAATTGAATGCCACCTCTATCTCCTAAATATATGGTTTTAAGGGCATGATACTTTAATAAACCATGCAGACCACGAATACTACAGGTATATGTCAGATAATTCAACTATACGTGGATTGTGATCTGTCACTTAATTAAATCCTCGTGATAAATCTAACACTGAGTGAAGCAATCTTTTATATATATTTTTTCTATTTATGAAATGGTTTCATATGATAGAATCTTGCTGTAAATTGGTAAGAAAAGCTTTATTTCTTTATCATTTCATAAAATCTGAGAGTCGGCAATTACTTTGATTTTGATCAGATAAATGACCTCAGCATTTTGGATAAATTTGGCAAATAAAATCAATAAGTAGGAGTAGGTGTTGTGGTACAGTCGTTTAAGCCTTGGGATGCTTGTATTCCATATGAGAGTCCCTGGTTCCAGTCCTGGCCATTCTGCTTCCTGTTAATGCATCCAAGGAGGCAGCAGTTGCTGTCTAAATGCTTCAGCCCCTGACACTCATATGAGAGACCCTGTCAGAACTACAGGCCCTGCAGTTTGCCTCAATCATCTGGCACAGGTATTTTCCTGCTTCCTTTAGCAGATTATAGATATTATTCAGTTTTAACTAATTTCTTCCTTTAGACATTTTAATGCAATGTGCAGATTTATGTCACTTTCTAAAGAAGATATAGCATATGTTGTTTAATAACTATACTGAGTATTTGGTCCCTGTGTTTGATAGTACTAACCTTGGTACTTAATGAATATTTATTCTTAATGAGTATTTAAAGAGTGCTCAGATTACAATTTAATCAGATGGATTTATAAACATGTAGCATAGTAACATATGTTGGAACTTAAATCAGCCAGACTTGTCTTGTTTCTCTATCCCCATCAAGGTTAATTCATTCTTTTCTGTGATCTTTACTACTGTTTTTCTGTATTTATATGTTTGAAAAACCTTAGTTTCCCAACACACAATGTTTTATTTGCTTACTAATTAAGTGGAAGAAGATTTCTGAGAGAATATGTTGAAATATAATAAAATGATTTCTGTTGTGACCTAATATTGGTATCTTCCTCTTTTTGAAAAGCAAATTAATGATGAACATCTAACTAATATCACTTTTTAGGCTACTGTTATCTTATTTAAGAATTTCAATACATTATACTTTTATTTGTGTAACTCTTTCAAATAAATAAATCTTTAAAAAGAGAGAAGGAGAGGCAGAGAGGGAGGGAGGGAGAAAGGGAGAAAGGTCTTCCATCTGCTGGTTCACTCCCCAGTTGGCTGCAACAACTGGAGCTGTACCGATCTGAAGCCAGGAGCTTCTTCCAAGTCTTCTATGTGGGTGCAGGGGCCCAAGCACCTGGGCCATCCTCTACTGCTTTCCCAGGCCACAGCAGAGAGCTGGATCAGAAGTGGGGCAGCCAGGACCAGAACCAGCACCCATGTGGGACGACGGCACTGCAGGCTGGGCCTTAACCCGCTGCACCACAGTGCCGGCCTGTGATTATACTTTTAAAAAGACAAGAAAAGCATTAGCTGCATACTAATCATTTTTTAATATTTTTGTAAATCTTTTGTGCTTAATTTTTTTTTTTGTTTAGCAGAATTGAAGAAAGGTTTTAATATTCCTTAAAATTTATCTGAGAGATAGAGACGCAGATCCCAAGAGACACTGAGATCTTGCCCACTGGTTCATTTCCCAAATGCCTGCAAAGGCCAGGGCTGGGCCTAGTGCCAGAGCCAGGAACTCAGTCCATGTCTCCCTCGTGGCTGGCAGGGACCTAACTATTTTAGCCATTGCTTGTTGTCTCCCAGGTTCTATATTGGCAAGCACCTGGAATTATAGGGTCGAGCCAAAAATCAAACTCAGGTGCTTGGATCTGGAACAGGGCATCTTAACCACTACATCAAATACTTGCCCTAAGAAAGGATTTAAATATAAAGGGCTATGAATGTTTAAAATTCAGTATTTATTCATTTTTCAATTGTGTGTTAATGGCAAGTATGGTTTACATGATGAAAAAAAAAAAAAACAACCGGATGTAACAACATAAATCTTCATAGAAGAAAATGTATCACCCATGTTTGAAAGTCAGCTTGGGTGCTGGCGCTGTGGCATAGTGGGTGGAGCTGTTGCCTGCAGTGCCGGCATCCCATCTGGATGCCAGCTCAAGTCCCAGCTGCTCCACTTCCAATCCAGCTCTCTGCTATGGCTGGGAAACAGTAGAAGATGGCCCAAGTCCTTAGCCCCTTGCACCCACGTGGGAGACCCAGAAGAACCTCCTAGCTTTGGATCGGCACAGCTCTGGCCATTATGGCCAATTGGGGAGTGAATCAGTGGATGGAAGACTTTCTCTCTCTCTCTCTGCCTCTGCTTCTCTCTGTGTAACTCTTTCAAATAAATAAATACATCTTTAAAATAAATGGCCTGAAAGAAATAGCAAAATAACGAATCATTGTATATAGTTTAATATTTAAAGAAAAGATAAAAAATACAAAATTAAGATAATGCTAAATGGCACCCTGGGAGCAGGCATTTCACCTGTGCCCGTGTCCTGTATTAGAATGCCTAGGTTTGGTTCTCAGCTCCTGCTCCTGATTCTGTGTCCTATGGGATGCAGCAGTGATAGCTCAATTTCCTACCACCTATGTGGGAGACCTGGATTGAGTTTTCAGCTCCCAGCCTTGGTCCCAGCCAAGGGCCTTTGCCTTTGCAGGCATTTGAGGAGTTAATGGGAGCTCTCTGTGTCTGTCTGCCTTTGTGCTTCTCAAATAACATTTTCAGAAAAAGTAAATAGGAACATAACAAAAAGGATAAACATTATATTTAATAAAATGTACTTTAATGTGTAAGGAGAATGATATTTAATTCCCTAGTTAACTATTTCTGCTTATAGAACAATTCATTATATAACCTGATTAGAATTTTTTTTCTACATCTGCTTTTTAAATTATTTGAGGTGCAGAGTTACAGAGGCTGACTGACTTGCAGACTGACCAAGAAATATCTCCCATCCACTAGTTCACTCCCCAGTGCCCACCACAATTGCTCTATCCAGGTCTACCATGTGGGTGGCAGTGACCAAAGCTGAGTTATCACCTGCTTCCTCCAGGCTGGCCATAACTGGCAGCTGGAATGAGGAGTAGAGGCAAGATTCAAACCCAGGCACTTTACCGTGGAATGCAGGCCTCTTTAATCACTCCCTCCTACTTTTCCAAGAGTGAGGGTTGTTGGGATAATGAATGAATATGAATAAATAATTCACTCCTGGTTCACTGCAGGTTCACTCCCCAAATGGCCACAACGACTGGCCTGGGTTGGGCTGAAACCAAGAGCTAAGAACAACATCCAGGTCTCCCACATTGGGGGCAGGGTCTTAAATACTCGGGTGCATTAGCAGGGAGCTAGATCAGAAACACAGCAGCTGAGACTCAAACTGATGCTAATATGGGATGTCTCACAACACTGGTCCTTGTTTAAGAAGTATTTTTTTTTTTAAAAATCCGAGCTCTAGAGAGAAAGAGAAGTCTTCCATCTGCTGGTTCACTCCCTAGATGGCTGCAACAGCCAGCACTGGGCCAAGTCAAAGCCAGGAGCCTTATCTGGGTCCCCCACATGGGTGACAGGATCCCACACACTTAGATCATCTTCTGTTTCCTTCCCAGGCCATTAGCAGGGAGCTGGATTGGAAGTGGGGCAGCCAGGATATGAACTTGGCACCCATATGAAATGCTGGCATCACAGGTGGTAGCTTTAACAGCTATGCCACAATGCCGGCCCCAGAAGTATTCCGAGTTGGGGATACTTGAAATAACTACAAAAATGCCCCTATTTAATTTAATCTTGCTTTCCTTTCAGAGTGCAGATATGAGCCCAGCAAGCAGCACCACTTCACTTCCTGTTAGTCCTCTTACTGAAGAGCCAGTGCCTTTCAAGGTAAACGTGAAACAAAGTACGATTTATAATATTCTTGAATTAATGAATGTTTGATAGTTCATGTATAATGGTGAGGAAAACTGCTTTCATCTTTCAGGGTTTGTTTTAATGGTTCAAATCATTGTTTTTGTTCCATTGTTGTGCGGGCCTGACGCACCAGTCTAACAGAACCTGAAGGAGGGAGTGGGAATGAAAAAGAGGGACAAGGGCACAGAGAATGGAGCCAAGACAAAAGTCTGATCAAGGCTCATTTATTCCAGCGTCTCGGCGATATTTATACATAACCAGCTGTAGCTCAAGGCAACACAGAAGGTGACAACATGCACAAGCAACTTATCGGGCTTTCTGCAACATAGTCATAGCATTGTTAATTTTAGCAGAGTGTTCTTGTTTGATCATTCTCCTTTAACATGGGAGTACATAACTTTCTCATCCCAGGAATGCCGCAAGCCAAGACTGACCTTTACTTGTCTATGACTTGTCTATGGGCTGCCTACACATTGTCACTCTATAGCTAACTAAATTTTGTAACGGATAGAAATGCTTTCTGGAACAGTAGTTTGCCTTACACATAAAGGAAGGGAAGTTTCTTGTAGTCTGATTCGTATGAATTAGAGGTTCTTTTTTTTTTCTTTTTAATCAAGTCATGGGCTTAGAATTAATCACTCTGCCCTCATCTAATGGTTAATTTTCATTAGCAGCGGTAGTTCTCCAACAATTAGTGATGTAATCATTACAGAATAATAGTCAAAATTAAGAATTAAAATATGGAATCATGCTCTGAGACACATTTTTATAAGCATTATGTAAGTAGGTAAATAAGTACTCCAGAGGTATGACTAGTAGCATTCTTCAGCACTGGAAGCTATGCACATTACAAAAATAAAGAAGTCTTCATTAGCCATCTAAGAAAAGATGTTTTCCCTTAAGCGAAAGTTATAGATCAGATATTTTTATAATACATACCAAGGATGTTTTGATATAAGTAGGATTGTTAAAATGAAGTCAACTTGTAAGAGCACCAGGAATAAAACTTTGAAAGTTGGGATGATACGATGGTTTCAGTATAGTTTGATTTAGAAACAGTTAGGAGCACATTTTGGTGTTCATTGTGACTTTCATGATTAAGGTAGTTTGTTCTAAACTGTATTTAGATATTATACATACAGCAAATCAACAAAATAATACTTCAAAATGAATTACTGGACATTCCCAGCATATACTATATGGGACAAAATATACAGAAAAGGCATGTATTTAATGAGAATTTAATGGAGTTCTCAAACCTGCAGCAGTAACATTTTTCTCTTTTTGACATAGTGACTGCAGTCCTTTAAACAATAGATTTTTAACAGAAGTTAAAAAGGGTGTGGGGAGGGACAAATATTCCAGAATCTGCTGACATAGAGCTAATATAAATTTAATTTAGTTTTTTTTGAAAGGTTCTAAGAGATCAATGTTGTTCTTGGGTTCATGAGTAAGTGGTTTATAATCAAAACTTTCAAGAGCTTATAACATGTAATACTCACTTTTGATGGACAATATAGTTATACTGCTTAATTCTTTTATGAAAATATTTTTCAAAATAGTACAACCTGTAACATCATCCCACTAGTCTATAAAACTATTAAAAATTAAAATATGAAGTTATTAAATAAACATCCAGCATTTGTTTTTTAGTTTATAAATTGGCATTATATAAATGAGTAATATTTATCCTTATATAAACACAAAATGTACTGAAGTTATTTTTAAACAGTTTTTTATCAATACAGTGTTATAATTTCAGAAATGTGTGGAAAACTGTTGAACACATAGAAGACACTTAAGTTTTCTTGTAACTGTACCTTGAAAATACTTGATATAATTCCCATGCATCTAAAATTTTGTTTAAAAGAATATTTTACTAACATGGTAACATTTTACTAACATGGTAACTAGAACAAAAATGGTTACCATTTTCCCCCTTTCACTTCATGATTATGGCATTATCTTTCCTGTGAGAATAAGATTGATCCTTTTTAACATCTTTGTTTCCTGGTGTAAGATAACAAGATCCCCACATCTACCTACATTAACAGCCACACTAATACTAGAAGAGTTAAGCCTCTGAAAAATAAGCAGCAGTGGCTGGTTCAGGGACTTTCTATTTCCTTTTTTCCTTGGAAGTAATTAGGTTACCAAAAGATGGACCCTTTCTCCATCTTCTTGGTGTGTTTTGGAAGGAGTCGAAGAACAGTAGGAGTAAGATGTCTTGTTTTTTGCTCAATTGTTTATGAAGATGCATGATTTCCTTTAGTTATGTATACAATGACACTCAGATTACATAGATTTTTACCATGCTATTTGGAATAAAGACAAAATAGTATGTTGTCTTTAAAAAGTCTAATACTTCCCTTCAATATCTAGATCTTTATTTTTGACTTGAGTGTTAGATGAGAAATGGACTATTATTAGGAATGGACTATTATGCTACAGTAAAATCTATTCAATAAAATGTAGAAGAAAACTCGATAACATCTGGGGGATATCCCTAAGGGTCATGAGAGGTAGGTTAAACTTTGGAGATACATGAATTAAATATGACGATTAAATTGTGTTTAGGACCAGTAGTTTGTTTCTCCCAATAAGGAAATATTTTCCAATTTTGTTAATATTGGAGCCCATTTATCAAATCAAATAAAAACAAATCTGCACTAAGATAGTCTAAGTCTTTTTTTTAATTTATTTTTTTATTTTTTATTTTTGACAGGCAGAGTGGATAGTGAGAGAGGGTTGGTTCACCCTCCAATGGCCGCTGGGCCAGTGCATCTCGCTGATCCGAAGCCAGGAGCCAGGTGCTTCTCCTGGTCTCCCATGCGGGTGCAGGGTCCAAGGACTTGGGCCATCCTCCACTGCCTTCTGGGGCCATAGCAGAGAGCTGGCCTGGAAGAGGGGCAACCGGGATAGAATCCGGCGCCCCAACCGGGACTAGAACCCGGTGTGCCTGCACCGCAAGGCAGAGGATTAGCCTGTTAAGCCACGGCGCCGGCCCATATTCTAAGTCTTATATAATTCTGCATTCTGTTCCACACAGTAGTTCAGCTCCTGTTAATTCTCTTGTGTTTCTGTTTAACCTACTGCTCTAGTGTTTTGTGCTACTTTGATAGTGTCAAAAATGAGGATACTTTTCACAAAAATCTATCTATTCTTGTTTTAAGCAATTGGAAGATCTGAGAACTCTTTTATCCAGTAGAATTGATTGACTCGACATAGGTGGGATCTCGCCCTGGCTCAGGCCCATGAACTCTGGTTCACAGTCATCACCTTTTGTGTTGTATTCGGCAGGCCGTGAAAGCATTTGAGAGTATCCCTTCATGGAACATGATGTATGATTCATAATCCCCCAAATATACCACAAGTAATAAACTCAAAGATTTTCCAGTTTCTTGGTAGTATGAATGTTCTAGGAATCCAATTTTTTATAATTTTGCTGATCGTTGCTATGACATATATTTCAAAATGACAAAAATGTGATCTCTATCTTTTAAAGAGTGTTCTGCATTACAACAACTATATGCACATATGTTCTGACTCATACCACTACATCATGAAAGGGCAAAGGGATGATCAATTGCACATGGGCAAGAACAATATCAAGTGATCATAACCGAATCATAAAAGATCAAAATTGTTCCTTTCTTTAAAACAATGCTCTGACAAAAAAGAGTGCTTAGCCATTAATTATTTTTGCAGTTTTCTATAGAATAACACCAAAGAAAGGACATCATTAATTTTGATGTCCTCATACTACCCTGCTCTGTGTTTTCCTTCTGTCGTTCTCTTTGATTTCTTGGAACCATAAGCACTTCTCAGCTAATTGCTCTCCTTTCTCCTAAGTAAGTCCTATTAGATGTTCCACATCAAACACGCCTTGGACTACCAAATATTACTGTTTTTGTAAGATGACACTTTTAATGTTTTTGCATAACTACAGTTAGTAGAAGCCTCATTGAAGTTAAAAGTTGGCTCATTGTTTTCAGTCTCTCCAAAGTCATGTCATAGGTCATGTCCTTTTTTCTGAGCATGTTCATCATCATATATTCTGATATCAACTTGTGCTTCAATGAAGCATGATGGTTACGGTTTAGTCAGTTTATCTCCAAGAAACTTCTATTATTAGATATGTGAGAAAAGTGTATCTGCCTGTTTAACGGTCTCGTGTTGAATTTATTAAAGAACAAACATAAAAGAAATTCAACCCATGTTTCCTGATTTGACTTCAGTTGTGAATTGCGACCTTTGATTCCTCTGTCTGCTGGTTCATTTCCCAAATGGCTTGCAGCAACCACAGTTGGACCAGGATGAAGCCAGGAGCCTGCAGTTCCATCCAGGTCTCCGATGTGGGTGGGTGTCAGGGAACCTAACACTTGGGCCATCTTCTACTGGTTTCCTAGGTGCATTAGTAGGGAGCTGGGTTGGAAATAGAGCAGCTGGGACTCAACACCTGTATGGAATGCTGCATTGTAGGTCACAGCTTAACCTGCTGTGCAACAACACAGGGCCTCAAGATCTCCAAGTTTAATCCAAGAAAGTCCTATATGAAGGTAGATCAGAAACTTCATAGAAAGTTGGAATTAAAAAAATGCTTATTTTGATGTAATTTTTGAAACTTGTATTTATGAAGGGTTTTCAACAAGTAAATGGGAAATTAGTATTATGAAAAAGCAATATATGAATTATAAAAACTGCACCAAAATGAACTTTTTTTAAAGTTTTATTTTATTATTTGAAACGCAGAGAGGCAGGGGCAGAGAGAAAGAAAGGGGGCCAGTGCCATGGCGCACTAGGTTAATCCTCCTGCGGTACCAGCATCCCATATGGGTGCTGGTTCTAGTCCCGGTTGCTCCTCTTTCAGTCCAGCTCTCTGCTGTGGCCTGGGAAAGCAGTAGAAGATGGCCCACATACTTGGGCCCCTGCAACTGCATGGGAGACCAGGAAGAAGCACCTGGCTCCTGGCTTCGGCCATTGCGGCCATTTGGTGAGTGAAACAGCAGTTGGAAGACCTTTCTCTCTCTCTCTCACTGTCTGTACCTCTGTCAAATAAATAAATAAATAAAAGAGAGAAAAAGGTCTTTCATCTGCGTGTTCACTCTCCAATTAGCTGCAATGGCTGGAGCTGAGCTGATCTGAAGCCAGGAGCTTCTTCAAGGTCTCCCATATGACAGCAGGGGCCTGAGCACTTGGGCCATCTTCCACTGCTTTCCCAGCCCATAGCAGAGAGCTGGATTGGAAATGGAGCAGCCGATACTCAACTCAGCACCCATGTGGGATGCCAGCATTGCAGGTGGTGGCTTTTCCCACTGTGCCACAGTGCCAGCCCCAGAATAAACCTTTTAATCCTGTTTTTTCAAAGTTTCGGAAGTACTTTTATATGTTGTGAACAATATGGAGCAGAAATCCTTATATACAGTTCCTTGTACTTTGTTTTCAAATGTAAGAGAAATATATTTTAAACCTAAATCCTCTACTTTAGTGAAGATTGGTGCTTAATATGCATTGCTACAAGCCATGCTGTTTATTTCATACCCTCAAGTATTCACTTGAGCTCATAGATCAGGTTCCTTTTATGAAAAATAATTAATGGAAATATTCATTAATTGTGAGGGAGAAGGAATAAATATAATGAATTTGTCTTGAGGGAAAACTGGTAAATAAAACATTACTGGGGAGGAAAAGAAATGCATGATAATTTCTTTAACAATCAGAGCATATGGTATCTTATGTCAGGAATACACCATAGTAAATCTTTAAATCTCTAAACCTCTGTAGTAAGGTAACCATCTAACTTCATGAATGTATAACCTCCTATGAAAGAAAACATTATTCAGTTACTTCAGAATATTGAGACAGGGATGGGGGCATGGTGAAGAAAGGGCTGTTTTTTTTTTTTATTTAATTTATTTGACAGGGAGAGGGAGGGAGATGGAGGAGGGGGATATGTTCCATCTGCTAGTTTCAAGTTATTTTATCTAACAGTATCATAAGGGGAAAGAAAAGATTCTGAGGCTCTAGGAGCCTATTTCATATAAGGGTAGCTATTCCTGCTTGCTTTTAGTTTCCATTTGCCTGGTGTATTCCAACCCTTCACTTTTAGTCTGTGTTTATCTTTGTTTGAAGTGAGTTTCTTGTAGACAGCATAGAGTGAGGTCATGTTTTTTTCTCCATTCAGCCAACCTAAGTCTTTTTGTTGGTGAATTTAATCCACTTATATTCAAGGTTAGTATTAATGGATAAGAATTAAGACTGCCATGTGGTTTATTGGATAATGATTCTGCCTGCTCTGTCAATGAATTTGTTGGTGACTGTTTCATGTTTCCTTCTAATGCAGGACACCCTTCAGAATTTCTTGTAAGGCTGGTCTGGGAGTGAATTCTCTGTTTTTGCTTAGCTGGAAAATACTTCATTTCTCCTTCATTTTTAAAGGAGAGCTTCATTGGGTGTAATATTCTTGGCTGGAAGTTTTTGTTTGTTTTGTTTTTTTTCCTTTTAAGACCTTGAATCTATCATCCCACTCTCACTATCCTGTAAAGCACTTCTGCTGAAAAGTCTGATGTTAATTGGTTTTTCTTTATATGTAACTTGACGCTTTTCTCTTATAGTCTTTAGAATTCTTGTCTTTAACTTTTGACAATTTGACAACAGTATGCTTTGGAGAAGACATTTTTCAATTGAGTGTGCTTGGAGTTTTTCGAGATTCTTGTTTCTGGCTGTCCATGTCTCTCTGAAGACTTGGGAAATGTTCAACTATTGTTCATTTAGCAGGTTCTCAACACCTTTTTCCTTTTTTCCTTCAGAGAGAGGGAGAGGGAGAGGGGGAGGGTAGGGAGAGAGGGGGGGAGGGAAGAGGAGAGGGAGGGAGGGAGGGAGAGGGAAAGGGAGGGGTGGAGGGAGGGAGGGAGGGAAGGAAAAGGGGAGAGGGAGAGAGGGAGAGAGAGGTCTTCCATCGGATGGTTCATTCCACAATTGGCCACAACAGCTGGAGCTGCACTGATCCAAATCCAGGAGCTTCTTCTGGGTCTCCCACACGGGTGCAGGGGCCCAAGCACCTGAGCCTCTTCTACTGCTTTCCCAGGCCATAGCAGAGAACTGGATTGGAAAAAGAGCAGCTGGAACATATACTGGCACCCATATGGGATGCCGGCACTGCAGGTGGCCCCAGACAGAGTATTGTGTTCTTTTGGAGGCATCATGCTACCTTCTTCATTTTTCTTGTGTCCCTATGTTGATGTCTGCTCATTTAGCGCCCTTATCCCTTCTTTATGGAGTAGGTTTTATTAAAAAGAGTTCATGGTTTAGCTGGAATGCAGGGTATCACTTAGCTTATTGCTTTGACTTTGGTTCTAGGTGAGCTCTGGAATGTAGTCTCTCTGATTTGTTTGTCTTAATGTCAGTTATGTCTATGAGTGACACAGTGGACTAGTCTGCTGCATTTTGTATGGATAGAAGTGCAGATTTGAGATGAGTAAGGGTTTCCTCGAGTCTCTGTATTTGGCCCACATAGAGTTCAGTGTTAGTCTCCCTGGTGAATGTGATAGCCATGGCCTTTTTCTTGTTGCTATAGGTGGCAAGGGTGGCTTCCCCTTTGTCCTACTGGCAAGCTTCAGTGATGCTGGGGTTTGTGACATTACTGTGGCTCTAGGACTGTGTGATACAGATGAACCCTTCTTCAGGTCCTACTAGGAGACTCCTGTAGCTTATAATACCAACACCCCTAGTCCTGGGACAACAAGATGTGAAGTGAACCCTGTTCAAGTCCTACAGGGTGACGACAAGGTATACAGATTTTCTGTGGAGGGTATGAGACCAGAGAGGTAGAATACAGGTAATTTCTCCCCTGTGTCCTCCAGGTGGGTCCCAGTGGCATTCAGAAATTTTAGAACAAATTTTAAAATCCTGGTTTTGCAGTATACAATGGGCTCACTACCCAGATTTCCCAGGGTGGGAGTATTAATATTTTTTTATCAGCCTGCTTCTAGTGTTAGCCCACAGAAGCTTAGGCAAATCCACTGGCACCTCAAATTGAGTTCAACAGCATGACTCTGGGACTAGTGCCCCCACACTCCCATAGTTGCAGGATGTGGGGGATCTGTCCCTTGCCCCACTCATTGCCCTGATTCTGACTGCAATGCTGGTAGGAGCAGAATAGAGGCACTATGTGGTTTTTTGCTGCTGAGTATGGTGCTCTGTGTGTGTAGGGGAGAAGAGGAAAAGAAAAGCATGCAGTTTCCCTGCTGCAATCCTGGCTCAGACCTGAATGGCTCAAACCTCATTCAGCTCTCAAGGTTTAAGTAAAAGTCAGTATGTGACTGTGGAATTCCCTCTCAGTTAAAACTGCAAGTGGAGAGGCAGGGGGAATGGCTTTCTACCTTAAGGTGATAAGATGGCGGCTTACAGCTAGCAGCTGGCAGCAGCAGTGTCTCTGTTGTCTTCTCTCCTCCTTCCCACAGGGAGAGTCTTCGTCCTCCCTGGCCAAGATTTTGCCAAGATTTCCATTAGTCATAAACACCTTGGAAAAAATAGCCCTTCCTTTGTTCTTTTCATATCCCAGAGCATCTTAAGTTACTGTGGTTAAACCCTCAACTTAATCACTTTTTAAAGACTTTATCTTCAAATGTGTTTGAGACTTCAGCTTGTGAATTTGGAGCAACACAGTTAATTTGCTCTGTAACACATAGGCAGACTCAGTCCTGCTCTGTGAATGCCTTGAGGAAATAAATCTTGAGGAAATAAATGCCTTTTGACAGAATTTACAAAAATTTTACCATATTGACATGATATTTTTATTAACTAAGTTTGCAGTACTAATAAATTCTCAGGTATGTATGTATATGAGGAACTGTACAAGGGGAAAAAACAGACTTCCCTAGTGTTTTACATTTATTAATTAGTATACTCATTTGAGTATTTTCCAATGTCACTTTGCTTTTCAGTAATTTGGAAATACCACTTAATGTCACGATATTCAAATTACCTTAAGGTTGAGGGTAAGAAATAATTTTATTTCTAAAAAATATTTCAGTTAGGTTTGGAATAGCTCAGGGCTCTGACCTTTCATAAACCCAGAAAGGAGAGACAGAAAAAGGAGACGGAGACCGACCTCAATAGAGACAGGTTGCTTTATTTGAAGCAAAGAGCTTGGCAGTCTTCTTGTGGAGAGACTGTGTGCACAGGGAGCATTTAGAACTCAGGTTTTTATCTGGTTAAGAAGGGAATTTTCCCCTGGAGGCGGGTAGAAGGCAGCTGGTAGAAATTAGGGGGCTCTCTGAAGCCTCAGGGAACTTCCCTCTTATCCTCTTTCACTAGATGCCCTGTGCAGCTTATCTGCTTTGCCATTTGTATTGCAAAGAGTTGGGAAGTGTCTGGTTGGCACCAAGGATCTGGACAAAAGGGAGGAAGTGGGGTGGGGGAGGAAGGGATAGGGAAGAAAAGGAGTATTGCTGTGGATTCATTCCTGGGAGGAGGAGCGTGGTGGGGGCAAGAGGCACGGAGTCACCACACAGACCCAGGGAATTTGGTTAAAGAGGGCCTGAGACAAAGGGGCGGTCTATGCCCTAACCAATCACACCTTGTTGCCAGGCAGTTTCTGAAGCCATCCAATCACAGCCTGTTGCCAGGCAGACTCCGCTGTCATGTGGTTTCGAAACCATCCAATCACAGCCTATTGCCAGGCAGTTTCTGTTGCCAGTGGCCATCTTGGCATGGCCTTCTCATTCCACCACATTTCCCCCTTTTCATTTATTTTTGAGCAACAGGAGGCATGATTCTTGGCCATACCATTGTTGACCCTGTTTCCATGTGGTCTCTGTATGCAGCTGTGCCTGTCTTAGGTTGTCCCCAAGGGGATCTTACCTGTCGTTGACTAACCAGCGCTCAAATCGAGAGACCACAGGATTGCTTGCTCAGATGGGGGTAGGAATGAGGAACAATGTTAATCAGGAATGGCATGACTGCACACAGGCTGTGGGCCGTTTGAGTAGCTGACCAGAGCTAGTGGGGTATAGAACAGTAACAGATGTGTGGGCAGTTCCTCAGGATAGGGTGATAGGGCGGGTGCGTCCGCTAACAAGGTGGACTCTCAGTCTTGTTCAGCTGGTTCTGATTGGCTGTCAGTTGCAGGCTTGATGTTTCTGGCTGGTACCCAAATGGGCTGTCCCGCATTCTCTGGAAAGACACAAGCATATCCTCGACCCTTGGTTAGCAGATGGTGTGGTCCCTTCCATTCTCCTGTCAGGGGGGTCTTTCCACCAAACCATAGGGGCTAGGGTCTGGGATGGAAATGATCCCCAGTGTTTATAAGCTGGGCTGATCCCTTGGGAATCAAAACTAAGAAAATTGATGGTGAAAAGGACCTAAGTCAAAGCAAGCTGTGGGTCTGGGGGCATATGATTGTTTTTCTGTCTTTGTAAGAGATCTTTAATTGTCCTGTGAGTTCTTTCAATGATGGCCTTTCCCTGTGGGTTGTATGGGATACTTGTGGTAGACTGTATATTCCAGGATTTCAGGAAGGAATTAATTTCCTGTGACTTTCAAATAAATAAATCTTTTTAATTAATTTTATTTTATGTAAAAGTTTAAGGAGCTGACCAAAGAGTGAGTGAGGGCAATCTGTTCTGCCACTTGGTCTGTGATATTTAAAATGGTCAGGGGAAACTTATCTCTTTGGTGACCTCGAAAGCGAAATAAAGCAGCTTGTTTGGGAAGGAGGGCTGCATCAAGAAGAGCTTTAATGTGAGAGGCATTGACTACAGGAGTGCCTTCTGAGTGAGAAAGCTGTGTTCTCTCCAGATAAGGATATTAGAATGAAGAATATTATAGGTATGTTTGGACTCAGTGTGGATGTTTATCTGTTTATCCTCTGTTAGTGTGAGAGCTCAGGAGAGCATAATCAGCTCTGTCTGTTGGGAAATAGTTTTGGATGGCAGCAGTTGTGATAAGTTGTGTTTGGGGGGGATTAGAGATGTTTCCTTGTATGATTGTATACCTTGCTGCATAGGGCAGTATTTTTGGGAACTGTTGTCAACAAGCCAATGTAGGATGTAGGGATCTTGAAGAGGCTCATTGGTGATATGGGCAAATTATGCAATTATGTGTTATCATTTGTGAATCTCGGGTATGGAGAGGGAGGAGTGTTGCAGTGTTTAGAATGGAGCATGGGGAGAGGGAAAAGGTCGGGTAATTCAGGTAGGATCTGGACCCTTGAAGGAGGAAGAGAAGAAAAGTCTAATGGCTCACTAGGTCTTGGAGGTAATGGGGTGGTTAAATATGTAGGGGTGAGGTAGGGACCTGTGGACAAGACAGGGTTCAAGCAGAAGGTGGCTTCTGGAGGGTGCTGCAGCACCAGCTCACAAACACTGTCTCCATTAGAGGTTTCATGTGCACAGCCATTTAGGATCTCATTGCTTTAAGTCTGGATGAAATAGATCTAGCAAGCAAATTAAATATGCAGGGTAAAACTAAAGACAGAGTCATTGTAGAGGACCTAAGAGAGGGTGCTGTCCAAACCAGGAGGGAGTTTTTCATTGAGAGGCAAACAGAAAAATAGATTGAAAATTTATTAAATAAAAATAGATTGATAGCTTTTTGTATTTAAAATTCTTCTTTTATAACCTTCTCTGACTTCCTCACACCTTTTGCAACTTACTTAAACCTTCTTAGCTTTTCATTCCACTCTAGAATAAACTAGCCATTAGGATAAATTCTTACAAGCCTTATCCTTTCTTCATACAAAATTCTCTTTCTATCTTGATCTTTATGCCTAAATCCAATGACCAGTTACAGTTGAAATGAAATTTTATGGATGGGGTTATTTATCATTATGTTAGGTTTAATGGGAGAGGGCATCTATCAGAGTAAATGGACACCCCTCTGGTTGGAGAGAGAAATTTTTAAGGAGGAGAATCTGAGAGGTGATAGAATAAGGGACTGTTATGGAAAAGGATATATGCTTAAAATAGTTATTAACCTGGTAAGCCCATTGGTTTGAGGCACTAATAGTCTTGATTATTATTCTACATAGGCTGGAAGAGATATTGTTCAGGTAACATTAGGCAAGGGACCTAATGTTAGGAGGGGGACCTTTATTACTATATTTGTTTGCTCTTTGTGGAACATTGCTGGGTACAGGGCTTCATGGATATGGAATTCCTGTAATTCCTCCCAAGATTTTACAATGGACTTGATGGCACTCTTGATGCAGGACTGGGGAGCCAAAGAAGAAGAGGCGACTAGTTAGAGCAGACTTTGGAGCTGAGCCCATCCAGAGGGCAGGGGGGTAGGCTTGTGGGTTTGAAGTAGGCTTGAAGACCAGAGCTGTTTGTTGAGGGAGGTGCAGAGTGCCTGATAAAGTGGATGGGTGGCGAGAGGAAGGATCCCTAGCAAAGTTCACAGTGCATTGTTTTAGCACTTTGGAACATCCCAGATGAAGGGCTTTCCAGAGAGGTAAATGTTTTAATAGCCTTTACAGTAACTAATTTTTTTTCCCCTCTGGAGGAGAGATAGCAGAGTTGAGGAGGAGGATTTGGGAAGAGAGAGACAGTTTTGACTGCCACAGAGGGGAAGGAACAGGACGTCAGACAGAAGGGATGGAGAGATGGGGATCTGGGGATAATCGGAGGGGTGGATTTGTAGACAAAAAATCAGGATGGAGAAGAGTGGTGGTATGAAGACTGAGACTTTTAGTTTAGAGAGGAGGTATCTGCCCATAAGGGACATGGAGTACTGTGGTGTCACATGAAAGACATGGGCCATAGTAAGGGAACCAGAGGTGCAGAGAAGGAGTGGGGTGATTCTTGCTTAGATAGGGATACCCAAGACTCCTTTAACAGAGTTGCTGGAGTCCAGAGTGTAACCTGAAAATGTTATCAACACAGAGTCCCGAAGTCCAGGATAAAAAAAAAAAAAAAAAAAAAAAAACACAATCTGTCCAGCCACTATACCAATGAGCTGGAGTTCTTTGGATGAGTTGGAAACCCTGACCAGGTTTGAAGAACCCGAGGCCATCATTGGAGCAGTTGTGCTGGTGAGGAGTCAAGGTTAGGGAAGTCACCATGGGCACCAGGGCATCCCTGAGGACTGTCCCATTTCCAATGACCCCACCGGCCACATGAGGGGCAAGCTTTTTTGGGGGGCCTTGAGTTGGGACATGTTCTTGCTCAGTGTCTGGCATGGTTGCAGCAAAAGCAGAGACCATGAGGGGTCCTGATTTTGGGTTTTGGAGTGTCGGAGCCAGATGGATTTTGGTTTCAGAAGGCAGAAGCCAGCATGTTATATTTAGTTTTTCTGTCCTTGTCCTTTTCTCTTTTTGCCTCATCCTCTTGGTTGTTGTATAGCTTAAAAGCCACATTTAGAAGATTCTTTTGGGGGTGGGAGGTTTTGGGTCCTTTTTCTAGCTTTCAGTTGCATCTAATATCAGGTGCTGATTGGCTCATGAACTGGACATGAAGATATAGCATTGCAGCTGGGGTGGTTACATCTAGATTTGTATATTTTTGGACTGCTTCAATAAGGTGAGATAATAAGAAGGCTGGGTTTTCATCAGTGCCTTGGCTAACTTCCCTGGCCTTGTTATAGTTGACATAGGTAGGGGTGTTTCTCTGCATGCCTTCCAGGAGAAAGGTTACCATACGAGTAAGAATCTGTGTGCCTGACTCTCCAGGCTGATACGTGCAGCCTGGCTCGGTATCCTGGAGAGCAGTGTCCACCACTGGATAGAGTGAGGGGTCTTGGTCATGTAGCAGTCTGCATGAACCTAAGCAGAGCACTGGATGTGATCCCTTTCATGGGCAGTAAGTATAGAGGTTAATATATAAGACATCTCCTCATGTTAAAAGGTATGCTTGGACAAGGTGGAGAAACTTTCTTAGGTTTAGCTGGGTTTTTTCAAAAGGAGCCTAATCTCTCCTCAGTCTTGCCCATGTCAGATAAAGAGAAAGGGACATGGACCCTAATGGGCCCCTCTGGCCTTGCAACTTCCCTTATGGTGAACATATGTGTTTGCCTGTGGCTCTGAGATTGAGTGAGCAGAGGGGTCCAGTTAGGGGACATAGGAAGGGGCTCTAATGGGGGCATGGGGAAGATAACAGGTGAAGCTGGCCCATGTGGTTGGTAGGAGACTGGACAAGGGAGAGGGGAGATGGGTTGGGGAAGGGAGAGAGGAGACAGATGAGTCTGTTGGGCCTGGTGGGAGTGGTTGGAGAATCCGGTATAATCCTAGAGGCATTGGTGGAGGAAGTATGAGAGGGAGCTTCCAGGAGAGGCTGAGAGGTCGAGGAGAGGGTTGTTACAGGGGAGTTGAACATTTCAGATGATGCAGAAATGTTAGGAAAAGAGTTGTAGATTGGTGCCTCCTCACACGGGGCACCAAAATTTTAGGAAAAGTCACAGAATAGAGAGGAGGCAGTGTACAAATTTACAGACAGACCGAATTTATTCAGAGAAAATAAATCCATAGAGGTGGGTGACTAACTGCCTGTGTGCACATTGATGGAATACATGGCAGAAGGCCCTGACCTCCAGGGGCCCAGCATTTTATATTTTAGGAGGGCTGGGTATGGGGGTGGGGTAGAGGGCAGCAGGCAGAGGGGAATTCCTGGAACTGGTCTTTCAAGTGTGTGGAGCAACTGGTCTTCCCAGTGGCTGTGGGGGGTAGGGTATGAAGGCAATAAGGTGTGAGACATTGAGATTCAAGGGCAAGGAATACATCCCAATGTTTATCTCTTGGGCAATGAGAGAGAATGGCTGAGGCTTATGTCCTTGTACCATCACAGAGGGTGAGGGTTGGTAACCAGGGGGCTCATTAACTGGATCAAGCACATCTAGATGGATGAGTGAGGCGTTGGCCTTGGGTTCTGAGGGGGGTCTAGAAGAACAGAGGGGGAACAGAGGAGTTCATAGGAGGAACGGTCCTTGCATAAAGATGATCAGTTGTGACAGATGAAGAAAGCCTGGAGGTATGGGGGTAGAAACTGGTCCCACATGGTTGGAAACCGGCAATGAGAGAAGAGAGGAAGGAGAGAACCTCAGACTACTTGTCATTCCAGTTGAGGATGTTACATGGGTCTGTGAATAAATAACATTTTGGTTAAAGGTGCCAAATTCTAGCCAGCGATTGCAGTTATCTAATTTGTGTTGAGGCCAAATTTGTAGGCTAAAACATGTCATTTTGCAAGCCAAAAGATCCTTAAGCACCAGAGGCTTAAGATTTAACATGCAAGCCATTCTCTTGGAATGGAAATTTTGGACCCCATGGTGTAAGGCAAAGAGATCAGACTCCTGCCTCTGGGCCAAGTCCTCACTTGATCCAGAGGCTGGAGAAACAGAGACAGAGATGCAACAGTGAAGTCAGGCATCCCCTTATTCACTGTGGATCAGGCCAAAGCCAGAGCCAATAGGCAGAGTGCACGCAGCAGTGAACTTAGGCGTCCCCTCGTTCACTGGTGGGTATGACTGCAGTCGGACAAGACCTCCTAAAATTTACACAAAAAATGTGGCCCTTTAAAGTTCCCCTGAAGTGCCATCTGGGATGCCACATATGCTACCAGAATTTGGGGTACCATACGATTTCACCACGGGCTTATTACTAAATCCCCAATATTAATAAGCCCGAGAGGGTTCTTGCCTAATACTTAGAGAAGAATTCTAAACACCGGCATCCATAAACGAGGCAGCATGGTATGTTTTCAGCCTTTATTTAGTGAGAAAGGTGCATAGGAGAGTGAGAGCTTTATTTAAGAGAGAGGTAAATCTGGGTTCATACCAAGCACCAGGAACCAGCCACATGGAGGAGCATCTAGGCCAGGAAGTCTACGGCGCATGGCACAGGGCTACAGCAAGCCCCCCTCCTGGCAAGAGGCCAGGGAAGAAAGAGAAGGGCAGGACACACTGTGTCCCAGGCTTTTAACCCACTTCCAAAGGGGAGTGGTTAATTAACCTGATTAGCTGGTGGGCACCCAGGTGTGGCCTGGTAGGATGTGAGGTCACGCAGGGGGCTTGGTGAAGGCGTGATCTTCCAGCTCACAAACTGAATCGATTTTAACCTGTATGCCTGCCTACTTCAGTCGGAGCCTACAGGCAGAGGATCTTGGTCCTAGACCCGGAAGACAATATCCTAGGGTACCTCTAGAATATGTCTGGACAGAGAAGTCTTACCTTACTGCATAAGAGGCCAAGGTCAATGTCTGGATGTACTTTGGTGGAATGGCAAGAAGCACCAAGGATCTGGACAAAAGGGAGGAAGTGGGGTGGGGAGGGGAAAGAAAGGAAGGAGGGGAAAGGTACAACAGGCCTTTAAATGCCACAATATTCAAATTACCTTCAGGTTGAGGGTAAGAATTTTATTTCTAAAAAAATATTTCACTAAATTATGATTATAAACTAAGGGTAACATTTAAATTGCAATAACAACTATCAAGCAATATTTACATCTGTGTAGTATTACTTTGCATACATATGTTCCTTTCAGTCTGATAAGATAAATTTAGAATGAACATTATAACTATTATTTGACTTCTATATACAGCATTACTGATATATGATAAATGCTTTTATAATAAAAGTGAGAATTCTTTTTCTAGTAAAACAAATATTTTTACATTAACACCCAAATGAATTTCATTTGTTTTAAAAGATATGCATTTTCTCTCAGATCTCAGAAAAAAAGATTTTAATGGAAAATATAAATACTTTTGTATTGCCTACTAGCTTCATGTTACTGGTCAGGTCTTTTTCAGACTTGTTCAAACTTTTTTTTTTTTTTTTTGACAGGCAGAGTAGGCAATGAGAGAGAGAGACGGAGAAAGGTCTTCCTTTGCCATTGCTTCTCCCTCCAATGGCCGCTGCGGCCGGTGTGCTGATCCGAAGGCAGGAGCCAGGTGCTTCTCCTGGTCTCCCATGGAGTGCAGGGCCCAAGCATTTGGGCCATCCTCCTCTGCACTCCCAGGCCATAGCAGAGAGCTGGCCTGGAAGAGGGGCAACCGGGACAGAATCTGGCGCCCCAACCGGGACTAGAACCTGCTAGGCGGAGGATTAGCCTGTTGAGCCACGGTGCCGGCCCTTCAAACGGTTTTGAAGAGGCATGTATTAGGTAAATAACTTGTCAACATTAATATGTACTAAAAAACAGTGATGTACCTCCTGACATCATCCTATACCAAACTATATATTCATTTTCATTCTTAAATTTGTGTTTTAAAACAGATTTGTTTATTTGAAAATCAGAGACAGAAAGATTTCATTCCTTGGGTGACTCCCCAAATGGCCACAATGGCTTGGGCTGGGCTAGACAGAAGCCTGGAGCCTTGAACTGCATATAGGTACCCTCTGTGAGAGGCAGGGACCATGTGTGTAGGGCGTTTTCCACTGGTTTCTAGGATGCAGTAGCAGGAAGCTAGATGAGAAGTGGAGCAGCAATGGGACTTGAACCCAGCCTCCTCTGTGGGAAGCCAGCATTGACAATGGTGACTGAACCTGCTGGCCCCTCTTGCTTATATTTAAATCTCACTGAGTTACTTCATCTTTGTCCAGGTCTGTGACTTATATTTTGTTAACATTTTTGGGGTTCACCAAGTGATACTAATAGAAAACTTACTTTGTAAAAAGGCTTATTTCATCATGTTTTCATTCAGTCTTAGCTCTGTTTAATCGGAATCATTTTAACAAATTTATTGGACTGAGTATTGAATTCAGTTTTTTTTTTTTTTTTTTAATTTTTGACAGGCAGAGTGGACAGTGAGAGAGAGAGACAGAGAGAAAGGTCTTCCTTTTGCCGTTGGTTCACCCTCCAATGGCCGCCGTGGTAGCGCGCTGCGGCCGGCGCACCGCGCTGTTCCGATGGCAGGAGCCAGGTGCTTCTCCTGGTCTCCCATGAGGTGCAGGGCCCAAGGACTTGGGCCATCCTCCACTGCACTCCCTGGCCACAGCAGAGAGCTGGCCTGGAAGAGGGGCAACCGGGACAGGATCGGTGCCCCGACCGGGACTAGAACCCAGTGTGCCGGCGCCGCAAGGCGGAGGATTAGCCTGTTGAGCCACGGCGCCGGCTGAATTCAGTTTTTAAGATCATCTTTTAAGAATCTATGTCACTGCCAGCGCCGCGGCTCAGTAGGTTAATCCTCCGCCCTGTGGCGCCGGCACACCGGGTTCTAGTCCCGGTCGGGGCACCGATCCTGTCCCAGTTGCCCCTCTTCCAGGCCAGCTCTCTGCTGTGGCCAGGGAGTGCAGTGGAGGATGGCCCAAGTCCTTGGGCCCTGCACCCCATGGGAGACCAGGAGAAGCACCTGGCTCCTGCCATCAGATCAGCGCGGTGCGCCGGCCGCAGCGCGCCTACCGCGGCGGCCATTGGAGGGTGAACCAACGGCAAAAGGAAGACCTTTCTCTCTCTCTCTCTCACTGTCCACTCTGCCTGTCAAACAAACAAAAAAAAAAATCTATGTCACTGTGTTAAAAAGAGTCTCAGAAAGCTGCCCAATGCATAGATTCATATTGTATTCCATAATTGGATAAAGTAAAGTTTTGTAGAATAAATCTTAGAAGTGTGATAATTTCTAGATTCTTGAAACACATAATTTTTTTTTTAACATTATAACATCAATCTTGGTTGTGGAACTCACTTCAGAGTGAATTGACATTACTAAAATGTTTGTTCTGTCTGCCAGCAAGATGCCAAAACTATTTTATTTGGAAACAGTTGAAGTCATCTGGTACACAGTTGGCTGGTCCTCAAAACATGTTGCTCCCAAGCATGTAGAAAACCCTGATATGTGATCATCATAAAGGTGGCAATCACTGCTTGCACATCCATGTTAACAAGATTCCTTAACATTTAATGTAGACATCAGATATTATAATTATTTTAGCATTAATATTTGTTTTGAAATAATATTATCAGTAATCTAAGCATCTCATATGATATGTGACACATCTAGTATGTATTTCTTGTCTTAGTATTATCATTTCTGTAAACCCTGAATAATATTAATCTATACTGTTTTTTTCTCTAATACTACACCAGAGTTTACCAATAAGTGTGAAGTTTATCAAGTGTAAATTAAATATACCATAACACATTTCAAACTTAAATAAGAATTTAGCTCTGAAGGTAAAATTCAAAAACCATGAGTTATTAAAACATTGCCATTGGAGGTAGATCATGAATATGAGAAACTACTAAATAAGTACTCAGCATGAGTCTAATTTATCTGGCACTAAATTTCATCTTTTCTACCTTGGAATTGACCAGTTAAGTAACAAATTAGCTTTAGAGTTCAATCTTATAAACATGTATGCTATAGACAGAATTGATGTCTTTCTAAAATGGCTCTGTTGAACCTTATCCCCAGTATGATGATGTTAGGAGCTAGGACCTTTGGTAAGTGTTCAGGCAATGGAGACAGAGATCACATGAATTAGTATCAATGCCCTAAAAAAGATTTGAGAGAACAGCCTGATCCCTTCCATCCATGTCTCATAGAAAATTTTTTGTTTTTGAGTCAGGAAGCAGGCCCTCACCAGACCACAAATCTGCTAGAACTTTGGCCTTGGGTTTTCTAGCCTTACTCCAGCCCAAACAGATTAAGATAATGCACTTGAAAGTGCATCTCATTAAGTGCAATTCATGCAATTAAATAATTTGAAAATGACTGTATTTTCCTTGGTTACAATATAATAAAAATAGGAGACCAAAATATTTTATTAAGACATTGGGCTTCCTTTATTTTTATTGTACTGTAAGGAGATATCAGGCAGCTGTGGTAACAGATACAGTAAAATGGATAAAATGAGCAAATATTCTGGATTGAATTTTTCATATCTCATAAATTTAGCATTTCTTTATTGTACTTTCCATAATATAGATAAATAATTTGGTAGGGATTCCCCTATTTATAGTAATGCTCTTGGGTAAAAGTGGTATATTGATGATAAAAATTAAAACTTGAGTAATTATGAGAAAATCAGAAAATTCTATTTAGTCTTTTCTATAATAAAGGTGTTTGTTGTAGTGTAGAGGAATAATGAGTATCACTTTAAAATGCCTTTCAAGACAGAATGAAAGGTGCAATGTGTTTTGGCATAACCTACTTCTATTTCTTTGAATAATGGCTGAGGCATCGTGCAGAAAATTAGAGGTAAATGATTGCCAGATGTATATATTACACTATAATCAACAAGCTAATAGCAATCACTTTGAAGACAGATGTAATTCTGAGTGTGACTGTTGAGGCATTTCTCTTTTCTTCATCTTTTTTTTTTTTTTTTTTTTTTGGACAGGCAGAGTTAGAGAGAGAGACAGAGAGAAAGGTCTTCCTTCCATTGGTTCACCCCCCCAATGGTCACTACAGCTGGCGCACTGCACCTATCCAAAACCAGGAGCCAGGTGCTTCCTCCTGGTCTCCCATGTGGGTGCAGGGCCTAAGCACTTGGGCCATCCTCCACTGCCTTCCCAGGCCATAGCAGAGAGCTGGACTGGAAGAGGAGCAACTGGGACAGAACCCTGCGCCTCTACCGGGACTAGAACCAGGGGTGCCGGTGCCGCAGGCAGAGGATTTAGCCTAGTGAGCTGTGGCGCTGGCCCTCTTTTCTTTGAATTTTTTTTTTTTTTTGAAGATTTTATTTATTTGAGAGGTAGAACTTCAGGCAGGGAGAGGGAAAGACAGAGAGAAATGTCTTCCATCTGCTGGTTCACTCCCCAGATAGCTGCAACGGGCAGAGCTGAGATGTTCGGAAGCCAGGAACTTCTTTCAGCTCTTCCACGTGGGTGCAGGGGCCCAAGCAGTTGGGCCATCTTCCACTTCTTTCCCAGGCCATAGTCAGAAAGCTGGATCAGAAGAGGAACAGCCAGGATATGAACCTGCAACCATAAAGGATGCTGGCACTGTAGGCAGAGGCTTAACCTATTATGCGACAGCACGAACCCTTACAGATTTTTTTTTTTTTATTTGACAGTTATAGACAGTGAGAGAGAAACAGAAAGGTCTTCCTTCCGTTGGTTCACTGCCCAAATGGCTGCTACAGCCAGTGCTGCGCATATCCGAAGCCAGGAGCCAGGTGCTTCCTCCTAGTCTCCCATACAAGTGCAGGGCCCAAGCACTTGGGCCATCCTCCACTGCCCTCCCAGGCCACAGCAGAGAGCTGGACTGGAAGAGGAGCAGCCGGGACTAGAACCCCGTGCCTACATGGGATACTAGCGCCGCATGCGGAGGATTAACCAAGTGAGCCGCGATGCCAGCCCAAGAATTTTTAAATATTATATCGTCAACATTTAGTTTATGTCTTTGTACCTGGATGTGCTTTGTTTCTTAGTTAAACTCTTTATTTGTCAGCTTTTCGTCACCTAAATATCTGAGAGCAAGAGCATACAGGAGAATAAGGTTTATTTTGTCTTACTGTTTTGGAGGTTCACAGGCCACGGCCCAGCAGCCTCATGAGTTTAGACATCTGGTGGAATAACAGGATGGAGGAAGTATCATTATATGGTGACTCAGGAAGCTAAGAGGCACAGGAAGCACGCTCTACTTACATTAAAACAACCCTCTTGCAGGAACTACCTTTTGAGGGCAAACCCCCTATCAGTTAAAGACCTCCCACAAGGCACACAAATCTCCAGCTATAATATGTGAATGCATTAATCATTAGTATAGAATTTTGGAGTTTAAACAACCGCATGAGTTTGTGGAGCCAAATCCTGTTCAAACCATAAAACTTTTTTACTTATCAAATCTGATGGAAAACCCTGTGTCAAGATAAGTAGCAGCGTTAATGTAGAGCAAATATTTTATATTAAGATTGTGCCACATATACTTCGTAGAGTGACTACAAAAACCTGCTAAACCAGACAGACTTTGGTAAGCAATATTTGAACCAAAAATTAAAAGCTGAGAAGAATTTTCAAAGCATAATTAATGATAGAGGAATTAAAATACTTTCTCCCCTAAGTATATTTGCCATAGACTGAACCAAGTAGAAAAATTGAACCTTTCTAGATTCTATACCATGTAAATAAGAGATTGGCCATAATTTCTGGCAGTAACACCCACAGGAATAAAGCCTGCCACTGTGGTCTGTCCTGTTGTTAGTTAGCATTAACACTTCTGACTCTCTTTCTGCTCATTGCCATGAGCCATGGTCACTTACTGATACCAGTTTTACTGTTGTCATTTCTATTTTATTGTTTCCTTGAATGTGAGGAGTCATTCAGAACAATGAACAAATACTTGTTAAGGTCTTTGTATGTTTAAGACACTATTAAAATGTTCTAGGATTGAAAATATTTTTATTCTGATTGTGGAAAAAGCTAGAAAAGAATATCATTGTTTTTATTTGAATATGGCCTGGAAAAGTACAAAGTATTTCTACTGGAGGGAGTTGATAAAAGGGAAGTGTCTGAGATCTAAGAGAAATAACACTGAAGGCCTTTAGCTAGACCCTGGGAGTAGAGAAGTGATAAATATGCAGTCATGTTTTCAGTCAGGCTGTGAGAAGTTGTGATGTGAAGGACATCATATCCTTTAGTAAAGAACTTGACAGCAAGAGTGCGGATTGGTGCCTCCTCACATGGGGCACCAAAATGTAAGGAAAATAGCGCAGAACAGAGAGGAGACAGAACATGAACTCACGGCCAGACCAAATTTATTCAGAGAAAATGAATCCACACAGAGGTCGACCAACTGCCATCATGCTCACAGACCAAACACCGAAACCCAGACCCCAGCAGGCTGGGCCTTTTCATCTCTTTGGAATAGGGGTGGGATGGGGGACAGCAGGCAGAGATGAGCTTCCTCACGCTGGTTCTTCAAGTTTGGCCTGCCTGCTTCCAAACCCAGGGAAGAATGCACAGGGTGGGGTAGAGAACAACACAGGATGTGAGACAGAACTGGTCTCTTAAAAGAAGGCAGAGGTTACAAGCAACCTAAAATGGCTGAGGCTTAGATCCTTGTTCCATTAATCCTAACTCTGAGTATAGATAAGGAGATGGCATGCCAGTTTCTTTCTGGCTACTTCCTGCTGATATGGTGTTGGACATGGAATGAGGGTTTATACACAGGATCTACTTGACTGAAGAAGAGCAGTCGTGGGTTGTTCCTGCTTGATGCTTGGGAGATAGCAGTCATTTTTTTTCCTTCAAGAACCTTTGGAATAAGTTGATGATACATGGAAGAAATAAGAGCATTATGATTATGAGAACAAAAGGATATATTAAGACATTGCCCATGGTGGAAATGATGGCCGAAATGAGGAGGACAATGGGGAAAATAGGACAACAAGAGTCCTGTCCAGTTCTTGGGAAGACAGGGGTATGCCTCATTGCCACAGGGAAATTTTCTTTAGTGTGTAGGTGCTGGCAAGGAGCCATGGGATAGTCAGTCTGGCCTGCTTCTAGTCCTGGGCTCCCTTATTTCCTCCCTCTGCTTCTGGCAACCCTGGCTGTTGTTAGAGGTTTGAGTGAGGACTGAAGCTGATTTCTTCAAGCTGAATAGGGGCAGAGTAGGGACCCATGGTCAAGGCAGGGTTCCAGCAGGTGGTCTCCTGAGGGGCTGCAGGGCTAGCTCATAGAAACAGTCTCCATTCGAGGTTTCATGCGCATGGCCATCTAGAATTTTATTGCCTGGAGCAAATGAATCTAACAAGCAGATTAAATAATACAGGGTCCAAAACTAAGGACAGTCATTACTAGAGGACCTAAGAAACATGCTATCCAAACCAGAAATGAGTTTTCCCACTGAGAGGCAAACAGAAACTGACAGAAGCGGATTGATAATAATCAGGTAGACTTTAAGGCCTGGCCAGGTATGAGACCCAGACCTATCTATCTCTTCACATGGGGTACTGGAAGAGATGTCATAAGGGAGGTGTGAAACTCCTTAGGGAAGGCACCCTGTTAACTTTCATTACCAAGGTGGCCTGGGAGGAGAACTGGCCTACATAGGCAGTTAATATCGAATAGGTGGCATCTCTAAAAGCAAATCTGTAGCTCTGCCTGTAAGGCCGCCACAACACACACCAGACACCAAAGTAAGGAAAAGAGTTTATTGGGGGAAACCCGACAGACTGGAGGAAAGGAGCGAAGAAGGAAAAGAGCAAGGAGAGCATAAGAGATCAGGAGACAGAGAGACAGAGAGACAGAGAGACAGAGAGAGAGAGAGAGAGAGAGAGAGAAGATGAGAGGAGAGCCATGTGTTCAGGAACAGGTTCTTTTAAAACTTTGCTAGAGGGCGGGCAGAGAAGTAGGAGCAGCAAATCCCATTAGAATGGGGGTAGAGCTTGACACCAGTGGTTGGGCCATGTGGCCACCTGGTTTCCAGCGATGGCGGCAGGGGCTAGAGCCTAGGATGGTGTCAGGGTGTAGATTGTGCCATAGATAAGACTGCACCATTTTCCTAACACTGCCTGGATTGTTACTAATCCTAGACGGTCCCTATGATGGTGGTTACTTTGGAAGTTCAGAAGAGTGAAGGGCTTTTCTAGCTTAGAGCCAACAGGGTCTGCAGTTCTGGCCCCAGATTCCTTCAACCCACAGGGCAGAGCTGACAGGGCTCTTCATGACAGCTGCTTGCCCAATGCCCTGACTCTTCATAACAGGTGCCATTTGGGAGGTGGACTGGCCTTGTTGGGTCTCCTTGTGTTGCATCCACTCATCAGCTATAATACAGTTTTACAAAAACTAGTGCCAGTCACACATGAATTTTATTGAAAATGAGAAGCAAATGAGAGGAAAGTTAACTGATCAGGACTGGCAACTGATCGGGACCAACACTCCTTATCAGAGTGCAGCCCCCAACAGCGGGTTACACAGCTTTTTATAGTAATTCTGTTCACTAGGGCTTATGATTTTGAACCGGACCCCTGGTTTGCAGTGAACAATAAAAAGGAAAACCAGAATATGGTTGTGAGGTAACAGTTAACAATAACAAACCCAGTAGCAGATCCAAGATGTGGTTGTTAAGATAACAGTGAAGGACACATTTCGGTCAACTTAGTTCCTGGAAATTTGGGCCCAC
This sequence comes from Lepus europaeus, assembly GCF_033115175.1. Lineage (NCBI taxonomy): Eukaryota > Metazoa > Chordata > Mammalia > Lagomorpha > Leporidae > Lepus > Lepus europaeus. Next base: position 86,823,777 of record NC_084834.1, on the reverse strand, counting down.
ATAGTTTCACAAGATACAACCTTAGCTATTAGCAAGCAAAGCTAATACGTACAGAAGCAAGAGATCTGCAATTAGCATTTAGCCACACTTACTCCATTTTGATTCTGATTCTACACTTGATGGCAGATCACTGTGTAAAGCTGTTATTAATTGGCCTACCAACTATCATGCCACCTATCCTCCTACTGCCTATCTCACTACTCTTCCTCCTGGGCCCTATTAGAAAACATTATGCCGAGTGAATTAAGCCAGTCCCAAAGGGACAAATATCATATGTTCTCCCTGATCAGTGACAACTAACTGAGCACCAAAGGGGAAACCTGTTGAACTGAAATGGACACTATAAGAAACAGTGACTTGATCAGCCCTTGTCCTGACTGTTGATGTACAATGTAATACTTTATCCTTTTTAATATTTTTTTTTGTTTTAGTACTATTGGTTGAACTCTGTAATTAACACACAATTATTCTTAGGTGTTTAAATTTAACTGAAAAGTGATCCCTGTTAAATATAAGAGTGGGAATAAGAGAAGGAGGAGATGTACAATTTGGGATATGCTCAATTGGACTTGCCCCAAATGATGGAGTTAGAAATGTGCCAGGGAATTCCAATACAATCCCATCAAGGTGGCATGTACCAATGCCATCTCACTAGTCCAAGTGATCAATTTCAGTTCACAATTGATCACACTGAAAGGTCTAAGAGACAAAGGGATCACACAAACAAGACTAATGTCTGCTGTTACTAACTGAAAGAATTAAAAAGGGAGAGAAGGATCCAACATGGGAAGCGGGATACACAGCAGACTCATAGAATGGCAGATGTCCTAAAGAGCACTCTGGCCTCAGAATCAGCCCTTAAGGCATTCGGATCTGGCTAAAGAGCCCATGAGAGTGTTTTAGGTATGGAAAGCCAAGATACTCTGACAAAGAAAGAAAAAAAAAAAAAAGACCTAAATGAAAGAGCTCTGCGAGTGAGATTTCGGCGGAAAGAATAGGCCATCAAAGGAGGAGGTACCTTTCTCTGAAGGGAGGAGAGAACTTCCACTTTGACTATGACCCTGTCTGAATAAGATCCAAGTCGGCGAACTCAAAAAGCTTCCATAGCCTTGGCAACTCATGACTAGAGCCTAGGGAGATTATTGATGCCATAAACAAGTGTGTCAAATACTGAAACAGTATTTTACACTTTGTGTTTCTGTGTGGGTGCAAACCGATGAAATTTTTTTTTCTGGTTTTCTCTTTTTTTTAAATTTTTGACAGGCAGAGTGGACAGTGAGAGAGAGAGAGACAGAGAGAAAGGTCTTGCTTTTGCCATTGGTTCACCCTCCAATGGCTGCCGCGCTGCAGCCGGCGCACCGTACTGATCCGAAGGTAGGAGCCAGGTGCTTATCCTGGTCTCCCATGGGGTGCGGGGCCCAAGCACTTGGGCCATCCTCCACTGAACTCCTGGGCCATAGCAGAGAGCTGGCCTGGAAGAGGGGCAACCGGGACAGAATCTGGCACCCCAACTGTGACTGGAACGCGGTGTGCTGGCGCTGCAAGGCGGAGGATTATCCTGTTGAGCCACGGCGCCAGCCCAAACTGATGAAATCTTTACTTAATATATACTAAATTGATCTTCTGTATATAAAGATAATTGAAAATGAATCTTGATGCAAATGAATGGGAGAGGGAGTGGGAGATGGGAGTGGTGCCAGTGGGAGGGAAGTTATGGAGGGGGAAAGCCATTGTAATCCATAAACTGTACTTTGGAAATTTATATTTACTAAATAAAAGTTTAAAAAAAGGAAGTAGGCCACAGGGGCTGGTGCTATGGTTTAGTGGGTAAAGCCTCCATCTGCAGTGCCAGAATCCCGTATGGGCACCAGTTTGAGACCTGGCTGCTCCACTTCTGATCCAGCTCTCTGCTATGGCCTGGGAAAGTAGTAGATGGCCTAAGTCCTTGGGCCCCTGAACTCACTTGGGAGACCTGGAAGAAGCTCCTGGCTCCTGGCTTCAGATTGGCTCAGCTCTGACCTTTCTGGCCAACTGAGGAGTGAACCAGCAAATGGAAGACCTCTCTTTCTCTGCCTCTCCTTCTCTTTTTGCGTAATTCTGACTTTCAAATAAATCTTTAAAAAAAAAAAAAAGTAGGCCACATGGGCAGCCTGTAGGAATGTCAGCCAAAAGGGTGCTTAATCCCATCCATAATTTTTGGTGGCCTGAGTTCGAAATCTAGTCAGACATGTTATGACAATGTTCTTCCTATGATAAGACAGTGCCCATGGGAAAGCTGTGTCTTTATGTAAGATCAAACATTAAGACCACCTTATCCAAACTGTATTATACAAAATCCAAAGATCAAACTACATCCTGATGGAGAGTCCTATAGGATAGAATCAGTTTTCCATCTTGAAGAGAATAGAGGAGAAATGAGGGAACAAGCCAGGTTTCCCATGTTGCTTAATATCAAGTGAAAGCTTAGTAGCTATCATATAACTTACAAAAAACATTTACCAAAAGGTCCAGTGCCTTCCATAGATTCTAAGAGTACATGTAGTTGGAAATATTTCTTGAATATCTAACACAAGTTTAAGCCAATTAAAATAAAGCTGTTAATAAATTTAACATGTAGGCATATAATATGTACGCACATATAACACATAACAGGAGTGAACAACAAAATTGTTTCAGTTATTAGCAATAAGATTTTGGCTGCCACTGCACAAGGCAGGGGAAAAGATAGAAGGCTAGGTATGGAGCATTCTTTGGAGCAAAGTTGCTCAGGATTTACCACTGTTCTGGATTTTTTCTTTGCTACCCTTGGCAGATAAATTGCTGGAGATGGCTGGAACAGAGGTTTCACCCTCATGTGAGATGTGGCTCTAATATATTAGGTTTTAGGATTTAGTATTCATAGAAGAGGAGGTGGCTGGTTAAAATGAATGTGTTGTAGGGAAGACAGAATGAGGGACTGGTTAAAGGGAGAGTAGGGGCTGAGCTCCCCAGGACAGAGGGCAGGGGTGTGGATGGAGGGTGTTGAAGTTAGGCTTCATTGCATTTGAACAGCAGGCAGAGTCCTTTCTGGGGCTGCTTGTTGGGGGAGGTGCAGAGCACTGCATGGACCCTGGGGGCGAGGGGTGGCGGGAAGATGTAAGAAAGGCTGCTGGTATTCCAGGTGCAGGGCTTTCCAGAGCGATAAACATTCTGCTAGCCTTTACACCATCTTTCTGTGCCCAAGAGGAGACACTGGCAGGACAGAGGAGTGGGGTGGGGGTGGGGTGGTAAGGAAGAGAGGAGAGAGGCAGTTTTGGCTGCCTGTGAGTTGGGGGTGAGGAAGAGCCAGACAGGGGGGCAGAACAGGCACCCCTGAGGGAAGAACAAGAGAGTTCTAGAGGAAGCTCCAGTCTCTCCTGCCCAAGGGCTTGGAATGAGGAAGGGTTGACCTTGGAGGACAAAGGCTTAGATGTAGGGGAATCTGGTAGGCCTACCAGAAAGGAAATACCACAAGGAGGCTCAGGAGGGCCAGACTGCTGGGCAGGGATCTCAGAGGATGGGATGAGGGAGGGGAGAATAGGGTAAGAGTTCAGGGGAGGAGGGGGTAGAAGGGCAGCAACTACACCTACTTCCACTGGTGAGAGGGAAGAGGAGGCACTGGGCTGTGAGTGGAGGGCTGTGTGTTCCTGAGATGCCAGTCTCTCAGGTGGAGAGGGAGAAGGGAACGGTCGGGAGGTAGAAGACTTAAGGGGAGGCTCCAGGCCTTCTTCCTGTGTGAGAACTTGGAGTGTGGAAAGCTGACCCCGAGGAGGCAAAGGGCTTGAAATAGAGGACCTCTGACTATTGGCCATTTCTCTGTGTAAAGGTATTAAAATCTTAGATTCTTCAGATGAAAATGCCAAATTAGAACTTCTGAACTTTGTTTGAAATTTGCCAGTCTTTGACATATCAAATGGTACAGGTAAAGAAAAAATTCTAATAAAATTTTCTTATTATAAATGATTGATTACCTATATCTACAAACGCTCTGAATAGGATGGAAATTGCTTATGTTTGTATTAAAATAATAGTTTACAAATGATCTAGACAATCTTAAGTATGTACTAAAAATCTTACATTTAACTTTCTTATAAATTATAGTTAATGTATTTTTTCTGTTGCTGCTATAAGAAATTACTACAAATGTATCTTAATGCATTACATAGGTATATCTTATCAGTCAGAAATGGTTCTCCTGGGAAGAAAAATCAAGGGGTTAGCAGGATTGAGTTCTTTCTGGGGGTTCTCGGAATGATCCATTTCCTGGGCTTTTTGAGATTGTAGAGCCGCCTTTATTACTTGGCCTGTAGGGCCTTTTCTGCCTCACAATCCACAGTGGTCCGTTCAGTCTTCGTTATCCTGGCACTGATTCTGCCCTTCTGCCTCTGCTTCCCTCCTTGACACTTATGGAGACTTTGATTGATTTCACTGTGTCCACCCTGAGAGTCCAAGAAAGTTTCACCATTTTTAGGTTCACTGATTAGCTATCTTAATATCGTCTGATCCTTAATTTCTCTTTGTCATCGATGCCTTTTCATGAAGGGAATGGGAGGCATTATTTGGCCTGTTGCAGTCAGCAACATCATGGATGTAAAATTTGAGTTTTGTTTTTGACCATAAATATTTGGAATGTGCACCGCTTTTCTGCTATAATTGTCAACTGGTTATTATATGAACACAGATAATACCATTCAGTATAAAAATTTCTCCTTAAAATTCCCATAATTCTTTAATCAAACATCTTTTTAAAATTTATTTATTTGAAAGGCAGAGCTAGAGAGGCAGAGGCAGAGAAAGAGGTCTTCCATCTGCTGGTTCACTCCCCAGATGGCCACAATTGCCAGAGTTATGCCCATCTGAAGCCAGGAACCAGGAGATACTTCTGGGTCTCCCATGTGGGTGCAGGGGCCCAAGATCTTGGGCTACCATCTACTGATTTCCTAGGCCATAGCAGAGAGCTGGATTGGAAGAGGAGCAGCCGGGACTTGAACTGGTGCCCACCTGGGATGCCGGCACTGCAGGCGGTGGCTTTACCTGCTTAGCCATAGTACTGGCCCTAATCAAACTTCTAAAACAAAAGCGCAGGATTCCATGATAATCATGTTTATTTAAAGTCTTTACCAGCAAAACTAGATGTTCTTAATATCAAATACCACATTTAGCATGCACAACATCCATTGTTTCAGTACCTAGTATGGAACCAGTACATAATACACTGTTAACATTGAGTAAATTATTGAATGAATAAATAAATGAGGAAAACCTTTCAAGTAAAATGAATTTTGGGGGCCAGCACTGTGGCATACTCAATAAAGCTACTGCCTGTGACACCGGCATCCCATATGGGTGCTGGTTTGAGTCCTGGCTTCTCCACCTCTGATCTAGCATCCCTGCTAATAGCCTGGGAGAAGCAGTGGAATATATCTCAAGTGTTTGGGCCTCTGCCACCATTGTGGGAGACCTGGATGAAACTTCTGGCTTCGACCTGGCTCAGCTCTGTTATAGTCATCTAGGGACTGAACCAGTGGATGGAAGATCTGTCTTTCCCTTTCTCTGACTTTCAAATAAATCTTTTTTATAAGAGCTGATTTTCTTTCAAGTCATATTTTCTCCTATTCCACAGTAGTGATTTTATTAGCCATTACAGGCTAAAATAATACAACTATAACAGTGCCTATTATGCTATATTTGTCAGTAGTATCAGCCTACTAAATTTTCTATAGCATATCACCCTTTCCTTCCCAAAAACTCTCAACATGGCCCATCAAGTTCTGGGTACAAATTACCCATTTTGACATTAATTTTAGTGCTAAAGAATTTCAGTGTCAAATCGCCCTTGTTCTTTGTCAGGATCTGTGTTAGGATCTGCAGACTTGGCATTTGTCTTAGCTAGTATTCATTTGCTAATCATTATCTATTAGACAACTACATTCCTGCCAACTGCCTATTGGGATTTGTAAATATTATCTTTCTTGATATTTTCCATAGCCAATAACTGGAAATTTCAGATACAAACCTTTCTTCAAATTGGAAATCCTAAATGCTGTCCGGTTCTTTAGAATATTAATGCTAAATACACAGGATTATTGTCTCATTTTAAAGAAAAAGGAAATTGAAATTGAGGTTACTTAAGTAGCCTTCCTGGAGGTCCCAGCACTGGTTAATTACTGAGGTGCCAAATCGGTCCTTAAAAAATCTAGATTGTGCAGTTAACTCTGTATTACAGGCAATCTATGGTAGTTTCATTTTATGGATGATTTGGACTTGTTAACCTGTTTAAGTAATTGAGGAGAAATAATGCAAAATAGAGTCTGAGCAGTACAGAGAAAGGGGTAAAAGAGGAAAAAATGTACACAGCAGACTAATATAATGGCAGATGTCCTAAATAGCACTCTGGCCTCAGAATCAGCCCTTAAGGCATTCGGATCTGGCTGAAGAGCCCATGAGAGTATTTTAGGCATGGAAAGCCGAGACACTCTGAAAAAACAAACAAACAAACAACAACAAAAAACCCTAAATGAAAGATCTCTGCAAGTGAAATCCCAGTGGAAAGAATGGGCCATCAAAGAAGGAGGTACCTTTCTCTGAAGGGAGAAGGGAACTTCCACTCTATGACCTTGTCTAAGATCAGAGTCGGAAAACTCAAAAGGCTTCCATAGCCTTGGCAACTCATGACTAGAGACTAGGGAGATTACTGATGCCATAAACAAGAGTGTCAAATTGTTAAGTCAACAACAGGAGTCACTGTGCACTTAATCCTCAAGTAGGATCTCTGTCCTAAGTGTGTTGTACATTGTGAATTAATGCTATAACTAGTACTCAAACAGTACTTTACACTTTGTTTCTGTGAGGGTGCAAACTATTGAAAATCTTTACTTAATATATGCTATATTGATCTTCTGTATATAAAGATAATTGAAAATGAATCTTGATGTGAATAGAATGGGAGAGGGAGAGGGAGATGGATGGTTGCAGGTGGGAGGGAAGTTATGGGGGGGGGGAAAGCCACTGTAATCCACAAGCTGTACTTTAGAATTTATATTTATTAAATTAAAAAAAAGAGGAAAAAAATGTAAGAAAACATCCCTAGGTTGGGTTTGGCTTCCATTGAGATCATGATCTGATTAAGGTTATGTATTTCTTTTATTACAAAACCTTGTAATTTTGGGTCATCTTTGCAATCCTAGAAAGACATTTACCTAGACTATTAGTTTTCATATATACAGGATGGAAGATTTCTAATTCTCCTCTCTGTCTGTATGTCTTTGAAATAATTATTTAAAAATAAACCTTTCTTGTTTCCAGCATTATGCTTTTGCAAATTAAGCCACTGCCTGCAACAATAGCGTCCCATATTGGTGACAGTTTGAGTCCCAACTGCTCCACTTTTGAGCTAGATCCCTACTAATGGACCTGTGAAAGCAGTGGAACATGGTCCAAGTACCAGGGCTGTTGACCCACATGAGAGACCTGGATGAAACTCCTGGTTTCTAGGGTGATTTGGGGGGTGAACCAGCAGATGGAAGTTTTTCTCTCTCTGTAAATCTGCCTTTAAAATAAATAAATAAATAAATCTTAAAAAATGTTTCTGAGGCTGGCATTTGGTGTAGTGGGTTAAGCTGCTGCCTGCAATGCCGGTTACCACATGTAGGCACTGATTTGTGTTTTGGCTGCTCCACTTCTGACCTAGCTCCCTAATGGCCTGGGAAAAGCAGTGAAAGATGACCCCAGTGTTTGGGCCCTGTTCACCCATGTGGGAGACCCAGAAAAAACTCCTAGCTTTGGCCTGGCCCAGTGCTGTCTGTTGGGGCCATCTGGGGCATAAACCAATGGATGAAAGGGGCTCTGTCTCTCTCTCTCTTTCTCACTTTCAAAGTAAATAAACTTTTTTTTTCTATTTCTGTTATTATAGATATATGGCTTTTCTATCCATTTTGTAAGAGCAATTCAAAGAATAATTCTGTTAAAACTGAGGTGAATGCTATACACATGATTATACACTTAAAAAGCAAATATTCAGTTTTATATGAATATTGGTACAAGACATGCTCTTAATATCTACTTAGTTTGACAGGACCAAAGGTCAGCACTTTGAATTTTGTTTCAACTTTTTCTTTCCTTATTGCACAGACACTATTCATTAAGTGTTTAAGAAGAGATTTGGTTAAAGAATTTGGAATTATCTTTTTTCTGAAATATGTCTTAATATAGCACTCTATTATGAAAGTATCCAAACTTTATTAGTAATCATTTCTGCATTATGGGAAATATGGTGGAACTAACTTGTTTTAATACTTCATTTAGTGCTTTCAACTCTTTGAGGAAAGCTTCATCTGCAAAAATCAGTGCTATGAATAGATTTACATGTTGTTCTACAATTATCTCTAGGAGATGAGCATAAAGTACAGATATAAAGAAGTGAGACATTTTCATAAGCCACATGGTTTAATATCATTCTTTACAGTGAGATTTATAAATGTACGCAGAATTCAGTTTTTCAGTGTATTCATGCTGTATAATTAGGTTATTAGCTACATAATTTGATACATTTTTATGTGCTAAAAACAGTTTAACTGGTAGCAGCTGCCTCTAAAATAGCTTTACACTTATTCTGATTTAAATTACCTGTTGACTTGCAAGTAATTATAATTGTGTCCTTACACTATGTAACATATGGTGTTTACATTCTTCTCAAAGCTCCTTGAGAGAAATATGTATACAGAAATATTAATATAAATGGTGATTTAAGGAATCAATGAAAAATATCTTGAAGGATCACAGTAGTTAACACAATATTAAATGGTTTCTAAAGTATTTTAATTTGTCCTATTGGATTATTGATTTATGAGATTGTATTTTCAGTTGTGTTGGCATATTTACATAATATATTTATATGAAGGGATATGTTTTCTAAATTGAGCTTATGTTTTTTGATATCACAGGCTCAATTATAAGCTGTGTTCCTATTTCATAATAACAAAGCATTGTTTTACATCTATGTTTATTTTAGACTTCAATATATGTATATAAGAGGAAAAAGACCCAATAGGTTTTTTAAGTTAAAAAATAATAGGATATAAAATTTGAAAATATTAGGGGTCGGCACCATGGCTCACTTGGTTAATCCTCTGCCTGCGGCACCGAATCCCACATGAGCACCAGGTTCTAGTGTCGGTTGCTCCTCTTCCTGGCCAGCTCTCTGCTGTGGCCTGGGAAGGCAGTGAAGGATGGCCCAAGTGCTTGGGCCACTACACCTGCATGGGAGACCAGGAAGAAACACTTGACTCCTGGCTTCGGATCAGCATAGCTCCGGCAGTAGTGGCCATTTGGGGAGTGAACCAACGGAAGGAAGACCTCTCTCTCTCTCTCTCTCTCTCTCTCTCTCTCTCTCTCTCTCACTTTTTAACTCTATCAAATAAATTTAAAAAAATTATTAAAAAATTTAAAATATTAAATTCTAGTGTATGATGGTGTGATTCTAAAATAGGCTATTTGCAAATGTCTGTTCAAAAGTTGTGGTCTTTTTTCATTTGTTTTTTGTGTGTATCACCCTTGCTAATCCACAAAGTCTCTTCAGATGCATAGCTTGTCGTAAACTTAGCTATACTGCAAACATAATTGCATTGACCATTTCCAATGGACTGGGCATGTTGTAATGTGTTTAATCCTATATTTTTCTCAGGAAAAATGTAACCCCATGGGTTAGGCAAGACTCTTATAACCACATTTTCTGTGAGAAGGAATTGAAATTCAGACTTCTAATACTCATATGCCATTTGCCTGTAATAAATTAGAGTCAGACTGATTTTAAAACTCAAGATTGTAACCACCATGTGATTCGACATTTTTTTCATTTTTTTTTTTTTTTGGTTCCTTGCAGTTACCTTTTTCTATTTTTGTGAAATAACTTGTTAAACATTTGAACCTAGAATTATTTATGAAACATTGTCTACTAATGCACATGAGAGAAGAATCTTTGCTCTCTAACTTCATCTAGCTTGCTAATAGGACATGGGTGAATGTGGGCCTAAAATCATATGTTAATAACCTACATCTGGATCAACATAGGTAATACTTAAATTTTGTTTCTATAAATTTTTATGCTTTAATGAGTCATTTTCTTTTTTTTTTTCTTTTTTTATTTTTTGACAGGCAGAGTGGACAGTGAGAGAGAGAGAGAAAGGTCTTCCTTTTTGCCCTTGGTTCACCCTCCAATGGCCGCCGTGGTAGGCGCACTGCGTTGATCCAATGGCAGGAGCCAGGTGCTTTTCCTGGTCTCCCATGGGGTGCAGGGCCCAAGCACTTGGGCCATCCTCCACTGCACTCCCTGGCCACAGCAGAGAGCTGGCCTGGAAGAGGGGCAACCGGGACAGAATCCGGTGCCCCGACCGGGACTAGAACCCGGTGTGCCGGTGCCACAAGGCGGAGGATTAGCCTATTGAGCCGCGGCGCCGTCCTAATGAGTCATTTTCCAGGTGTTACTGTTTCCTTCCTGTTGGGTACAAGTCTTAGAGGTTGATCTTTAATAACCAAAGTGTAAATATCATATTGCTCTTCATCTAGTCGCTTCCCTCTGTGATCTTTTCACTTCTTTGTATTCTCACTTCCTGGGTGATTTCATACCATCTATGGGCCTATGTCTCATAATTATTTTTTTTGCCTACCTCAGATTTCTATGTTTCTGACTCATATATACAAATGCCCATTCAATATCGCCAAATGGATGTTTACTAGGCATCTCCAAATTGACAGAACCGTTGAAAACTTGATTTTGATCCTGTTATAACCACTTGCTGAACTAAATATGTTGCTCTTCGGGTCTCCATATCTCCTTTTCAGTTGCATTATATGATCCCAGTGACTACTTCCATGGGTAGGGATGGAACATAATTTCTTCCTCAATGCTCATAAGTTCCTACTAGGAAGGGATCCCTGTTTAAAAAAAAATTAACAAGAGAAAAGCAATTTATTAACATGTGCTATGTATACCATGCTGTGAAACCTTGACAAAAAGTAACTCAAAGCAGTGGCTTCAAACTCGGGCTTACAGAGCATCTCCAGCAAAGGACAGTAAACTTGTGGAGAAGTGATAGGAAGGAAAGTTATTTTAGGCTTCCAAAGGTGGGAAACTGGAAAGGTAAATATCTGGGAGGAAACCAGTGATTGTTTTTAGATTTCTCCCATACCTTCCTGGGCTGATAGAAGTGTAGAGTTGTATCCAACAAAGGAGAACTTATATACTGCCTTCAGGCAGAAAAGAGGAAGAGTAGAGAGCTCTTCCTCCATTTCCATTTCTTCATGGCCTTTAGCTCAAAGTGATTTTTTTTTTTTTTTTTTTTTTTTTGTATTAAAGAGGTAATTTTGGGGGATGACATTCTGGTTTCATTCAGTTGCTGAGACGAGATGGGGAGGAAAGACTAGAAATCCTCTTTGATTTTTCCCATTCCTTACCACGCATTCTATCTACAATTCTGTGAACTGCCTGGAGAATATAGAAGTGTAGTCCACATCTTTCCATTTTTCCACATATTCTAACATCAGCCTCATATCTCGCTGAGATTTCTGAGGTAGTCCTTGCTGGTCTTTGTGTTTCCACCCCAGTCTTCCCTAGAATACATTTTCCACATGAGAACCAGAGGAAATTTTTTTTTAAATGGTTTCCTTGCTGCAAACACTCCCATGGCTTCAGAGTAAAGTCAAGGTGAAAGTGAAACCACTTGCCCAGGGCTTGTAGGTCCTAGCCTATGGCAACTTGGTAGAACACAGCTGATTTCTCTCACATTTCTATTCTAGATCTAATGATGCTGACCTTCATATTGTTCATCAATGATGCTAAGATCTCTCCTTCCTGAAGAGTCATACTAACTTCTGTCTGCACCTTCTTTTTCTGAGTACCATATAGCTCATACAGTCACTGTATTTAAGAGTCTGCAGCCCCATTGGCTCACCAGAGGTCAGCTCCTGATACTTCCCTAACTACCAGGTGAAAATAGCTGTTATACCCATCTCCTTTTCCTGCTTTTTCTTCATATTTATTTTTTATAGCATAGAACCTTGTGAGCTGACATTACTTTGCACGTGTGTGTGTGTTTAAATTAAGCTTTGCTCAGTAAAATAGAAGATTAGCAAGAAGATTAGAATTTACTCATTTCTGAAGCTATTCATTCATCTGCAAGAAGAAAACACAGAAAATAGAAAAGATTGACTTAAACCTGATTGCATTTAGTTTTACACATGAAATGGGTCTGACAGCAGGCATTCCAGAGAGGTGGAGCCATTCCCAGAAGTTGTCTGGGACCCTTATGATATTGGAGATGTCCTCCTAAAATTTATACAAAAATGTGACCCCTTAGAGTTCCCCAGAAGTGCTATCTGGGGTGCCAAATATGCTACTGGAATTTGGGGTGCCATTTGATATCACTATATGCTGATTAATAAATCCCCAATATTAATAAGCCCAAGAGGGTTCTTGCCTAATATTTAGAGAAGAATTCTAAATACCGGCATCTATAAATGAGGCAGCATGGTACATTAAGCTTTTATTTAGTGAGAAGGATGCATAGGAGAGTGAGAGCTTTAGTAAGAGAGAGGTAAATCTGGGTTCATACCAAGCACCAGGAACCAGCCAGGTGGAGGAGCATCTAGGCCAGGAAGCCTAGGGGGGGTGGCTAGAAGGCCATGCGCCCTGGAGGCGCAGGGCTACAGCAAACCCCCTCCTGGCAAGAGGCCAGGGAAGAAGAGAAGGGCTTTTAACCCACTTTCAAAGGGGAGTGGTTAATTAACCTGATTTTGACTGGTGGGCACCCAGGTGTGGCCAGATAGGAACATGAGGTCACACAGGGGCGTGGTGAAGGTATCAGGTAGGGCGTGAGGTCACGCAGGGGCGTGGCAAAGGCATGGTCTTCCAGCTCACAAACCTAATCAATTTTAACCTGTATGCCTGCCTACTTCACTTATTCCTATTACCGTTCCACACTGCTTTTCTCATGTCCAGATTCTCTGTTAAAGGCCACATCCTCATCTAACATCTTTAGCAATTGGAGTTCCCTGCCCTCATGTAAGTATTAGGAAGGAAATATAACCAGCCAGAATGTCCAAGGCTTCTTGGCTATTGTGTACACCAGTGGAAACAAAAAGACAATGATTTTAACAATAAACTCAAGGAAAATTAATAGGTTGTGCAGGCCAAGAGTAAGATTGCCTTGTGACCGAAAACCTGGTTCTCCAAGCAACAAAGTTACACTATTTACTGAGTTCACTTTCATGGCAGTCAACTGTACTCATTAGGTTTGGGGGAAGTTGAAGGAGGAATTATGCACATTCAAAAGGAAGCAGACATGCGTACCCTCTAAGGTATCGTGTATGTTACTGCGTTCCATGTTCAGTTGTGGTTGAAGCCTTAGCATTATTGTAAGGAGAGGTTGGTTTTCTGCTTCAGAAAAGGCAATTTGAGGAAGCAGGACTGCTGCTTTTGTTAGTGCAGAAATCTAAGCCTGGCTTCAGCAGGGCCAGAGCTCCTGCTTTCTTACCAAGGAAAGTTCGTCACTAAAACGCGTCTTCATCCATTCGGCTCTGACTCTCATCCATCTAAAAGGACATCTGATTTGTTTTTAACTAGGATTAAAATAGAGTTGAGTTGTTTTCCTTAGAGGAGAGCATATTAGAAATAGAAAAGCAGAAAGGAAGTGCACCTCCTCGCTCAGTCAGCTTCACATGAGGAGCCACTCGGAAAACCCCACAGGCTTCTGCCTGTGTCTCATTGGCCAAACTCCATTCAAACGAGGCTGGAAAATTAATATTTTAATTGGATACCTTGCTACTCCAAATAACATCAGAGTATGTAACCGAGGAACAAGGAGGAATGGATATTGGTGCACAAGTAACCATCAAAGCCAAATCCATCTCAGTTTCTTATAAAAAATATTGTGCTATCATTATAGCTGTTGGCATACATTTATTTTTCCACATTTTTCTTAGATCTCTCCCATTATTGTGCTCTCGATCTGCCCTTCTATCTAACAGGGCCCTTTACATAGTAGTTAGTAAATACTTCTTAAATTTGGATTCAAATGACTGAAACCTATTAGCTTGATTTCATTAGCACTTTATTTTGGCAGATGCTAAAAATCTGGAGAAGCCTGTCTGATGTTGTTGGCACTTCCACAGACATTTTAAAAACAGGAAAAATGAACACATTGTGTTTAGTACTGTATTCTCACATATAAATGGCCAAGTTACATACAAAATTTGAAAGAAAACCCAGCTGAGGTATCAACACACTCCAGGCAGAGAACTATCAGCAATGCAAACACTGTTAGCTATCATTTGTATTAAATAAAATAAACAAAAACTTGAACCTCCTAAAGGAATTTGTGACTAAAAGGACTATCAGTCACCATAATGAAGTTAAGCACAGGGAGACAAAAATCCAACAATACTTCTTTCTTTTGCTAAATAAGCTCTGAGAAATTTACATTTCTAAAATGTTTCCTGTTTTACTCAAATACGTTTTTGTTTTACTTAAAAGAGAAGCTTTTAAAATATGTAAGAATATATTTAATATAAAATTGCTTACTTTTATCCAAATATCAAATTTCATCTCCATAGTTTCAGTAACTTTGTAATGTTTCATGAATATAATTTTTATCTCTATATTCAAGTATTAAATACAAAAATACAAACAAAACATTTTTATTGTGTAAAAAGGAAGAACTCTAGGGGTGGGAGTCATCACAGGAGCCTTGGTTACCCAGCTACTTAACATTATTCAGAAATTTATATACCCCTGTTTCTAAAGGGGAGGGAAAGGATGTGGAATGTAGTCAATTTTGAGAGCTTGTGAGTGATTATTTGGGGAATGAATGGTCCCAGAGATACAAATTAGCTTATAATAGCTACATATTGGATAATATAAGTTATATATACACATATAATAGCTGTATTATCTGCATATTAACCAAGATAAACTAGCCATAAGAAGACTCTTTGTAATTAGAATAAACTAAAGGGACAGTCATTATTAGGTATTGGAGGTCCATCTAAGAGCAGATACATTCTTGAGCCTGGTTTTGAGATAAATAATGAGATTTCATGGTGAGGATGGAATTGTGTGCTTTTGATCCTGGTCTTATTACAGATAAAGAGAATTCCAGAGAGAACCTTTATTTGAAATTACTCAAGATGGCAAAAATGCCCTATTTGGATATGTCATTCTCTGAATCCCAAGACTAACTAGTAAAAATAGTTTTCCAGTGTCTTACTTTCCAAGCTATGGATAGACTGATGTTTTTACATTATATAATGTCTATTACTGACAGTTTCATGTCATGTGCCAAATAACTTCTAATTTTAATTTTTGAAATACTTGTGACATGCAATTTAATTTTCTTGCAATTTTCTTATAAGACTTGAAGATATATGAAAATTATGTTCCTAGTTCATATGTCAAACTGTGAACCACTTATTTGTGTATTCTGAGGTCTTCTAAAAGACCTAGAAAAGTACCTTGCATATTTTATATCTACATTAAACACTTATTGAATAAAATTACTTCTTCAATTCCTTTGTTTTCATTATCAAACAAGGTAGGTTTGTTGCCCACCAAAAATTATGGCCTGGCTTCTATGAAAATTTATTCAAGAATCTCACCAGAAGTAGTCACACAAAGTAATTTATTTGCAGCAAGTGAGACCCCTGGGAATCATTTCCAAAGCTGTGGCTCTCCAAGCAGGGGAATAGGTACCCTACAGGGACATGAGTACCCATAGGGGAAGCTTTGTCCTCACATGTAGGGGTGACTGCAGGCACAATCATAAACATGCTCCAACAGTCAATGTGTGTTACAGTAATAAGGCTTAAGGTTGTCTTGGGACAGAGATCTTGTCATTGAGATGAAGTGAAACGCAGTAGGTTAATCCGTTGCCTGTGGCGCCAGCATCACATTTGTGTGCCAGTTCTAGTCCTGGCTGCTCATCTTCCAATCTAGCTCTCTGCTGTAGCCTGGGAAAGCAGTAGAAGATGGCCCAAGTGCCTGGGCCCCTGCACCCGTATGGGAGACCGGGAAGAAGCTCCTGGCTTCAAATCGGTACAGCTCCAGCCATTGTGGCCAACTGGGGAGTGAACCAATGGAAGGAAGACCTTTCTATCTGTCTCTCTTCTCTCTTCTCACTGTCTGTAACTCTACCTCTCAAATAAATAAATAAAATCTTTAAAAAAATGTTTTAATTGAAAAGTAGAGTTACAGATAGAGAGACAAAGAGAAAGCTCATGTCCAAGTTCCTGGTTGGTGTGTGATGCTCCTGGCCTTTGATTGATCTGTAATGTCCTGCTTTTTGGGGAATGTTTGTAATGGCCAGGTGGGATGTTGTTGCTCTGCGGGTTATGTGCAGGAGGCAGTTACATTCCATCCAGATATGGCATTACCTTACATAAACCAACCCAGGAAAAGACTGGCCATCAAGGTTCTTATTTATTGGAGAAGTAAATGACTCCTTGAGTCCAGCAATGAGACTCTTGTAAGGTAAGTTGTTCTTCTCCCTCAATTCAATGAATTCTGATTGTTAAAGGACAGGCAAGGACACCTTGAGCTAAGGGAGATAGAC
Organism: Lepus europaeus; assembly: GCF_033115175.1. Lineage (NCBI taxonomy): Eukaryota > Metazoa > Chordata > Mammalia > Lagomorpha > Leporidae > Lepus > Lepus europaeus. The sequence continues at coordinate 86,807,158 of NC_084834.1, read as the reverse complement.
AAGAGGCTGGACCCTTCTTATATATTGGAGGGGTTTGTTCTCACCCTCTGTGTTCTCACTCTGCTTGTGCTAACATGTTCTAAGCAGCTCTCCTAAGAATACAGGAATTGGCTGGCAACGCGGATCACTAGGCTAATCCTCCGCCTGTGGCGCCGGCATCCTGGGTTCTAGTCCCGGTTGGTACACCGGATTCTGTCCCAGTTGCTCCTCTTCCAGTCCAGCTCTCTGCTGCGGCCCGGGAGTGCAGTGGAGGATGGCCCAGATCCTTGGGCCCTGCACCCACATGGGAGACCAGGAGGAAGCACCTGGCTCCTGGCTTCAGATCAGTGCAACGCTCCGGCCATAGTGGCCACTTTGGGGGGTGAACCAACGGAAAAAGACCTTTCTCTCTGTCTCTCTCTCTCCTAATTCTGCCTGTCAAAAAAAAAAAAAAAAAAAAAAACCCACAAACAAACAAAAAAAACCAGGAACTTAAAAAATATGACCAGATCCATTGTGAAAGCATAAGACAGGAAACATTCAGGAAAGGAATGGGGAAGTTTAAAAGTTTCGAGCATCAAGAGGACCCTTGGAAAAGGGTCTGTCTGATATCAGTTCTTGAAAGTATAACAAAACATTGACTTAAAATGATGGAGTAAGGAACACAGAGAATGCTTATATGTATTCTTCCCACTGATAGGAATACACCATTCAAACTAAAAGGAAAATTTTGCAAACTCAGATTTAACTCATGTTGAAACTTTATTTAAATTGAGGGTAATATTTTCCCTTCCTTATAATTGTCAAAATAATTTCCCTTAATACAAGAACAGTAACTATAGTTTGTTATTTTCTGTCACTTTTAAAGTGAATTTGGGTAAGAGATAATAAGGACCTGAGTCTAGGTAGTGCTGTAGTATCTTGGTCATTTAATCAGTAGAACTAAGAGAGCAGACAAGTGCCAGATTCTAAGCAGGCAGAGAATCCACATCAAATAACTAATTAGAGACCTGGTTGCGAGGGGCCCTCCAGGTACATAACCAAGAGGCTGTTAGTGTATTCCATTCAATTTTAATGGTGATGAACTGAGCCTACAGTTTGCCCTTTTAAACCAGTATTTTCTTTTACTTATAAATGTGGATTAAAATGTAAAGTAGGCAAAGCTTAAAGGCTTAAAGTGAAGTGAGAATGATTTCTTGTTTGATTGTGAATGATAGTCTTTTTGTTGTTGTTGTTAAGGTTTATTTTCTTTTTTTCCTTGAAAGAGTTAGAGGGGAGAGAGATCTTCCATCTGGTGGTTCACTTCCCAAATTGCTACAACGTCCAGGGCTGGACCAGACTAAAACCTAGACCCAGGAGCTTTATCCAGGTCTCCCACATGGTTGTAGGGTCCCAAGTGTTTAGACCATCTTCTGTTGCTTTACCAGGTACTTTAACATGGAGCTGGATCTGAAGTAGAGCAACCAGGGATTGAACTGGCAACCATATTGGATGCCAGCATTGTAGGCAGTGGCTTAACCTATTATGTCATAGTGCTGGGCCCTAATAGTCTGCTTCTTACATCAATAATTATCCCTTGTTTTTTGTTTTCATTAAAAGCCAGAGAACTGAATTGTGTATTTGAAATCAAGTAGCAGAGATGTGATAGGAAAAAAAATTATAGTGCTTTTTATCTTTTCTGATGGTTTTAAGGCAGTTTTAAGTCTTTTCCCATTGAGGGCTCAATAATTTTAGTCTGATATAGGCTGACAATAGATAGCACCCCTGCACACACACATACACATACACACATTATCACATGTATAAGGCATAAGAGTATGAGACTCAAAGAAAAACATGATAACTGACCCTGGAGAGAACTTAAGACTCCTGAGCAAAGGGAGGTGGTGCACAGTAAGGGTTGCCATGGTATGCTGAGGATATCACATGGATAAAGCAGCCTGGTAACCTCTGTCTGGGTTTGGTGTTAAGAACTGGATCTCTTCTTCCTGTGGGATGGTCTTTGTGTGTGTGGGAAGTAGAGAGGTATCAGGTCTGTGCTTTTATCACTGCTACTTTATTAGTGTAGGTAGTATAAACTTTTTATAGAAGTACAGTTTGCAGAACAAATTCTTTGTCTGCAAAGGCATGCAGTTTCTCTTGCAGTTTCTTTTGACTGTGCCAAAGAAATATATTTGAGATGGATTATTTTCCTCCACCCTATGGGAAAATTGTTTAGTAATTTAAGACATATTACTTGCAGAATAAAAAGTTACTATTTTTATATTTGAGGAAAAATATTATTACCACCTAGTATACACATATCTAATACATTGATAAATGATAAACGTTAATTTATTTGGGGGGAAAACCAAACAAATTGAATTCCATAAATATAATTTACATAGCCATTTTATGATTTACTATGTATTTCATACTTAATCTTATTGTTTTTAAAATAAATAATTTTAGCTGTATTATGATGCCAAACCAAATGTGAGTTTTAGGTATATTCTCTATCATGTGCTCAATAATGTTAAATTATCTCTACTTAATATATACTAAATTGATCTTCTGTATATAAAGAGAATTGAAAATGAATCTTGATGTGAATGGAAGGGGAGAGGGAGTGGGAGAGGGGAAGGTTGCAGGTGGGAGGGAAGTTGGGGGGGGGGAGCCATTGTAATCCATAAGCTGTACTTTGGAAATTTATATTCATTAAATAAAACTTAATTTAACTTTTTTTTATTTTTTTTATTATGTTCAAATCCACAAATACATCTCAGGCCCTCTATCCATAAGGCATTAGGTGAGATACCTGTAAAGGATGTTAAAATGAGAGAGGTGTAGAGTCTGTCCTCAACAGTTTAAAATACAGTGTTTTGAAAAAAAAATGTTAGTTTTATATATATATATATATATATATATATATACACACACACACACACACACACACACACCAGAGTAAGCTGGTATAGTAAACCCAAAGAAGTTCTTATGTTTCATGTTTCATTATGTTTACATAATGTTATTTCAGACATTATATCTGATTTTTCCCTAATTTGTCATGCTTGTTTAGTACCATCCTATACTCTCCCACCAATCTATTTACCCTTCAGTGCTTTGTCACCTCTGCTTGAACATCATATACCTCTTCCTAAGCCATCTAAATTACCAAAGCTTAGCTATCCCAAAATTCAAAGAATGATCCTTGGAGCTGCCATTGTGACACAGTGGGTAAAGTCACTGCCTGCAATGTCAGCATCACATATGGTAGTCAGGTCAAGTCCTGGCAGCATTGCTTCCAAACCAGTTCTCTGCTAATGGCCTGAGGAAAGCAGTGGATAATGATCCAAGTGTTGGGCCCCTGTTGCCCACATGGAGACCTAGAAGAAGCTCCTGGTTTCAGCTTGGCCCAGCCCTGGCCATTGTGGCCATCAGGGGAGTAAAACAGCGAATGTATGATCTCTTTTTCTGTCTTTCCCTCTGTAACTCCTCTTTCAAATAAATCTTTAAAAAAAAGATTATCAGATTCCCTTACCAATATTTCTATGCATGAAAACTTTATTCACAAATAGTAGACAATATATTTCTTTACATTTATCCTCTGCACTCCTTAATATGAGCCCAGTGACCGAATCTGTGCCTTTACAGTACAGTGATTCCTTACCTGTTTCTCCAGCAGACTTTAAGTGATCAGAAGGAAAGTATGATGTCTCATTATCTCTGAATCAGTTGTGAGTGTAGTATTCCTAAAATACGTATTAACAAACTTTCAACAAATCTCATTGAATAAAGAGGATAACTAGAAAATTGCTTCATTTTTTTTTAAATGTTGGAATAGTAACAAAACTCAAGTTATCTAAGTAAAATGACTTTATTTTATAAATAAAATAGGGGATTAAGAAGGAAATGAAATAGTCTCAGATGCAAAATACCAGAAACAGCGATGAGCTGGTAAGTGCTCAATAATTAGTTCTTTGAAAATGAAACAAATACATTTCTGTATTTGCCAATTTCTGTGATTTCATTGTTCCACCGTGGCCAATTCCAGTTTTCCAAGTCAAGTAATTGGAGTTAGGAGAAGATGAGCACAATCAGCTCTTGCAAACTGGTACAAGGTGACTTCAAGTGGAAAATTGTCCTTTTTAATATCCCGCAGTGATTCTTGTGGTGTGTTACTTGTCAGCCCCTACAACAGTCTGCCATGTTCTTGGCTTTTTATATTGGTCTTTTTTATCATATGATACTTTATTTTCCTGCTAACATGATATTAATACAAAGGAAACAGATTCAACATAGATGCAATTCTAAGAATATAATGATCCTCCCTCCCACCTTCCTTTCTGTTTTAGTTTTTAAAATAACTTTGTCGACTTACAGTCAAGGGCTGTGCTGCTTTTTCTTCATTTGCTTTTCTGCTTTGCTGTTGCCCAACCTCTCTCAACTTGCCTTTAGAGCTGCTAATGTCTGCTCAGGATCGGCTTCATGTTTCCTCATGTGTCACGGCTCTGCATCCCAAAGTCTGTAGGCTTTTCTTCTGCCTGGTGTCTACTGTCCCTCATGCATTTGGAATGGCTGATACTTCTTGAGAGAAGTTTTAATAATGCAGCAAGTTACCATCTTGAATGCTGTTCAAAAATTAGTGGTTTCTGGATTTGTCCTTATGCATCTGTCAGATCAGTGTCAGGGCCAAGTTGCTCCCACTCACTCATCTACTCAGAAACAGGATAAAACAAGAACTATAAATAAGAAATTTCTCCGAAACTGCGTTGAGAATGGCAAGTTCTCTGATGCTTTATTCTGTGAGTATGACTCTTCCTATTTGAGCGAGGGCCCTGGGGTAGACTATATATTGCTCAAAGACAGAAATGCAGGTGCCACAGTTTAGAAATCTCTATGATACTAGTATGTTCATGTGTACAAAATTCTGCTGGTATAATCTGACTGAACAGCATAATAGTAATTCTAATGTAAACTTCATCTTATGGTCATAAACTGCAACTGCATTTTCCTAAAAGGCCTGGATAATACCTTTAAATTTAGCTCGAGCTGAAAACCTAATCTATAGACATATGAACCAATTTGGAAAGTACAACTATGAGATATACATAAGACCTCTTTAAACTTATTAAATAAGCATTTCTAAATGCATGTATGTGTGTGTAAATAACATTTATGTTTTATGCACACACACACACACCCTTGTATTTATATATTTTCAGGAATAGAAAATGGATACCTATATAAACAGAATAGATTGAATTATTTTCAGCAATAATTCCCCTCACCACATATATATCACAAGTGTATATTAATTTAAAAAGACAAATTCAACTGCAAATGTATTCATTGGGGTTATGTGTTTTGGCACAGCTGGTTGAGCTGCTACCTTCTATGCTACATCCTGTTTCAGAACACCAGGTGAGCCCTAGATGTTCTGCTTCCAACCCAGCTTCTTGCAAATAAGACTGGGAAAGGAACAGAAAATGGCCCAAATACCTGGACCTCTCACCCTCACTTGGGAGACTTGGGTGGAGTTCCAGTCTCCTGGCTTCAGCCTGCCTCATCCTTGGATGTTACAGCCATCTGGGAAGTAAACCAGCAAATGGAAGATAAGTCTTCTCTCTGTCACTCTGTCTTTAAAATAAATAATTATTTTAAAAAACGATTAATTTTTCATTTTATTGAAATATTGTATACATAGCAAGAAATGTAACTAGGGTACAGATAAATGAGTTCTTGGTCCTCAGCTCACAGTTATAACCAACACTCCAGTTAAGAAGAAAACATTACTAGTACCCCAAAAGTCATAAGTATACACCTATTTTTTTATTTTGGAAGAGTATATTGTCATTTACATGGTATGATTCAGTGAAGTGATATTTGTAACTATATACCAAATGATATGACATCCACACAATTTTTGTTCTCTCTATATTAACTACCACAAATAAGGTGCCTGTAATATTTGACTTTTGGGGTCCAGTTTATTTCACTTAGAATAATGATCTCAAGTTGCATCCATTTCACTTTTTTTATGGCTGAGAAATTTTTCATGTGTGTGTTGGCCATTTATATTTTATCCATTGAAATATGCCTGTTTATGTCATTTGGCCATTTCTTACCAGGGTTCTTTTGTTGTTGAGTTTCTTGAGCTCGTTATAGATTCTGGATATTAATTCTTTATCAGTTGTATGGTTTGCAGATATTTTCTCCCATTCTGTCAGTTATTTCTTGGCTTTGTTAATTGTTCCCTTTGCTGTGCAGAAGCTTTTTAGCTTAATGTAGTCCCATTTGCCTATTTTTGCTTTTTTTTTCCCCGCATAAGACCTCTTCTAGGTTCTTACTCAAAGTCTTTGCTGGGGCTGGCACTGGTGCTGTGCCACAGTGGGTTAACGCCCTGGCCTGAAGCGCCAGCATCCCATATGGGTGCCAGTTCTAGTCCTGGCTGCACCACTTCCGATCCAACTCTCTGCTATGGCCTAGGAAAGCAGTAGAAGAAGGCAAGTCCTTGGGCCCCTGCACCCACGTGGGAGACCTGGAAGAAGCTCCTGGCTCCTGGCTTCGGATCAGCGCAGCCCCGGCCATTGTGGCCGACTGGGGAGTGAACCATCAGATGGAAGACCTCTCTCTCTCTGTCTTTTCTCTCTTTGTGTAACTCTTTCAAATAAATAAATAAATCTTTGTTTTAAAGTCTTTGCCTAGGCCAATGTTTTCTTTTTTTATTTTATTTAATTTTTTTGACAGGCAGAGTAGACAGAGAGAAAGGTCTTCCTTTGCCGTTGGTTCACCCTTTTAGAAATATACACAGCAAATATGTTTAAATAACTATAGTAAACTACTTAAATGTCATTTGAATATTTTCTATAAAATTATTTTAATATTTTAAAGATTATAAAGTGTTATCATTGTTATGAGAAACCTTAAGGAAAATGAACCAAGTTGAAATAATCTGGAAAGTAATAATTATTGCCTATTTAGAATGAGACATACAGTATATATAATGAATAAGTGCATAAATGAGATAATATATTCCATTTTGGGTTGAAAAGTGATCATAAATTTAATCAATAAATTATTTTCAACATAGGCATGATATTACGTTCACTTCTGATATGAATGCTGACTGCTCATAATTTTATTCATTTTAAATTTTGAATTAATGCTACTTTTAACAAAATCTTACCATTAACATGCAATAGGAATAGATATGAGCTCATTCCTTTTCTATCACATAAATTCTGCAATCTTCTTCAGCAATTTGAATTTTTATCTTGTCATTTTGGATCTTTGAGAGCACTTACTATCATAGCTATAAAATTAAAATATGATCATGTATTAATATTTGGAAAAATGACAAAATATACTGATAATACTATTCCTAATTCACTTAAGACATTAAACAAGCATTTTGTCTCAGTTGTTAAGCTATTGATAATACCACATTAGTTAAGAACTTGAAGATTTTTGAATTTGTGAGAAATATTCATTTTAGTGCAATAAAGTTGTTCTTTGTCATTAAGAAACCAAATAGTTTGATTAAAAATATGTATTTTAGAAATCTAGGTTGGATTCATGCTGTGTTTTGTGTTAGGGTCTGCAGATATGTTCTTTTATTCACTTAATGAGTGAGTTCTGTGCTGATGGTGTAAAAATAAAAGACATTGTCGCTATCCTCATGAAAGTTTGTATTCACCAGAAAGCAAAAACAGTAAACCATCAGCCCTTGCTTTCTCTAGGTTCTATATCCATGGATTCAGCTAACAGCAGGTTAAAAATATTTTTAAAATGTTGTACATGTACAGACATCTTGTCATCATTCTCTAATTTAGTAAAACAGCTATTTACATAGCATTTATGTTGCATTACATAACTAATTTAGAGATGATTTAAAGTACACCAGAGAATGTGCATAGATTAATGTGGATACTATGCTGTTTTACATAAAGGGTTTCAGCCTCTACAGATTTTGGTATCCAAAGAGTATCCTGGAAATAGTCCCCCAGGAAACCATGGGATGACTGTACTCATGGTGTGGTAATGGAAAAGTACAGAGAATCACAGGACCAATGAGCAAGGGGTTCTTAATCTATTTTCAGAATCAGAAAAATCTCATGAGAAGGGTGGTATTTAAGCTGACAGTTAAACTGGGCAAATCCAAATATTTTTAATGTCAATAATATGTCATTTCTCTGTAAAATTAACGTGCTACAGGTGAATCTCTTGACACAGTCCCTGTCAACTCTTAGATGCTGAGTAAGTGGTGGATATTTCTGTTCTTAGTTTCATTAGACTCTCAACCTACACACTTGTATGATACCTTATGGTTACAGTTATGATATAAATACCTTATGCTTTACCCATTAGTTTTATAAAACTATCTGCAAAAATACTGTAAGTTCAGTGAGACCATCAAGTTTATCTGATTCACCTTTGTATATTTATCTGATTGCACTGTTAACTTACAGAGCACCAATTAAATTCTTTTTTTTTTTTTTTTGACAGGCAGAGTGGACAGTGAGAGAGAGAGACAGAGAGAAAGGTCTTCCTTTTGCCGTTGGTTCACCCTCCAATGGCTGCCGCAGTAGCGCGCTGCGGCCAGCGCACCGTGCTGTTCCGATGGCAGGAGCCAGGTGCTTCTCCTGGTCTCCCATGGGGTGCAGGACCCAAGGACTTGGGCCATCCTCCACTGCACTCCCTGGCCACAGCAGAGAGCTGGCCTGGAAGAGGGGCAACCGGGACAGGATCGGTGCCCCAACCGGGACTAGAACCCGGTGTGCCGGCGCTGCAAGGCGGAGGATTAGCCTGTTGAGCCACGGCGCCGGCCTAAATTCTTTTCTTTAGCAAGCATGCACATGAATGAATAGGAAAGATACAACTTTTTTAGATATTAATAGGCAAGTCAAGTTTTGGGACTTGATATAGTATCATTCAATGAATAAATGCAGTTATAATCCCACTACTTCCAGTATTTGGCCTTTTATTTATAGGATGGATGTGTAGAATTTCCAATTAATTATTCAACTATCCAGGTACCAGTATCTTCAGAAGAATAATTATCACAGAGAGGAAGGTTAATGGGTATAGGATGCATTTTGATGGGAGGAAAAACTTCTAATGTTCTGTAGCAGAAAAGGATAATTATAGTTCAAACAATGCATTAAATATTTCAAAAGAGCTGTATTTTATTTGCAAGACAGAGACAGACAAGGGGAGTTCTTCTGTCTACTGTTTTATTCTCCAGATGTCCACAACACCTGGAGCTGAGCCTGGCTGATTCCAGAATCCTGGAATTCCATCTGTGTCTCCCACATGGATGGAAGAGACTTAAGCACTTTAGCCATCACCTGCTTCCTTTCAAGGTGTGCGGTAGCAGGAAGCTGGACTGGAAGTGAAGGAGCCTGGATTTAAACTGTGTACTCCAGGCCGGCGCCACGGCTCAATAGGCTAATCCTCCGCCTTGTGGCACCGGCACACCGGGTTCTAGTCCTGGTCGGGGCACCGATCCTGTCCCGGTTGCCCCTCTTCCAGGCCAGCTCTCTGCTGTGGCCAGGGAGTGCAGTGGAGGATGGCCCAAGTGCTTGGGCCCTGCACCCCATGGGAGACCAGGAGAAGCACCTGGCTCCTGCCATTGGATCAGCGCGGTGCACCGGCCGCAGCGCGCCTACCGCGGTGGCCATTGGAGGGTGAACCAACGGCAAAAAGGAAGACCTTTCTCTCTATCTCTCTCTCTCACTGTCCACTCTGCCTGGCAAAAAAAAAAATTTAAAAAAATTTTAAAAAAATTTAAACTGTGTACTCCAGTATAGCATGTGAATGTCTTCAGCAGTGTCTTAACTGCTGTGCCAAAGTCTACCCCGGGATAATTTGTTAAAAAGCAGTGGGTACCTCATACAGATTTTGATTCTGAGTGTGGGATGCTGCTGTAACAAAAGTTTAAAATATAGGAGTTACTTTGCATTTTGCAGTATATTTTGGGGAGAATATTAGTGAAGTGCAAAACATCTTAAAGGAAATGTTACTATATACTTCATAGTCCTCAATGCCTGTCAGTCTAGAATTTCAGGAAAGTCAAATAAATGTTATTGGAAACTGAAAAAGAATCCTTGTTATGTAGTATTGAATGTTTAAGAACATTGTTGAAGCCAGGTGGAAGAGGAAATGTGCATAATTTGATATTTTACATAAGATATTCAAGCAAAGTGTTTACATTGCCACCTCTTTTCTTATAAGGATATGACAAGAATATGGAAGGATTGTTAAGCAAAAACGAGCCAGAACTTTTGGTGCCTTAAAAATCTCTCAGCCTCTGTAGACATCAAGTAATGCTAAATTTAAGAAATGGTTTCAAGTAAAGATAAAGTCCTGGGCACTTCAGGAAACTGTAGTCTTAAGATGAAAGTAACAAAACCTTTTGTTAAGATCTCAGAGATTAAACTTGGTAACTTGGGAAGAAGAAATTAAGAGTGTACTCCCATGTACACTCAAACATTATTAGTGTGGCTTCTAGAAAGAGTAAGGACATCATTGTTCATCCATAGAAGTTGGAACTCACGATAGAGAAGGGCTTATCCCAAGAGATTTGTGACTGTGGCTTTTGTCAAATGATATAAACCTAAGAAATTCATAGAAGATGTAAGAAGTTCTTAAAAGAGTTCTATATGCAGGAATGTTGCCAATTTGAAGAGAGACAGTTCCTGTGGACTCCGAGTTCTACTGACAGAGAGGAAGCTGAGAGAGCTCCTTGGCTGATAGCTGACTCAGAGGGCAGAGGAACCAGAGCCCGTCAGCAGAAGCCAAGAGTCACGGAGAATTACACAAAGCCTTTTGATCTTTTAAAGTAACTTTACCAGTAAGTGGCTGATTATACTTCAGAATTACTCTGTATCAGTAGCTTCTCACACCATGATTTCCCTCTTGTTGAATAGGAACATTTATTGCAGTTACCAAATACAGGTCCCACTATTGTGTGTTGTATTTGAGGTGCCAGTATCTACTTAGTCTTTGGGCAACGAAGGCTTATATTCAAGGAGATGTATTTATGAACTTATTTATGAACTAGACCTGAGGCACCTAACTACAACTGGGCATGATTCAGATGATGAATATGTACTCAGAGTTGATTCTCTACTGGTGTTAAAGGTGTGGGGACCAGTGGGATGGGTGAGTAGGTTCTATGGGGGAGAGAGATGTTAATCATTTGAGGCCAGAGACTATGTAATGACCCCCGATTATCCCTGCCTGCTGATGTTCAGGACCTCCTTTATTTTTCCTTTGAGTGAGTATTGTATTTATTAGTTATTTATAATAGAGAATTCTTGGGAGTTTTCTTCTAAGAGCAGACTGTGAAGAGGCTGTGGTTTCCATCTTTGGTTCTTTGTCTCATTCTCCTTTGGATGACTTGCTATGGGCAAAGCTTCCATATCACAAAGCACTCTATGGAGATACTTATGTGAGTAAACCTGAAAAATAAACTTTCAACTCCAGTCTGTCCTCAGATGAGAAGATAGAGCCCTGGCCTAGAGTTTGATTACAACCACAAAAGAGCATGTGTTTCAGCACTCAGCCACGTCACACCCAGATTTCTGACACAGAAACTATGAGATGACAAGTATTTGTTCATTTATTATACAAACATAGATAATTAAAATAGTACTTCGTAAGTATTTGCTGTCAAATATGTGAGTGGAAGGCTAAAAACTATACTTGAAAAGAGAAAAATTGGGGAATATAAAGATTATAACTTTGTGGGGCCAGCCCTGTGGTATAGTGGGTAAAGCCGCTGCCTGCAGTGCCAGCATCCCATATGAGTGCTGGTTTGTGTCTTGGCTGCTCTACTTCTGATCTAGCTCTCTGCTATGGCCTGGGAAAGTAGTAGAAGATGGCCCAAGTCCTTGGGCCCCTACACCTGCATGGGAGACCCAGAAGAAGCTCCTGGCTTTGGATCAGTGCAGCTCCATCCACTGTGGCCATTTGGGGAGTGAACTAGTGGATGGAAGACTTTTCTGTCTTTGCCTCTGCCTTTCTGTAACTCTACCTTTCAAATAAACCTTTAAAAAATTGTGATAGGGTCATGGGTATACAGATCAATAATTCAATAATAACATATATGAATGAGCAAGTCATTCAGCAAGGTTTTGCATATCTTAATATTGTGCTGAAATACAAAACAAAGGCCCAAAACAAGTTATACTCCTTAAATTATTTATTTCTCATTCTTCACTATATTTGGAGGATACGATGCTGTCTGCCAGCCACTGTCATTTTTCTTTCTCTCCTTCTTTGCCTCTCTACTGCCTCTATATGCCAAATCTTTGACTGGAAACCTTTTATTCCACTACTTCACTTTTTTCTTTCAAAAGATCTTTTCTGTCTCACAGTTGTACACACTCACCAAAACACTGCGCTTTGCAAATGGCATTTTGAGTTACTGATGGCTCCTAAACTGTAGGAGTCACATCTTTTACTTAATACTTTACTAAAAATCTGAATAAATCAAGCAATTTTGCCAATAACACAAATGAAATTCATCTCTGAAGTTGGAAAAGTAGTAGTTTTTATGTGTGTTTCAAAAGAAAAATTGCTAGAGATAAACGTTGCATTTATTTAGTGAGTTTCTGTTTATGAGAGGGGCAGAGAGACAGATGGCAAGTGCCCATCTGTTAGTTCATTCCCTAAATGCCCACAAATGATTGGGACTGAGCCAGGACAAACTCAGGAGTTGAGATTACAATCTAGGTCTCCAGTTGAGGTGAAAGGAACTCGTTTGACCTATCACTGTTGCCTCACATGGTCTGGAGTTTGGAAGCTAGAGTCAGGAGCCAGAGTTGGGCATCAAATTCAATATAGGGCATGGTGCCTTAACTGGCTTCTTAGCTAAAAAGTCTGACCCAAGAGTTTTTTTTTTTTTCATTCTGAAATTTGTGATTGCCCTACAAATACAGAATTTCTTTTTGTGTGGGAATACATTTGCTACCATAAATATGTATGGAATTTTAATGCATTGTTATTAAATCTTTTATATAGCTATGATTTTAAGTACCTATTACATTTTGCTAATATGCATATTTACATAAATTATCCTAATTAGCCCCCTGTTTTATCTTTATGATGAAATATCCTTGTATTGGGAATGTGAATTACTATTTCTCATTTCTAGTGACATTTCTTTGTATAGAATGTTATTCTAAGATTATTAGTTTGATTTATTAAATTAGCTTAATGTTCAAAGAAATAAAACACATTTTTCAGGAATTGTTATAAGGTTATTTTTCTCATTAGTGATTTAATTTCTTTAGATAATTTATCGAATGACCACATTTTATTCATAAATGGATGTTACTAAATTGTTTCACTGCCCATTTATGTCACCATAGAGTTTTATATTTGATGTGGTAGAAATAAAAATCTATCATTTGGGGGGCTGATGCTGTGGTGTAGCAGGTTAGGCTGCTGCCTGTGGTGCTGGCATCACATATGGGTGTCAGTTAAAGTCCTAGCTGCTCCATTTCTGATCCAGCTGCCTGCTGATTTGCCTGGGAAAACAGTGGATGGTGGCCCAAGTCCTTGGGGGCACTGCATCCATATGGGAGACTGAAAAGAAGCCTCAGATCAGCACAGCTTCAGCTGTTGCAGCCATTTGGAGAGTGAACCAGTGGATGGAAGACCTCTCTTTCTCTCTGTCTCTCTCTGCCTCTGTGTAACTCTGCCTTTCAAATAAATAACAATCTGTTTTTTAAAAAAAATATTTAGGCATCTCACTCATTTTCTTCCCTAATAGGGAGATACAGTGGTAAAGCTCTTCATTCAAATAAAATGACTGTATTTAATAAATGTGTAAAGCACCACAAAAAGCAGAACAATATATAACATATAAATAAGATATTAGCCTATAAACACATCCCATTGTTTTTAAGGGATTTCCGAGCAAGTTGTTCAAGGGTGCTCTTTAGAGTGATAAGGTGTGTTATGTTAGGAGTTTTGAATCAATATATTATTTCATAAAGTTTTTAGCCTTGTCATAAAAAATTGAGTGGAAACATGACAGGCTTCAAGCCAATTACTATTCATTATAAAAGTCAAGACTAGTTTTTTATAAATGGTGGGTAAAAGACGTACCAAATATATGCTTGGTGTTTATTGATGACTGTTCTGTATATGCTAATAGGTAAAATTTCTCACAGAAAATGTCAGGTGTAACATACACTTTCTAGAGGAACAAAATGCAAATAACTCATGTCATTGAAAAACTGACATGGAATTATAACTTTCTTATGGTATATCGATCAATCAATCACCAGCCTGCCATTGTACTTGAAAATGTTTCCATGCGTGGGCATAAGTTATTGTAGTATTCCAACATTTGAGTTGTGGTGGAGCAGGTAAAATGAAGCCTCAAATCATTCTCTAATCTCAAGAACATCCTGGCAGAATTACTATGACTTGTATTTTTAAAATTGATTTCCTCCTGGGGGAAAAAAGACTTATTCTGTTAAAAAATGATTTTTATCTATTAAGTGTCTTTTCCCACAAGGAAAAATGTTCATTTTTCTCTCAAGTTTTTATCTTATTATTCATTAGTCAGTGATCCATTTTGCAACCAAAATGAAACATAATCCAAAGAGAACAATGCTTTAAAATAAATTCAAAATGGGCAAACACTTCTAATCCTACAGATTGCTCTCATCTTAATGCACATCATATGGATTCTTGATGTTATAATGGTTTTACCTTTAGTAAAAGCAATAGATGGCAGCCTTGTATTCTAAATCAATATGTCATAGGGTACAAAATCAGAATATTTATAATGAAATTTTCAAGGCTACTGGGAAGCCTTCGACAAGAAACTTTGGTTTTTAAAATTTTTATTTATGCATTTTCATCTCACTTGAAAGGCAGAGACAAAGGCCTTCCATACTCTGGTTCACTTTTCAAATATCTGTAACAACCAAGGTAGAAGCCAGGAAGCTGGTTCTATCCAGGTCTCTTAGGTGGGTGGCAAGGACCCAGCTTCTTGAGCCTTCACTTGCTGCCTTCCAAGGAGTACATTGCAAGAAACTGGACTGGAAGCAGTGCAGCCAGGAATCCTACACTTGAATGAGATGGGGGCATCCCAAGTGGTGGCTAACATTTGTACAACATACCCTCCTGGTCTCTTCCCTTTGAGGAACAGTGTCTTTTTTTTCTTCATACTATTTGTTGAACTCTTAGTGTAGGGTTAACTTTACAATCTCTAAACTGAAAATAGATCTTTGTAAAAATTAAGAGTGCAATGGGAGAGGGAGCAGGAAGAAGGTTTGGAACACTGGCGGGAGGGAAGGTCAGATTGGTAGTTATCGCTGTTCCTAAATCTGTATATATGAAATATATGAAACTTGTATAACTTAAATAAAATTAAACTACTTGGGATTTAGAACTAAGGTGCTTTGTTGTAGTTGTTGTTCTTAATGATGATTAGCTTTGTTCTCAAAAATAGAAATGTCCTCCCACCTCATTCCAAGTATTTTTAAGATTAGACTATATTCAACCGAGGTGACATCTGTATTGCATGGAAAAACAGTTTGCATGTCTGCATTTGTTTCTTAATGATAGCTTATTTTGCTGTAATGCTTTAGAATTAGAATATTCCTGAAATAATATGAGGCAAGAAATTTCAGTTCCCACCCCAAATTACAATTGTATTATTTCTATATTAGCAGGGGAAAAATTGGAATGTCTTGAGTTTATAATAACTTTAAATATTAAAGTAATGTACTCATATAACTAAAGGTTAATAGGGTAGTTGGAAACTTCATGCTGTCAATATTTGTAAAAATATAGTGACATTCTTTTTTTTTATAAAACAACTTTTAAAAAATTTTTATTTCTAAGGTAGAGTTAGAGAGGCAGAGGCGGGGGTGTGTGTGTGTGGGGGGAGAGAGAGAGAGAGAGAGAGAGAGAGAGAGAGATCTTCCACTTGCTGTTCACTCCCCAAATGGCCAAAATGGTGGACTGTAGCTGCACATATCAAACTTATCAAACTAATAGCTGCTTCTGGGTCTCCCATGTGGGTGCAGGGGCCCAGGCACTTAAACTATCTTCTGATTCCCCAGAGAGCTGGATGGGAAATGAAGCAGCCCAGACTCGAACCAGCACCCATATGGGAATGCCAACACTGCAGGTGGTAGCTTCACCTGCTACACCACAGCACCAGCCCCAGCATTCATTTCTTGATCAGTGAAATGAACATTGTGTTCCTAAACACCAATGAGATAAAATTTGCTAATATATGAGTACTATTAAGTGCTTTGGGAGTGAGATGATATAGAGCCACATTTTTCCTTTTAAAGATTTATTTGAAAAGTAAAGGGGTGGGGGTGGGGGTGGGGGAGGAAGAGGGAGAAGTGTGAGTGAGTGAGACAGTCTTCCATTTGCGCAATTACTTCTCAAATGGCCACAACAGCCAAGGTTGGGTCAAGCCTAAGCCAGGAACCAGAAACGCCATCCTGTTGTCCCATATGAGTAGCAAGGGACCACGTCTTTGGGCCATCTTCCTCTGTTTTCCTAGACAAATTATCAGGGAACAGGATCAGAAGTGGGACAATTGGGACTCAAAAAAGTGCTCCAAGATTGGATGCCATCACCTCAAGTGATGGCTTAATCTGCTGTTGTACAACTCTGGTCCCATCATTTTTCTCTTATTTTCCAGGTAGCCCATGAGATTTAATAGCTAATACTTATTTAAGTGCCAATTAAATCTTAATTATGGCATGATTTTTTACCTCAAGATAAAGCATTAAAAACAAACTGGCCGGCGCCATGGCTCAACAGGCTAATCCTCCGCCTTGCGGTGCCGGCACACCGGGTTCTAGTCCCGGTTGGGGCACTGGATTCTGTCCCGGTTGCCCCTCTTCCAGGCCAACCCTCTGCTATGGCCCGGGAGTGCAGTGGAGGATGGCCCAAGTGCTTGGGCCCTGCACCCCATGGGGGACCAGGATAAGCACCTGGTTCCTGCCTTCGGAACAGTGCGATGTGCCGGCTGCAGCGCACCAGCCATGGCGGCCATTGGAGGGTGAACCAATGGCAAAGGAAGACCTTTCTCTCTGTCTCTCTCACTGTCCACTCTGCCTGTCAAAAATTAAAAAAAAAAACAAAAACTTATATTGAATTTTTTTATCAAAGAGCCTAGTTAATTACTCTATTTTCTTTGTCTTTTAACAAGAAATATTTTATTTTTAAAATTTTTAAAAAATACTAATGGGGGCCAGTGCTGTGGCATAGTGGGTAAAGTCACCATCTGCACTGCCGGTAAGGTATCCCATATGGATGCCGGTTCGAGACCCAGCTGCTCCACTTCCAATCCAGCTCTCTGCTATGGCCTGGGAAAGCAATAGAAGATGGCCCAAGTGCTTGGGCCCCTGCTCCCACGTGGGAAACCCAGAAGAAGCTCCTGGCTTCAGATCGGCCTAGCTCTGCCCATTGCAGCCATTTGGAGAGTCAACTAGCCGACCTCTCTCTCTGCCTCTGCCTGTTCCTCTGCCTTTCAAATTTACTAGAAAAAAAATTCTCAGCTAGAGAGGGACAGACTCTTCCAACCACTGGTTGACTTTTTTCCATTTGGCACAAGGCAACGTTCTGTTTTTTTTTTTTTTTTTTGAAAGCGTTTATTTAATGAATACAAATTTCATAGGTAAAGCTTTAGGAATATAGTGATTCTTCCCCACCCCACCCCCATACTCACCCTCCCACCCCCAGACTGTCTCACCCGCTATTTCCACTCCCATCCCATTCTTCATTAAGATTCATTTTTAACTATCTTTAAATAAAGATCAACTCTATACTAAGTAAATATTTCAACAGTTTGCACCCACACACACAAAGTATAAAGTATTGTTTGAAGGCAAGTTTTACAGTGAATTAACATAGTACATACAAATCATTAAGGACAGAGGTCCTACATGGGTAGTAAGTGCACAGTGATTCTTGTTGTTGATTTAATAATCGACATTTATGATGCCAATGACCACCCGAGGCTCTTGTCATGAGCCTCCAAGGCTATGGAAGCCTCTTGAGTCCACAGACTCCAACATTATTTAGACAGGGCCATAATCAAAGTGGAAGTTCTCTCCTTCCTTCAGAGAAAAGTACATCCTTCTTTGATGGCCCTTCCTTTCCACTGGGATCTCACTCACAGAGATCTTTCATGGATCTTCATTTTTTTGCCACAGTGTCTTGGCTTTCCATGCTGAAATGCTCTCATGGGCTTTTCAGCCAGATGCAAATGCCTTAAGTGCTGATTCTGAGGTCAGAGTGCTGTTTAGGGCGCACTGGCTGGGCCCGGGCCTGACGGAAGCCAGGAACTTCTTCCTGGTCTCCAACGTGGGAGGCATTGTCCCAGGCAATTAGCTGGGAGCTGGATTGGAAGTGGAGATGCTGGGTTTTGAACTGGCACCCATATGGGATGCTGCCATCTCAGGTGGCCGCTTTACCCACTATACCACAATGCCAGCACTGAAATACATTTTGTATTCAGATTTTCTTAAGATTCTGACTTGATTTTTGTACTTGCGCTAGGTTATATGTAGGTGTGTTGATCTTTGGGGTTAATGATGGTTAAGAAATACTGTTTGAAAGTTTTTTTTTTTTGAATCTTAGTTACTAAAACTTTTATGAAAATAGGTGAGTCATAGGGAATTTGCATGGATATATTAGATAAATCTGACATATTTAAGCTTTTGGTCATTATTCTGAGTCTAGTACCTTGTATGCCACAACAGTCTTTTGAGGTATTATACTCTGTACTCTCCTTCACTAAAAGAGTTGATTGGATAAATTTCTTTTTCCTAGATGCTGTCATGTCCATCTTTTTAATACCCTCCTTGTTCATTATAAGTGCCGTTAGCCATACTGCCTAATGAAAGGTACTGCATATCAAGTCTGATTACTGCTCTGATGTTTTCCAGGCGTGCTTGGTGATGAGCCTGGCATATGAAACAATTTCCTACAGTAATAAAACTAATTAAAGCAGGCAGCCATCCACATACCACTTTCTAATGAATTATAATAAGCTCATTAATCTCACCCTCTCCTATTCCACAAAGCCCATAGATAGGACCTGTATGCAAGAGTAAAATTCTCACCTTTAGAAATGGACAAGAATCACAAAATCAAAGATGATTTTGTGAGTTCAACTTAAAAAATTACAAATTGCTGATAACTGCTTTAAATGGCATGTATAGCTTCTAAACTCTTCTACATTATTATTGACAAGAGTCTCTTCTATTTGAGTTCACCTCTAATTGATTTAGCAAAGGGAAAATGATTCATGGAAAAATAATGACTTTTCAGTACCTCAAAGGCTGAAATTGAATGAACCTGCTTAGATTTCCTCCTAGAGCACATGTGAGAATGATGATGGATTGACTACTTGAGATCAAGTGATAAAAAACAGAGCCTGTTTCCTCTTCAGAAAGGGCTACATTATCTTCCCAAAATGTCAAAAAGTAGTAATCAATTGCTGCTTCTTCAGCTCTCTTCAGTGCCTGACAAACAATTATTATTTTATTTAGCTTATAAATAATTTGGCAATGTGGATGCATTATTCTAAAGATAATTTTTTAGTGAAAAAAGCTTGGTAAATGTTTCTATTTATGCAGGGAGAGATGGTTTTGAGCTAAGGATGTTTAATACAAAAGATAATTTGGAAAGGGGTGTTTTATCCATTGTAATTTGGTATTTTAAAACTGTAGTGCTCTCTTCTGAAGGATACTACAACTATGACATAGTATCTATTTCTCCTTTTAGAAGTGAGTTATAAATATGGAGATTTCAAAGTTAATATAAAATGATGGTAATGGGTTAGTTGCAAATAGGCAGACACATTTTAGCTCACAGAATTGTCATGTTCAAAATTGTTATTTCCATTAATGAATTTTTAGTTACTGTTTCATGTCCTTTAGAGGGGAAGTGGTTGTATAATTTGTACAGAATATTTTCTGTTGTAAAGCAAAGGTTTAAAATATTCAGGTTTAATTGCTAATTATGACAGCTTTGGTGGATAGAGGTTTAGTAAATCTGTCACTGAACAAAACCTCTGCCCATGCGTGTTCAGCCGTAACTGCAGCAGCCAGTTGCCGTTGTTTCTGAAAGTGGACAGCCCTCTTCATTGAGAAATAAATGTTCACAGCACCTAATTCAGTATCTTCATTTGTCAAATAAAGAGGTTGGTGCAGAGCAGTGTTTCTCAAAATGTGGCAAGTACACTGATAGGTAAATTTGATGTTTCAAATAAAATTTGGTACAACATATAAATGTAGCATATATAAATAATGGAATAGTACTCAGTCCTGTAAAAGAATGAAATTTTGTTATTTGTAGTAACAAAGATGAAACTGGAAATCACCTTAAGTAAAATGTGCCAGGCTTTGAAGGATAAGTACTATATGATCTCATTCACATGGAATCTAAAAATGTCATTCTCATAGAAGTTTATAATAGAATGATGGTTATCAGAATTTAGGGAGTAGTGGAGAGAGGGAGAGAAAGAAATGTGAAAAGGCTGATTAGCTGGTACTAACTTACAGTTAGGAGAAAGAAGTTTTGATGTTCTATGGCACAGTAGGGAGATGATAGAAGATGATGATATGCTGTGTATTTTTCTTATACAAAAAAGCTATAAGAAATAATTTGGAACATTTTCACCATGAATGAATATATTTGATGAGATAGATATGTTTACCTTATTTGAACATTACAAATGGATATGTGCATCAAAATATCACGTTATCCAATAAATGTGTATAATTTTAATGTTTCAGTTAAAAAGAAATAGAAAAGCTAGACGTATTATGTTGCACAAAGCAAAAAAAGTAATTCCAGTTTAGTCCTTCTGAAATCAAAGAGATAAATTTTGTCCTTTAAATTCTGAATATGTCTCTAATTCTGAAAATAATTTTTTTGACAAAGCTGGTAGGTTTCCTCTTAGTTGCTAAGAGACAAGACAGACATGTTACTTAACAGAAGTATTTTGAATGTAACTCCGTTTATTAAAAGAAGTACATTTCTTGAAAGTTACCTCAAAGATAATGGAAAATTATACAAAAGCCTTAGGAAAAATTTCAGAGCTCTAATTGACCTTGTTTTAAACAGAAAGCTTTCTTTGAAAAAGACTTGCTCCAATTAGTAGATCTAATTAATAGTATATATTAAAATCTAGCTATGCAGCACATTGACTAAACTTTGGTAATAGACTGTAATGTTAATAAAGAACACTGGAATGTTATTAAAGAAACACAGATCCCCATCAAAACACCAATATTGATTTAATGCTAAATAACTAATATGTATTGAGGACATAGAAATCAGGCATTCCTCCTAAAGTATTAACCCACATCAGCACTTGCCACACAGGTCAGTGTTTGCAGCTTACTATTACCCACCTCACATAAGAGGAAACTGAGGTTAAGGAATTTGGTAAATGTCAGACACATTTTAAATAATAAAGTGTGTAATTCTGTTGGAACCCATTTAGTACCTTTTGCATGTGGATTTCTTGTTTCCTATTCTGCCACCACCAGTAATCCTTACTTAACCTGGTCCTCTCAGTTCTCACATATAAGCTTGTTTCTTTCAGAATTACATTCCCAGTACCTGGCACAAGGTAGGCCCTCAGATAGTATTTGTTGAATGAATGGTGGAATCAGTTAATTTCTTAATAACTCTATGCTATAAAAAAGACAACTCTTAAAATTGCCTCTAAGTAAAACATGTTGGATTCTGTGATCTTATACCAGGCAACCCTATTCCCCTCTCATGTTTAGTTTTCCTCTGATGGCCTCTCAGCATTTCTGTTATTGATCAAGGAATTCAAACTCTGTTTTAATGTCAAAATGTGTAGATTCAAACAAAAACTCATTGACTTATCTCTGTCCACATAGCTAACTGTGTGAAATTGGAAGACTTATTTAAACTGTTTCAATTTCAGATAATATATGTGATACCTACCATACCTACCCACAAGTATTGTTATATCACCCAAATAAAAATATTGTTATATTACCTAAATTAAAAAATCTTTAAAATATCTGACAATGCTTGCAAGATTGTAATTGTGTTATAAAATAGTTGATATGGAGTCAAGTGGACCTAATGCTATATTAACTTGGTAATTCTAGGAAATTTGGTTTCATTTAAGGCATTAGTTTCTCAATGCTTAATATAAAATACAAATTCCTAACTCAGTTTTCATAAAGGTTAAATGAAATATGTTCAGAGAGCCTGACATACAGTTAAAACCAAATACATATTAGTTGATCCTGTTTGTAATGGTTCTTACCTTCAGATATTATTCATTTGGTTTAATATCTTGGGGGATTGAAGAAGACAATTCACTGCCTTCTGACTAAATACATTTGTTACAATATTTCTTGTAGTTATCTCAAAATATAACCATTTTTGCTTGACAGCCTTATAACTCAAATTATAATATCTTAAACACTATGCTGCTTATAGCTGCCACTGCAAGAAGCAGAAAATTTAGGTTCTAACAAAAGCTAATTTGTTGAATCTGTGTTTTAGAGGCCAGAGGCAATTGCAAGACTATGATAGGGAGAAGATTTATTCTGTATCCCTGTATTCATAAGCCCCTGAATAGAAGGAAACACAATTCAGGCATTTGAAAAATATATTGGAGAAGATTAATTTGAAAATAGGATGTGCATGAGTGCATGGATAGATGTATCTCTTCTTGGATGTTTGCAAGTAAGCCTTGCTGTGAAAATCTCTAAGAAGCAAAATTTATTGTAACTGAGTTCTCCATTAAATGGCAGTATATTATTGGAAATGTACTCTTACAGAAAACTAATCCAAACCAATACACAAGCATATTAAAAAACAAAATCTATCATTCCCCAGCCAACACCCAACAGATTACATGTGTTTCCTGTTACCTACTGCTTGTTTATGGAAGGAACATTTTTCTGCAGGAAAGCAAAAGAGCCATATGTGGGATCTAAGTTTAAGCCAAGAGGAACCCTACATCCTTCAAGATTCCTAACTCCTCATAGATAAGGTTTAGAGGCTTTTGGCTCACTTTTTATGCTGATTTATTTATTTATTTGCAATAGAGTGAGTAAGGGTGAGATCTCCATGTGCTACTTCACTCTGAGGAATGGATACCTAACTAAAGCCAGGATCCAGGAACTCCATCCAGGTTTCCCATGTGGGTGGCAGGGCCCGAAGTTCTTGATCTGCCATGCACTGCTTTTCCAGGTATATGAGCAAGGATCCAGATCAGAAGCTGAGCAATTGGACTTTGAATGAGCACTCTGATACCAGATGCTGGCATTGCAAGTGGTGGCTTAACCCACCGTGCTACAATGTAGGCCCCTGTAGGTTGGCTTCAAATAAACTCGTTGTTAAATTGCATGGAATTAACGTGTTATTATGTCTTTCAAAATCAGGTGTATGATTAGCTTAGCAAATGTTATTTCAGGGAGTTGAGTATTTTCCTGGTCAGGTTAGGACAAACATCTGTAATTCAGGGCCACTGCCATCAGCCCAGCTTAATATATTACATTTCCTTCTTATATTTGATAGTTTTCTGTCTGGTACTTTCACTTCCTCTCTTACAACCATATCTGCTCTCCTATTTTCTCCCAATCCATCTTTCTTCCAGATTTATTATCTGGAACTATTATCTCACATCTCTACTAAGAACTCTTTATCACTTTATTCATCCCCTGTATTCTTAAGATAAAGTCTAAGCATCACAAATGATATGACTTATTTTACAGCTTTTTCAAATGTCATTCTGTCCACCACCACCCCCCCCTTTTTTTTTAAAGACCACTTATTTGAAAGGCTGAGTTTGCAGAGAGAGAGAGAGAGAGAATCTTCTATTTGTTCACTCCCCAAATGGCCACAACAGTTGGAGCTGGGCCTATCTACAGCCAAGAGCCAGAAGCTTGCTGCAGGTCTCCTGTGTAGGTTCAGGTTCCTGAACACTTGGGCCATCTTCCACTGCTTTCCCAGGAACATTAGCAGGGAACTAGATCAGATGTGTAGCAGCTGGTACATGAACTAGCATGCACATGGGAAGCTGGCACTACAGACAGAGGCTTTATTTGCTATACCACAAGTAGGTTCCCTACTTTTCAGTTTATTTCATCTATATTAAATATCTTGTTATTTGAGCTTTCTAGGTTCCCTTTTATACATCTGATTGCATTATTTCAGGTGTGTCCTCCTCTTTTCCCACAGCAAATGCATAATCATCCTTCACATCATAACTTTACTCATTACTTTATCAAAAACAAACAAAACAAAAACACAAAAAGACATACCAGGTTGGGTTTCCTTAGAACCTAAAACTCATCATACTTAAAATATTCTGTCCCTTGAGCTAAGTGTGTGAGCATAACTTCACTGTCTTATTTGTTTGTTGTCTTCTAAGTCCTTTGTTCAGTGTCCAGTATTTCCCTTTCATTTATTCCTGAATATCCTTAAGTGAAAGCTATTTAAAGTAATGAGAGTTACTGTTAGCCCATGTTAGGCTTTTAGTGGTTAGGGAAAAAAATGGCCCTTGGCCCATATAAAACCCACAGAATCATTTGGTCTGACTCTACCAAGGCAGCTGGAGGTGGGACTCAAAATCAATATTTCTCTAGCAGGCTAATTTTCAAGTTGATAATTCTTCTAAAATATTTTTTATTTATTTGAGAAGTAGAGTTACAGAGAGGGAGAGACAGAGAGAAAGGTCTTCCTTCCATTGGTTCACTCCCCAGATGGCCACAACAGCTGGAACTGCCACCAATCCAAAAGTAGGATCCAGGTGCTTCTTCCCTGTCTCCCATGTGGGTGCAGGGACCCAAGGACTTGGGCCATCTTCTGCTTTCCTAGGCCATAGCAGAGAGCTGGATTGGAAGAGGGGCAGCTGGGACTAGAACTGGCACCCAAATGGGATGCTGGCGGAGCAGGCGTAATATTACTTTACTGCGCCACGGAGCCGGCCCCTAAGTTGATAATTTTGCATGGTTCATGAATGATGTTATAAATATCCAAATGACCTTTGGCAGAAAATAAGTGCCCCATGCCTGCAAAGGTTATACAGACATCCTTACCATGTCATATTGTTTCAGACACTTTCTTGATGTCCTCCCCACACACATACTCATTCTTGACACTGACCTACAAGCTGAAAATTAAATGATACTCTTTTGAAGCAAGGGCTTGGTCATGTGATGCAATACTGGCCAATAGACCAGATGAAGAATTATGCATTGGATGAAAAAGATACCTGTGTGAACAAACTTCCATCCCACAATGAGTAGAGTTGACTGAGAGCATGATCCTTGGATCTGTGTTTGCCTTCTTTAAAACTGTGAAGGGTCAAGTCTGAGACCCAATGCCAATCCTTGATAATAGTGAGCTTGAAGTAATTGGTACATACACCTGACCTTTGTTGAAGTTACTGTGCTAATGAATTAACTGAATTGGGAACCAATTACTTCTCATCTTGTTATTACATGAAATAATAAGTGTCTATTTTTGGTTTATCCACCTTTAAAAAGTGGGTGTCTTTTTACTTACTGTCAAAGTGTCTTCATCAAAACAGATACCCTCAAGACTTGACTTTCTGTGAGTTGTGTAGTTAAGCTTTGTCATCTCTTATAGTTAAGAAAAACTGGATTATCTACCCCTCAGTGAGGAAACATCTCAACTTTTGTGGTCTTTTCCAAAAGGGAGATGGACTGGAATCCTCAAAAGTAAAACTAAACATCAGTGTCCTTTTATGCTTCCAGTTTATATTATCTCTAAGAATATTTCAAGTCATTGATGATCCTTCTAGTCAAGTATAAAAGACAGAAATGGTAGAATTTCATATATAATCTTTATTTTTATTTTGACAGGTAGAGTGGACAGTGAGAGAGAGAGAGACAGAGAGAAAGGTCTTCCTTTTTGCCGTTGGTTCACCCCCACCACTGCCGGAGCACTGCGGCCGGTGCACCGCGCTGATCCGAAGGCAGGAGCCAGGTGCTTCTCCTGGTCTCAAATGGGGTGCAGGGCCCAAGCACTTGGACCATCCTCCACTGCCTTCCCGGGCCACAGCAGAGAGCTGGACTGGGAGAGGAGCAACTGGGACTAGAACCCGGTGCCCCGACTGGGACTAGAACCCGGTGTGCCGGCACCGCAAGGTGGAGGATTAGCCTATTGAGCCACGGTGCTGTCCCTAATCTTTATTTTTATTCCATTGTCTGGTTATGTGCCCTATGGAAGTCTGGACATTTTTCCTGACTAATGTCAAACAGACACTAGGGTTGAGTGGGCCCAGATTATCCATTATGATTTTGTCAGAAGGTGGGAGGCAGTGGAGGAAAATTTTTTCTAGCTGATTGGCTGTTTCTGAAAGGCAGAGAGACAATAGACTTTTCTAAATTGATGATGTTCATTCCAATGATTCTCTTAAAATCATGACTATCTAAGGAGGTCCTATAAGTTCTACTGTAAGGGCAGCTCCTTGCTCTGAAACACCCCCTTTTTACTCTGTAAGGTAACCCAAATTCCCTGAGATATCAGTATTTTCTATATATGAGTATGTATGATCTTCAAGAGACCACGGATCTTCAGAATGTAGAACAGAACGAGTATTCTCCATAACATGTTTATTTTCTACAAACTCAAGCATTGAGCTGGGCGCAAAGAATAAGTCATTCGCCAGATATGAATGTGTCAATCTCTTCTGTCATGTAGAACTGTGGTTACTGTAGATTCTCTCAACTACTCTTCTATAAAATTTCAGCACAGTAATACTACCTACTTCATAGAGTTTCTGTAAAACCAAATTTCATTACAGACATAAAGCCCATGGAACTGAGTGGACCTTTTTATCTTATTTAACTTGAAGTTAAACTCGGGAGACTTTTTCTGATAAAACGTGAAATTTTAAAGTAAGTTAAAATGTTTCTTTGTAAAGCTAAAAACAATGAAGTGTTTTCTGTGTTCTTTTAAAAGTATCTTTATATGTATATTAGACAAGCTTAGCTTTGGGTATTAAGGAAAATGAAAATTTCTGCATTTTTTCCTCAGTTTTCTATAGCTGTCTCCATGAAATCATGTTCTTTGTTATTGAAATATCAACAGTCTGCTATTTTAGCTTTTTTGATAACTTCTACATTTGCCTTAAGCAAGTCATGTATCTTCTATTTCTATTTTCTGTTTCAATTTACTTATGAAAGAAAGGAATAATGATTGTGATGTACCTTACAAAAAAAGATAGAATCATATTGAAAGAAATGTTGAAAAACAGAACAAATATCAAATATGCCAACAAAAATAAAGTGATGAACAATTCTATTCTATTCTCCTAAATGGTTTTAGCACTGTGTGTGAAAAGCGGTAAAATTTTCTGATAAGTACTTCCTTAACATTAGGTATGAATTGTCCAGTAACTAACACAAATGATGGATGATTCAAAGCTGGGTATACGCTAGAGAGTGAGAAACTCCTGAGGGCTGCCTCCATAAGGAAGTCCACACACGTTCATGAATCTTACCTGTAAGAATTCTACTAAGTTCTCACAGTGAAGAACCAAGAAAATTACCCTATGTCTTTGGCGGGGACAGGGGAAAAAAATCCCCAACTGACATATCCCCAAAATATTCTCTATAATACAGGCCCACTCTACAGGAGAAAAGACTTGGCCAAAGTTTATCTTCTCTAGGAGAAAGGGGACTTAATGCCTGATGTCTCCAACCTTCTTGTCTTATCCAAGGGTGGGAGGTAAACAAAGTGACAGTTAATTTTATGTATTAACTTGATACTAAGAACATGTTGTGAAGGACACAAACCAGGGGCACAGGTCCACTGGAAGACCCGGATTTAATCCTGAGATGATGAAGGATTCTCTCCCCAACTGTTTACCAGTGTACCATAGGACACCCATCTCATAACAGTGGTTTGTAGCTGAAAGAGCTACAGGGCAACATCTTATGGTAGTTCATAAATGGCATGGGAAACAAAAATAAGGATCGTAGAGGAATTTGAAGCCCTTAGCATCCATGGCTACAGAAAATATTAAGCATCTCAACTTTTAGTAAGATTAACCTAAAACCTTAAACCATGTTTTACATCAGTTACTATTACTCATGTATCATGTCCAACTTTTCATATATATGTATGTGCATATATGTGTATGTATGCATGTATACATATATACATTTGTATACATACAGGCACATTAAAAGGCAAGAGGGAAAAGAAGTCAGGAGAAGCAAAGTAAGCGGAAGAAAAAGACTGGATATGACAGATTTTGGAATTATTCAACAAGGAATTTAAAATAATTCTAATATGTTAAAGTACCAATAGCAGAAAAGAAAACCAACATGAAACAACTAAAGGGCAGAGCAAGCAGAGTGATGGAAACTCTGAAGAATTGAAAGGAAATGCTAGAAATTAAAAACAATGTAACAAAAATTAAGAATTTATTTATGGGCTCATCCGGAGGTTAGAAAACACATGACAAAAGAAATCAGTAATGATTTCTGAAATGTAAAGTGAATAAAAAAGAATATCCAAGAATTCTGTGAGAATGTAACAGGAGTATAGCTGAAGGCCAGAAAGAGCAGAATGGAGTGGAAGATATTTTTGAAGTAATAGTGCTCAGGTATTTTTCAAAAGTAATGACAGATGCTCAAGCCACAGATAGGGCAAGTTTGGAAAACACCCAGCAAGATTAATATTAAAAAAAAAAAACAACCTCTATCTGTACATAGTAAAGCTGCAGAAAACAAAAGACAAAGAGAAAAATTTGAAAGAAACCAGAGGAAGAAAATACATTATCTGTAGGGAAATAAGGACAAGAACTAGAGAGGAAATCTGGTCAGAAATCGTGCCAGCAGGATAATGCAGTAAAGCACTTAATGTGTTTTAAAAAAGATTGTGTGAGGCGCCAGGAATGGCGTTGAAGGACCACCATAATGAAATCAGGTTTATCTTGTATTTCATTTGCTTCTAGGGATTCCACATATCCTTTGTTGACAGTGGATATCTGATGTGAGGCAAGATAATGCCTCGGTTTCATCTATCACATGGGAACAATAATATAAAAATAACCACTATATCCAGCTCACTGCCTTGTAACGAAAAACTGGAGAAGCAAAGTGAACTACATCATTAGTCATTTAATTGATAATTTGTTTCATATTGTTAATAAATAGTTCTATTGTGGTGAATTTGACATTCAATAAACTGTTTTTAAAGGTTAAAAAAAAAAAAGGATGAATTGAATTTCTTGATTGAGTTTAGGAGGGTCTCCTGAGGCAGTGAAAAATAGGCCACAGATTTCAGAAGATGGAGGAAATCAATGACAGATGTTACTGCAGGGCTAATTCATAGGTCGTTGCCAATACGGTAAATAGCTGAGGTAAAGCACTGAAGGGAATATTAGAGAGGGCTTAAGATAGAAACCTGAGAAATACTGGCTTTTGATGGACTGGTGAAAGAATAAATGATTGGTTAGTCAAAGAAAAGTATCTAAACTGTATAACCAGAGAAAATTGAAGTGTAGAAGCCCAGGGGGAAGAGAATTTTTGAAGAAAACGATTTGTATTGCCGGATCAAAAACATAGATCAAGGTGTGAGGACCGAAAAATAGATTTCTACTTAACATTGATCAGATCAATTTAAATGAGCTGATCAGAGTGGAGGTCTGCTTTCAGGGACAGAAAGGCGGGATAATCAAGTGTTTATTTCTTGTAGGCTGAGTTGCAAATGAGGATTCTGTAAATGCAGTTCTGTCAAGCATCTCACTATTTAAAGACAGTCCGGTAGAAGAATCACCAGGTTTTGTTATTTATTGTTGTTTTATTTAAGAAAAAGCAGAAACTTTACCCAAAGACTGAGAGAATTAGTACAGAAGAAATATGTTGATAGTTACTGAGATTTAGAGGGTTTTCTTCTTTTACTAAAATTCTTAATATTACTGATTAACTGTTTAACTCTGCCCACCCTGCTCATGAATAGCTCTTGGACAACCTGTCCATTATCAACCTAGATCGTGGAAAATGTCTGCCCTATGAGGACAACTTATTGTCACACTAGGATGAAGATAAG
The DNA here is from genome assembly GCF_033115175.1 of Lepus europaeus. Lineage (NCBI taxonomy): Eukaryota > Metazoa > Chordata > Mammalia > Lagomorpha > Leporidae > Lepus > Lepus europaeus. The sequence goes on along the minus strand of NC_084834.1, from coordinate 86,777,110 downwards.
CAAACATAATACCAGTTGGCATAAATACATATGTTTATTCAATGTATTTTGATAATCATTCCTTTATTTAATTGATTTTCAATAAAATGCTGGGTTCCAATTCACATCTCCAGCTGGTTCTCAAAAACCCAGAGGGCTGGATGGGAAAAGGCAGTACTGTAAATCCTTGAAAAGTTTCCCAGGCAGTTTAGGTGAAGTGTGCATCTGCTGCATGTTGAAAACTACATGCCTAGTTCGTTACATACAGATCTCACTACTGGTTTGCTTCAAAATACAGTTTTCTTTCCTTTGTATTGCTATAACCCTGTGAGTTGACTGGTTCTCATTTTATAATGTAAGATGCTGCACATTGGGACAAAAATAAAGTAGCAATAGAACAGGAATCATGCTTAAATTCATACTCAAAGTGAACAGAAAGGTCTATTGTTTCAAGATAGTGTACTACCATTTAAGTACAAATCTTTCAATGTGACAAGTTATGAATAAAGACTTTATAGATTGCAATTATGATTTCTGTGTTCAGGAAAGAATAATTTCACAATTATTGACTTAATGTCCCATTCACTTTTACAGTATGCTATTTTCTAAATAAATCTCTGATGCTATTTAAAACTGTGATAAATTTGTATGTTTTCAAAAGTTGCCATTTTTCTCCACAATCTTAACATTATAGTATATTTATAGTAACATCTCTTTTTTAGCCAGCAGTGTATATTTTCTTAAGCTTAATTAACAAAATGCTTAATACTTTCTTATTTGTAAAGAGTTCTTGGCATCAAAAGGATTGAAAGGTGCCATATTTTCACTGCCGTGCTAGTAGTTAATCCTTTTAACTTGCATGTTATATAGTAAATATTAATATAGTTTTAATTTTATAGCACTAGGGGATGCTTATGTAAAACTGTTTTCCATACTCTACCTTTTCCCTGTTCACTCTAGAGGTTCTGGCATTGTCTATTTAGGTTATTTTCCTTGCTCTTCTCTTTGATGGTGGGTACGATTCTTATTTTTCTAATACAAGCGTGCTTCAAAAAGTTCATGGGATATAGAATCAAAAGTGAAGTTTATTTTGGTGCAAAAGTTTGTGAATCCATGTGTTAAGAGTGATCTTCAAGAAGTTCATGGAAAATGCGTATGAATGCAAAAACTATGCACAGATTCCAAAATTGTTTTCCACCAACATAAACATCTCTTTTGATTCCAACCCCCCACTTTTTAAAATGAACTTTTTGAAATACAGTTGTACATTCTTAAGGACTTTTCTGATAATGGAATCAGGAGGCAAGCTGGACAGAAAGAAAAACAGTTGTTTCCAGAGCAAGGTTCTGTAGAGGACTTGGATGAGCAGTTGGAATGAGTCGGGGACACTGACCAAGGAGAAAAAGATAATAGTAGAAGTCACTGTTTTGGACCATGATTTTAATACTGATGTTTAAGATATACAAATGAACATCTCTTGCTGTAAATTTTGGTTTTGGTCCTGTAACATTTTCTTTTGAACACACTATTGCTGCAGGATTATACCTTGTATAGCATGAATTTAGTAGATTGCATGATTGCTAAATATCCTCTGATAAATACTTTGTTTCCCATATCTTGCATTTTGAAAACTAGGATAGAGAGCCTTTAATATTGTTAACAGATTGTGCAGACATTCACGACATAAGCAATTGTTCTAAAGTCTCTTCCTCATATGCTTTTCTTCAATTCATTTATATGCCATCTTAAAGACTCTTGCTTTACAATGATGCCTGTGAGTATTTGAAAACACTGCTGTGTGTGCTGTTGCTATCCATTAGTATCTCTAAAAAAGAATAAAGCGTGACCTTTCCTTTCCTTGCTGTGTAATACTGGTTTATGTTGTCCAGGTGTAATCTATAGCTCTGGCTAATATATATATATATTTTTTTTCTGCTTGGTTTCCTGATCTCCCAGACTACCTGAATCCACTGCTTAACCATAGCCCATTTATCTGTACTTCCTGTGCACCACAGTTTTGAGCTCTCTGCTTTTTATCTCCTCTCCAAAATTCTATAATTACACAAGAAGCCTTGAAACATCACTACCACATTACTTATTTTCATCTTATCCATCATTGACACAACTCTGAACCCTATAAAACAGGATACTACATGTTTTTTAGGGCCTGCTGATACTAGGGATGTCTCTCCTTGCTGGCTTCCCTGTAAATTATTTAATCTGAGTAATTTCAAGGATTCTAGGGAACAAGGGTTATGCCTGGTTGCCTGGCACCTGGTCTAGGGAGTGGGATGAGGGCTCGAAAATTATGCCTCTGTGGGGCTGGCGCCTTGGCTCACTTGATTAATCCTCTGCCTGTGGTGCCGGCATCCCAAATGGGCGCCGGGTTCTGTCCCGGTTGCCCCTCTTCCAGTCCAGCTCTCTGCTATGGCCCGGGAAGGCAGTGGAGGATGGCCCAAGTGCTTGGGCCCTGCACCCGCATGGGAGATCAGGAGGAGGCACCTGGCTCCTGGCTCCGGATCAGCGCAGTTCCGGCCATAGCGGCCATTTAAGGGGGTGAACCAACGGAGGGAAGACCTTTCTCTCTGTCTCTCTCTCTCACTAACTCTGTCAAATAAATAACAACAACAACAAAAAAAGTCCCTGGAGTGTGAGGGTCTGACTCAGGAAGTCGTTGGGTTGTGGACATTAATCTACTGCTCAAGGGAACGATCAAAACTAAGTTAAGTCAGCATTTAAAAACTAATGATAATGAAATGCCTCTATTATATATTTCTGTGTCTGTGATTACTTTTTTTTCTTCCCAGAAAAATGTGTTCATAGTGATGTCCAAATACCTTTTTAAGAAAGGATTTTTATTTGAGAAGCAGGGAGAGAGAGACAAAGAACTGGAGAGAGTTCCCTTTTGCTGATCCACTCCCAAAAGGTTGGAGTGGGAATGTAATACAAGTGTCAAGAACCCAGGCACTGGGATTATCACTGCTGCTTGCAGGAACCCGGACTCTGGAGCCGGCAATCAGACCCATGCACTTCAGTGAAAAATACTGTGTATGATTCAAAGTAGAAAGGGACCTTTAACAGTGTATACAGTCTACATTGTGAGGAGGGATTTGTAACTGATTGCTTACCTTGTTTCATGTACAAAATGGAAATTCTCCCTGTCAATAAAAGAGGGGAAAAAAAACTATTGGAGAATATTTAAAAAAAAAAAAAAACAAAACCTCAGGAAATTCTTGTTAAGAATTATATTATCAGCAGATCTAATGGGACAGTTTAAATTAGGTATTAATTATCACTTGACTTTTTTTCTTTTTTTAATTTTTTGACTTTTTTTAAGGTGAACAAATTTCATATATTTCATATATATGGATTTAGGAGCATGGTAATGCTTCCCACCCCTTTCTCCCTTCCATCCATGCTCCCAACTCCCCACCCTCCCTCCTCCTCCTCCTTTTCCCATTCCTCCCTTTAATTTTTACAATGATCTAACTGTCAGTGTATTTTATACTCATAAGCTTAGCCAGGAGCTTCTTCTAGATCTCCCACATGGGTGCAGGGGCCCAAGGACGTGGGTCATCTTCTACTGCTTCCTCAGACCACAGCAGAGAGCTGGATCGGAAGTGGAGCTGCCGGGACTCAAACCAGCACCCATATGCGATGCCAGCACTGCAGGGGGCAGCTTTACCCACTAGGCCACAGCTCTGGCCCCAATTTTTTTTCATTTAAGACCTGGACTATGTCTCCCCATTCTCTCCTAGCCTGTAGAGTTTCTGATGAAAAATCAACTTTGAGTCTAATTGAAGATCCTCTGAAAGTAACCTGGTGTTTTTCTCATGCACATTTTAGAACCTTGGTAGACAAGATTCCACTAGCAAAAAAAGAGAATTTGTCCGTGAAAGTATTTATAAATTATAAGCTTCTATAAATATAAGGAGCTATTACCTTTTAAAAGATGGAGGATAGTAAGAAATTTGTTTTCCTAAAAGTATCATTTACAGATGAAAACTTTGTGCTACTATCCAAGAACTAACATGGTATTTAACAGATTGAAATTCCTTGCAGATATACTGCTATGTCAACAGATATTTTTATGTGTCCTAAGTTGATCTTTTCTTTCGGAAATAATATAATCAATTTTACCTTATATACCACTTCCACAACCTTCTCACTATTATTCCTTTAAGTTTTCCTTATTTATTTTTATATTAAAGGCAGATAGGGGAGAGGGAGAGAGAGATTGAGAGAGAAAGAAATATCTTCCATTCCCTTGTTTACTCCCTAAATGCTGACAGCAGACATATCTAGTTGAAGGCCAAAGCCAGAGTCCTGGAATTTCATCTGGCTCTCCCACATGGGTGACAGGACCAAGATACCTGGGCCACCACCAGCTGCCTCCCATCTTGCACACTAGTAAGAACCTGAATCAGAAAAGGAGGACTTGAAGCCAAGTACTTGGGTATGGGATGCAGGCATTCCAAGCAGCATGTTTAAGTTCTGTGCCAACAGCTGACTCATCTTGCTATTAAAGACAGATCTTACTTTACTTTTCACAAACTAAATCTTTGACATACAATATGAGTTTTAAATTTACAGTGTTTCTCAATTCAAACTGGTCCCAATAGCCACACATTGACAGTGGCTGCTGTATTGCATAGTATAGCTTTAGTGGATGCAGATGACGTGACTTAGACCTGTAAGCCCCTGGTGTGGCCTTGGTTGATGTTGGATTCCCCCACAATCATTGATTCTCATTGAATTGATGGAAGGGGGTAGAATGATTTGATTTATACGCCAAAAAGTATATTTATAAGCTACTTGCTTCGAACACTTGCTTGTTTTTGACTGTTCCTTGAAAAATAAACAATTTCAACACTAATAAGTACTGTTTTCTTTTATTATGTATATTTAAAAAATTACATTCCATTTTGTGTTTTATTTGTAAACTCACCAACATCTCTCATGAATACCAGAGTAAATCAGGGTAAATATAGAACCTGAGAATAATTCACTTAGTTTTTAAAGGATATAATAAAAAGGCCTGGAATATACCATCTAGAGTACTGGTTAGTAATATATTTGATAGTTTTGTAAAATCATTGAGGCTGGCGCCGTGGCTTAACAGGCTAATCCTACGCCTTGCGGCGCCGGCACACCGGGTTCTAGTCCCGGCTGGGGCACCGGATTCTATCCTGGTTGCCCCTCTTCCAGGCCAGCTCTCTGCTATGGCCCAGGAAGACAGTGGAGGATGGCCCAAGTGCTTGGGTCCTGCACCCACATGGGAGACCAGGATAAGCACCTGGCTCCTGGCTTCAGATCAGCGAGATGCGCTGGCCGCAGCGGCCATTGGAGGGTGAACCAACGGCAAAAAGGAAGACCTTTCTCTCTGTCTCTCTCTCTCTCACTATCCACTCTGGCTATAAAAAAAAAAAAAAATCATTGAGCAATACATGTGTATTTTGCCCCCATTAAATGTAGTCATGTAATCATTAAAACATCATACAACCTTATACCATTTTTATTTTTAAATTATTTTTAAATTTGTATGAAAACTATCATGGAGGAAAACCCACTTATTGTAAATTAATGTAATTAATTTAAATTAATGTAATTAATCTCTTACATGACTTAATGCTTTTAGTTGAATGTTTATAGAAAGAAAAATCCTAAAGCATCATGCAGTAATATTCTGTCATGATTTGTGAAATATTTTTCAATGCTTTAAAACTAATAAGGAATCAAAGTGGTGTTTTTCTTGACCTTCTTTTAGGTATCTGAAAAACAGTTCTTGCCATGGACCTGTGTAGGTGATGATATGCTTATACTGATTTGTTTCACAGTCAACCCAGGGGTTGCAGATGACATGCTATTTTAAAACAGAATCAACCTAAAAATTGCATGAAGTCACTTAGAGCTGCATCATACATTGTCAGTCATTTCCACTCCCCCCAATCTCTACCAAACTTTCTTCCCTTGCCATTTCTCTTTTTCCTTCTTTTACTTGCTCACAACATTTTGCATTCAGTGGGTCTGACTGAGCTGTGTTCCCTTTATTTTCTAATCTTATGACCTCTTCATTTACAAGATGAGGGAACAGCTTGTAAGTCACAGAGACTTCCAGAGAGAAGACTAGGACTCTATAAATAGAAGGAGCCTCACGGTGACTCATTACTAGATTTGATGTATTTTCATAACTGCTAGCCAAGAATTGTGTTCATCATTTTTCCGGAGGAATTATTAGAGAAGTTTGTGAGAATTAGAAATTCTTATTTAATTTTTAGTTTTACATCTGTCATTTTAGCATAAGATCAATTTAGGGTAATTTGTAGGTTCTCCCTGCACTCATTTTTTATACCATAAATTTCTGTTAATGTGATATCTTAAGTAATAAGGTGATTCTACTAACAGGCAAAATATGTTGTAAAATGTGTAGAACTAAATTTGGGAAAGTGAATTTGGGGCACATTGTCCAAAGTTCTTGATATCTGGCTCTAATTTTTCAAATTTATAAAGCAAAAGCACAGGAATAAAATAAATTGTAACATATTTCTCCAATAAGTTATGTGATAACAATACTGATATTCTGGATATGCTTGAAATGAACTATTTGAGTATCATTCTATATCTGAAATATCTGAAAATCACAAAAACAATTTTTTTTTTACAAATTATCTCTTACATTATATGCAACTATGTAAGTTATAGTTTACTTAATGATTTGGAGTTTGCCCATATATTCTGGCTATATCTAACAAATGATCCTAGAATTTGGTGGTTCAAGGTTATAATTTTATTTTGTTCACAGTTTTGCAAGTCAAGCCTTTGGGAATGAGGCAGCAGTGCCATTCTAGCCTCAGGCTTCTCAGTCAGAATGTGGTGTTGGCTGGCACACGTATCCTCTGAAGGTTTCACCAGGCTGGGTGTCCAAGATAGCTCATACTCAAGGCTGGTGATTGATGCTTAGTGTCCTTTGTGACACCTCACATTGTTTTCAACAGAAGCACCATGTGGTTTGCATTTCTCTTTATAAGCTTCTGGATTCTTTCTATAAAGGTATAACCTGAGAGGGAACATTCTATGTGGTCACAGTGGAAACTGAATGGCCTTAACTCCAAGAGACATGCAGAGTTACTTCCGTAGTATTCTGTTGGTCACTCAAGTCTATAAGAACAGTCCAGCTCCAAGGAGGAGAGGGACACTAGATTCCACCTTTCATTATGAATAGCAGCAAAATATGCTCAGCCATCTTTAGTCCACTACATTGTGTTCCATATTTATGAATAATTATTGAATTAGGAAATAGTTGAATTGAATTTTATTCCTAAAATTAATTATACTTGAATGAGAAACAGAAAATGACATAATTATTATATTTTTCTAACTGTGAATAATGTGCATTTTAAAAAGCACAAAATTATACTGGTTACATTGGCCTATAGGTTAATGGAATAACCTTATTTTAAACCCAAGAATATTAAAATTCTGATAATTCTACACATAAATGATTTATGGTTTAATAGATCATCCTGCCAAATGTGATCTAGAATATTGCAAATATAATAAGAATATTGAGGGTATATTGCCATCAGCTTTCCTCTGAGAATAACCATTGTTAATTGTCTTTCATTTTTCATGTTAGACAGTTATGTACATGGTACCACATGTTTATATAACAGCTAAAAGCAAAGTGTTGGGTCACTGTAATTCATTTGCAAAGTCATTCATGGAGTAGGCTCTTATAAATTGTCTTCTGATAGCATATAATAAATAAAGTGTCATTCCATAAATATAGATGATGTACCCAAATTAGCATATACCTGATTGTGACCTTTTTGAAAAACAACCATAGGAATAGAATCTGAGAATTTTTGAAGTGAACATATCTTTGGAAAACTAAGGTTCTTTACAATTCTGAATAGTCACAATTTAGGCAAAGTGTCCATTTAAAACTAGTTAATCAGCAAAATGTTAATTCACAGAGAAATGCTGTTGGTAATCACTGAAAAACAGTTGGGGTCATTTTGGGCTGAATGTCAGGTCCCAGTTCAATAAAGGGCTCACTGTTCAGCTGCAAGCTCTGTGATTCATTGGCCACTTCCAGCTGTTTGCTCTTTCGGGCGCTGCCTGGGCTTTCCAGCTGAAGCCAAGCTCATCACTGGATGATCTGAAACAGTATCTGAGTGAGGCAGTGACATTGGAGCTGTGGCTCTTTGTCACATGCTTTTCAAGCAGTGACAAAACAGGGGCAGGCTGCAGGCACCTACCCACTTTCCTTCAGCTTGGGGTTCCTCAGCAGGCCATAAGGACTCTGGAGTGCCTCCTTTAGCTGACCGTAGGACTCCCAGTCCTGCTGACTCTCACTGGATCTTGATGCCTTCCCTATTTCTCATTTCTTTCCCCTCCCCTACTCCAATAAACCTATTAGACCCTTAAGTCCATCTCAGTATTTGATTCTTGGAGATCGAAACTGTAACAGTATTTTATTTCATGAAGGAAATTAAAATTCCGTAAGTGAGATATGATGCAAGACGTTGAGAATATAAGGCTAAAATGAAGTAGTTTTGCCATTGGGTAGTTTTCAGTCCTGATATCATCATCAGCCTCCACAGATATTTCTGTGGTGTGCTAAGAGGTTAAATAGCTAGCACGGAGCCACATAGCTTCTAGCTATTTGTAGTTTCAAGGAATTGATGCTAAGAAACATGATTATATGCTCCTAAGTGTGCTTATTTTTCCTTTGCATTGTGGAGAAAGTTGAAACTTTTACTATTCACAGTAATGTTTTGAATTTGTAAACATAAATATTAACAACAATGAGTATAGACTTGGCACATTAAAACCCATTATTTAGAAAAGAAATGTCTAATTCAAAAGGAAAAAATAGATAATTATTATCTCCCAGTCAATCTGATCATTGAAAAGTGAAAGAGATATTAATGAATTTGAACTATGTTCTATATTGCTGGGTATAGAGGAGGAAGAAATTATTAACACCGTGAAAACTAGAATAAACAATTATTTTTTTCTATTCAGTTAACTATTTACTTCCTTAACTCAAATAAGGGTAAGAAATTTCAGAGTAAATGAACATTCTCCTAATATTTATGCAGTTGATTTGGTCATTTTATGGGGAGGAAACATGCATTTGAGAATCTTATATGTATCAACTGATATGCTAGTAGTAATATGCTGATGAAATAGAATATGTATGCTCAAGTTGGAAAGGAAAAACAAATTCAGTGAGATGGGAGAACCAGCAAACAAAAATTTGCAGTTGCAGGAAATGATGTGTGGTTTGTATGCTGTGTGGCAACATCACCACAGAAGGTACATAACTCAGCCATCCAGGGAAAGCTCCCAGAGGGAACAAGGAATAGTTTTTAGATGTGTCTCAGAGCATAAGATACTGAAGGGGATACAGGGATGCGATGGGTAGAGTCAGGAAAATCCACGTGTGTATAGTGAGAAGAGTGAAACATGACATTTCGGCTCTGTTGGAGTGAGAGAGCTGTGAGGAAACTGGAAATCAGATCACAACATTGTGTTAAAAATTTTGACTTTTTTTTTTCCTGAAAGAGATGACTGGCTGTTCAATTTTGAAGTGAGCATTCCACCTTAGCAGAATCTGGAAAATGATAGAGGTAGAAATAGGGAAAGCTATTTTTAAGACTTTTGCAGAAATTCAAGTAAGAAGCAATGAGGTTCTATAGTAAGTCAAAGTAGAATAGAGAGGATCAAGTCAAAATGATCTATTAAAGAAATAGAGATGAAAGATTTTGGTTATCAGGCTTGGTTCAGAGTCAGTAGGAGCTGAGAGCATAGGATGACTTCTTTGTTATTTTAGGAACTAGGACAATAGAGGCACGAAGCAGAGGTGATAGGGAGGTTGAACTAAATGTTGGAATGTGTGTGACAGTGCTGAGTGTATGTACAGTCAGTACTGAACTGTACCTGTGGGCTGGAGCTTGGGAGACAGATAATTCTGGCAGTGGCCATAGATGTGAATATACTGTGTCCTAGAGGCTGCGGCTGGGTGTATGTACAGCGTGAGATGATTAAATGCCCAAAGGTTTAACTCTGGTGAATGGGATGAATATTAGAGGGACATCATGAAAGATGACTATTGTAACATGGCCATTGGTTTGCAAATTAATATATAATTGTAACAGGCAGACAAATGATAGAGCATGTTTTTTTTTTTTTTTTTTTTAAATAACAAATTTTTGGTTAATACCACTGAAAATGTATGCATAGGAATAGGAGGAAGTAGCCTAAGAGCACTCCCTAGTGGCTGTCCTAGGCAACAAAATGAGTGTTAAAAACATGAAGACAACATAAAAACTGTAAGAAAAAATGTATAAATCTACATAGGCATGCCCATATATAGCATAATGAAGTTTTTAATCCATTAGCTTCTTTTACATTTTAAAAATATCTTACTATAGAGAAAATTTGAGTTTCATTAGTCAGATGCAATGACCTCCCATAGTGTGAAGCTGACTCTTTACCAAGAGCGAAGTGAAACATGTCATGCCGTGTCTTTGTCTTCACAGGATGTAATGAAAGATGAATGCTCGATGCTGAAGTTGCAGCTGAAAGAGAAGGATGAGCTCATCTTTCAGCTTCAGGAAGAGCTGGTAAGTGATAGCAATATTGGGCCCACAAGGTATTCTTTCTTTGTAGGTTTATTGTTGCAAGATGTTTGTTTATTTTATTTATTTATTTATTATATTGATTTTTATTTGTGAGGCAGAGAGAGACCAACAATAAAATGAAGACATAGGTTCCCATCTTCTAGTTCAATTCCCCCAAATGCTCCCGATAGCCAGGGCTGTGCCAGGCTGAAGCCAGAAGCTGGGAACCGAACCCCAGTCTCTCCTATGGGTGGCAGGATCTTAGGGACTTGAGCTTTCACTTGCTGCCTCCCTGGATGTATTTGAGCAGGAAGCTGGAGATAGGAGCTGGAAACAGAATTTGAACTCAGGTAAGCAAAGTAGGGTGGCGCAGCTTAACCTCTAGGCTAAATGCCAACCTGCCGACTGTTAGTTATTAACACTAATATTATTAACTGCTTATTATGCTGTCATGACTTTGTCTGATTATTAGTTTTGTAATGCTCCAACAATGAAAACTTTAGGTATTTGAAAAGCTGAAAAGCAGACTGTTTTATAATATGTATGGAAATTTACATAATTCCAGAAAGAGATCGCTGAATCTGGGTTATACGTTTAAGTTGTATCCTGTATTATGTTTTTGTAGTAGATGTTTTAACTCCATACTGTTATACCTGGAGATAAAATCATATAATATGAAGCTTAGTACTCACCAATGTTGCCAAAAGATCCAGAATTTTTGTTATTTTCATAAATGACAAAACAACCTTCATATACCATCAAACTTCTGGTAATTAAAATGTTAGTGAGACATCAAACTTATTTTACTGAGTATTTACAACTGACAATGTTTTCACTGAAACTTGACCTTTATTTAAGCTTGTTCTATCATTGGGTTGATATTGGTCACATGAGCATATTATTGTGATTCAGACCTATAAAGCAGTATTTAAAATAGCAATAGTGAGGAGCTGGCTTTGTGGCACAGTAGGTTAAGTCACTGCTTGACACACCAGCATCCACACATCAGACTGCCTGTTCAAGTCCCAGCTACTCCTTTTCCCATTTAGCTTCTTGGATCCAAGTGTTTGGGCCCCTCACAGCCACGTTGAACATGTAGATGGAGTTGCTGGTTCCTGGCTTTGGCTTGGCTCAGCCATCCATTTGTGTCCTTATTGAGAGTAAACCAGCCGATGGAAGATCTCTCTTTTTCTATCTGTTGCTCTTTCAAGTAAATATTTTTTAAAAAATAAATAGCAGTTGTGGGACGGCCATTTGGGGTAGCAGCTAAATTGCTGCCTGGGTTGCTTGCATCCCATTTTGGAGGGCCTGGATTTGAGTCCCAGATCTGCTGCTAATCCTAGCTTTCTGTGAAACACACCTTGAGAAGAAGCAGACAGTGGCTGAACTAGCTGAGTCCCTGCCATCCATGTGGGAGAACTGGATGAAATTCCTGTCTCCTTACTTTTGGCCTGGCCCAGCCCCAGTTGTTGTGGGCATTTGGGGAGCAAACCAGGTGAAAAATCTTTCTCCATCTCTCTTTCTTTCCGCCTTTCAAATAAAATAAATTAGTTAAAAGCATTATTAATATTTCAACAAAAGGAAGCTGTGTACATTACTGTAAAAATATTGTCCCTATATTACATATTCTCTATGAATGTAATTGATACATGCTCAAATATAAAATGTATTATATAATGAAAATAGTTATATTTAAAATATCCTTGTATGTATTATGTACAAAAACATGTGGCTTACAAACATAGCTTTGAGTTGAATGAATATAATATGCAGATACTTATTAAAGAATGGATAGAATCAAAAGTTTTAACATAGCAGTTATCTAGTCATTCACTTTGCCAAAGAGTGCTCATTTTGGGTAATTAACTCAGAAAGAAGTATTGCTTTTCACCTTTAACATTAGTTGTGGTCATATTTAAAATAAAGCATATACAAGAAATTGGCTTTTCATTTGTTGAATGAAATGAGAAAATAGTGTGTCCAGAGCTAATGGGACATAGCTGTAATTAAAGGCATTCTCTCTCTCAGCCTGTCCTGTGTGGCTGACTTTATGCAGTAAAGCACAGTGTGTGTGGTTTCTTCCTTGTCTTTATAGTTGAATTTCCCAAATTGGGTAGTTGTTCTCTAAAATTTCCCAGGTGCCATTTTAATCTTATGTATTTTGTATAATCATCTTTGATATTTCAGCAAAGGAAAAAGTTACCTTTTGACAACATTTTTTAATTAGTTAAAGAGCACGGTAGCTAAGAAAAAAGTGTGAAAGTGAGGACTCAAGAATTTGAGGGAGAAGACACACTGTTGAAAAAGCATCATTAAAATAGGATTTGATTTGAAGCCTGTATGAGGGGTAGCAATCACATGGGTTGATACAAATCACTAAGGTCCCTGGAAAAGTTTGGTTCTAGAATTTCCCAATCTGGATAATAAGTAAACTGTGGTGTTTTGACGAGATGAAGATCAAGCTTTACATTTATACTTAACCTACTGAGATTTGAAAATTTCAAGCAATTTTAGAAACCAGTTTAGCTGTTCCCTGTAATAAAACAGATTTATAATCCTCTAATGTGGAATAATTTATTTTTCTGTTCTATGTGTCATGGATTCTGCATTTTTTTTAACCACTGCTAGTATCATAAGCAACTTAATATGTTTGTATATTGTTGAACAAATTTAGATGTTATACCGAAAAAGACCTTATACTCAATAAGTGAGAAAACTTTATTTTTTTAAATTATTGATTCACTTATTTGGCCCTACAGTGATAGTTTAGGAATTATAAATGATAGGCAGTGGTAGGGTGTGCATATTTTAAAATGCAAGTTTTTCAGCTGCTGCTTTGTGTTTAGGGCAAAGTTTCTCAACAGTGAGACTACTGAACTGTTGTCCTGTGTGTTGTGAGAATTTTAGCAGCATCTCTGAAGGTGCCCTCTGGAAACCAGGAACACCCTCTAGATATTACCAAATGTTCTCTGGGTGCAAAATTGCCCCTTTTTGAGAAGCGTTGCTCTAAGTGAAATTATAGTGCCCAGTGAAATAGTGTATTATAACATAAATGTCTACTTATAGACACTCACAAAAAAGTAAAAGTCCTGCCGAAAGGATAGAGCTTCCCTTGGACTGTTGCGTGTTTGTTTACTTAATGTTTTAGTTGACTTGGACTCTGATAGCAAACTCTCTTAGACTGAGTGGATTAACCAGTAGAAAGTTAACTTCTCACAGTTCTGGAGGCTGTATACCTGAGATCACTGTGCCAGTGTGGTTGAGGTCTGGTGAGGGCTGTCTCCCTCTTGCAGATGGTCATCTTCTCACTGTGTGCCCACGATGGAGAGAGATAGCGAGTTCTTTAGTGTCTCTTTTTAAAGGGCACTAACTCACCCTGAGGGTCCTAACCTCGTGACCTTCTCAAAACCCAAACATCTCTCAAGGGTCCATCTCTAAATACCATCCCAAGCAGGATTAGGGCCTCCATATGTGAATTGGAGGTGGGGCGCATAATTCAGTTCATAGCACATGCTCTTTGTGTTTCATGCCTATTTCATATTAGTACAGATGTGGCTACTTAAGGGGTTCTGTTATATTTCTTTTTCAACAACCAAATGCACACTTCAAATATTATTCTTTTTCTAGTCTGAGTTCAGAGTTATTATTTTGGTTCAACTTTTTTGCTTGCTGGGTTGGTAGATTTCACAAAGCATAAATATGTGACATACTCAAAAAAATCTTGATCTTATATTGTCTGGGCAAACTGTACACATTAATTACTGAATTCCTAACATGATTGACTTTGAATTTTGTCCTGTTTTCTTTACAAAAGACAATCCATTTGTGCTCATAGAAATAATTTCATGAAATCTGACATTATAATCTCTGAAATTTACATTTGTCACTTACCTTGGTGAGCATTAATGACTTTCAACAGATAGGAAAGAAGTATTGTTATATTCTTAAAATTGTGTCTATGGAATACATGAAATCTGTTTATATTAATAACAAAAGTTAATCATTTTAAATTATTTTATGATGTCCACTGGAATGTTAAATATTAGAGTATCAGACTGGCCTAGGGTTGTAGAAATTGGAGAAAACAAGAAATATCCTCTGTAGCCAGGTGTTTGTGGTATGGTAAACAGATTGAATCAGGTTCACAGCATGAGCCATCTACTCCCTACTGGTTTATAATAGAACAAAATTTCTTCTGCACTGCTACTAGATTCAGGAAGCACTGAGTAATCTTACCTGTGTGGCATGAGCTACATAAATAGTATTTGTTATGTTGAAAATAAATTATAAGTTGTATTGGTCTTGTAAAATGTGTTTGGCAAAAAATTGAAATAAAGTAAGCACCATGTAAAATTACCTTTTAAAGTAGACTCCACTCCAATCAAATGAGGCATTTGAAATATTTTAACTTTCCTCAGTCTTCCATCTCGTAGAAATGTATATAACATTTGCTGAACTTTTTTAGGACTTTTAGTGATTTCAATAGTTTTAGTTTGTTTTCCTTTGAAAAAATTTCTTTTAAGAATATTTATGACTTGTTATTACAAATCCCTAGTCACAGTATTGTCCATTTAGATTTAAAATATGTATTCTTTAGGTTCATTACAAATTATTATTTCCTTTCCTCTTTTTCCATTTTATGATCTCTGCTGATTCATTTATGATTTGGTTAGAATCTTTTCCATAGTGTTTCCTTCAGATATAGATCAATTATGTATTCTCTGGACCTTCAAATATTTCTTACCCTGATGGATTGAACTGTATCCCTCCAAAATTCATATGTTGAAGCCCTATCCAACAAGGTTGACTGTATTTGAAGGCAGGACTTAAATGCGGTAATTGAGGTTAAATGAGGTCATGGTGCAGGGTCATAATCTGATAGGATTGCTGGCTTTATGAGAAGAGGAAGATATTTCTTTCTCCTCCTCTTCCCCTTTTTCCCCATCTCTTTCTCCCTACTCCCCACCTCTTCTCCCCACCTCACCCTTCATCTCTACCACCCAGCATGCATGGAACAGAGGTCTTGTGAGTATGGAAAAGTACCTGTCTACAAGCCAGTAAGAGGGCCCTCACCAGAACCCAGCCATATATTCCATATATTTGGACTTCAGCCTCTAGACTGTGAGAAAATAACTTTTTGTTGTACAAGTCATCTAGTCTATGGTGTTTGTTATGGTAACCGGAGCTAACTAATGCAGACATCATGTGTAAACACAATCTTTTTAATCTTTGCCTTGCTTTCTTAAGAGAATAACATTCCACTGGTTTTGAAATTCAGGTGCTACATACACCATTTTTATGATCTATCCAGATATATTTCATTATTTGTCTTTCTTAATTATGAGTAATATTCAGCAATCATATTCCATTAACTTAAGTCTTCCTTCAAATTATATATATTCCTTCAAATTATTTATAATATTCCTCCCTTCAATTTTAGGTATGTTTCTTCCCAAAACACCTACGATTTTCATATTTGGACTCCTAGATTTATACTTCAAATACCTTTTATTTTTCTTAGTATTGAATGGCTTTATCTTTAGTTGAGATATTTTTTCTGCTATTATTCTGAGCCACTAATCTGATTTGCAGTAACTATACTTCTATAGTTTATAAATATTCAACTTGAGAAATCATTTCTTAGTTTGAGGTTTAAATCATACACTATTAAATAGCTTTAGTGCCTGTCATTGCTAATTTGTTGTTTACCTGCTATGGCATTGTCCCTGCTCTTAAGTGACCTGTCCTTGGTGTTTTGCTTGTTCTTCCTTCTTAGTCTGCTACTTTTGATTGTTCATTTCTCTATT
This sequence comes from Lepus europaeus, assembly GCF_033115175.1. NCBI lineage: Eukaryota > Metazoa > Chordata > Mammalia > Lagomorpha > Leporidae > Lepus > Lepus europaeus. Next base: position 86,760,693 of record NC_084834.1, on the reverse strand, counting down.
CATCATCAATACTCAACTACAAAATTTAGAAAACTCACAAATGCTCCATGACTCAATAAAATCTGCATCTGTTGACTCATGACAACAGATAAGCCTGAAAGATACTAATATCCAGCCTTCTTTGTGACATCATAAATCCCCCTCAGTTGTAAATGGTAGAGCACTCCTGGCCAGTCTGGGTGGTTACTTTGCACTTTTTCCCAGCCAGTGTTTCCCTGCAGATCTTTCCAGGTTCACAAATCAAGAAAGTATCACTTTTCCTTATAAGTGCAGGGTGTATTCCATCAGCATTCTGTCTCCAGAACCTCAGATTGCTTATCCTTAAACCAAAAGTCTTCAATGCTAACCCAATGGCTCCCATTAGCCCACAAGAGAATTAAGTCTTGAGCCTCCTTTCTCTCCATCAACACCTGTCAGAACCTGAACTCCCCCACTTATGCTTCCAAGCTTTGCCTTCCTACCTTAGCCTCTGCCTCTGCTCAGAAGTTATTAGCTTTCCATTGGGAAATGATGGAGATTGTGTTAAGTGTATCACTTTTGGAAATGCTTGCTTCTTGCAGCCATTTTTTTGCCCCCCAGAAACCTTCTATTTAAGGTATACAAACTTCATGCATTTCATAAATACAACTTTAGGAACATAGTGATTCTTCCCTCGCTATCTGCCCTCCATGAGTAAACCTTAACTGGCAATCTGTCATACAACTACCACTTTACCTCGCATCCCCCACTTATATATTCCATATATATATATATATATATTCCTTCAAATTATTTATATGTGTAATATTCCTTCCTTCAGTTACAGGTATGTTTCTTCCCAAAACGCCTACGATTTTCATATTTGGACGCCTAGATTTATACTTCAAATACCTTTTATTTTTCTTAGTATTGAATGGCTTTATCTTTAGTTGAGATATATTATAGCATATTTATAGAATAATTTTAATTTAATAATTATAGCATATTATAGCATAATTCCACTGGCAAATGTGCTATACAAATCCATAGCATATTCCGCATTTGTTGTACTGCACATTGGGTTAGAAGAACAAATAAGAAATAGAGCAAAGGAGGGACTTTTACTTTATTCTGCTCGAAGAGGTGAGTGAGTCAATACAATACCAGAATGTCTGTAGCTATAGCTCTTACCTTAATTGCCTATGTTATCAGAGGTATTTGGTTTTTTCCCTTTGGGCTTTAGTGTCTTCAACTGTCAAGTAATATTATCATATGTCTTAGTCTGTTTTGTGCTGCTGTTACAAAAAAAAGCACAGATTGCATAATTTCTTTAAAGAACAAGATTTTATTGCTCAACATTCTAGATGTTTGGAAGTCCAAGATCAAGTCATTGGCAGGTTAGGGCCTGATACCTCAGCCTTCAAAATGAAACTTTGAACTCTGTGTCCCAGAAAGGCAAGGGAGAACAAACCCACTCCTGTGAGTACTTTTTATAATGGCATTAATCCATTTATAACAGCAGAGCCCTGAAAACTTATATACCTCCTCTTAGGTCTCCCCTCCCAACCCTGTCCCATTGGAGATTAAGTTTACAACACATCAGTTTTAGAGAACACATTCAGATCCTAGCACCAAAACGTTAAATATAGAATATCAAAAGTGTTCATCAATAAAGAATTTAATAAAAAATTATTTAATTATACTATGCGAACATATTATAAAATTTATTATATATACATATATATTTTATATTGCTTAAAATTAAGTGGAAAAGTAATTTTAGAACTGTATTATATGATAACATATGAGAAACATTTGTGCATAAAAAGTCTAGAATAATGAAACATTTATCTTTGGGTAGTACGAATGTTCCGTTTCTCTTTTATATAATTTGGTGATGTCTCTTTTTTAATATTTATCTATTTGTTTGAAAGAGTGATAGAAACAAAGGGGCAAGAGGGAGAGTGGGAGGGAGCTCATCTGCTGATTCACTGCCCAAACGCCCACAACAGCCAAAGCAGGACCATGCCCAGCCATAGTCTTAGAATTCAATGTGTGTCTCCCACATGGATGGCAAGAACCCACAAATTTAGCCCATCATCCACAGCCTCCCAGGCAGATTTTCAGGAATCTAGATCGGAACCATGGATCAGGATTTGAATTGGGCACTCCTGTGTGAAATGCAAGTGTCCCAAGTGGCAGCTTAATGTGTTGTGCTACAACACACACCTGGTGTTGTATTTTTCATAGCAAATATATGTATATGTATATATATATATACATATATATATAACTTTTATAACAAAGAAATCAGAGATCTCTTTGGAAAATAAATGAAGAATTAAGAATTGTTTCATGGTGGTCTGATTGTTTTCGAGAAAAAAGATCATGAAATGTTCTTGTGAATTTCTTCTTCACACACACAACTAGCAGTTTTCATTATTTTTGCATATTAAGAAATAATAAAATCAGATATACAAAAGACTGAATAAAGTGTTGATAAGAACTGTGAATTAATAGAACAGAGTAAGAAATGAGAAGAAAAGCTGTGCCACACACCGTGACAAGAATTATTCAACATTGTGTTGATTGAGGTGGATATTAGTTGATTAAGGGCATGGGAGAAAGCCAACATTCATAATTAGGAATGATAGGAAGTTTTTTACTTTCATAAATATTTGGATACATACTTAAATTAAGTATGTGTTTACTTTGTAGAATATCTGAAATATCTGAGTATTGGACCTTGTGAATTTTAGAAATACAATTCTATCCAGCACAAAGATTAAAGGATTCCACTAATTAAAATATTTAATGGATATATGTATGTATAGACTAGATGTTATGTATGTATAATAAAAATAGTTATACCAATAAAAAGTTTGAAATATTTTGTATTAAGTTTAATTTTAATGTTAAATTATATAAAACAGAAAAAAATTTTCTCACAAGAAAGTTTTCAAGTCTTACCTGTTTAGTGAATGTCATAGGGTAGATAAATGCTATGTAAATTATTTCCACTATGAAACTGAGGGACATTGTAAACATCTTCATGTAACTAAAAGCTGAGAGATTAATTGTAAACATTGTTGGTGAAGTGTTTTGGGGGGATGGATAGTTTCTTGTAAATAATTATTAATCTTAAAACTGGTTTCAGAAATCTTATAAATGATTTCAAACTGTGAGTGGAAAGTATTTCCCATTTGATAGTAGGAATGGGAAGAGCAGTTGCAATTTATGAATTGATTCAAGTTTTTTTTTTAAGTAAGCTGAAGCTAACTTATAAATGAAAAAAATAGTAATTTTAGTTCACCCTATGACTGTGAGGAGTGAATATTAATGGCTCTAATTTGGGTCAATATGCCAAGACATGAATTTACTGTTGTTTTTATTGTAATTTGGGCACTGATGGCTAATATCCTGTAAAAAATATTAAGTGCCTTGTGTGGATCATCACATTAACGTAAGTGAATGGATAGTAATTGGTGATTCTGAGAATTTATGATGTCTACCATTCACACTCCTGCTTGGGCACACTTATTCTTTTTCTAGCTGATCTGAATGAAAAATCATCATATACAACTTTTTATAGTATGTTTCTTTAAAATGTAGAGGTTGCTGTTTAAAAAGTCCAGTTTCAATGACCACCCAAAAACAAAATCTTATGAAGTTCTTTAGTCCCAAGAATAAACATTTTAAATAACATTCATTAAAACAACAAAAAAAAAAGCAAATCAACATGTTTCCCTCTGTGATCCTCTTGTATTTACTAACATGATATTTACACTCAATAGGTGGTGGAATCTGACAGCTACCTTAACTGCTGCATGTTTTAAGAGAACCTGTGAGGAGTACACTGGAGAATATTTAAGACAATAATAAAACTGACTAGAAGCCATCTTTATTTACTGTAACCCTAGACCCAAATAATGAAGATGTCAGTGATGGAAAATATGCTTTTATGGATCTGAATTCTAACTCTAGGTTAAGATTGGATTAATTTATAAAATTAAAGTTATAACAATTTTATTACTCATTTTAAAATGAGCAATACATTTTTTAAGTGGAGAATATCTATGAGAACTTCCAATAATAGGGTTGAAATGTACCTGAATCCCTGTCTAACAAGTGTCCATTTTGAGAGTGAAGTTTGTCACCGTTTAGTTACTTCCAGGCAGCTTGATACCCAGTTTGGGTTTCTAACCTGTGAATGTTACACATTAGTAGATTCAAATTAAGCAACGTTATCATGATGAAGGAATGGAACCAGATAATGTAACCATACGGAGTAATTTTTGTATTTGATACCTATGAGCTGAGAGCTATACATTTTTGAGGGGACACTTGGAAATTTTGATTCTTAAATATCTTACTGAGCTTCAATAATATCTTCCAAAATGAGCTCTAGTTTTCATTGTACTATGTTAATTTATGTTTAAACCTAATGCATCCATAACAAAAGAAATGTTGCATCAGGTGTATTATCTAGTAGTCGCTCATTATATTTATTAAAACCTATTCTTGACAACTTCATATGTTCAAAGTTCATTTTAGAAGTTATGACCAACTGCATGTCTTCTGGCTATTATTAATAGTCATGTTAATGTGTTTGACCTCATAATTATTAATCATAAATTTATCTTATAGAAGTGGAAGTTGTTTAAAATGACCCATTCCAGATGTGTAGTATAGTAGGTATATCACTGAATTGTACATAGTTTCCTCCTGTAAGGTAAGGATGAACCCAAGAAAGCCAGTTCACTTAAGGAAGTTTAAAATATATATATTTTAGGGGCTGGTGCTGTGGCTCAGCAAGTTAAAGTCCTGGCCTGAAGCGCCGGCATCCCATATGGGCGCCGGTTCTAGTCCCGTCTGCTTCTCTTCTGATCCAGCTCTCTGCCATGGCTTGGGATAGCAATAGAAGATGGCTCAGGTCCTTGGGCCCCTGCACCTGCGAGGGAGACCCTGAAGAAGCTCCTGGCTCCTGGCTTTGGATCCGTGTAGCTCCAGCCATTGCAGCCATCTGGGGAGTGAACCAGCAGATGGCAGACCTCTCTATCTCTACCTCTGTGTAACTCTGACTTTCAAATAAATAAATCTTTAAAAATACATAATATATATATATATATATATATATATCCTTTTGAGTCATTAAATACTTTTTTTCTCACTCAAAGCAAATATTGAAAATTATTCTTGAGTTTAAATACTCATAGAAACAACCATTTTCTCCCAAATCCCTTGCAATGCCATTTCCTTTATTTAATCATAAGCCAATTTCTCAGCTCATTTGTTAACATTCGAATAGCAAGACATGGGACTGCTGAAGGCCCTCATAGAATTGATGATTTTTGAAAAATTAATGGCAATTGAAGAACTGAAAGTGTGGCATTATGTGTAATCAGGTTACTATGCAGAATAAAAAATGGGAAGCTAAAAATAAAAGATTCTAAGAACTACATATGGCTAAATAGCACCTTATCAAGAATTTGGAGAAAAGAATAATTTTGATTTGGTTTAAAAATATATTCAGAATTCATATTGAATAAAATTATGTGCCCTTGAAGCTTTAATAACAGAATAATTCCTGCTTGATAGAGAAACATTCTTTGTGCATGAAAATCATATCCTGAATTCATCTTAAAAGTAATTCCCTACTTGCTCTGTATTCTGTTATAATTTATGGTATTATTTCATGCCAGTCATTTTAAGATAGAATATTACAACCCCATGGATGATTTACATAAGAACAGACAGCTATAAGTAGTTTCAAATCCTCTTTCTTTCTCATATTTAGGAAACATTAGGAACAGAGAAGAAATAGATTAGGTATACTTAAACATTATTAAAGTGTCAGGCTACTTTCCTTCTTTTTTCAGGAGAATTAATTGCATATATACCCGAAAAGGCGTATCTCAGCAGTAATTACTCTCCTAGTCAGCTCTGTGAGACAGATGTAGAGTATGAATGTGACAATATCCTGTGCTACATAATGGGGGTTAGCCTCCAGTTCCTTACACACTACGGTACCCTGACGAGGAGCTGCCAAAAAGATACCATCTTTAATATTTTGCTGCACTTGCCATAGCAATCCTGCAGATTTGTTTAAGTCTTTATCACACTGTGTTGTCACATTGCAATATGGCCTGGATGTAGGGAAATAATTGTTGCATAATTTCAGTGCCTGTAGGAAGATGTTTTACCTTTAAGGCATAAATAGTTTGAAAGGAGCATGCAGTCATATTGTGGCCAAAGTAGGCATGTAGATGAAGTTGATTTATACTTAAAGTAGTTGAATATTTTGAGTATTTTCAGTTATTTCACAAGGTATGTCATAAGTTAAACTTTCTTTTATTATTTCCTATTATAACTTTTGAGATTCCAGAGCTTAAAGTAATTTAACAAATAAAACTATTTAAGGAATATTAGTGGGATATAATTAAAGACAGACATTACTTCGGATTGCAGCTTCCTGGTAATGGGAACCCTGGGTGTCAGCAGGTGATGCTCCAGTAGTTGAGTCACTAGCACCCACATAGGACACTGGGCTTGAGTTCTGTGATTTAGGCTTCTGACTTCAGTGTGGCCCAGCCCCAGCTGTTATGGGTATTTGGAAAGTGAACCAGCCAATGAAAGATCTCTCTCTCTCTCTTTCCCTCTCACTGTTTTTTTAAAATAATAATAATAATAATAATAGTAAGCATTACCTGTTATTAGGTTATTAGGAAAGTTAATAATATGTGAAAAGAGAAATGTGTGTTTGTGTGTGTGTTTATGATAGAGATAGAGAAGCAAAATAGTTAACAATTTAGTTTAATGATCTAATTGGCTTTTACCTGCAATCCATGAATCTGGCAGCATCTGATCTACAGATGTAGAAAAGGCCCACTGCTAAGCATGGCAGCACACTCAGCTTTTCTAAGAAAGTGTGAATACAAACAGCAAAACAGTACAATACAAGAAAATGGGCTGGTTATTATCAGGTTACTTTCTGTAAGATGCAAAGCAGAGGGTACTTTTTTATGCCTACTAAAAGTGACCAGTTTGGGAATTTGGTTATTATATAATTGTACTGATTTTTCAGAAGACCACATAGACTACTTAGTTTCAGTGCAATGTGGAATTTTGGTGTGAATGATTCCAATTTAGCTTGCTCTGTTGGGGTTGCACACAGGTGCTCAGTCCAAAACAATAAGCTCCTCTTTTATTGAAAACTATATATATGAGTATATACATAATGTTTTACTTTACAATATATTATCTTTAAAAATTTAAAAGCCAGTCAGAGCCAGGAACTTTGATTGGAGTAAGAGTTCATGAGATGAAGAAATGTATTAGTCTCTGTCCTGAAGGAGCCAGCATTCAAATAGTGGAGTGGTCATAATACAATTTTAATAATGAGAGCTATTATATATGGAACTTTGGGTTTCATATTAGTCTTATTTTTTTTACAAACCTAAATATTTAAAATCATGTATTTGAGAGGCAGAGAGAAAGCGAGCAGGAGAAGCAGCACACCTTCACATTCTCTGGTTCACTTCTGAAATGCATATAAAATAAGCAGAACTGCCAGTCCAAGTAGGAGCAGAGATGGGACTTGAACCATAGCACTTAGATATGAGATGCCAGTATCCTAAATGGCTTTTTAAGCACTATGCCAAACACCTTACCCTCAGGTTAGTCTTTATTCATTTGTCCAACCAGCATTCCCCTTAATGCTCCTAACAACTCTGCATCATGTGTTTTATTGTCCTTTTAGCCATGTTCTAACCAGGGAAACTGAGGTTCAGCATGATCGGTGAACTTTCCTATTAGCAATCAAGCAGTAGGACAATCACTGAAGGGATGACTTAAGAGTGGTTCTACCCTGCCTTTCCCTAAGACTGACTTCTACAAGCTTGATATGCAGACAGCCAACTTTGTAGAGTGGGGGAGGTAGGGTCAAACAAATTGAAAAGATATTTGCTTATTGACTTTCACAACAGAGCTAATTGAGTTCTTTAATTAAAAATAACAAGTGCTGTAGTCATAGTTCTCCACCTTTTGCACGTTGAGATCTTAGACTGTATAGCCTATCTTGTCATAACCCATCATTTTAAAAAAATTGTCATTATATAATTTTCCTAGAACCAGGGACTATATCTGTTTTTTCTCCTGATGATGCTTTCACAATAAACTTATTTGTTTAGCAAAAATAGACAAGCAGCTAAGAAGACAATAATGTGTCTGCTACACTGCCCAAGATTGGTTACATAATTTGAGTCATCTCTAATATGTTGTAAAAGGCAGACTCTTGGCAAATTTAATGCCATCCATCTGATGTAATTGAATTTCAGGTTGGAAGAATAGCACCTTTTATTTCATCCTTAAAACTTTAGGAACACAATTATCATTATATCAACAACAAATGCTATGGAAAGATTTACATATTATAATGGATTTTTTGTGCAAAATAATAATCTCAACTAAATATTAGATAGAATTTGACAAGTCTTTTAAAAATAAGAGTTCTCTAGTAGAAGAGAAAAAAGTATTCCAGTTATTACAATGATCCATCATAAGTCATTTGCATATATTCAGCTGTATTTCCCCACTTTTTATATAGTTGAAATGTTGACTATTTTTGTATATACTGCTTTTTCTCATTATACATGTTTAAATGATGACTTAGACATTTTATACCCTGCTTTCCTCTTATGTATATATCACATACATCTTACATGTCTTATTTTCTTAAAATAAATTTTTGAAAGGCATATTCTTGGAGTAAAAGACAAGATTATTTTTCACAAGCATTTTTGTTATAGTTTAGCTTTTTGCTGAATTCAATGGTATAATGCAAATGTTATTTATATTAATATTTTGTCAATTGTCTTTAAACATTAAATGGATTTCTTTCTTGAGATAACAAAATGAAATTCAGTGACTGTATTTAAAGCTTATTGTCTCTACTAGAAATGTCTGACAATGCATAGAACATTCTTGATTTCAGTTGCATATATTCATCTAGAGCTATAGATAAAATATTCAGGGAGAATATTTGAAAATTTAACCAAAACTATCACTTATTTTCTGTGCCATGGCAAATGGGTAAACTACATTAAAAATGATGCTTCAGTAATTTCTAATAGTTCTTTAAAAACTACAGATCTTAAGTGTGTAATTCTTTGAGTTAATTTGTTTTCCTATTTGATATTTCCTATCACAGTACATGTATTAAAGTAGGATAACTTAAGTGCACCATCATAGGGTTCCATAAGGAAGGGAAATAGTTCTTTACGGGAAACATTAGGCAAATTACCGTTGTTCCTTTTCTCACTTCTAAAATCTGTAGAAATTGTCAGTATTCTCTTTTTGCCCTCAAGAGCATTTAGCTATAGAAAATTCACACCAAAGGACACAAAAAAGGTCAATGTTTCTTAACATTTTATAGATATGTGTGCCCCTTTAGAACTAAATGCTGTCTACCCCTTGAACAATATTTGGAGCAACGCAATTCCAATTATATTGCTTTGTTCCACAGATAAAATATTAAACTTAACTGTTGTAAGAATATGTTTCTTGTGGATAGGTGGGAAGAGCCAAACTCTATGATAAAATAAGTATGTTCTACCCTATTTATATTCGATCTGCTAAACGTAGGGAAATAGGATGCAATTAGCATACCTTTAAAGGTAATGCATTTTCATGATTCAATGCCTTTCTAATAATCTAGGGGTTAGTTCACCTCTTACACAAGGATAGCGTCAAGTAGTTTCCGGCGATACAGAGTCTACCAATAACCTTTGTATCATGCCTTTTCCTTGGAACTTCATTCTTGACAATAAGAAAAAACTTAAAGTAGATATATATTAAAGCATTCCTAGCAATACATTTCATTTGTTCACTGCTATACCCAGTCGCCAGTATTTAACTCCACGTAAAATAATGCATGACAGCACCGTCGCTGTGGCACAGCGAATTAAGCTGCCCTCTGCAGTGCCAGCATCCCATATAGGTGCTGGTTGGAGTCCTGGCTGCTCTGCTTGCAGTCCAGCTCCTTGCTATTGAGCCTGGGAAAGCAATGGAGGATGGCCCAAATACTTGGGCTCCTATACCCTAAGGGAGACCCAGAAGAAGCTCCTGGCTTTGGCCTGACCATTTGGGGAGTGAACCAGTGGATGAAAGATACCTCACTCTGACTCTCCTTTCTCTCTCTCTCTTTCTCTCTCTCTCTCTTTGTAACTCAGACTTTCAAATCTTTAAAAAAAAAAAAATGACCCATCAACATGTGTAAATCTTTCTTTAATGAAGTAATGGATATATTATTCTTAATAAGCAAAATAATCCCTAATTAGAATATATATGTGTGTTATATATGAGTGTATAATCCTATATATGTAATGCACAGTAATATACATAATTTTGAATGAATTTTGGCGTGTGTTTCACTGTTTAAAGGAAGTCTTGGGTATTTTGGCACTGTGCTGAAGACACCTCTTAGGACTCCTACATCCCATATTGGAGTGCTTGCTTTCAATCTAAACTCTGCTTCAAATTCTAACTTCCTGCTAATGTTCATCCTGTGAGGTTTAAGTGGCAGTCAAGTGCTTGGGTCCCTGCCGCCAACGTGGAAGACCAGGATTGTGTTCCAAGCTACTAGTTTGGGTTTTGCCCAACCCCAGTTGTTGTGGGCATTTGAGAAATGAACCAAAGGATGGAAAATCTCTCTCATACTTTCTCTCTCTCTCTCTCTCCCCCTCCACTCCCCCCCCCCACATTTTTGTGTCTGTGTCTATTTGTGTGAGTGTGTGTGTGTTCTTTGTCTCTCTGCCTTTCACATAAAAACAGACATTAAAAATAAAAGCAGCCCTCTGGAAGATCTCTCTTAATTGATCCTCATGGAAATCTTAAGCCTTCCTAAAATTTATAAGGTGATTATTAATGATCAAGAAAAATCCCAAAGTGAATAATTTATTGCTTGCTAGCAATCAACTTTTTAAAAGTAATTAGAATTTTACACATTATTCTCAAAGGGTAATTTAATATTAGTACCTCAGTAAGCTGAATGAATAATTGAATACTAACCACATTGATGACAGATGCTACATGAATGAAGTTTCAATACAATCTCCCTTTTCCTGTTAAGATCCCTTAGCTAACTACAATACAGAGAAACATAAGTTAATTTACATTCTAAGAGCATGAGGGGATAATTTTAAGGTACTGACTGCTAACACAATCTAGGAACTATGTCTATAGGTATCATGGTATACCATTTTTGAACTGCTCATATTTGAAATATGCTTTTCATTTGTATTTACCAACATTTTTCTTGGTATTTTAATTTTACCTGTCTCAAAATTACAGCATCTGAGTACGGCTTCTAAATACTTGAACTTCTAAATGCAATGATATTAGACACATTCACTACTTCACACATTTAAATCCTCATTCATGGTGTGCAGTATTTATTACCTTGGAGCCATGAAACCGCCCTGCAAGGCTGTAATCCCAGTTCAGGGATATGCTAGGAATCACTATGTGTTTATACATGAGATTTGTCCCCTGAGCACATTTTATTTAAATCTAGTTGCCATATATTTTCTTTTCTTTCTCCATATATCTTTGATAACATCGAATGCTTTGTCAGTGACACTTGAGTCTCTCATCAAAGATGACAACCTAGGAAACCTGAATTTTCCCGGAGAGACATATCTAACTCGAATATAGTTTTAATTTTGCCAAGTAGAAATAGATTATACCAGACTGTTTCAGTTCTTTGCAAGACATCTGGGAGACTTTTGGTGCTATCTGGAGAATCTCATTCCATTGTAAAATTTTTGCCCTATTACAGGCCACACAAGATCTGGCATGTAATGTTTTCTAATTTTCTAGCATGTTTTCTAATTTTCTAGCAACTCCACTTAACTTAATTGTGCCTAGAATACAATGATAGAGACTCCGTCTTTTAACACTGTGTTCTTGAATGTTGTTTCAGCATTATGGAGCAGCATTCCTCTTTTGCCCAACTTCTCTGGATTTTGGGATATATTTGTGTTCTGACTTGGTGTTTGATTTCTGATACTCTTGTGAATGCTAATTGTCTAATACTGTTGGGTAGAAAATATTTAGGTAAAAATTTATTTGGGAGGTAGAGCTTTTATCCAGCCGTGTCTGTGCCCATTATTCCCTTAACTTTCTGATATTGATCACCAGAAAAACACGATCAGAATGCTTATAAAATAGATTTAGATCACACTAATCTTTGGATTCTGATGAATGTTAGTGAAATGTCAGAAACTGCAGAACATGGTACATAGCCTAACACAGATGGGAAAGTACATATTCTGCTGAGCTTCCTCAACTCACAAGCCTTGCACTGTGGGTCTGCTTTCCCTTTACAAGTCTCTCTGACCCATTCTTGTGAAATCAGGTCCCCACACAGCAGCTCAGATGCAGATACTACATACCAGCAGGTTCCATCTCCTAGCTTCTCTCTCTTAGCTTAAATCATCCTTGCTCTGCCTTATGATAGCATTACAATTGTGAGAGTAGTACAGCAAGCTCTACAAGGTTCTAATCACCAGACCCATGAGGTCATTTGTTTCTCCAACAGATAACTCCTTGATAACCAGTATAATCCTGAGTGGTTTTGTTTAGGGGACTTCCAAGGCTTGGCGTGGTAATTTCAGCACCAGGGCAGAAAGCATTGAAGCCCATATGTCCATTATGAAAATTTCCTGAAGACTGTGGCATTGCTAATCAACTGAGTACTTGGACATGAACTGACGTGTAACTGGGCAAAATAACCACTATGACACCAACCAACTCCATATCACCTGGCTGGAGGCCAACATTGAGCTGTCCCTATCCTTTGTTCCCATTATTCCTAATGCCCCCTTCCTTGTAGCCTCAGTAAAACCCCACAGCACATTCATTCCAGCAGGATGGTAATTCTTGAGTCTGAAGTCTGCTATTATCCTCATCTGTCTATAGATTAAATTTTCTTTTCCCATTACTCTCAAACTTTGTCCTCATCATTTTGCATCAACACCATGCAGAGGAACGGAGCTTTTGGTAACACTTGGAGTTCCTAGTGAATAAGTTATGTGGATAGTTTCCCAATGTGAGGGTTGAATATCAACAGTGGTGAATTGATGTATGGCTCTTTGTGGGTGATTACAGCCCGAGTGTTCTAGCCTCAAGAGTGGAGTAAGGTTACTGTGAAAGCAAGCAGGGGCTTCTGTTGTGTTCTCCCACACAGTCTTGCCCTGTGATGCCTTCTGCTGTGTTAAGGATGCCACAACAAAGCCCCCTCCAGATGCAGCCTCCCAGTCTCTGGAATTGTGAGCCAAATAAAGCCCTCTAGTTTACTCAGTCTGCAGTTTTCTGTGATGGTGACACAAAGGAGACTAAAATGTCATCCCTTCCAAGATACTGTGCACTTTATACTAGGAAGCTGCAATGTGAAGCAGCAGCCACAGCCATGTATTGGTCTTAGGACTTTGTCACAGAAGCTCTGATGTGAACCCAGGACTGGGTGGATCTCAGGGATCCCTCAGGATCTTAAGATGCAGTTTGCCTCTGATAAATCCTGTCAAGCATCCTTAGTCTGTTTTTCAATCTAAGGAAAAATTGAATGAAATGATGCTGTTTTCTGGCTGGATCATTACAACCAAAAATGCGTCATAGCCACTTTCCCCTCATTCCTTCCAAGAAGCAAGAATCTTCTGGGAAATATATAGATGGGGCATTAGCAATAACTAATTGTAAACTGAAAAAAAAAAACTTTTCTAAACTATTGATAATAAAACAAAATTTGTTCAACTATGGTAGCAGCCACGCTGAATTACCTCTTATAATCTCTAGAGAAAATATTGTAAAATTCATTGTTAAGGAATGATCAATGAATTTGAAGTTAAAATTGAAAGGAAAACAGTAATATAGATGCTTTAAAAATGAAAATGAAATATTATAATTTTAATCAATTTTGGTACTGCAGAATTTGTAATGTTAAACAATGTCATTCTGTCATTCCAAATATTCATCTTTCTATGAAAAATTAAAAAAAAATATGAGCAAAAGCATGGACCTCCATATGCACACTGTTAAAACATACTTGATGCATGATTGTTCATTATTCTCCACCAATAGTGATTGTTCATTATTCTCCACCAATTGTGTGTCCCTTTTTATATTAAGTGAAGTAGTATTAAAACCTTGGCTTTCATGTCATTTGCTGTGCATCTCTCTTGCAAGTACCTTGATGAACCTGTTGGTCATCTGTAAAATGAGGATTATAATACCTTCCCATCACCTTAGTATGAATATTAAAATATTTTCAAGTGCTTCATATAATGTCTAGATTAAAATGAGAGGAAATTATGTCTTGCTGTTGCAGGCTAATTAAGTATAAAAAATCATGAAAAAGCAATGTAATATTCTGAGATATTGAAATAGTTTAGAAAGACAAATGGTTTTGGAAAACTGAGTTCAGATTTGTATATGCTTAAATTGATGTGCTCATGGGATATCTAAGTGGAGAAAACCATTGTGTATTTGAATTGTAAACTTTGACCACAGTAGCGAATTAGAGATAGATTTTTTAGTCATCAATATATTAGAAGTAATTGTAACCATGAAAACAGATGAAATGTTATGTTGGTAATACCTAAATGTGTACCTGCTTATTTTCCTTCTACTTAAAAGACAAAGAAACAGAGGGAGTCTGTTGTTCCATTTCCCAAATGCCTGCCGCAGCCATGGCCGAGCCAGGCCAAAGTCCGGACCTCAGAAAAATGTGGACTTGAAGATAAATATCAGATAATAGCGATACGTAGGTGTTGAGAAGTATTGTAAATAATAGAAACTAATAAATCGAAATGCCTTGTGTAACTTCAGTTCACACTCAGTATATTTCATTGTTTGTCCTTACTAATTTAAACAATTTTATAAATAAGGGAAAATATCATCTTTTTAGTCTATAAAATTTGAAGTAAGATTTAAAAATTTTAGCATAGTTATGTTCTGTATTAAATATAGAGAAAAACAAGTGATATAAACTCATAGTTTTAAAACTCAAGAATGAGTCATTTTCCTAGCAAATGTGATTTTCATAAAATATTTGCATTAGAATGAAATTGACACCATAGATCTTCTTGATTATTTTTAAAAATTTCAGTTGTTTATTTTAGCTCAGCTATTCAATAATTAAATTACTTAAATATGAAAAGTTAAATAATTGTCCACCATTAATTTCATATTTTATTTTAATTCATGTGTACTGCTCGGTTATTCTTTTTTTCTTTTTTAAAAAGGTTTATTCTTTTTTTTAACTTTTATTTAGTAAATATAAATTTCCAATTTATTCTTTTTTTTAACTGCTCAGTTATTTCTAACCTGATTGTATGTCTTCTATATTGCTGTTATGTGAAATGTTATTATGATCTTTGTGCAAGAAACAAATATTCAAATTGTGAATTGAATAATATATTACAATTAATATAGTTAATATAACAAATATAAATATTGAATATAATTACTTAGATATTATTATTATACACCTAAAAAGATCAATTCATCATGTTTGAACATAGATTTAATTAAACAGAACATGGTTATATATTTTTATCTATTTATTTATTGAAAGTGTGAAACACACACACCCCAGAGAGAGATCTTCTGTCCTGAGGTTCACCTTCAAATGGCCATGTCTGGACTAGATGGAAGCCAGAGCCGGGAACTCTAGCTCTCTTCTTGTCTGTGGCAGGGACTCAAGCACTTGGGCCATCTTTCATTGCCCCCCTAGGCACATTAGCAGGAAGCTGAATCAGAAGCAGAGCAGCCAGGATTTGAGCCAGCACTCTGATATGGGTTGGCAGCCTTAACACCAGCCTGAAGAGTGTGTTTAAATTAATGAACAAGTGAGTGAGTTATTCATATAGCTTCAGGTTCAACTTCTGATTCTGAAACAAGTAAAAACAAAACATGGGATAGAACATGGACCTGTACACAACATGTACTTTAGATCCATAAGCAAATTGTTGCTAAACTTGCTTCTGTGGGATGACAGGAGATAACTTGTTCTTGGTAGGCAGGCCCTAAACCCTGGTCCAAGTGTGTTTATATGGAAGGAGAAACAACAGGGGAAAAGCACAGTTTATTACAAAATATAGCATGGGGAAGCCAAGTCTCCATATTTCATTCTTTTGTTTTGTAAATTGGATAAGACATTTCTGTGTTGTTGAAGCATAGGCGAGGAACACAGAAAGAAGGCTGGAAATCCTTCCTTCATTCTTCCAAATATTAGAAGTTCATGTTTAAGAAACTTAGATAGGAGTACTAGAAGAAAAAGAAAAATGTTTTCCCACAAGGAAATATAAATAAGACTGAGGCATTAATTACTTCTTTATTCTCCCATTTTATAGTCATTAGGCAATATTCTGGTCTCTGAGTTAGGTTGGATTGAAATGGATTATAGTAAGTTAATATAGTAAGATAACATAATATAACTGTAAAGAATAATACTTGTACCATTATATAATTTATATAATGCAATATATAAAAAGACATCTTTTAAAGCATTCTTTTGATCTTTGCTACTTAAAAACCTTGGGATTAATTATTTTTCTTAAAGCTGTTATTAAATCAGCATCACTTAGATTAATATGGGAAAGTCCTTTATCTTATTAAAGAGAAAATAATTTTAAATCAGTTCCACCAGCATCTAATACTTAATGTGTGTGGGTTGAGAATGAAGAAAAAGGTTGTATCTTAATTCAGAATTAAAAAGGAGACAATATAAACATTTTCTATTAGAGAAGAAGTTGACTCTATGGCACTGATTTCAATGTGGGAAATCTTTAATCTTCATTTTAGGGAAATTAATTGGTATCAGTACTATTTATGAAGTGCTGTGTGCTCAAATGCTTGAACTTTTCTGTATTATGATTAGCCAATGATGTCTAGCCTGGAGTGTTTCACATTTTTCTGGCTGTGTGATTACATCCTCCCACTAGGTATCTGATGAACTGAAGGAGACAGCCCTGAATTTCAGCAGACTCAGGAGTAGGGATTTATGAGTATTAAAAAAATTTAAATGTCAATATACAAAATGTTTCATAGTTCATATATTTTATGTCTTCACTGACTATCATGCTTGTGTATATAGCTCAGAGCAGATCAACAACGGGACAACAGTGCTACACTGCACAAACAAGTACCCTTTTCCATGAAAAGAGGAAAACTTCTCACATTTTTAATAGCTGTAACCCTGTCTGCAAATCACTGTGAATTTCCCTGACAACTGTACCATTTTTCATCGGAGAGTAAATTATTTTTCTGGTTGGTGGAATAGCTTCTGGGTCAATAATAAAGAAAAAAAATGCAACCCCTTAAAAAACCTTCTAAAAATGACAAGTAATGCCATGCTACACAAGCAGCACACAAGTGCAAGTTAGGCAGATTCTCTGAGATTCCTTACAGTTCTTAAAAACACCATGCTTCTGACATACATTTATTGAGTTTTTCTGCTCCTTATATATATTGAGTCATCAGCAAAAGAAAGTTGTCACCAAATGATGCTTTTTCTCCCTTTTGACAGACAATATCTGTGACTCAAAACCTCTGTACCCAATGTAGAAACTTGAGAAAGACATGTCTACTCAAAAACAAGCCTTATTATAATACTGGTGTATGATTAGATAACTCATTACTTTTTTAAAACATTGCTTATTTTATTTGAGAGGCAGAGAAAAAGAGAGACCTCCCTTTGCTGGTACGTTCTTCAAATGCCTACAACAGCTAGAGTTGGAGCAGGCACAAATTGGGAGCTGTGAAGTCAATTCTGATCTCCCCTGTGAGTTACAGGGACCTAAGTACTTGTAACATCTGCTGTTACCTCCCAGCATGCACATTAGTAGGAAGCTGGAATTGAGAGCAAACTGGGTCTCAAACCTAAGCACTGTGTTGTGGGATCTGGCCATCTCAAGTGGCAATTTAACTGCTAGGTTAAGCACCCACCCCAGATAACTGATTCCTAAGACAAGAAATCAAGAATGTTTTTGGAGGCAAGAGTCAAATAGGAACTTTTTGTTTAATAAGCATAATTGCTGTCCTTTTTGTGCTGCTTTTCTCTTGAATGTTGGTTTCCTTAATAATTTTTCCCCATTAAAAATAATGCATGACAGTAGTGAGAACACAGTAAATGCTAATTACTCCACTTCACTAGTCTTCATTGCTCTAATTTTTAATCAGCATAGTTGATTTCTTCCCATCAGCTTCTCATTGAAAACATTACTAAGCAAACTTGTTTTGTAAGCAAACCACCTATTTTCAAAAGAATTATTAATTAAATTAATAATGTCCTTAAGACTGTATGTACTTTTTCTTCTGCCAGGAACAAATTAGACAGGAAATGTTCTTTTTTATGCTGAAACTGTAATTCCTTGATTAAGTTCAATATCCATCTCTTCTTGTTGAGATTTAATGGGACTTCTCAGGGAGAGACTGAGTAAATAGGCAATTAGCAGGAACACGGATAAAAAGTAGGTAGAGAGTGATGAGCAAAGAGGTGAAACAACATCTGGGTTCTAAAGAAAACCAATATATTTTCAGGTCAGCGTTGGCTTCTGAAAGGGGAAGGAGGAGGAACTGAATAGAGTTATGGGTTTGAATGTACAAAGCAGAGACTATGGGAACTGCCTTCAAGTGCTGATTGTCAGAGAAACCCATAAGAAAATGAAGTAGGAAAGAGCAAGAAATGTGTTTCACTTAAGGGAAATTAGCCCTTACGGGAAAGAGATAAGAAGGAAATAGCCCAATGATGCAGGATGGGCAGAGATTCTCAGGGAATTATTGCCCAAAGGGAGTGTATCATTAAAAGAATCATGATGTTAGGGTGACTAGGGATAAACAGATTGATATCTATATATTAGTGTTTCATTATTACCACTGAAATACTTGAGAGAGAATACTTAGGACGCAAGTTTATTTCTGTTCCCAGTTTTGGAAATCTACAAACCAAGACTGAGGGTATCATTAATCATGCCTCCAATGAGAGTTGGGCTCACAATAACAGGGCAGGTGCAGAGAACAATCACTTGGTGAGCTGGGAGCAGAAACTAGGAGTATGCTCATCCTGCATATCTATGTGTCTCTCTATAAACCCTGTATCTCATCGTGGAGACTTCACCTAACACCATAGTCCAAAGTCCTTCCTTCAGAGACCATAATTGGATTACATTCCATCCTGAATCCATTATCATAAGACTAGGGATCAAGACTTTGCAGGACACTAAAACTATTACCCAGATCAGATCATAACAAGTGAGAATAAGATTTGGAGTTGGGTGAATATCTGAACACTTACCTCTATATTTAACTGGTTCAAGGAGATGACATCTCTGGAAAAGAGTCGATATGGGCTACTAATTAGGTGTGTTTTCTCTGGAGCTGCACATGATGCTTTAAAGTTTTAACTTCCCACCATCCATTGCATGACCTCAGGCAAGTTATGTAACATCTCATTGTTTTAACTTTCTCTTCTGCAGTGTAGAGGTAATTATAATATCTACTTCAAGCAGCTATAATGAGGTTTAAATAAATCAATGAAAAAGTGCTTGTAACAGTATAGCTATTTGCTGCCAAAGTGGTCCCTCTCTCTGCATATAGGAAATCTACTTCCTACAGATTTCCAGGTGTTGTTTGATTTGCTGGGTTAAAGTTTGGCTTCAGGTGAAACTGACAATAAACTAATAGTTAGGCTTTTTATTGATATTTTCCAGAATGCAAGGTGTTATTAATTTGTGTTCACTTTATGAGTTTTTGATACCACTTTGCTTTTAATACTTTCAGATATGACTTAAAAGTCCTAAGTTGATCCACACCCAAGGTTAATCTCCTTTTCTCTCAATTTCAAAATATTTTCTAGAAAGTTATATAAACAAATAATTTTCTTATAATTGTCCTTTGCTTCATGTTTTGTGGTTTTTCCATGTGCCCTTTGTTGTGGGTATGTTCAAACCACACACAAAAACTGTCTAGACTATTTTGACAATATGAACCTATTGTAGAAGTATCAAGTTATACTCCTCTCTTTAGACATAGAGTTAGGTTTTACCAATTTCTTTGTTATTTAATTATTGTGGCAGTCATTTGAGAAAATTCAACTACTTGATGAGTGTTAGTCAAATAACATTATATATTCTCTTGAAACTTAAAGGTAACAATATAAAATGTGCTTTTATGTTTTTCACTATTTACAGGCTTAATCAAGCCATTCAACATGTTGTGACTTTTTAAAACACTCTATATCTCTTATGTATTACATATTAGATGTTCCCCAAGATATTTTATATTCCAACATCCTTTCAAATTATATATTTATATATATACATATATATGTATAAGTTGAGAGGGATATGTCAACTGGGTAGTACCATGCTAATAATATACCTCAAAGTTTCTTAAATTATGCTCTTTTAATCAGGCATTTTAAAAAATAATGTCTGAGCCAGAGCATTGACTCATATTTTGCAGCAATTGTTGGCAATAGCAAATGTGGGTACCACTGAGGAATGAAAATAATATTCAATATGAGAACTGCTCTCTGCTTTCTTGTTTTGCTGTAGCCACACTGGCCTTCTAATTCTTCCTTCAACTCAGTGCGTTCTTTTCTTGGGATTGTTTGCCTTAACTACCTTCTGAAATTAGAATATTCTTCTCCAAAATTTTCATATAATTACTTATTCCTCTCCTTAAAAAATTTGCTCAGATGTTACTCTCTCAAATCCTCTATTCTAACCCTATTAGAAATTGTAAACTTTCTTCACCAGAACTTATGCTGCATCACCATTACCTTGCTGTTTTCCTACATGTTTACTACCTCTCAATGCATGGCATTATTTAATTATTTATATGTCTGTGGTTAATATCTGCCTGTTATAGCCAATAAATGAGTTCTAGAAGCAGAGATAATTGTTTTGCTTACCAGTATATCCATAATTTCTAGTCAAGAAGTTTGTAAACCTTTTCTGTAAACGACCAGATAATAAATATTTTGGGCTAGCTACGTGGGTCATATACTCTGTCTCAATTAAACTTTGCTGTTACGGCCTGGGAGTAGCTGTGGACAATATATAAATGAATGAATGCAACATGTTCCAATAAACCATTTTTATAAAAACAAACTGCAGGCTAGAATTGTAGCCTATAGTTTGCTGATAATATCTGCATACGGTAGACTCTTAAAAATGTTTATTGAATGAATAAGTGTATTGAAACTCTGTTTTTAAAAATAGGAGCATAAACTAGAATTTTATTTCTTCTTTCATTCTAAACTTGAAGTCATTTCATCTCAGTTAAAATATTTAGTCTTAATGCCCATCTTGAACAATAATATTTTTCATTCCATTGGAACCACAGTATATTCTGGTATTTGACAGGATGACAGGGTTACAATATTTATTACAGTCATAATGAGGCATCAAAGCAAAATTCATTTGCTGTTGTTTATTTTAAATTTAATTTCCAAATAACAAAAGTATTCCTTCAGTTTAAGAGATTATAAACTTTAAATGATGGCAGTGATTTGCAATTGTGGCTTTCTCACTCTGGAACACATTTCTAAGGCCCTATTTAAAATGCTGAATAATTAGTATCATAGTGGCATGTTTATAAATATTATGTATGAGTATAATTTATCATAAATACTCAATAAGAAAAAAAAAGAGAAGGAAGGTAGCTTTGTTTAATCACAGTAGAACACTGTGAATTTATAACTGAAAGGTGACATAATCACTCCTAAAAGGGAAATTAGTTCATCCTCTCATATTTAAATGCCTTTTGAAATTCACTGGATCATTGTTTCTGATAAAACTTAGATTTCTTCATTGCCTGAGAATGTCAAGGTGATTATTGTTCACTCTTAAAAGACTATATAGAAACACTGCAGAATGAGAATGAAAATTATATAACTAGAAGAAATATAAGAAGTTTAGGTAAATTGTCTATCTCCATAGAATCTGTTTGGTGTCCTTGGAATAGAATTATTTTCTTTTAGGAAATCTATTTCAATGATGTTTTGGAGACTTGCTTACCAGAGATAGTAATTTTCACATCTATATTAATTAGGACACAGACTGACACATGTTCAGTCACCTTCATGGGATCATTCCATATAATCAACCAAAGCTTACATATTTTGGAACTGCTAAAAGCTTTTGGGTTTTGTATATGTAATTTATGTAAGGTGAACAAATTTCATGTGTTTCATATATACAGATTTAGGAGCATAGAGATACTTCTCACCCTACCCTCGCTCCTGTCTGCACCTCCAGCCATTTTCTTCCTTCCTTTTTTTTTAAATTTTGTACAATGATCTACTTTGTTTACTTTATAACCATAAGCTTAACCCTCTACTAAGTAAATAATTCAACAAACAGTAAAAAGAAAAACTTTTAGAAATAGTCATGTGTGAAATACACAATAAAATTCTCAAATAATTCATTTTTCTTGGACTTGAGTTGAAGGAATTGTTTTCTTCCCATCACGTCAACAAAAGAGGGATATATTAACTCTCTTTGTTCAGGTAGATATGGAAGGGAAGTACCTAATCCATGAATATGCTTATATTAAGTTAGATAATGGTTTTGACAAAATTTTAATGTAATTTTCTTATATTTACATTTAATAAATATTTTCATATAATGATTATCATGAGGTAGTCTTGCTTTGACTCTCTATAATTGATATCTTTATTCCTTTTAGAACTTATTCCTATATTTGTTATACTTTTCCACTCAACTTATTTGATTACTTATATTTTTCTTAGCTGCTATTACAGAGGTTGTATTCATTCATTTCTTCAGCTTTTCATGTATTCATCAATACTCTTCAGTGTTTAGGTGAGGCCTTGGTAATCAAAGGAAGCATAAGCTATGATTGTATACTTAAACCATTCTAGTCTTATGGGACATACAAGAATTGAGGGCAGAAGAATAAATGGGCTATATGGGGATGCCATGGGGAGTAGCAGTATGGCCTGACGAAGTCCTCTTTCTGTGATGGGAAGCCCTTGACTTTTTTGCCAGTTAGCATTTCAGAAGTCTCTGTGGATTTTGACTTTGATCCTTACTACAGGTTCTTTATACAAATTTTATGTATTAGATATAGAACATTTTATGATTTTATTTCTATTTCTAATTTCTTGGTTTTTTTCTTGCTGAATTTTCTTCATCTTTTACACTAAAAATTTTCTTTAACACATCTGCTATCTAATAATAGATCTTGCTTTAGCAGACTAATCTTTGTTATCAGTATTTCCTTTAGCTTTCATAAGTTGATATATTTTAAATGTAAACTCAAATAACTCTAAAGGCTTCCATAGCCCTGGCAACTCATGACTAGAGCCTAGGGAGATTACTGACGCCATGAACAGGAGTGTCAAATTGTTAAATCAGCAACAGGAGTCACTGTGTACTTACATCCCATGTGAGATCTGTCCTTAATGTGTTGTCTAATGTGCAGTGATGCTATAACTAGTACTGAAACAGTATTTTTACACTTTGTGTTTCTGTGTGGGTACAAACTGATGAGATCTTTACTAATTATATACTGAATCGATCTTCTGTATATAAAGATAATTGGAAATGAAAAAAAAAACTGGTGTTAAATTGGAAATGGCATAGAAAATTAATTAATTAAAAATATTATGTAGGATCTCTGTCTTTAATGTGCTGTACACTCTTATTTAATGCTATAACTAGTACTCCAACAGTATTTTTTTTTCACTTTGTGTTGCTATATGGGGGCAAACTGTTAAAATCGTTACCTAATATATACTAAACTGATCTTCTGTATATAAAGAGAATTGAAAATGAATCATGATGTGATTGGAAGGGGAGAGGGAGCAGGAAAGGGGAGGGTTGTGGGTGGGAGGGAAGTTTGGGAGGGGGAAGCCATTGTAATCCATAAGCTGTACTTTGGAAATTTATATTCATTAAATAAAAGTTTAATTAAAAAAAAAACAAGGAAAAGGGGAAAATGGTATGAATCCTAGAAAACTATGTTAAAATTCAGATCTAATAGACACTATGAAGAAGCATTGGTTTCATGGGTCTAATAATTTTAACTTTATCTGATTTTTTGCATTTTGTATACTTTTTTGCAATATATATGCAGTTTTTATTTTCCAAAATTAGGCCAGAATACATTAGTTTAGTTTATATTTAATAGGCAGTCAGAGATATGGAGAGGGATAAGGAAGGGAGGGGGAGGTGGAGAGGGAGAGATGTTCCATCTGCTGTTTTACTTCACAAACCGCTGAAATAGCCAGGGCTGGACTGCCAAAGCTAGGAGCCAGGAGCTCCATCCCTAGTCTCTCATATAGATGGCAGAGATCCAAGTACTTGGGCCCTATTCTGCTGCCTTCCTAGGAGCATTAATGGTGAGCTGGAGGGAGGTGGAGCAACCAAGACTCCAATGTGGAATGCTGGTGTTGCAAGTGTTGTTTTAACCTGCTGTGCCACTACACAGGCACCAGGAAATTTTCAGTTTTTTTTTTTCTATACAATCACTGATAATCATGTATATAGTAAATTATAGACACTATGTAGTAGGAGCTGATAATTCAGAAGGAAAGTGTGTGGTGATAATGAGGCAAATATATTTTTTGACTCATGTAAAACGGCACTCAAATATTAAACAGAAAGTTAAAGGCAAAAGATGATGTAGTCCCTAAGATACAGATGGCAGTAGCAGAAATATTTAAAAGTTATAAGAGTGTAGTATAAATAACTTATAAATAGGTTTCCTTTGTCCCTCATAAGAGCACAGTGAATGATATTTTTTCTTTGCTTGACAATGTTTTAAAAATTCTAAATAATCTTCCCTTCTTGTCTAATTATAAATACGTGAGCTTATTTTCAGTGACATTGGCTTACTGAGGACTCATTCTTCCTATAGGGAAATAACTCCCAGAAGAGGACCTAAGTGATGATCCATTAAAAGCTCATGATCTTACGGTCATGGAGCATGCCCTTAAGCCAATATTATAAATACTTTCCAAAATCATTTCAGAGGAGCAAATTCTGAAGTCAGGAACAAACAGGAAACACAACAGAACTCTATAGACACATATTTTAATTCTCAAGATTATGCCTCTAATGGGAACATAGAATCAAAATTCTGTGTTCTAATCAACGATGGCAATCTGAACCAATTTTCATACCAATTGTCATTAATTATATTTATGGAACCTTGTCTGAAGCACATAAAACTCTGTCCTGTCCTTTAAATGGTGAGAATTTTACCTCTGATCAAGTTCAATCCCCTTGGATCTATGCACTTGTACTAAATTATTTTGACTACCTATCACACTCTTTTTTTCTAATTTTACATTTACCATTATGCTATGTATCTACTTAGGGAGGTATTCTGAAGAAGAAGTTCAAAGAATTTTCAATTTTATTTATTTTAAAGATCTTCTACGGTTATAAAATTAAACATGTTTCTGGACATCTAGAATGCTCTTTTATTTTTGGATACTATAAATTTTAAAATTGAATATGTATCTTAAGATTTTGATTACTAATTGAAACATGCAGGCAATTATAACCATATGAGATGTTTTTCTGAACATTCATATTACTTTCCAATTTTGATTGCTTAACATTAATTCCTTTCTCCAAACCATTAAAATATTTATTTAATTTACCATATATATTTACTTCTCAAATTCTTTGTAGAAGAATTTGATATCAATCATGGTCAAGTGATAGAAATCACACAATTATCTGAACAGAAAAATTTAATATTGAAAAGTTGCTAACTCTATTAGTAGATTCAAATAACTCAGCATGAGTTATAATGAAGCAAACTCGAAAGAATAATAAGAATAGCAAATATGAGGAGCAGCCACTTCTCCTAGGACAGAGTTCATTGGATGTCTGCCATCTTGCTTAGAAATCTTCCCTGTATGAAGCTGGCAAATGCTATTATGTCATATCTTAGTAGAAGTTCTTTTCTTCAGATTACCCCAAGCAGGTGACTAGGGGAAGTTTCTGGCCACTGAGTACTGCTGACCAATTGTGCTGAAGAAACTGGCAGCAGGATGCCATCGTGCTGCAGAATCCTGATGCTGAAGCGGCCCACACTCTGGCAGCCCAGCACTGGGGAAGTAATATGTTGCAGGAGCCTGTTGAGAGAGCACATTAGAACTAGGGAGGACTCACTGTCCACTCTACCTGTCAAAAAAAAAAAAAAAAAAAAAGAACTAGGGAGGAAGCCCTTTTCTCTTGGGATGTCTCTCTATAGCATCTTCTACTTACAAAACTTAGCATCATGCTAGCTGGCAAAGGAAAAATACTTGGTATTCCCATCCCTGTTTTTGCAGAACAGGAAATGAAGGGTAAATGTGAAGTTCAGAGACAATTAACTGACAATTAATTGCGTGTTTCCTTTCATTTGACAGCATGTGATTTTTACAATAATCCTACAAAGACAGTATACAAAACAGAAACTGATAAACTTGTAGAGCAATTCCTAAATGCTGTCCTCTTTTTTAAAAAGTAAAGTTTTGTTTTTTTCTTTTCAAGATGTATTTTATTTATTTAAAAGGCAGAGTTAGAGAGGAGAGAGACAGATATCTTCCATACACTGGTTCATTCCCCCAAAATAGTTGCAATGCCCAGGGGTAGGCCAGACTGAGGCCAGGAGCTAGGAGCTTCATCCAAGTCTCCCACCTGAGTGCAGGGGCCCAAGAATTTAGGCCATTTATTGCTTCTTTCTCAGGCAAATTACCAGGGAGCTGGATCAGAAATGGAGCACCTGGGACTTGAACCAGTGCCCAAACATGGTTTGAGAGTGTGTGCCAGCGCTGCAGGAGGTGGCCTTACCCTCTATGCCAGAACTCAGGCCCCTACAGTCCTGTTTACTTTCTGGTGGATTTAGTTGTTTGCTTCAAGGCTAGTTATTTGAGAAAGACCCTAAACTGCTTTCAAGATTAAACAACTGAAGTTATACTGTGGTTTAAAATGCTTTGAGGGAGGAGCAAGAAGTAAAATATGAAATTAGAAAGTTAAAGATTAGACTTATATAGAATCAAAACAACAACATAAAAGCAAACAGTAAAACTTGAGGGTCCTCTTCTGCCTCTTCCATGCCCTACCAATTTATTGGCTTTCTATTCTATATAAAATTAAGGCTGTTTGATGGATATAAGAAAAAAATGGAAGTTTGTGCATTGAGTAAGTGATTTTTTTATGACACAGTACCTTCAAGGATGGTCAGTTTTTTCTAATATATCTTTCATTTTCAACAATTTGAAAGTAACAAAAATCTTGGGAAAATAGAATAGAAAACTATTGAACCAAAGCTTTGCTGCTGTAATTTGTTTTACTAATTAATAAAAGTATAAGAAAATCAGACAAGATGTAAATGCAAACAAAATCATAATTAAAAGTCCAATTTAACATTTAAGTTAAGAATGAATCATTACTTCAGATCAATGTTATTGATCCATTTCACAGTGCCACCTGAGGTTTTAACTGTGCTTTTTTAACCTTTAAATATGAAAAACACATTTTTAACAATATAAGTCAATACTTCTAAAGATCATATTTCATTCAACATTTTATGTGTAAAATGAAAGCAACCAGAAAATAAAAATATTGGCTTAAACTAAAATGCATTGGAAAAACAAGTCTATTTTTACTTTGGAAACATCTAAGGAATAATACATGGTATTTCTGATCTTTTGTATTTTACTTCACATTTCAAAAATGGCAGTCTTCATATTAGTACTGGCTTTTATGGTTACCAAAGAGATAAAACTAATTTCAAATGGTTTTGGGAAAATATATTTGCTAAAGTTTATGGGAGGAGAGGAATGAAGCTGACTTATTCCACTTATACAAACCAGTAACTCATTCATCTATGATTTATCTTTTAACACTATCTGCATATCAAACAGAGGGTAGAGCAAAGTATATAGTATGGCTCCAAGCATCTCTGAAAGAAACATGTATTTGGTAGCAGTTCATATAAAGGGGAAAGAATGTGCCTTTGGAGCCAGACTTTTTATTAGCTGTGATATTTCAAATATTTATCTACTTTTTGCTTCAGTGTCTCATATTTTACATATGAATCATAGCACGTTCATTCATTTTCTCATTCAACAGCATTTTTTTTTTTCAGTAGCTGAAGTACTTAGGCACTAGGTTTAGCAAAACCAGTGCAGAGAAAAGAGTTCACTACACTTAAAGTACTCATATTGCTACTTCTTGAATTAAATTATATAACCTGTGCAAAATACCGAGTTCACATTCAACTCAATCCTGATCTATTATATCTTCATTTCCTTTCCTTTTCCAATGCTAATTCCAAACTATATTTCCTTATTGAATGATCTCTACACATAGGGTAGCTTCCATGTCATTTTTTGTTTGTGTGAGCTAATGTGAGTTTCCAATTTCCAGTGCATTTTGTTTACTTTGAAAATACTATTACTGAAGCTGTTATTTTGCATGATTATTTTATAAGATAATTTAATAATTCTGACAATGACATACATGTTATTTCTAAAATGTTAATTTAAAAATTTTATTTTCTTTTTTTTTTTCCTTTTGTCTATAACTCTTTCTCTCTCTTTTTTTTTTTTTAACTTTTATTTAATGAATAGAAATTTCCAAAGTATAGCCCATGGGTTACAATGGCTTCCCCCCTCCCATAACTTCCCTCCCACCCGCAATCCTCCCCCTTCCCGCTCCCTTTCCCCTTCCATTCATGTAAAGATTCATTTTCAATTCTCTTTGTATACAGAAGATCAGTTTAGTATATATTAGGTAAAGATTTCAACATTTTGCCCATATAGCAACATAAAGTGAAAAAACTACCATTGGATTACTAATTATAGCATTAAATAGCAATGTACAGCACATTAAAGACAGAGATCCTACATAATTTTTTTTTCAAATTAATTAATTTTCTATGCCATTTCCAATTTAACACCAGGTTTTTTTTTTTTTTTTTCATTTCCAATTCCCTTTATATACAGAAGATCACTTCAGTATATAATTAGTAAAGACCTCATCAGTTTGTGCCCACACAGAAACGCAAAGTATAAAAATACTGTTTCAGTACTAGTTATAGCATCACTTCGCTTTAGACGACACATTAGGGACAGATCCCACATGGGGTGTAAGTACACAGTGACTCCTGTTGCTGATTTAACAATTTGACACTCCTGTTCATGGCGTCAGTAATCTCCCTAGGCTCTAGTCATGAGTTGCCAGGGCTATGGAAGTACAATGTAATACTTTATCCTTTTTAGTATTTGTTGTTGTTGTTGTGGTTCTAGTACTATTGGTTGAACTCAGTAATTAACACACAATTATTCTTAGGTGTTTACATTTTAACTGAAAAGTGATCCCTGTTAAATCTAAGAGTGGAAAAAGAGAGGGAGGAGACGAACAATTTGGAACATGCTCAATTGGACTGGCCGCAAATGGTGGAGTTAGAAATGTGCCAGGGGATTCCAACACAATCCCATCAAGATGGCATGTACCAATGCCATCGCACTAGTCCAAGTGATCAATTTCAGCTCACAATTGATAGTTCTGATAGGTCTAAGAGTCAAAGAGATCACACAAACAAGACAAGTATCTGCTAATACTAACTGATAGAATCAAAAAGGGAGAGAAAGATCCAACATGGGAAGTGGGATACACAGCAGACTCATAGGATGGCAGATGTCCTAAACAACACTCCGGCCTCAGAATCAGCCCTCAAGGCATTCAGATCTGGCTGAAGAGCCCATGAGAGTATAGCAGGCATGGAAAGCCAAGATATCATGGAAAAAAAAAAAAAGACCCAAATGAATGATCTCTGTGAGTGAGATCCCAGTGGAAAGAACGGGGCCATCAAAGAAGGAGGTACCCTTCTCCGAAGGGAGGAGAGAACTTCCACTTTGACTATGACCCTATCGGAATAAGATCGAAGTCAGCGAACTCTAAAAATTTTATTTTCAATTAAATCTTAACCTTACAAACATTGGTAGTATAAATAAGACACTATGTGAAATGGCATTGAAATTTCATAAACAAATGAAGGAATTAGATGGGATTGTGGAGAATAGTGTGTATGATTAGATTATAATCCTTTGGGGTAGCATGCTATGTTTACAACATAGTGAATTATGGAGATTGCCATCTTCCCAGATGTAAATGCAGTAAGGTATAATAATGGAATTCTGGACTAGGAATAGAGTCTTAAGATCTATCTATCCCTGTTTTATAACTCATAATAGCTTTTCAGCTTGTGACTCTAAGTAATTTACTTTATCTCTTGTTTCTCAGTTTTCATCTATAAAATGGAAGTACTGGTATCTATGGATGTTTCAAAGGTTTGTTTTCAAATGAAATAATGTATCAAATAATAATCTGTACTCTTACGTGCATAAAAGGCCCTAAGGTTTTCTTAGAATCAGCTAGAGAACACATGTAGGGTTGGATTTTCTTTAAGGCCTGGATGTTCTTGATCTTAGACTTGTTTTTGTTTTCCCTTGTTTATGTGTATTTGTTTTAAACCATCATGATAAGCATGCTGTATTTTACTTAGATTATACATGAATATTTATTTTGATGGGTACAGAGTGGGGATGGAATTCTGAGGTAAATCAACTGCAGTCGTTACCTTTACCACAACAAATGACCCTAAATTCAACGGCCTAACACAACCATACTTTCCATCCCACAGTTTCTGTGAGTCAGGAATCTGGAGGTGGCTCAGCAGAACTCTCGCAGTGTCTCTCACAAATACATAATCAGGTCAGGCCTGCAGTCATCTAAAGGCTTGACATAGGAATGGCCTATCTCTCAGCTCAGTCATCTGACTGTTAGCGGGACTTAGGTTTTGCTGGTTAGTGGATAGAGGCCACAGTTGCTCACAAGGTGTTGGCCTCCTTGCTCCATTGGCTTCTCCAAAGAACAGCTGACAAAGTGGCCAATTACATCTAAGGAAACTCGTGAGAGAAACTTAAGAGTGCAAGCAAGAGAGAAGCCAGTGTTTTGTGACCTAATCTCAGAAGTGGCAGCCTGCCACTTTCGTCGTATTCTGTATTCTATTCATTAGAAGCAGATTGCTCAGTCCATCACATAGACAGGAAAGACAGAGACTACAGAAAGGGCATTAAAACTCAGGAGCTTAATAGCTCCTAGTATATCAGAAAATGTAGATTATGGCTTTTAACTGCTCCCCCACAACACCATTTCCCAAAGTTAAATGCAGGATGGTACTGGCACAGAATTCTGGACCAGGAAGAGTATGTAAGTCTGGCCCCATATCTACCTCTTATTCGTTTGTGACTCTAGAGAATTTACTCTTTTTTTCCCTCAGACCTGTAAATAAATAATGGTATTTCCGAATGCCTCAAAAGATTCTTGTTCCTTTTGGATATATTGTGCACATTATGATTTGAGGAAAGCTGAAGGAAATCTTCATTTCAATAAATTTCCTTCACAAATGACTTTAAAAATATATGCCCCTGTGGTACAGTGCACCTGCATTTTGACACAGAATGCCTGTGATTGATGTCCCATCTCTGCTTCTTTTTCTTTTCTTTCTTTCTTTTTTTTTTTTTTGACAGGCAGAGTTAGTGAGAGAGAGAGAGAGAAAGAAAGGTCTTCCTTTTTCCGTTGGTTACCCCTGAAGTGGCGGCCACGGCCGCCGCGCTGCACCAATCCGAAGCCAGGAGCCAGATGCTTCCTCCTGGTCTCCCGTTTGGGTGCAGGGCCCAAGGACCTGGGCCATCCTCCACTGCCCTCCCGGGCCACTACAGAGAGCTGGACTGGAAGAGGAGCAACCGGGACAGAATCTGGTGCCCCAACCAGGACTAGAACCTGGGGTGCTGGCGCTGCAGGCGGAGGATTAGCCTAGTGAGCTGCGGCGCTGGCCCCATCTCTGCTTCTGATCCAGCTTTCTGCTAATATGCAACCTGTGAGAACAATAGACAATGACTCAAATATTTGGGCCCCTGACACCTACATGGAGATACAGATGGAGTTCCAGACTACTGGTTTTGGTATGGCCCAGCCCTGGGTGTTGAATCTCATAAATGCAAAATTCTCTCTCTCTCTCTCTCTCTCGCTCTCTCCCTCTCTCTCTGCCTTTCAAATAGAAATGTAGATCTTTTTAGTTTCAAGTTGAATGCAGAGTTGTCTATAAGGCAGTGCTCAGCACTGAAGGATGTAATGTGTATTTAAAAAGTCCTTAAAGGCTTTGTATCTCAGGGTTCCAATGAACATATATTAAAAGCAGTAGCACACTGTTATGTATAATGATTAACATGCCAGTCATAAGCTGGCGCCGTGGCTCACTAGGCTAATCCTCCGCCTTGCGGCGCCAGCACACCGAGTTCTAGTCCCGGTTGGGGCGCCGGATTCTGTCCCGGTTGCCCCTCTTCCAGGCCAGCTCCCTGCTGTGGCCAGGGAGTGCAGTGGAGGATGGCCCAAGTCCTTTGGGCCCTGCACCCACATGGGAGACCAGGATAAGTACCTGGCTCTTGCCATCGGATCAGCGCGGTGCGCCGGCCGCAGCGTGCCTACCGCGGCGGCCATTGGAGGGTGAACCAATGGCAAAAGCAAGACCTTTCTCTCTGTCTCTCTCTTATTGTCTACTCTGCCTGTCAAAAAAAAAAAAAATGCCAGTCATAGACATACATACATATTTTATTCATGCAAATAACTGGCTAACTTAGAGGTTATGTTTTAGGAAAATACTTGTAGATAATCTGTAAGTGCACCATAAATAAGCTTTAGGATTGACATATTTTAAAATAACCATTGTGATTAGAATAGGCTATTGACTACTTATTTTTAATGAGCTGTTAACTGTTACTTGATGAAGTCATAGAAGGTATGAAAAACTAGCCATTTGATTAAAGATATGATAATGAGAAAACGCATAAAAATAGAGTGGTTATAGCTTAGGATTTCCAGTCATAAAAATTATGAATTTGAATATACTTTTGAGCTTTTTAATGTACTTTGTGTATACCATATCTCATTTGAGCCTCACAAAATCTGTTAAATGTGGATGTAGCTATCAGTCTTCCATATTTACAGATAATGAGAAAATGTAATATTTAATGGTTGGATGATTTCTTAGAAAGCCCTTGTGAAAATACAGATCTCATGATAGAACCCTCTACTCATTCCTTTTTCCTTTACACTAGTGTTAACTAAGTAGTGGTTGGTGGGGTGAAGGATGATGGGGCTGTATTGATGACAGAATAATAGTGATAATAAAGGAAGGAGAAAGGTGGGTAGGAGCATGGGTGGGAAAGAGGATATGGTGAGAAGTATCCTTATTCTCTTAAATCTGTATTTATGAAATACGTGAAATTTGTTCACCTTACATAAAATGTTTAAAAAGGTGGAAACAGCAAAATATAATACTCATATAAGAACACAAAAGCTTTTATTTCATAACTGAAGTTGGAGAACAGAGATGAGCATATTGTTAAGTGGGCTCCAAGATAACTCAGTTACTACTCAGCTTATTATATACTCAGGGGACAGGACTGGTTTGGAAATGAGGCCAGTGTTTGCCCATCAATATTTGTTATCTTTTATTGGTATATTTTATATTTAGAAGACAGAAAGTTGACATCTAATTTCCTATACACATTATTAAACAGTTCTTTGGCTTTTAAAGGAGATACAAGGTATAACATCTTGCCTAATTTAATTTTTCTTAGTAATTATTTTTATTAACTTTTTATTTTTGTGAGGCACAAATATATTTTTTTTTTTGATAGGCAGAGTGGATAGAGAGAGAGAGAGACAGAGAGAAAGGTCTTCCTTTTTGCCGTTGGTTCACCCTCCAATGGCCGCTGCAGCCGGCACATCATGCTGATCTGAAGCCAGGAGCCAGGTGCTTCTCTCAGTCTCCCATGTGGGTGCAGGGCCCAAGGACTTGCGCCATCCTCCACTGCCTTCCTGGGCCATAGCGGAGAGCTGGCCTGGAAGAGGGGCAACCAGGATAGAATCCGGCGCCCCAACCGGGACTAGAACCCGGTGTGCCGGCGCCGCAAGGTGGAGGATTAGCCTGTTAAGCCACGGCGTCGGCCACAAATAGTTCTTAAAATAAATCTTAGTTCTTAAATAGTTTTTAAAATAAAATAAATATAAATCTTATAAATTATTTCATTAGCATCTTATTCTTGTAAGGTACAGATAATGAGTTCCTGAAATGTTCATATGCGTTATTGGATAATGATTAAATTATACAGGATTAAATTCTTTAGGGCTAGTCCATAGCAGGTCAGATGGAACGCCTATTTAACTGTCCATGTTCAGCATTCTTGTGGGCCATATGTATCACCAATATTGCCACCCACATTATCAAAGGCTTATGATTAGTGTTATTTCTATGATCATCACTAGATGTTCACAAGAGTTTTGGATCTTTAAAATCAAAGTGCTCACATCTGCTCAACACTGTCCAAAAGGCTACAATGGCAGGAGCTGGGATGGGGCTGAAACTGGGAGCTGGGACAACATCCAAGTCTCCTGTGTGGGTGGCAGGAGCCCATTTACTGGAGTCATTACATCTGTATTTCAGTCTGCATTTAGCAGAAAGAAGGGGAAATGAGTCTTATATTGGACTGGAAGTCAGGTATTCTGCTAGGAGACATGGGCATCTTAGTGGCTAAGTTAAATGCCCACTCTGCTCAAGAGGTATTAACTATTAACTATTTATCTGTTTCTGCATGTTTGTAAACTTTTAAAGTTATAAGTCTCCTGGGTTCCTGGTCTTAAAAATTTTAATCTAATCAGGAATTTCTCCTTTGGCTAAATCTGGTATCTTTGTCAGTTTGTTTTTTTTAGCTACAAGAAATTCTGAAATCATGTGAAATGGATGTTATTTTATAGATAGAGTAATTGTAATACAGATTACCCAGTTACTTAGTGATACAAGAGCATAATGACAGGAACAGCTAGAGTCTTGTCTTTTGATGGTCACTCTGAACCCAATGCCTTTGTTTTAGGCATGGATAAAGATAACAAGTAAGCAAACTGTTGAAATCTTTATATATACTAAACTGATTTTCTGTATATAAAGAGAATTGAAAATGAATCTTTATGTGAATGGAAGGGGAGAGAGAGCGGGAAAGGGGAGGGTTGCGGGTGGGAGGGAAGTTATGGGGGCGGGGAGCCATTGTAATCCATAAGCTGTACTTTGGAAATTTATATTCTTTAAATAAAAGCTTTAAAAAAAAAACAAAGATAACAAGTAAGATAATATCCAAACTTCGCTTTAGAAATTTCCTTCAAGAGTATATTGTTTCGGCTGGCGCCATGGCTCACTAGGCTAATCCTATGCCTGTGGCGCTGGCACCCCAGGTTCTAGTCCCGGTTGGGGCGCCAGATTCTGTCCCGGTTACCCCTCTTCCAGTCCAGCTCTCTGCTGTGGCCAGGGAGTGCAGTGAAGGATGGCCCAAGTCCTTGGGCCCTGCACCCCATGGGAGACCAGGAGAAGCACCTGGCTCCTGGCTTTGGAGCAGTGCGGGGTGCCGGCCGCAGCAGCCACTTGGGGGTTGAACCAACGGAAAAGGAAGACCTTTCTCTCTGTCTTTCTCTCTCACTGTCCACTCTGCCTGTCAAAGATAAAAGTATATTGTTTCCATTTGGCATACTTTTATTTAGTCAGACCAGAAGTTTAGAGCTAAAGGTGAAAAATAATTTTGCCTTTAATTGATGATGAATTAATACTAAATAGAATTTAGGAAGTGATGTGACTACAATAGCTGAGCAAACATGACGTATCTGTGGATATTTTAAAGTGTATGCTTTCATACGCTGATCTCTGATACAGTTGTCTTCTCTCTTGGTGATTTCTGTTAGTCATGGAAACACTATTGTTAAGGCTTGGTGTCTCATCCACTAATCTAGGCAGCAAGTAGACATACATTACATGAATATGGTAATTCTTATTAGCTTTTTCTTTGTCTCCCCCTTCCCATCTACAAATTCTCTTAATCATTAAGAGAAAAGACATTATAAGTCATACATTTAATTAAACTCCAAGGTTTACAATTAGCAAAAGTGACAATGTAGCTTCATCTTCTCAATTTTCATTATTTCCTTATCCTTTTCTAAGCACACTCATTTTTACTTTCTCATTCTTTGTCACTTAGCCCTCCCTCTCCTCACAAATGGCTACGATTACCCTTATAAAACTACTGAAAATTAGAAGAAATCCATTAGTTATGTGAGTAATTTGCTTTGAGGAAATATTTGAGCATGTTATAAATGAGTTAGTAGTTGAAGTAATGAAGCAAATTACAAGGGCAAAGAAGCATTAATCTTATTTTACAAAGGGTCTTTCTAGTCACTTCCCAGAACAGGATGTTGGCATATAAAAGAAAATTAACATGGAAGAACAAAAGATTGTTTTCACAGGCATTAACCAAATCTTCACTAATAATTTGGGATCTAATCATTGACTCCTTTTCACTTTTTCAGATATTGTCTGCTTTTCTTGTTAAGATCACTCATCAAATGTAGACCAAATTTTGAGACTACAAGCTGAATCTGTAGTTCAAGAAATATTCTAATGCATGGAAAGGTGATGGACATGCAATTTCCTAAGATGCCAGTGAAACTAATCACAGTATACACAGGATAATTACCATTTATATCCCTCATCTGAACTATTTAATTAGCTGCGTTTCTTCTATCTTCATCTTCCCCGCCCCTCCCTGTGTTTTATATAGTGTGCTGTACCCTATGCAGAAACTTCACAGTTCACTGTAGCCAATGTGTGACAGTCTTAATAGGCTCTTCATGACCAAACCTCAGTATACCTTGATAGTGTTATCTCCTGGATCTCACGCCCCATGTACTCTATGCTCTTATAACTACAACAGGGAATAAAGAAGTTGAGTCTATGAAACATTTATAAATATTTAACTGCTTTTAATTTAATAAAGAAATTTGTTAAATTTTCTTACTATAAATCATGGAAATACAAACATATTTATACTCCCTAATATAAATCAAAGTTAATGTCTTGATTTTTGAGAATGAAAGATATTTCTGTTTTATTTTTCATAATTTATCCATACATCATAGTTAACTTTTACAAAATTTTCATTTTTATATTTACTTTGAAGCATATCTGATTTTCAGTCATTTTTATTAAAAATGTTACTAGTATGTTATTAAGATACTTTTATCTAATTTTCTTTTTGAGGAAATTTAGTGGGCAAAGATCACCAAAATGTTTATTTGTCATTCTTCCAAATTGATCCGAGTTGGTATTATGACTTTGGCATTACTAACAGGGTAACTCTGGCAAGACACTGACATTCCTATCTTGTATATGAAAAATGGTGGTGGCAATGTCTACCATATAGTGCTATTGTGAGGATTAAATGAATTGATGTATGTTGTTAATCCTCAATAGATGTCAGTTATTATTGTATAAGCTTACAAATATTTATAAATCAATATTTTAGTTTCGGGAATACAAAAATTAGAAATAAAGATTCAATGTTGGAGTATTAAAATTAGAAATAGATTCAACATTGTAATAGAAATAAAACATACACAATACTATTGAAATGGTATTAAAAATACAGAAGATATACCATCAACTCAGATTATTTTGTGTTTTTTCATGAGTGTATAGAAGGGACATTCAAAATTCTAGGTGAAAATTTTTACTATGAGAACTGTTCATGGATTTCAAAATTTCTTTGTACCAAAATAAAACTGATTAATTGTATTTTTTGTGAAGTGTTTGAGATGCCTTATTTAAATGAGCAGACAAGTTTTCTCATCAGTAATTCAAATAGATATTTCTTTTAAATTCTGTATGTACCTTTGAATATAAAATTAGAAAAGGAATGTTAACTGAGGTCTAAAGTGTTTAAAATGTAAAGTTATAATAAGCTCATTTCTAGTTGATTCCTGAGACCATTTGTAGATTGCCAAGTTATATGTAGGTGAGTATATGTATACATATGTGTATATGTGTATATATATATATGTATATATACATAGGCACATATATACATACACATATGCATATATTTGGCCTGAAAAAGATTTTGTGAATTGTGCTGCAGGTATATGAAAACTTTCCAAGGTGCCTGAATAAGCCAATGTTCTGCATTTTACTTCCCCCAAATAAGAATATTCCATTTTCTTTGATATTTCTTGTTAAATGTGCAAGTAATCACTTTGGACAATAACAGTCATATAATTTGTAGTAGCTAATATTTATTGAGCATTTAAATATGTATTAAATATAACTTAAATTTTTTTAACATTTATTTATTTGAAAGGCAGTGTTATAGAGAAAGAGGGGGAGAGGGAGGGAGGGAGGGAGGGATTGTCGTTTGTTGGTTCACTCCCCACATGGAGCGACACCTGGTCAGGCCAAAGGCAAGAACCTGAAACTCCATCCAAGTCTCATACATGAGTGGTAGTGGCCAAAGGGCTTGGCCGTCTTCTGCTGCTTTCAGGTATATTAGTCCTCTATTAGAAGTAGAGTAGCCAGGACTGGAACTGGCACTCACCGGATGCCAGTGGTATCACAAAGAGCAGCTTAACCTGCACCACAACACTGGCTCCCTAAAACTTTGTAATTTATATAAAATATAATGTTTTATCTTCTACGAAGTATAGATTATTGCTGACCCCAGGTTCTTTGGTTCATTTTCAAATAAAAATTGACAAGTGACCAACATTCAACCCAAGTAAGTTTTATTGGAGGTTTGTGCTGAGACAGAATGCTGGGAAGACATTCTGTGGATTGGTTCTGTCACAGAAACCAAACAGGTGCATTTATGGGTTGGCGAGACATGGCAGTTACCTAATGGCAGACAGCACTTTGATCTGCACCTGCTTCTGTGTTCTGCACCATGGCTGTTTTGTTGTTGTTGTTGTTTTGTTTTTTGCACAATCCATATTCAAAATGGCAGTGTAGCTCACGACTGGCACCCCAGGAAAGCCGCCCATCTGTCACATTAGGCTGTCCTGGGCATGCATGCAGGTGGGGGAAGTTCCTAATAGGGTTGTAGGAGAGTCTTTTACTGTTAATGTTCCACATGCTCCTTGCTCCTGTTGGGCCAGCGCCTTGGCTCACTTGGCTAATCCTCCACCTGCAGTGCTGGCATCCCATATGGGTGCAGGGTTCTTGTCCCGGTTGCTCCTCTTCCAGTCCAACTCTCTGCCGTGGCCAGGGAGGGCAGTGGAGGATGCCCCAGGTGCTTGGGTCCCTGCACCCGCATGGGAGACCAGGAAGAAGCACCTGGCTCCTGGCTTCAGATCGAGGCAGCGCCGGCCATAGCGACCATTTGGGGAGTGAACCAACTGAAGGAGACCTTTCTCTCTGTCTCTCTCACTGTCTAACTCCACCTGTCAAATAAAAAAAAGTGAATATATCTCTGAATAAGGGTTGCTTAGTTGAGTGAGTCCTATTTATAGCCTATCTCAAAACTATTACTGTCACCATTTTATAGAGAGGGAAACTAAATCTGAACCATAGTGGTTTAGTTATATAAATCCTATAGTTTTTCCATACAAAAATCCTTATTTTTTAAATAAAATATTCATTTATTTCAGTCTTTCTACATATAGGTTGTTAAAGTCTTCTAAGTGAAGAACAGCACAGTATGTATAAATTAATGTATTCTATCCTGTCTTCTATACTCATGGAGGTATTTCTGGCTGTGTTAACACTAGCCTCCCTAATGTCAGTAAATAATTGTTATGTATTGGATAATTAAGCATACATTTTGAGTTTTAATGGGCAGTTAAAAATAAAACTTCTTACATCAAGTTTTTGTAATAATACAATTAGACTTTCCAACTTCTTACCTTTAGATTTTCACTTAGTATTTGAGATGGCTGGTGAACATGTTTAAATTATTTCATTTGAAAATGACTGAAACTTTACAGTTTCAGTACCATATAAGGGGTAATTTCATATGGTATATTGTGAATTAACTTCATTGAGAAAAATCAAGTTAATATATTAGAAATCAATTTCTCTGTGTTTTTATTTCCAGATGAAAAGTATGATCAATATGATTCTATCTCTGTAAAACTAATTATAACTTCCATTGATTTTTCCCTTGTATGATTGAGCAGGTAATTTAATGGTTGTATAGTTATACTAATCATTATTGTATCACTTATGGTATTTGCCTCTCCAACAGATTGCACACTTACAGAAGTTCAGGAATTATATGTTAACGCTTTGTTTTTCCCATGAGATTTAAACAAATCCTTAGCACACAGTTGATGCTAGTTATTTCTTCTTGATTCCTCCTAACTTAACAACGGTTTCTCATTAGAAACTCCTATGTAGCTAGAGAATTGCTGTTGTTCTTCAGTGTGGTGATAATTTTTAAAATTTTGACAAATACTAAAACAAGGTATCCATTGTTAAATAATTACTGCAAGTCCAGAATTCTTCATCAAAGACTCAAATTTCCTTAAAAGCTCTTATCTGGTATATGTCTCTGAGTTTCATTTTGAATTCGTTATTACTATCAAACCAAAACCTTTAAAATTATATTTACTTTTAAATCCCATGCTACCGCGGCAGCCATTGGAGGGTGAACCAACGGCAAAAAGGAAGACCTTTCTCTATTTCTTTCTCACTATCCACTCTGCCTGTCCAAAAAAAAAAAAAAAAAAAAAAAAAAAAAATCCCATGCTGAGCTGTCATTAAAAACAATTAGTATTCTGATGTTCTAATCATTTTTAATAACTTTTAATAACTTTATTAGACCTCATATTGCTTGCTATGCTCTTTGACCAATAATCAGACTGGATATGCACAGACCATTTTAAATGCTAAGTATATCCAAGCAAATGAACACTACCTGTTGAAATATGTGTGTGTGCGTCATGTGTACATGCACATTTTTGAGAGAAAAAAATTCAATGGAATTATTATACCAAACATTTGGAGACAAATAAGATATATTATGCTAAGCATTGGAATGCCTTGACCCTTTTTAAATTTTTTTTTAACTTGTTCTGTTGGTCTTTTTGCCCCTAGCAGTAACAGATATTATTGGTAGTCCCAAAGGGCTATTTCCGTATTTCAAATCTATCAAGCTATCTTATTTAATAAGTAGATTTATTTTAATCAATTTTTCAAAAGTGTTGGCAAATACTTACACATAGCACTATGCTGCTAAGTGTGTTGATAATTTAGCTTTTAACTTTTCCTTGGGTAATCTGCTTTCAAGGTGAAAGAGAATGCTGGTGTGGTGAAAAGTGAATAAAAAGTTAACTATGTACCTAGTCAGAGGCAAGACATTGAATAATGTTTTCTTCTATCTAAAATTGCTGTTGAAGCATTTATTTCCTCTTTTACTTCCAGTTATCTCTTGACGCAGCTTTAGGTAATATTTTAAAAGTTACAAAAATATTTTCTTAAGATATGATTACATAAATCCTCTATCTACAAACACAAATCATTCAAAGGTTGTATTTGAAGTTTTGAAAATAAGTATTTAAAGCTAGTGGCTACGTGCTAAACCTGTAAACTTATTTAAAATGTTGCTTTTTTCTTTTTCTTGTAAAAGTACTTTATTTCACTCAATCCTAAAAGAAATTTTTCTTCCTGTATTGAAAACTCACCACTGGATTTCTATTTTGATGCTAGCATTGTGGATGTCATTTGGCCAGGTCATTCTGCCTCTCAACTGTCTACCCCCAGACACCTAGAGAAATTAAATTAACCTTCCAAGGTATCTATTCTTATTTCATGTAAAAATGTACAATGCTATAAAATAAAATTCAATAACTGCTTATTTCATGACTTTGGCATCCATGTATTGATGCTGCTTAAAGGAAGCACTATCTTTCTGGCTTTTCATTACTCATCTTATTTTGTCACTTAGAAAACTCAATATCATTTCCATTTTCTTTTTTTTTTTAAGATTTATTTTATTTATTTGAATGAGAGAGGTAGAGACAGAAAGGTCTTCCTTCTGCTGATTCACTCCCCAGATGGCTGCAATGGCCAGAGCTACGCCAATCTGATGCCAGGAGATTCTTCCTGGTCTCCCACATGGGTGCAGGGCAGGGGCTCAAAGACTTGGGCCATCTTCTACTGCTTTCCCAGGACGTAGCAGAGAGCTGGATCAGAAGAGGAGCAGCCAGCACTATAACTGGCACCCATATGGGATGCTGGCACTTCAGGCCAGGGCTTTAACCTGCTGTGCCACAGCACCGGCCCCCATGTCATTTCCATCTTTAAAAACAAAATATACTCTCTGTCTCTCTCACTCTTCTTTCCTCTCTCCCTTCCTCTCCCCTTCCTCCTCCCTCTGCTGCTCCCTCTTTCTCCTTATGAGTTTATTGTGTGTATAGATGTATGCATATATACTATGTATATATGTAAATGTATATACATATACACACCATATACATACAGTGTTTTCTGAAATTATCTAGTTCTCAAATGATCTATGGCATGGAGCAGCTAGTATCAGCTGGGCCACTTGAACAATTATGTGTTGTGCATCATATTGAACAAAGAAAAGGGGACATGATAAATGAGTATCATCTTGTTTTGGTAGATATTAAACGCTTTCACTTTTGTACAATGAGAAATGGGATAAACAGAGTTGAGCCTCATGGCTAATGACATTTCCAAATTTTAGAATGTCTGTAAATAACAGAGGTACTTCATTATAAACAATGGAGGATAAAACAAAGAACCTCTCTTCTGACATATGAGAACAAATGACTTCACATCTCATCTGTATTTAGACAAAGATGTTGAAGTCTATTCATTTATTCACTGATATTCATTCCGGAGTAAATGACAGTACTCTTTTTAAACCTGAAGTCCAAATGGCTTAATACGATAAAATATGTGACATTTTATAGGCCTTTTGTAACAAGTCTTGCATGTCACTGTAATGCAGTTACATACAATATCAATTATTCCCCAAGGTATTATGTAGTTGTAGATCATAAACTTTTAGCTTAAATTAAACATCACAGCTGGTTGCTTTAATTTGATGCATTATGCCACAAATGTTTCAACAGCTTGACTAAAATGAGCCATGCTGCAGATTTAAAAGAAGAGCGAAGGTCAATGCACATGAAGCCTAGTCATTTGCAAATTTTCTTTAGGCTTATTAAAAAGCATTCTACAGAATATTGCTTAATGGAATGTAACCAAACAAAAGAAAGGAAAACAGTGTAGATCATTGTAATGGTGGTTTACTTATAGAAAGCAACACTATAACTTCTTAAACTCATGACAGTGTTTACAATAGTTCATTTTTAAAATCATGAATATTGTACTGAGAGAGTTTTGTTTACTTCTTCCATTATGATAGCCTTGACAACTTTTTTTTTCACCAAAGTTAACATGCCATGAAATCTGCAAAAGATGCCAATTATCGGAAAATATCACATAAAATCATCACCTTTTTTCTCACTATCTACCCAGGAAGTTTTTTTCCCACTTGAATTAGAAAAATCAGGAAATACTATCTTTTCACTCATTCCATTTGCATCCCAGAAATCTTTATCATAAAGTTCCAGATGCATTGAAAATACAAGTAAGATTATC
Organism: Lepus europaeus; assembly: GCF_033115175.1. Taxonomy (NCBI): domain Eukaryota; kingdom Metazoa; phylum Chordata; class Mammalia; order Lagomorpha; family Leporidae; genus Lepus; species Lepus europaeus. Next base: position 86,717,136 of record NC_084834.1, on the reverse strand, counting down.
ACTAAATATAATAACAGCCATTTTAAGCCTGTTGTAACTCAAAGGGTGTGCCAGAATACAGAAATTAGCCCTAAATATTATTGTTAAGACAGTGCATCAACTAAAATAATTCTGTCATCTTAAATCAGAAAATAAAATCTCCTGAATTATGTGCTGGCAGAGATGGAAGAAGTTAATATGATAGGTTAATATTTCAAGATAAAAATTGGAAAAAAGAATTAGTTAAGCTTATGTGTATAAAGTTAATTGAAAATAGATCTTAGTAAAAAATAAGAATGTAAATAGGAGAGGGAGAAGGAAGAAGGGTGGAAGTGCAGATGGGAGGGCAGGCAGGGTGGGAAGAATAACTATGTTCCTAAAATTGTATTTATGAAATGCATGAAGTTTATGTACCTTCAGTAAAAGGTTTCTGGATTGAAAAAGTTCATAGAAGATGGAATTACAAGATAAGTTTATTTTAAAAAGATTAAAAGATGAAACTAAGTTATTTCCGTATTAGACATAAAATTATAGAATTTCAAAACCCAAGTGAGAAGATCTCTGAGAGTTTTCTGTTAACATGTATCTAATAATCACATCTAAGTTCAGAGACATTTAGTTCTTTGTGCCCAAACACAGAACTCCCTTAGTATTAGAACCCTATCTGATTACATTCATAAATCATTTAACTATGCTCAGTTACAAACTATGAGCTAGCCCTTACGTGTGTGTTTATCTTCCTTAACCACTGTTTTAAATACTTTTCAACACCAGTTAGTCACTATCTCTTTCTTGTCACCCTAAATCCTTTCCCGTGTTGGTGTGTCTGCAAAACTTAATTATTATGAGATTGTGGCTATAGCAATTTTGCCTCACAGTTATTTTAACTGACAGAGTTCCTTTGGTTCCTGTAACATCACCTCTTCTGTAATTCTCTCTTCTCTGGATGTAATTAGTAGATTGAGGAGACTTACATCATCCTTCCAACCCAATAGCTTGTAAATTTGTATATAGTGGAGGAAGTTAAGTTTCTTAGAGCTTAGGTGTGTTTTGTAAACAGAATGAATTTATATTATGGCTAGGATTACAGAGTTACTCCTGGCTTACCATACATAGGTGTCTAATTAGGTAGATAAGAGGAAAGTTTGCTCTTCTTAAAGTGATGACATAGTTGGAGTTTTGAGCTAGTTTCCCATAGCTCAGTGCAACCTTTACTGCCCTAGGGAGCAGAAACCATGTCCTAATGGCCTTATCTCTTCTCTTTTCCCCATTGTGGCTCAATATTTCTGGAGCTGATTTCAGCAGCAGCAGCAGTAATTTACATCACCTCACTTTGCCTGCTATTTGAAGCAAAGTATAACCACTTGAAAAGAATAGTGCATTTACAGTAGAAAAACTCAAATGTGGAATCTGGCTATAATCTTGGTTGCATTTCCTAACTTTGAATGCTGTGGAATATCCTACCTCATAAATGTTATTACAAGGACTAAATGAGATAATTGTAAAATGGTAACAAGGAATGCTGGAGAACAGAGAATTTGCTAAATCTAATTTCCTCCTTTCTCTCCTGCTAATCTACCCAGATGCTTTAGGTTGAATAGATACTAAGAAATGGGGAATGGAAGGAGAAAAACAACCAAAAACAGAAGTAAAAGGGACTAAAAGGGACAGAGTCTAAGCTTTACTCAATTTTGTCTCCTATAAGTAGCTTTCCCTTAATTGTTTTAGGAAAATAATTTAGTCCTTGTGGAATAAAACATTGATTACTATGTGAATTATACATGGGTGGTGAGAGAAATGTGTAGTAAACAAATAGACTTCAGTTCCTTAGATGTAAGATGTGCATTATTGTGGGATATGAGCCAAAGCAGTTGCTGACTTATGGGGTTCCTTTCCATTCTCCCTCTTGTTGCTGTCAGAAAATTGCAGTGATCCATTTTGGAGCTCTGTCTCACCATCCTGGACTCCTTAGCTCCAGTGGCCTTCACTGCCACTCAGCCATGGGTGGACACTGAAAAATCTTTGACCATTGTGACATAGACCATGCTACCTAGAAAACTTAACAGCCCTAAATTCTACTCTGTAGCTCTGAGCTCCTGTCCATCCAAATCTTTTAATATGATTATGTTTTGTTTGAGAGGCAGAGAGACAACGTAGAAATGTCTGTTTGTTTACTCTCCAAATGTCTGAAACAGCTGGAGCTGTGCCAGGCCAAAACTAGGAGACCAGAACTCAATTGGGTCTCCCACATGAATGCAGGGATCCAAGTACTTGAGCCATCATCTGCTGCCTCCCATGCTGTAAATTATCTGGATCTTGGAATCAGAAGAATGCAGAATCACAACCTGAACCCAGCCACTCTGATATGGAATTCAGATTTCCCAAGGGATGTCTTAATTACTATACCAAACCCCTGCCCCCCTTCTACTACATATGTAGCTGTTCATAATGCCTTCTAATCCCTAGTCCCTACCAGATTCTTCCAGTCTTTATATTATTTTAGTCTCTTCATTTCCTACCAAGTCTGATTATTTTCATTGACATCCTTTATTCATTTTTGGAGGTACACTGTCTAGGCACATTCAAAACATAGCATATATATATATGTATATATACATATACATATATATATATATATATATATATATGAAATGCTTTTCCAAATTCTGAAGAGTTGAGAGGATGCAGTTTTGCCTAAGATGCATTGTCTAAAATATCAACAGTTAAACTTCATTTTTTTTTTTTACATCTCAGATCCCTACCCTGAAAGTTTTAATATGTTAGTTTTCATTGGGTCCTTCTTAGTTCAGTGCCCTTAAACAAATTAAGGCCTCACTCAAGATACAAAACTTTCCCCAATGCAGAGGCATATGGCCTCTCAAGATGAATGCTTTGCTTTTGAATGTCAGCTATGCCACATACTAATTCTGTGATCTTGGATAAGGTATAAGTCTGTACCTTAGATTTCTGATCTGATATTAGAATAATACATAATAGTTGTTGTAGGAATGAATAAATGTGAAGCATTTGAAATAGCTCTTGTAACATATTGATTATCATATAGGTATTGGAAATACTCATTTCATTTTTTCACTATATAATCTTAAATGCTGCTTTTAAAAAAATAAATATTGTTTTTCCAACTATCTGCTCCTTGGCATTAGTTCCAGAGGTTTTGCTCCCTTTCTGACAGTTTCCTATGTTAGTGTTTGGACCTTGATCCTGCCACATAAATTCACTTCCTAAAGTATTCCATTGACAGAATATTGAAAATTCCCAGGAATGTAGGCATCCCAGTTTTAAAGAATAAATATATTCATTCAGATTTCCATTTTAATTGTCTATTCATTGTGTAGGTAAAATGATTAGGGCAGATTTTAGGTCTAGAGAAGGTGATAGCTAAGGGAATTTTGGTAGCCAACAGGAGACATTCAGAACACAACATTGTAGTTGAAGCCAGCCCTGATCTTACATATACAACAGAAGACACTGATCACTACTGAAAGCTGTGTGACCTGTTAGCTGAGAGGGCTCCTGCCAAGGCTGTCAGTAAGGACCTTCATATCAACAGCCATGAATTGCTTTTTGGAACTTCTTTAAGGCAAAAGGGTAGTAAATTTATTCCATTTCATGTGGATTCAAATGTGGCTTTGAGAGTAAACACAACAAAAGTATTTTAAAAGAAGCATAGCCATATAGCCACAGGATGCTGAAGATTCTAATAGTTCTATGTTTATTTTAATAATAGACATTTAAAGTCTTACCTACTTTATCATAATTCTGTGTTTCTAGAATGTTACAATATGTTGAGGAACTGATGTTTTGGTTTCTTAATTAGAATTCTTATTTCAAAATAAGGTGATAATCTGTGATATTTATCATTTAGTACAGTTTCTACTTCCAGATATGAATAAGTAGCCTTAAATTTGTTCTTCAATTAACAATAAAACTTCTGTGAAAAAGATTCACAGTGAATTAAGTAATTAGTAAATAACAAGCTATGAATTTAATTTTAATTCTATTACATGTTTTTAAAATGTTTTAATTTTTTTCTCTATAATTTATTTCCTTTCTAAATTTAAAAACATTTATTTATTTGAAAGGCACATGCGTGTGCATGCACACACACACACACACACCTCTCCAGATGCCAAAAAAATCTAGGGCTGAGCTGGGTCAGTAAAAGCCAGGATGGAGGAACTCAATCTACAACTCCCGCTTGGGTGTCAGGGGTCTAACTACTTGAGCTATCACTGCTTATTCTGAGTGTATGTTAGTATGAAGCTAGAATAGAGAGCAGACCTGGGACTTGAACCAAGGCACTCCAGTATGGGATGTGGGAATCTTAACTAATGCACCAAATGTCTGGATCTTCCTGTGTCTTCAAATAATCAGATGTTTCACTTCTATTAATTACAAGGTTTATGTCTTCATTATGTGTGTGTGTATCTTGAAAGTATGAAATATAAACATTATTAAAATATACCACCAGTATTAAAATGAGCTTATAGTAAAATTTGTTTTTAGAATGTATAAGCATTTATTTTTTTAAAAAGCTTTATTTAATGAATGCAAATTTCATAGGTACAACTTTAGGAATATAGTGGTTCTTCTCTCCATACCTGTCCTCCCTAAGCATTTCTTAATCTCTTGATTTCTTTATCAGTAAAAGTTCTTGAAAATAGTGAGATAGTATCACGTTTCTTAAGAGCTTTATAAACAAGTAAGATGCATAGTTTTACTCTCTAATTTTGCACATTTAAATGTCAACCTCAATTTAATTACTACAATGCCACGTTTATCACCTTAAAGCATTTTTATATGCAACAAAAGACATCAGTAACTCAACTGATGTTGTGTGATGTTATCAGCACAGTGCTGCCTCTTCAGTTCTTTGCAGGGGAGAAAGTCCTCTAGGTGGGACCACCTGTCTGTTCATTCACTATTAGGAAGCCAATAAGAAAACTGAAATTTGAGCACTAATGATACAAGTTTATCCCTTGATCAGAGAATGAAGATGCAGAAGCTTAGCTTGTAAATCACCTTCTGAGGGTAGAGGAGTCTTAGACATAGGGCACAAAGAATTAGGGAGTGAAAGATGCTAATGAGTCAAAGGAAGATTCATGCTTTTCCTTGAGATAGGCAGAGATTTCTCATACCTTAGGCACACCTCTTTTTCTTCCTTTAATGGTTTGACATTTCCTGTCATGCACCAGGGCAGGTTTGTCATTTCTCATGGAAATAAATTATAATGAACTTCGAGGTCTACTGGAGGTCCCTGAGGCAGCCATCTTGGATCCAACTCATTCTGGCCAGTAGCCTTGGAAGGAACTTGGGAACATAAGGCATTGCCCCAGATAACATGAGTCCTTACCAGGGCTGCTAGTAAGGGACCTTGATATCAACAGCCAGCTTTTGCTTCTTGGAACCTATTAGAACAAAATGGTAAGAAACTTATTCTACTTTATTTCTACTCATATATTGATTTGGGAGTAAATAGTACAAAAATATTTTACAAGAAGCATTGCCATACACACACAATCATTACAGAAGGATGTAGAGCTTCCAATCACACTCCATGATGCTGGTCTTTTGAGATAAGAAAGGCTTTATTACTGACCAGTAAAGAGGCAGAAGCATAACTCAAGTTTGCTTCCCTTATTGGACCTGGAGAAAGCTTTATGGATTAGCTGGGAGAAAAAGTGCTATACAGAAATTCCCAGTAAGGCAAGTTCTGATTGGGAGGGATTGAAATCAGGCCACCATGGTGAGATGGGCTTTTAATTTAGAATTTTTCCATTTAAAATGCATCTCACTTCTAAAAGGGTTCTAGTGTACTTAAGTTTCAGTACTGTTCTGATTTCTTTGTATGCACTGGCTAGATATTCCTCTTTGGTGCATGCCCAGGTTGTGTGACATGCACTTCTCTCTTCTGGGTTCCCTCTGCACCTGTGTGGCAAAGTTCTTAAAAGGAGGAATAAAGTATATGTATTAATGGACCCATGGTTAAAGAATATGTTGGAGAAAGCTTCAAGAGATGAACGGGGAAGCATAACAAACATGTTTTGATTTGGGGCATAGGGATGGGGTCAGTAAAGGGGTTATACAGTATCATATGAGAGAGAGAGAGAGCAAGATACAGGGAGAGGTATATAGAAAGATAAAAATAGAGTGGGAGGAAGGGGAATCTTAAAACTGGATGAGCAGGGGCTGGCGCCGTGGCTCACTTGGTTGGTCCTCCGCCTGCAGCGCTGAATACCATATAGGTGCCGGGTTCTAGTCCTGGTTGCTCCTCTTCCAGTCCAGCTCTCTGCTGTGGCCCTGAAGGTCGGTGGAGGATGACCCAAGTGCTTGGGCTCTGCACATGCATGGGAGACCAGGAGGAAGCACCTGGCTCCTGGCTTTGGATCGGCTCAGTGGCCATGACGGCCAATTGGAGAGTGAACCAATGGAAGGAAGACCTTTATCTCTGTCTCTCTCTCTCTCTGTCTATAGCTCTACCTGTCAAATAAAAAAAAAAATTTACAAAAAAAAAAAAAAAACTGGATGAGCAAAAAGTCATGTTTAAGTTGGAGAAAAAAAAGAAATTCTCACTTTACTTTTAGATGTCTTTAAAACATTTTTGTTCATATTATGACTACTATTCTTTTTTTTAAAAAGATTTATTTATTTGTTTGAAAGATTTACACAGAGAGAAGGAGAGAGAGATGGGGGGGGGGTCCTCCATCTGCTTGTTCACTCCCCCATTCAATCCGAAGGCAGGAGCTAAGAGAGCTTCCTCTGGGTCTTCCCATGTGGGTGCGGAGCCCAAGGACTTGGACCATCTTCCACTGCTTTCCCAGGTCATAGCAGAGAGCTGGATCAGAAGTGGAGCAGCCAGGTCTCAAACTGGTGCCCATATAGGATGCCGGCAATGGAGGCGGTGGCTTTACCCACTGTGCCACAGCGCTGGCCCTAAGTACTATTCTTAAAGAAAAAGCAGAGCCTGAGTTGTGGTGCAAAAGGTTGAGCAGTCACCTGCTGGCTTCCCATATCAGAGTGCTGGTTCAAGTCACTGCTATTGGCTTCCATCCAGCTCTGCTAATGCACATGGGAAGGCAGGCATTGATGACCCAAGTACTTGGGCCCCTGCCACCAGTGTAGGAGACCCAGATGGAATCCCTGGCTCCTGGCTTCAACCTGGCCCAGACCTGGCTGCTGCTGCCATTTGGGTTGGGAATCAGTAGATGAAAGGACTTTCTGTTTCTCCTTGTATCTCTGCCTCTCCCTCTCTCTCTGTCAGTCTGCCTTTCAAATAAATAAATCTTTAACAACAACAAAGGGAAAAGGAAAAAAACAAAAACAAAGTACTTACAAATGAAGCACACTTTATTTTCCACCACTCCCCCTCCTCTATCAAAATAAACCTCAGTGCAAATTGAAGCAGCTATATTTACAATCGAAAACTCCAGAAATTCTGTGCAGTTACTCGTGGCATAGAAAATAAGTATTGCATTGAACTTCTTGAAAGTATTAAGTTTAAAGGATAGATGTTACAGTTAATCAATAGTGTTATAATAAAGTTGAATAATTTCAATATAAAATAGTTTTCTTTAAATATACAGATTATATTGGCCGGCACCGTGGCTTAACAGGCTAATCCTCCGCCTTGCGGTGCCGGCACACCGGGTTCTAGTCCCGGTTGGGGCGCCGGATTCTATCCCGGTTGCCCCTCTTCCAGGCCAGCTCTCTGCTATGGCCCGGGAAGGCAGTGGAGGATGGCCCAACTGCTTGGGCCCTGTACCCTCATGGGAGACCAGGAGAAGCACCTGGCTCCTGCCATCGGATCAGCGAGATGTGCCGGCCGCAGCGGCCATTGGAGGGTGAACCAACGGCAAAAAGGAAGACCTTTCTCTCTGTCTCTCTCTCTCTCTCACTATCCACTCTGCCTGTCAAAAACAAAATAAATAAATAAATAAATAAATATACAGATTATACTTGCAAAACTAATCATTTTATCCTCTTTTTCAGTCCATTATTTATTTTTCTTGTAACATCCAAGAAACTGTGAATGAAAATATATCCAGATAGAAATTTATCTGCCTGTGTAAAACTGCTCACAAAAATATATACACATAAACACAGCCATTCAGAAATAATCAATAAACCATAACATGGTGAATGCAAAAGTTAACTAACAGAACAAAGAAAGTCCAGTTATGTAGAAATGGTTTTCTAAATATTTTATGTTGGGCATTTATTCTAAACTAATGTATTTTTCATTTATAGATGAGTAAAACAATTCTTGAATTTTCTGTCACAGGACTGCTGAGAATCTAAAATAGGCTAATATATGTGGAAACGCTTTAAAATTTAGGAACTGAGAAAAAATTGGAAAAGTTTTTTTTTAAGAATTACACTTAAAAGAGCCAAGGTTTTTATAACTGAGCTCCAGCTAGTCATTAAAGAATGAATGATTCTTATTTTACTCATTTACTATATAAGATAGAAAATAACGAATAGCTATTCATTCTGTAACTCTAGCCTTTCATACTGAAAATAACAAAGCCAGCCTCCCCACCACCAAATGTGTATGTATTAGTCCACTTTTTGTTATTAGAGTTAAAATACTAGAGAGGGGTTTCTTGGGAAGGAAAAGGTTTATTTCAACATAATTTGGAGTTTACAGTTCAGGATTGGGCAGTTCCTCAGTTTGGTATCTGGTGGATCTTGGTCATGGGTAGTGGGAGGCTGCATTGCATGCGTGGTGAGGCAGGAAAGACAGAAAACAGTGGGCACACCATGACCACAAATCATCAACTCACAAGAAGCGCCCAATGAAGGTATGCCCCCCCCCCATGACCAAAGGACCTCTCATTAGAGATCTCTGATTAGGTCAACTCTCCACCCTAATTCATGAGTCATTAATAATATGACATCATTGTTTAAATATCTCCGTGAGTTTGAGGGAGATACATCGGACTTAACCCATAACAGACTAGAGTACTTTCATTGAAAATAAGATGTGTAATTTCTTAGTGAAATATTTGCACATTAAATATAATTGTAAATTATGAAGAATCAAGCCAACAGTAGGTAGTATTTATTTAGGGCCTATATGATCTCCCTTCATGTTTATAACTACTCTTTAATGTAGTTTCTATTATACCAATTCGATGAGAAAAATGATGCCTAGAGAAGGAGAAAATAGCCGTCCTGTTCTTGGTGTGCAAATGGTAAATGAGGGAGAGGAATTTCAGCCCCTCTACTGTGACTCCTGGGCCCACGGTCTTAACAAAGTATGATTCTGTTTTACAGAGCAGGTAAGATTCAGGGATAGTTAAGTTTGAGTTAACCTATAAATGTAATTTATGACAGCAGTAAATTAAGGAGAAAACTATAAATTATTATATTTATATAAACTATAAGTTATTTTCATGTGTCAGGTAAAGATTTTTTTTTTAAGATATATAGGTCTTCAATTTGCTGGTTCACTCCCCAAATGACCACAATGGCCGGAGCCTGGAGCTTAATCCAGGTCTCCTACAAAGACATACCAAAACTTCAAAACATGAATATTCACTAAAAGCAGCACATTTAAATTCAGTTCATTTTGCTAATATTTATTGGGTACATATTAAGGTACCAGGAATAATGTGTTTTAGACATATGAAGAATGATAAAATGAGGGTGGGGGAGGAATTCTGCCAAGCCAAAAAGCAGAGAATCCTGAAGGCTGTATGAAAATAGACAAATGAAGAAAGTCTGAGACATTTTTCCAGTGAAACGGATGGCAAAAGTACATAGTTGAAAAGTAGCTAGATATACAAGGAAATTAATAATAATTCTGGGGCCGGCACTGTGCGGTAGTGAGTAAAGCTGCCACCTGTGATGCTGGCATCCCATATGGGAGCTTGTTTGAGTCCTAGTTGTTCCACTTCCTATCCAGCTCCCTGCTAATATGCCTGGGGAAAGCAGTGGAAGATGGCCCAAGTGCTTGGGTCCCTGTCATCCACACGGGAGACTTGGAAGAAGCTCCTGGCATTGTGGCCATCTGGGGAATGAACCAGCAGATGGAAGATATTCTTTCTCTCTCCTTCTCTCCCCTCCCTGCCCCATGTAACTCTGACTTTCAGGTAAATAAATAATCTTTGAAAAAGTAATTCTGTGTTACTCTAGAGAAGTGTGAAATGTCAGGTGGCACAGATGAAGCCAGGAATGACGCAGGTGCCAATTAGAAAGGAAGCTCTGTTCCTTCTGCCTGGTGAGATACTTTGGCCCCATGTATGGGAACTGTTTGAAGCCACTTCCACTTCAGATGCATTAAATCTGAAGCCAATAGGTTGACAGAAACCTAATAAGAGTGAAATAATGCAGAAAGCTGGCAAGGACCTTAAAAAGATAATTGGAAAGATGTATTTAAAAATTGCTTAAGAGTTAAAATCATTGGGGATTCCTCTAATTACAGAGGAATGTAAGATGACCTCAAATATAAGGTGGCTAGGTGATATGTAAAGCCATTTCTAACATCCAGACATTAGGAGGAAGAGCCAGTTAAGGGCAAGTAGAGACTGATGAGTTAGCGCTATTCATTTTAAAGTGTCTAAGAGACTTCAAAGTAGCTACATACAAATGCACACATGACTGGTTCTCAGTGGACAGACAGGTCAGTACAACAGAATTAGGAATTGTAAAGCCACAAGTGATACTAAAACCAAGCGAAGATCTCAAAAAAAAAAAAAAAAAAGGTTTTTCATGACATAGTGTGTGGCCTATAGTAAGTTCTACAAAATCATTTTTTTTTGAAAATTAAATAAATCAATTTATTGAGCCATGAAAGAAGTTTTCAAGAATGGCATCATTTAAGGGCAAGAGGAAGCACCCATGGGAAGGGGATACATATAATATTGAATGATCCAATTTTATAGATATTATTGTCATGTACATATCTAGGAGAATTACAAAAGAATCTAGGGAACATAAAACTTGATAGATGTTCAGAGGGTTTCAACAATCTATTTCTGTTTAAAAAACAAATGAACCTTGAAGCAACTGGGAAAAATGTGAAAATTGACAGACTTCTTAGAGAGCTCATATGTGTGACATCTTTCCTGAGAACTCTTCTTTAAGGGTAACTAGAAAATGCAGAACAGAATCAGGGAGTGTAAACCACACTTTGAGAGACATTGGTTGGAAAGTACAAAGATGAAAAAGAGTTAGACTCAATAAAAGATTTTTTGTAAGGGTAGGAGAGGCTCAGACATTTTATAGATTGAAAAGAAGGGCAGATGAAGAAGTACAGTTTCTGAAATATAGGCAACAGAGAAAATCTCAACAATACAGTTGTGAAATAAAAAAATGAGAAAATTCCTATCTTGTGTGATGTTTGTCCTTCAGATTCCATTACAATAGAGGTAGAACTTTTTATTTTAATATATACTTTCCCCTAAAAGCATAAACTCATTTTGTCAGGTTCTGCATTATAATAAAGAACTAAGGCGATAATGTTATAATTCTTAAAATGACATTTCTCAAGGAATTATAGTAAGACAAAGTCACATAAACCTTTTTTCTCACAGGAAATGAGTGACTATGAGACTTTCACAAACCAAGGTGCATTTAGATATCATTAACATATAGCCATGTAGTTGCAATACTCTCACGAGCACAATATCATCACCCAAACAGCCCCGGAAAGAAAATACCTGCTAAGAGAAAAAGAAAGGAAAATGGATGCCCAATATATAATTTTATAGTTCTACATATTGAAAGATGTTGAAAAAACTATGTAGTTGAAGTTGTAGAAACCTTGTAGGATGACAATAAGAGTCTACAATTTGTAATACAGAATTTCTTAATGACTTTAAAGTTGATATGCTAGGTGAATGTCATTATCTTCGACCTGTCCTGTGACATGCCTTGTGATTTTGTGTTAGAAATATTTTTTTAAAGATTTATACATTTGAAAGGGTTACAGAGGCAGAAGTGAAGAGAGAGCGAGAGGTCTTCCATCCGCTGGCCAACTCCCCAAATGGCTGCAAGGGCTGGAGCTGGGCCAATTTGAAGTCAGGATCTAGGAGCTTCTTCCAGGTTTCCCACACTGGTGCAGGGGCCCAAGCACTTGGGCCATCTTCTGCTTTCTCAGGCGATAGCAGAGAGCTAGATCGGAAGTGGAACAGCCCAGGACTTAAACCACCACCCATATGAGATGGCGGCACTGCAGGCAGCAGCTTTACCTGCTACACCACAGCACCAGCCTCAGAATTTTTTTTTTTTTAATATTTTGGGCAATTTATTGGAAATACCTTTTTATTTTGTTCTTAGAAAAAGTTTTCCTAAGATAGAGATTTAGTCATTAGACACTAGTTAGTGTGTTGAAACAATAAGGAGTTGGGCCAGCACCGTGGCTCACTAGGTTTATCCTCCACCTGCCGCGCTGGCGCTCCGGGTTCTAGTCCCGGTTTGGGCGCTGGATCCTGTCCCAGTTGCCCCTCTTCCAGTCCAGCTCTCTGCTGTGGCCCGGGAAGGCAGTAGAGGATGGCCCAAGTGCTTGGGCCCTGCACCCGCATGGGAGACCAGGAGGAAGCACTTGGCTCCTGCCTTCGGATCGGTGCAGTGCGCCGGCCGCAGTGGCCATTTGGGGGGTGAACCAACGGAAGGAAGACCTTTCTCTCTGTCTCTCTCTCTCACTGTCTAACTCTGCCTGTCAAAAAAAAAAAAAGAAACAATAAGGAGTTGAAAAGATGACAGTGATAGGCGATGACATTTGTGAAACTATGATTGATGGTAAAAGAAGCTATTAAGACTATCTCCTGGGGCCAGTGCTGTAGCATCCACCTGCAGTGCTGGTATCCCATATGGGAGCCAGTTCAAGTCCTGGCTGCTCCACTTCTGATCCAGCTCTTTGCTATGGTCTGGGAAAGCAGAAGAAGATGGCCCAAGTCCTTGGGCCTCTACACCCACGAGGGAGACTTGGAAGAAGCTCCTGGCTTCGGATAGGCAGAGCTCTGCCCATTGTAGCCATTTGGGGAGTGAACTAGTGGACAGAAGACCCCCCTCTCTCTCTCTTTGCCTCTGTCTCTGCCTCTCTGTAACTCTGACTTTCAAATAAATAAATATTTTTTTAAAAGACCATCTCCTGAGTAAAATGCCAAATTTATTGAATTCATAAATCACATCATTAAATATTAGGACAAATCTGCCAAATCAGGGATAATTCAGTTGCTATTATTATTCATTCTGTTACCACAAATGTTTTTTTTCTCTTTTCATTCCAAATGCTCTCCCCAATTATTTTACTAATTTTATTTTCAATTCCATTATTGACACCTTTATGTCTTGGTGCCAGTTTACCAACCTGGAAAGTTGTCTTGAATTCTCTCTTAGCTCCTAACCCCTGAATGCTGCTCCTCAGTGCAGTTCTCCTAAGACTACCACTCTTGGCATCAACCAGTCTCAAACATGGGGTGCATGGGTTTCATAGTTGGATGATCAGAGTCTCAAATACAGTGACTGTTTTTCCAATACACTGGGATTCACATTCTGGGAGCAGATATGCCTCACACCTTTTGAGAAACTGAGATGGAGCTATCATGAGGAAAATTATGGACTAGGCAAAAATAACCATGGCACCGTCTAACTTCCAGATATGCACTCTTTTTAGCCGCATCTCCTCTTTCCTTCAGACTGTTTTTAAATCCTTCTTTCAGGCATCAGTTTTCTAATACAACCTTGGTCTTTCCTTTTATGGAATAAATTCATCGAATTTTTCTCAAATATAGCAATTTCTCATCTAAGTGTGCTACTTCCTACAAAAATGCTTGTCAAAGTTTCATTGAAGAATTTTAAATACAACTGGAGAAGAAACTTCTCTGACAGTTGTTTAAATGTTTCTGAAATGAAATAGAAGATTGTCTTTTAATGTTAACTGATTAAGGATATGTATTTCTAAATTCTCTTTAAAATTGGTAATGATCACCAGTTATTAGAAAGGATTGAAATAATGTGTAATAAACATCTATAATGTACTAGATTTTCTCCTATTCATCAGAACTATTCTTTCATATGAAATATGATTATTCTCATTTTACTGACCAGAAAGTTGAGATTTAAAGAGGCTCAAGGGGTCAGATACTTCTAGGCATTCTACAGCCCAATTATTGCTTCTTCTCTTGGATATAAAATGAGTGTTTAACACATTGTAATTCCTTTGAAGATGTGAGGTTAGTTGGTCTACCAAATCAAAACATTTAAATAGGTAGGTTAAAAATATGGATTTATGCACCTGATGATATAATTCTCCCATAATGATGAAGGATATAAAACTTACAGAAATGGTTATACAATGAAGATACTCCCAGGCAGAGGTAGAACTTCCCATTTTTAGGCCACCAAGAATTACACTAATTGAGGATAGTATCGCCAGGCAATAAAGGTTATGCAAGAACCCCCCTCACCTGCTGTTCTTAGAAAGGCTGTTAAGGGCAGAGAGAGACTGACAGACCTAGTGTCCTCTCAGTCACTCCTGACTTTCAGGAGACCTGGATCCTGGCATACCTCCTGACTACTTGAAGTTGTACAAAATGAATCCAGGATATTCTTTTAATTGAGTGAATTGAAATTTAATTTATTGGGCAGTTTGCTGCAGATGTTTGAACAATTTAAAGTCCGTTCTTTCACTATTTCAGTCTATTCTGAAAGAAAAAATTCACACATTCAAAAAAATCTCTTAGAACATTCTAGATTATCCAAAAGAGATATCAAGGCTATTTTTTTTTTTTAACAAGGCATATCAATCAGGAACTAACAGTGATAAACAGACCAAAATAGATTTTAAAAGAGACATTGTAATTTACACTGATGACAAAAGTAGATAAAAGTGTGGGCAATGAAGAACAAGCTGCAAAGAGCCATTGTAAAAACCAAATGAGAAAGCAAATTAAGTGAGGGGTAAATTGAGGTCACCTACTTAAAGCCCCTGGGAGAATGCAGACTATATAGTTATATTGGTAATAGTAAATATATAACCACACTTGTATAAAGTTTTCTATTAATGTTCTTGAAGATAATGTAATTCTGTGTATTAAGTAATACTTGATTACAGTTAAATTTAGTGTTGTAATGCTAGTGAAAAATACAAAGGTACATGTAAAAAGATTCAGAAGGAAAACTATTTTACATCCCTAATTCATCACATTATTTTATTACTGATACATTCTGCCCTTTATATTTTTATATTAACTGTGATTTCTTGATTTAGATATACTTAAAAAATCCTAGCATAGAAAGATTGGTGAATAAAAAAGCAATAAAAAGAAATTCAGGTGAGTGGTTATGCAGCCCCATCATTAACGTGCTTATGTCCTAAAATTGAGTACCTGGGTTTTTTTTTTAATCTCTTTTTTTTAACTTTTATTTAATGAATATAAATTTCCAAAGTATAGCTTATGGATTATAATGCCCCCCCCATAACTTCCCTCCCACCTGCAACCCTCCCCTTTCCCACTCCCTCTCCCCTTCCATTCACATCATGATTCATTTTCAATTCTCTTTATATACAGAAGATCAGTTTAGTATATATTAAGTAAAGATTTCAACAGTTTGCCCTCACATAGCAACACCTAGTGAAAAATACTGTTAGAGTACTAGTTACAGCATTAAATCACAATGTACAGTGCATTAAGGACAGAGAACCTACATGATATTTTTTTTAAAAAATTGATTAATTTTCTATGCAATTTCCAATTTAACACCAAGTTTTTTTTTTTTCATTTTCAATTATCTTTATATACAGAAGATCGATTCAGTATATACTAAGTAAAGATTTCCTCAGTTTGCACCCACACAGAAACACAAAGTGTAAAAATACTGTTTCAGTACTAGTTATAGCATTACTTCACATTGGACAACACACTAAGGACAGATCCCACATGAGACGTAAGTACACAGTGACTCCTGTTGTTGATTTAACAATTTGACACTCTTGTTTATGACGTCAGTAATCTCCCTAGGCTCTAGTCATGGGTTGCCAAGGCTATGGAAGCCTTTAGGGTTCGCTGACTTTGATCTTATTCCAACAGGGTCATAGTCAAAGTGGAAGTTCTCTCCTCCCTTTAGAGAAAGGTACCTCCTTTTTTGATGGCCCCGTTCTTTCCACTGGGATCTCACTCGCAGAGTTCTTTCAATTAGCTCTTTTTTTTTTTTTTTCCAGAGTGTCTTGGCTTTCCATGCCTAAGATATGCTGATGGGCTCTTCAGCCAGATCTGAATGCCTTAAGGGCTGATTCTGAGGCCAGAGTGCTATTTAGGACATCTGCCATTCTATGAGTCTGCTGTGTCTCCCACTTCCCATGTTGGATCGTTCTCTCCCTTTTTGGTTCTATCAGTTAGTATTAGCAGACACTAGTCTTGTTTGTGTGATCCCTTTGACTCTTAGACCTATCAGTGTGATCAATTGTGAACTGAAGTTGATCACTTGGACTAGTGAGATGGCATTGGTACATGCCACTTTGATGGGATTGTATTGGAATCCCCTGGCACGTTTGCCCCAAATTGTACATCTCCTCCCTCTCTTTTTCCCCAGTCTTATATTTAACAGGGATCACTTTTCAGTTAAAATTTAAACACCTAAGAATAATTGTGTGTTAATTACAGAGTTCAACCAATAGAACTAGAACAAAAAAAAATAATAAATTGGATAAAGATTTACATTGGAGTACCTGGGTTTGATTCCTGGATCTTGCTCCTAACTCCAGCCTCCTGCCAGTGCAGACCCTGTGAGGAAAGGGTGATGACTCTTATAATTAGTTTCCTTTGGAAGATCAGAATTGTATCCCCAGATACAGGCTTCAGTCCTAGCCCCTGTGAACATTTGGGGAGTGGATCAGAGTGTGCAGACTCTTACTGTTTCTTTCAAAGAAATAAATGAAATAAAATTTAAAAAGAAACTCAATGAAATGATTTTTCCTCTAAGGGAGCTTTAGTCCTGGCTTATAGGTTTTTTTCATTTTAAAAGTTATTAATTTGGGGCTGGTCCTGTGGTATAGCAAATAAAGCCATCACATGCAATACAAGCATTACATTTGGGCACCAGTTCGAGTCCTGGCTGCTCCACTTCTGGTCCAGCTCTCTGCTATGGCCTGGGAAAGCAGTGGAAGATGGCCCAGGTGCTTGGTTCCCTGCACCCACGTGAGAGACCCAGAGAAGGCTCCTGGCTTAAGATCGTTGTAGCTCCAGCCGTTGCAGTCAATTTGGGAGTGAACCAGCGGATGGAAGATCTCTCTCTCTCTTCTCTTTTTCTCTGCCTCTCTTTCTCTCTGTGTAACTCTGACTTTCAAATAAATAAATACATCTTTTAAAAAAGTTATTACTATAAAGACAGATTTCATAGATAACAATTTCAAGAATACAATATTTTCCTCCCTCCCTCCCTTCCTCCATCTCCTGTCCTTTTTTTTTTAAAAAAAAAAAATTTGTGATAACATATTTTCAATTTACTTTGTAATCATAGCCTTAATGCTCGTTTTACTCACATATTTTTTAATGTGAGCATCTCTGTTGGTTAGCTCAAAAATCAGTATCTGTGCCATTTTAAAAGGTTTGGAATCCAGATCTAATGCTTATATTTTAACAAATTAAATGGGAAAATCACTTGTAATGATAAGAAATGTGTAAACATTTCTTTTTCTTTTCAAAAAAAAAAAATCAAGTCAAGTTCTTTGATGGGTAAGATGATCCCCAGTGGGAAAACATGGTTTTTAGATGAAAGTATGTTAATAAGAGAGAAAGAGACAGAACAGATGTTCTTAATTTTCCAGCCAGTGCAGTGTCTCTCTGCATTACTATTACATTAGTACATATTTATGACTTCATATTAAGCAACTGTTTAGTCTTCTTTTGCAGGGTCAATGGTTGATAATATTTATAAATACTTTCATTTTCAGTCCACTAGCAATATTATGAATGAAATATTTCCAAAGATCAAGTTGTGTTTGGTATTACATAAACGTGTCATACATTGTTATAGTCAGGTAGTCTTTTTTTTATTGATAAAAATAATACCTGATTAGTATCCTGCAAAGAAGAAAGAACAGAGCAAAACCATGATAAAGCTAAAGCATTGATGTCAATATCACTTGAGTATAACTCAGCTACATTCAAGGATTAGTTTAATTTGTAAATGATTTCAATCTATACTCTCTGTTTTACTTTTACTTTTGAAATATAGAATATATCAGAATGTGTTAAGAGAGTTTAAAAGGCCAGAATTAAATTTATGCAATGTTAGCAGCACATGATTGTAAACCCTGCTTCTCTTAGTAGCTTATTCTATCCTATGCATCCTTCTCCCCAAGCAAGTAATGCCATATAGATACCATATATTTATATATATGACATAAATATATCAAGGAAAATTATTTACCCTTAAAAGATGGATGGACCTGGAAACATTCGGAGCATACATTTTAATAAGATAAGTAAGCATGTTTGTGCAAATATTTTATTTTTTAAAGATAAACTTATTTTAAGAGTATTACACAGAGAGGGAGAGACAGAGAGAGAAATGTTTTATTCACTGGTTCATTCCCCAGATGACCGAAATAGCCAGGGCTGGGCCAGGCCAAAACCGGGAGCCAGGAGCTTCCTCTGGGTCTACCACATGGGTAGCAGGGGCCCAAACACTTGGGCCATATTCTGCTGCTTTTCCCAGGAACTGAATTGGAAGTGGAGCAGCTGGGACATGAACCAGCATTCATATGAGATGTCAGCGTTGCAGAGGGTAGCTTCAGTGGTAAATGTTTAATGTTTTCGTTAGCAATTTAGTGGATCAAAGTCAGGATTTTATTTGAAGTGAGTATCTGTGTGTATAGACAGTTTAAGTACAATATGAAAGGTATATAGATAAAAAATAAATGTATTAGTGATGCCTAAGCGAAGTTATGGTAATGGAAGGAAGCCCATTGCATCACTGACACCTAGATTCTGTTCTTTGATTTGGCACTTACTAGATAAATATCTCTGGAAAATGATTTTGCCCATCTATTTTTCACATTCCTCATCTCTTACCTTGAGTTAGACTGTAGAGTTTTTTGCAGGGAAACTGTATCAGGTGCTGCCAGTGCTGTCCATAGCCATCAGAGTTTTTTTTTACCATTGTGGGTAGTTTGTTTTGTTTGTGTGCATGTCATCCAAACAGATATTTCACTCTCAGCAGGCAACACATGACTGCCACGACTGTTCTTGTCAGTAAGCTGCCCTGAGCTTTAGGAACCAAAGGACCATTGTAGCTGCAGCCACTAAGCAGAGAGGGCCTAGGCACACCCAGTCTACCTCCTTAACTTAAGAATGACTTGTGTGGAAGGATCCACACTCAGCCCCTTTGGCCTGGATTGGGACAATTTTGTTGTTGCTAAGATTTATTTATTTATTTGAGAGGCAGAGTCCCAGAGAGAGAGGGAAAGAGAAAGAGAGAGAGGTCTGCCATCAGCTAGTTCACTCACCAAATAGCCTTGGATGCCCAGAGCTGGGTCTATCTGAAGCTAGAAGTCAGAAGTGTCTTCTGGGTCTCCCATGTGAGCTCAAGGGCCCAAACACTTGGACCATCTTCTGCTGCTTTCCTAGGGACTTTAGCAAGGAGATGGACCAGAAGTAGAGCAGCCAGGACTCAAACTGTCCATATGGGGTACTGGCACTGCAGAGGGAGGCTTAGCCTACTATGCCATAGTGCTGGCTGTTGGGACACTTCTGAAGTGAGACTTCCTGGTTTTCCAGAGCTTTCCTGTGTGATGGAGCCAAAGCCATCCCCTGGGGTCTTGAAGCCATCCTTTGGATGCACTTCTTTCCATGTCTGACTTCCTCACTGTCTTCTCGTTCCTTTGGCTGGGATTGCATCCAAGTAAATCATTGTCATAGGACTTCTCACCTCAGAATCGGTTTCTGGGTATCCCAAGTAATAATAGGATGATTCATTTAGTTTGGGTTTGATGTTGGTATATGTGAACTCTAATGTCTGGCATTAGATAATATACGAGATACCAGAAAAATACTGCAAAGTACTGTACCATCATCTTGGTGCCAAAAACAAGTTGATATAAATATCACTATAAATAAAACCCTCAGGTATCATAATTACTTTGTGAAATGAAGTAATGAAAAGATAGATGTCTAGGTGTATACTGGCCATCTGTGAACCACTAGCATAGATCATATTAATTTGATATTTCCAAATCAGTATAGCTTTCCAAATAATCTATTTGGAAACAAAAAGAGAAAATAAAAAAATAATGAAACTACAATAAAAAAGCCAAGTGATTGATAGTATTATAAATTTATTTGAAAATATGGAATTAACATGTCCTAAGATTAAGTTTTATTTTAGATAAAAAGATTAGTAAGTGACTAATCAAATACACATATATATTTCAATATGAAGTAAACTCAGACTCAATTTTATATTTTTATTTACTTGTTAAATGAAAACGATTACTTTAAAGTGAAATATTTTAAATATTAGTAATATATAGTATATATATATATAATCTTGGAAAGTTATTTACACACTTTAAAAGCACTGGTGTGTGGACATGAATGCATTATTTAACAACAAATTTTTTTTTGGATGTAAATATTTTATTTCATTTATTTTTATTTTTTTATTTAATAAATGTGAATTTACAAAGTGCAACTTTTGTATTGTTGTGGCTTCCCTCCCAACCTCCCTCCCTCCCGTGGCTCTCCCCTCTTCCTCTCCCTCTCCTTCTCCCATCCCGCCCTTTATCAAGTTTCATTTTCAATTGCCTTCATATACTGAAGATCAACTTAGTATATACTAAGCAAGGATTTCAACAGGCTGCATTCACACAACCGCACAAGGTATAGGGTATTGTTCGACTAGTAGTGTTTTTCAGTTTCATAGTAAAACACATTAAGGACAGAGATCCTATGTGGGGAACATGTACCCAGTGACTCCCGTTGTTGATTTAACAATTGGCACTCTTATTTGTGACGTCAGCAATCACCCGAGACTCTTGCTGTGAGCTGTCTAGGCTATGGAAGTCCCTTGAGTTCACCAACTCTGAATTTGTTTAGTCAAGGCTGTTGTCACAGTGGAGGTTCCTTCCTCCCTTAGGAGAAAGGCGCCTCTCTCCTTGATGGCCTGTTCCTTTTGCTGGGGTCTTGTTCACCAGGGTCTTTCATTTAGATTGTTTTTTGCCATCGTGTCATGGCTTTCCATGCCTGTGAGACTCTCATGGACCTTTTAGCCAGATCCGAATGTCCCAAGGGTTGATTCTGAGGCAGGAGTGCTGTTTTGGGCATTTGCCATTCTATGAGTCTGCTGTGCGTCCTGCTTCCCCCGCAGGATCATTCTCTCCCTTTTAATTCTATCCTTCATTATTTGCTTACACTCGTCTTATTTGTGAAATCTCTTTGACACATACCCTATCTTTTTGATCGGTTGTGTATTTATACCAACATAAGAAATTGATATAGTTGTGGATTTAACAGATCATCTGAATGATTTCCTTAAGACTGAAAAATATATGTGAGGGAAAGGGCCTCTTTGATATATGTCAATACATCAATCAAAATATGTTTTTTCCCTCCCAACTTGCAAGTATAATAAGGAAAAGTAGCACAACTCCTAAACCTGACACTTATTTTCTTTATTTTACCAGTCATTTCCTTTGAATTCAACCTAGGAATGAGGCTTTCATTTGTCTGAAACAAAACAGAAAGCCCAAGGTTAACATTAGATTCACTCTTACTTTGTAAGTTATTTTTCTATGACAGATCAATACTTTCAAATATCGCTCCAAAGCTCCCCTGTTCGGCATATATCATTTTGACAGCTCCTTGAAGAAGTTAAATGCTACCTCAAGATGGAACACCAACAGGATCTGTTCTAAAGAGTAGTCTACACAGCTACACTGAGTTCATTCTGGCCGTCACGACAAAATCTCTCCCCTAATTTCTTCATTTTATCCCATATATTTATTAATGTGCATTACTTAGCAAACTCATAAGAAAAGTTACCAATTTCTGTTATCTTATTGAACAGGCTTATATTCTAAATAAATTATCAAAAATATACTTTATATCTGACCTTATAAAGTCTGAAGATGGGAATGTATAGACAAGGTAGAGTTTACTTTGCAACTAGCTTAAAAAGACTGATTTTCTTACTGTATCTTCACTGGCTGTAGTTTAGTTATAAATTTCTCATTTGTTTTTACCAGCCTCCTTCTTTTTGCATCGTTCTTCATTTTACTTTGACTGCATTAGGATCACTTGTGCTAACCGTGTGTAAGCTCACTTAAAGCTGCACACCATCCAGAGAAGGATTTTGCTTATTTGTCTCTTGTCAGTCATTCAGATTGCTACTGCAGTGTTCCCTTGCCTTAGAAGGTCAAGTATATGTTTGTAGTTCTCCATTATTCAACTTTCCTGCTAGCAGCAGATTATTGAATTTTGTTTCCATTTCTTAAATTTACTAGTCATTTTCTTTTATTTGGTCAGTTTAATCCAGCTTGATTTGTTTTAATTTTTAACTAGGATTTAATTCTATCATTTTTTCTAAATGCTATTTCCTGTACTTTCTGTTATATTTATTTTTATTTATTTATTTATTTTTGACAGGCAGAGTGGACAGTGAGAGAGAGACAGAGAGAAAGGTCTTCCTTTGCCGTTGGTTCACCCTCCAATGGCCCGCCGCGGCCAGCGCGCTGCGGCCGGCGCACTGCGCTGATCCGAACGCAGGAGCCAGGTGCCTCTCCTGGTCTCCCATGGGGTGCAGGGCCCAAGCACTTGGGCCATCCTCCACTGCACTCCTGGGCCATAGCAGAGAGCTGGCCTGGAAGAGGGGCAACCAGGATAGAATCCGGCGCCCCGACTGGGACTAGAACCCGGTGTGCCGGCACCGATAGGCGGAGGATTAGCCTGTTGAGCTACGGCGCCAGCCCTCTGTTATATTTTAATTCAATTCCATAGACATTTCTTGTGGCATTTAAAGTTGTGTAGGCTAATTTTGTTATTGTTTATGATACCTTGAAACGTGTAAGGTAACTTCTATTTCTTACATGTAGCAGGGACTGCATCTATCATACAAATAAAACACATTAGTACAGCCATGGCTTTTCTTTCCTCTAACTCCTGCTGTGTTGTTACTAAAGTATGGGACATTTTTTGTGGTAACATGAGTAAGTTTTTTTCTTGTATTTTCTTACGATAGTTTATCATTTTTTTTAAAGTCATCTGTCACCTTCATTAAGAATTAATTTGAGAGAACATTTATATGTCTCTGTTCCATTATTTATCTGTTGTGGACATTGCACTCTTCAGGAGTCTTGCTCATTTGGCTCATAAGCTCATTTTATCCATGGAATATCAGCTCTTTGGCCTAGGTGCAACTCTAGGGCCTGTCAGTCTGGGACAGTTCTGGGTATGTATCTGTAAGTGGAGCAAAGGGTCCAGATACTGGGATTTTTGAAAAATTTGCACTTCATCAAAGTTATCACATGACTTTGGAACAACCAAGTAGGAAATAACTGATCAAGATTACTCCCCTAAATCCTTCAGGAAAAGAATGTAGGGAGATGGTGCTTTTCCAAGGTTGTAATACACAAACTCTGTAGGTTAAATTTTACTTTCAAGAAGTAAAGCATGTTAGCCCCCACTTCCTTTCTTTTTCTTAGTTTTTTTTTTTATTTTAAGGTAAACAAATTTCATGTAATTCGTATATACAAATTTTGGAAAATAATGATTCTTCCTACCCTACCCTCCCTCCTGCCCATGCTTCCACCCTTCCTCCTCCTTCCTCTTTTATTCATTCTCTTAATTATTACATGATCTACTTTCAGTTTACTTTATATTCAAGATTAATACTACACTAAGAGTTCAATGAATACTAAGAAGAAAAAACTCTGTTCCTCAATAGTAGAGACTAGGGTTATAAAGCATCATCATGTCTCAAAATATGAATTTTGCTAATATACATTACATTTTTGGTACTGTATTAGTCACCACTGAGCAGGGAAAACCTATGGCATTTGTCTTTTTGGGACTGTCCTATTTCCCAAAGTATAATAGTTTCCAGTTGCATCCTCTTGATGCAAAAAGCAGAATTTTATTCTTTTTTATGCCTGAAATGTATTCAATTTTATATATACATAATTCATATGTTGTCTATTCTTATATATATACCACAATTTCTTTATCTGTACCCTCATGGTTACTGACCTCAATTCACAATCGCTAAGATAAGGAATCAACCCCACTTATTTTCACCTAACTGAATGAAACAGTTGTCCAAATAGATACCAAAGAAATAGCAGAGCAGTGGTTTGAGGAAAGGAGGGTAGGCATTGACCATGCAAAGGTAAGGAGGTGGGATGGGAGCACTAGAGAGGAATTTAACTTCTGCCTTTGCTGCTCCTAGCTGCTTTCTGCCCTAAGCTGTGGCCACCAGAGCTATTAGAACTTATATCCTGTTGCTCTCTTCCTGTTATGCCCTCATCATAATATTTAGAGTTGGTAGTCAGCAACCCATGAAGATTGGAATCTTACACTTCAATTATTGTGTGTGTGTGTCACGGGGGTGAATTTGTATCTATATTTACAATGTATTATTTATGTAAAGAATTTCTACTAGGTCGTTTACCGTTCTTTCTATAATATACCTTCCTCTTTTAAATTGTATTTTTAAGTTTTCTGATATGATTTTACACATAATGACTTTACAGATATATAATATTACTTTAGAGTTGAAAGCCTATGTTGTTTGACAAAGAAAAAATTTTCTGCCTACATTGAAAATAGATGTTCTGAAATCTGACCTTATAAATATTCTTTGAAAGGACACTTCATGAAGTGGGAAAATGCCAAGTATCAGCTAACAAATTGCATCAGCAATTTGTAAAGAATTCACAAATTTAGGACAGGTTATGTAATTATCAAGTGGTGAGACTTCTGAAATTTAATCCTGAAGTGTTTTTCATGAATATCCTTTCATGGATATAATTGAACACTTCTAAATGTTTCTTTTTTATCATCTAATTTCCACATATTATTTTAATGAATAAAACCGCTTAATGTTTTTTTTAAAGCTGAAACAGCATATCAAAGATCCTTGATTCTGTGTACATTCTTACATGAAGGTATCAACAGGAACACAAAGTCCTGTGTTGAAACTGCCACAGAAGCAGACAAACAACTCATCCTTGCTCGCATCTCAGTCCATTCTGTTGATTCTCCTTCCCCCATGACTATACTGACGACTCCCTCTGTGAGCTGTATTGCTCTCTTCCTGCTTTTTCCACCCCATGTTGCCCTTTTCCTCATCTTCCTTCTTAACTTGCTTCTACAATTCATTTTTACCTTTTTGTCTATCATTTTTGCTTTAAAAGTTATTTATTGTGCCAGAGGGATTGATACAGACCAAGAGAGAGATCGTCTCTATCCACAGGTTCACTCACCAAATGTTGGCAACATCCAAGGCTAGGCTGTGACAAAGCCAGGACTCTTGAACTCAGTCCAGGTTTGCCACATGGGTAGCAGGGACTCAGGTACTTCAAACCATCATCTGCTGCCTGCTAGAATGTACATGATCAGGAAACTGGATCAGAAGCAAAGGAGCTGGGACTTGAACAAGGCACTCTGATATGGAAACCGGGTGTTTTGAGAGGCAGCTTAACATGCTGCACCATTATACCTGCATTGCTTTCAAATGTCATAACTCCCCTTCCTCTTTTTTTATTTCTCTTGTCCTCTTTCTTCCCCTCCTCTTTTTCTTCTTCCTTCATTGTCAAGTAGTAACGGCACTATTTCATGCGTTTCTAAACAGTAATGATGGTCATGTTTATCATTTATTAATAGCTTTGTATGTCCTGGACATTGAGCTAAGCTTTTTACATATGTAAAATTTTAGTTGGTAGTGCTTGAGATTCAATTGAAGGTCCATTTAATTTATGTGTAGTTTGATGAAAATTATGCTGGCAGCTTTGAATTTACATTAATATCTGTTGACTAATGAATTTAGACTAATAAAGATTGATTTAAAAGTTCTAGACTTGTGATATAAACTTTTAATAAAGTATATAGCCTTAAGGTATATACTTTGCCTTAGGATAATTTTTAAAATTGAGCAAAAATACTTGATACTTGATGTGTAAGTACTTAAAAGGCAGTGGAAAATGAAATAACATTAAAATTATATTAAACTGACTGTTAATGTCTTTTATGACATTGTTAATCTTTAAAATATTGTCTGTTTTTTCTTTAGAAAACAATTACAATACTCATCAAAAATATGTAATTCATAAAATAAATTCACTAGATAAAATCGTACCCATATACAACAATATTTAGGAATATCTGAAATTAAAAATTGGTGGGTAACATAAATAAATCTAAAGTTTCTTGTAAGTAGATTATTCATTTCAGTGAAATATTTGCTGATTGGCTTCCAAGGAGAATTTCACTATCAAATTTTAAACAAAAAAAATTTTTAGAAGAATTTAGATAGAACCCAAACCTCATTGTCCTCTAAGAATATATGGAAGTCATATTTGACTTCCTGATTTGCTTTATTTGAATCTTTCAAAAAATAAAAATATGAAAAAGCATTTGCTTTATAATTGTAGGAATTAAACTTGAATCACGTGTATAAAATAATATTAAATCACAAAAATTATAATCCTAAAGCAAGTGAAAAAGCAGAATAAACATTGTTTAGGGATGAGTGGAGTACAATAAAAACAAAGACAGCTTAGAGAGCATTTCAGATTCCTTGAACAAAACGTAATGGCGTTTTGTGAGGTGCATAGTGTCCTGGGGAGTGGTATACCAGACCCGTGGCCAGTGAGCAGATCATGAAGGTGGAAAAGAAATGGCTAAAACTTTTTAAACATGTTCTTGAATTTGTATGCAGCCAATGAAACATGATCTTATTTTAGGAAGATGAGTGTAGCTGAAATATGGAGCATATATTGTGTGAAAAAATAGTTGGAGAAGGGAACACCATTAAAAAGTGACTACAGTGATCAGAGATAAAAATTATGAGTGGCTGGAATAAACACAGAGTTAAAATATTGAGGAAGGGACCAACTTGGAAGTTATTAAGGAGGTAGAATTCCTTGGACTTGTGATGAATGAACATTGGAAGCTACCCAGGATGACTCCTGGGTCTTTATTGAGGGATTGCAAAGAAGAAAAAGTATTAGAAGAAGACAAGTTTTGTTTAGAATAAGCTGAAATTGTGATGCATGAGGGATATTTAAGGGAATAGTCCTAATAGGCAATTTGACATATGGAATAACATTGTTAAAGAAGTTGTGTGGATTTTAGTAATAAAATGAACATAAAAAGGAAGATATGTTATCTTCCATAACTCTGATTTGCTGAGTTACTAGCCCTTAAGGCTTCCGGATCTGGCTCAAAAGCCCATGAGAGCGTTTCAGGCACGGAAAGGCAAGACGCTGTGGTAAAAAATGACCTAAATGAAAGATCTCTGTGAGTGAGATCCCTGTGGAAAGAAGGGGCCATCAGAGAAGGAGGTACCTTTCTCTGAAGGGAGGATAGAACTTCCACTTTGACTAAGGCCCTGTCTAAATAATGTCGCAATTTGTGGACTGAAGAGGCTTCCATAGCCTTGGCAGCTCATGACAAGAGCCTCAGGTAATCACTGATGTCATAAATAAGAGTGTCAAGTGTTAAATCAACAACAGGAGTCACTGTGCACTTGTTCCCCATGTAGTACCTCTGTCCTTAATGAGCTGTACTATAAGAATTAATGGTAAAACTAGCTTTCAAACAATACTTAGTACTTTGCGTGTCTGTGTGAGTGCAAACTGTTGAAATATTTACTTAGTATAGAGTTGATCTTCTGTATATAAAGATAATTAAAAATAAATCTTAATGACAAGAGGGATGGGAGAGGGTGTAGGAGGTGGGATGGTTTGGGGGTGGGAGGGCAGGTATTGGGGGGAAGAACTGCTGAAATCCAAAAGCTGTACCTATGAAAATAATAATTTTAATAATTTTAACTCAAGTAAATGTCTATTAAGATTTTTGCATCACAAGGATTTTTGTGACATTCTCAATTTTTTATTAATGGTCACAAAGGGAAATAGATATAATACACAGATCAGAGGAGGCAAAGGTAGGCACATATACCTAGTAACATCCTTTATACCTAGTTATTAAACAATGTTATGTCTACTAATCTAGCAGTGTTTTAAATTTAATAGTTTTAGCATTGATGTGAAAGTAACATACATTTTCATTTCTAGTGACAGCTTTATCTCTTACACTGTTTTCAAGCATACTTTATCAATATTTAGAATGAGCTATAATGATATTCATAAAATACTATTTGATTAATCCTAATACTACATTTTATACTAAGTAATAATTCAAAGTAAAAAGTGGTATTCCAGTGTGGTTAAGGAATTGTTTTATAAAACTGCAAGATTTAATAAATAGTTTAGTAACAACAAAGCGTAATGTATCTACCCATTACATATTTGCATTTAAGGGACAGAAAATGAAATTTAAAAGAATTTCCATTAGATGTTGACTAAAGGAGGATTTGTTTTTACTTAGAACATTGATCATTGAGTTTCATGTAGTGATTTTTTTGGGACCAATTATACTGCTGGTTTTATTTTCTAAATAAAACTTGCATATAAAAATTACAACACATGGAGCAGGAATTTAGCCTACGTGTTAAGACTTTCAGAAATGTCCTCCATTGGAGTACTTGTACACTCCCACTGTTGACTCCAGCTCCTGCCAATGCAAACCTTTGGGTCATATCTCATGTAGTCGGGTTCTTGCTTCCCATGTGGGAGACCTGGATTGAGTTCCTTGCTCCTGGCTTTGGAATTGGCCCAGCCTGTCATTTTAGGTGACTAGAAAGTGAACCAGCAGGTAGCAGTTTTGTCTGTCTGTCTCTCTTTCTCTCCATCTCTCTGCTTCCCAAATAAATAAGAATTTTAAAATGTAACATATACCCCCTAAATATAGAACAATTCAGTTGTTTCCAACAATGTACATGTTAATGATAAATAAAACTTAAAATAAGGAGAGAGGCAAAGGAATGATAGACCTACATAATAAAGGACACAAGATACAGGTTGATTACTCTTTCTCTCAAATGCCTGGGACCAGAACTCTTTCAGATTTCCCAAGTTTATTTCGATTTTGAAATATTTACATAGACTTTATTTGTTGGTCATCTCTAGTATGGGAAGATCCTAAATACAAAATGCTCTGAATGTAAAAATTTTTGACCATAATGTCAGCATTCAAAAGGTTTCTGATTCTAGGATATTTCTGTTTTAGATTTTCGGAGTAGGACTACTCAATTATTACTAATTTTGACATTTCAGAAATGGAGGTTTAACCAGATTACTTGGCATATTAATAAGAACTAGAAGACATTAAAACAATATCATTAATCATTATATTGCCAGTGAAAACTGGAAGGTGAAAGAGAAAGAAATGTTGGGAATAGAAAAAACTACTGAGTTCTCATGATTATATCGGGTGAGAAAATGGTTTCAAGAGCTAGAAGATCTCACATTTAGAATTATCAGTGTTAATCTCAGGAACAAGTGAAAATAGAAATAATATGTTAGTTTGTTATTGGGGCTAGGGTGAACGAAAATTTCCCTTTTGACTTTATATACTTTTATATGCTTGTGTGGGGACATTTGACAATGTTATATATGATATGATATAAGCAATTTTATAATTGTATATTGTCCAGAGTTAAAAATAATTAATATTCTTTGAAATTTATATGTAGTATAATGGGAAATATATCTCAGTAGTAATAATAGATAAGTACAATGATTAAAAATAAATTCATGAAAAATGCACATTAAACTTCATGAGTTTCAAATTATTTTATTAAGTTTTATTTCTGTTTTTCCACAAATTTTTTGAAGTACTTTATATCTGTGGTTTTATTTCATCTTGTTTTTACTTTTGCTTATGAGTATTTTATAAGAAAATTGGAGGATAACACATTACATGGATTTCAGAATTTCTTTAGTTTGCCAGTAAGGTTTGATCTGTGATACCAATTTGTCTGGTGACGTTTGATTCATGGCAGCTGTTGTTTGCTAGCCATTGTTACCCTGTAATGCCGTGCTGAGTCTGCAAGTGCTTTGTGATCATCTTGCCTCCCTTATGCTTATGTTTCCAGAATGCTGTCATCAGCATGTCACTGCTAATGAATGACTGCCTTGAAGCCTTTCGAGTCACTTCACAGTTTATCATAAGCATATTTATATACATTGAAATGAACTTAATACCATAAAACATAATACTCATAATCCCCTAAAATGAATCTTTTCTTCTAAATAGGAGTCTCACTTTTAAACTATAGTGATAAAATGGGTAAGGCATTATATCCTGATCTTCTTCAATGAATATATCAAGCAAAAGAACTAGTTAGAGGCATCTACCATATTTTCCAAATGTTGTTGCTGACAAGTTGCTGTTTTTACTGATAGAATTTTTTGTTTGATTTGTTTGTTTTTATATAGGAACAAATTTCAAGGTTGAATTAAGGACATATGCATGTTATATCGGTCAACACTACTATTCTCCTAGATCTTCATAATAACTATATTGATACCACATTATTACAAATTGGTTGTGTGTGTGTGTATCTAAAGGTTTAGAGAGAACAATAAACAATGCTCTTTTTTTTCTGTCCTAAATTCAGAACTAATTGAAAAAAATGATTCAGAGAAAAACTGAACTATAACTATACTATGCAGTGTAGTACAAACCTGTATGAAAATATAGCTGTATGTGCTTCCAATTCATTCTTCGCTGAGATGAAGTGACCCACAAGAGTTGCTGACACAAAGGGAACTTTGCAGCGATCTCCCAGTGGGAAATCGTGTATGCTCATGCATAGAAAAGCTGAGATTTCATCCTGTGGACAGGTCATGCCGTTAAGAAGTGAACAGGTTTCTTTATGCCAAGGTCACCTGCCCCTTTATAGAATATAGATGAAGAGTGAGATAAAGAGAAAGAAACCAGAAGACTACTTCTAGCAGAATTCCCTTCAGGCAAATATGGGTCAGGAATGGACAATCTGCCTGACAAATAGAATGTCTATGCTTAGGCCAGGATGCTGAGAGGAAGAGGACATTTGGGACTTGATGTATGGAAAAAGTCCTCTAGTCTCTATTTCCTATAGAAGATGTGTGTACATTAATTATGTATCTCCCTGTTTACCATCATTAAATATCTCACTGAATGGATATCTCATAGCTTTCCTACTCACCATATAAAATAGAAACAAATGTGAGAATGGAATCCACTTACTTTTCTTGAAACACAGAAATAATAATCTGTGTATGAAAATAAACATTTTTTCACTTGACAGTAACAGCCTCAGATACCTTTTTTGTTTTGTTCTTGTTTTCTAATCCTCACTTTTCCCCCCGTAGTTCCTTATCTACCTTTCATTTGTTTCATCTTAAGGCATTTGTGCAGCCAATAGTTGCTAGAATAACCCTTTGGTTCATATTTTATTTCTAATCTGTCTCTCCTTAAATGCACATACCACATATACCAGAAATTTTACTAGAATTGACATGTTACCATTATTAAATTCTGTATGGCAAATGCTTCTATCAGTGGTCTCTGATGCTGTTCAAACCTTGTTTGTCTTCTTTCATTCACTTGTCTTATCATTTATTAAAAGTGTATTGAGATCCCAGTGTTATGACACAGGGGTTAAGTTGCTGCTTGGAACAGGAGACTTGCATCCTGTATTGGAGTGTCAGGTTCAAGTCCTGGCTACGGCATACTCTGAACCCAGGGTTTTTTCATTTTTATTTTTGAACAAATTTCATGTTTTTCATATATATAGATGTAAAGCATAGTCATACTGCCCACCCTAGTCTCCCTTCTGCCCCCACTCCCACCCTCCTTCCTTTTTATTATTTCTTTTAATTTTTACAATGATCTACTTTCAGTTTGTTTTTTACCCATAAGATTAACCATATGCTAAGTAAAGAATTCAACAAATAGTAAGAAAGAAAAAAGAACCATGATTTCTCAACAGCAGAGACAAGGGCTATAAACAATCATCCAATTTTAAAATGTCAATTTTACTCATATACATTGCATTTTTTGGTACTGTATTAGTTACCATGAGATCATAGTATTTGTCTTTTTGGAACTGGCTTATTTAAATAAGTCTAATGGTTTCAAATTGCATCCATTTTCTTGTGAAAGCCAGAATTATGTTCTTTTGTATGGCTGAGTAGTATTCCATAGTGTATATATACCACATTGTCATTATTAGTTATCAGTTAATGGGCATCTGGGTTGATTCCATATTTAAGTTATTGTGAACTGAGCTGCAATAAACATAGAGGTTCAGATAACCCTTTTATATGTTAACCTCACTTCCCTATCATAAATCCCAGGAATATGATTGCTGGTGTATATGGTAGAACTATTTTCAAATTTCTGGGGTGTCTCCATATTATCTTCCATAGTGGCTGCACTAGTTTACATTCCCACCAATAGTGGATTAGGATACCTTTTTCCCTACAGCCTTGCCTGCAGTTATTGTTTTTAAAAATTCATTCATTCATTTGTTTGTTTGAAAGGAAGAGTTATAGAGAAGCAGAGGCAGACAGAGAAAGAGAGGTCTTCCATCCACTGGTTCATTTCCCAAATGGCTGCAATGGCCAAAGTTGGGCCGATCCAAAGCCAGGAGCCTGAAGCTTCTTCTGGGTCTCCCACACAGGTGCAGGGGCCCAAGGACTTGGGCTATCTTCCACAGATTTCCCAGGCCATACAGACAGCTGGATCAGAAGTGGAGCAGCCAGGACTTGAACCATTGCCTGTATGGGATGCCAGCACTGCAGGCAGCAACTCTAGCCACCACACCACAGTACAAGACCTCATTTGTTTTTTGATATCTGTAGGAGAGCTATTCTAACTGGGGTGAGGTGAAACCTCAATGTGGTTTTGTTTTGCATTTCCCTGGTGGCTTGTAATCCTGAGCATTTTTTTTTCATGTGTCTGTTGGCCATTTGAATTTCTTCTTTGGAAAAATACCTGTTCAATTCCTTTGCCCATTTTTTAACTGGATTATTTGTTTTGTTGTTGAGGTTTTTTTTTTTTCAGGCAGAGTGGAAGTGAGAGAGAGACAGACAGAGAGAAAGGTCTTCCTTTTCCGTTGGTTCACCCTTCAGTGGTCACCGTGTCCAGCGTGCTGCGGTCAGCGCACTGCGCCAATCCAAAGCCAGGAGCCAGGTGCTTCCCCTGGTCTCCCATGTGGGTGCAGGGCACAAGGACCTGGGCCATCCTACTCTGCACTCCCAGGCCACAGCAGAGAGCTGGACTCAAAGAGGAGCAACCGGGACAGAATCTGGTGCCCCGACCGGGACTAGAACCCGGTGTGCCAGTGCTGCAGGTGGAGGATTAGCCTATTGAGCCACAGAGCCGGCCTGTTGTTGAGTTTTTTGAGCTGTTTATAGATTCTGGCTATTAATCCTTTATCAGTTTCATCATTTGCAAATATTTTCTCCCATTCTATCAGTTGCCTCTTCACTTTGCTGAGTGCTTCCTTTGCAGTGCAGAAGCTTCTTAGCTTTATGTAATCCAGCTTGCTCAAGTGTGTGGGAGACAGTTGATGGTGGTCCAATATTCAGGTTTTTTCACCCACATAAGAGATCTGGGTGGAATTCCTGGCTCTTGCTTCAACATGGGCTAGTCCTAGCTGTTCTGGACATCTGGAGAGTAAACCAGCAAATGGAGGATTTCTCTTTCTCTTTCTGTCACTCTGCTTTCAGATAAATAAGTAAATCTTAAAAAGTACTGAGTACTTAAAAAGTACTGAAATGAAGGGCAGTTCTAACCAGTGGGCTGATTAAGGATGAACTTCATATTTCTTACTTAAATTTCAATATCCATTATTCAAACTGGGCATGGGTACATAAAAGGTAGTTTTAATTTCTCATTGTGAATAGTGTCCAGAAGTTTTAAGTTTTATGTCATTATTGTACTTTTTGGTAATTCTAGTGAAGTTTTTCTGATGTGCTCTCATTAAAGGTAGGTGAAAATAATCAATATGATGTCATTTAATGTTGCTTTTTAATTCCTGAGTTTATCCTTGGCCTTGGTATCATTAACCAATCTCAATGATTTTCTCTTTAGTTTTTTGCTTTTGTTTTGTGTAAGTAATCTTTTATTGATGTTAGGGCCCCTTAGGAGATAGTGGTCAATGTCTTTTTGACTCACCTACTTTCTAGTTTAAACTTGTCTCACAACACTTTGTGAGCTTCACTTGTTGGATTATTTTTCAATTTTAAAGTTAGCTTTCCCCCTCTTTTAAAAGTCAGTTTTTCAGAATATATCTCCTTTCATAAGCTTAACCTTAAGATCCATGGCTTAGAATCTAAATGTACATCTATACTGTCTTGAGCAGACTTTGTGTTTTCCTATAATGTTGAAAAATTCTTTTTCCTAACTTAAACCTACTCCAGCCAAACTTTCTTTCACAAATTTGCTGATTTTATTTATAGTATTGGGTATTCTTTGGGATTATAGCTTTTACATGAAATACATTAGTGGATTATAAACAATTTTAAATAAATTCTTCTGTAAAGCAAAGTAGCTTAATAGATTCCACAAGAAAATAGTGCATATTGGATGATTTTCCTTGCATATGTGATGTAGAGGCACCAACACTATTTTTAAGCTTTTTTGAAGGTCAGAATACCTTTTAGAAGGGCTGCCAGGATTTGGAGGCAGAAAAAGGTTTTCATCCTTTCTATCCCACTGTCTTGTTTGATCTTTAGCCACTGACTTACTAAGTATCAGCTTCTTATTCTTTAAAAAAGGGTCAGTGACAGAGACATCACATGCTATTGAGAGGATACACAAATTTACACGCACGCACGCACACACACACACACACACGTACGTGGTGGTGGTGGGGGTTTCCGCAAAAACTCATGGAAAATGCATGGATTTCAAATTTTTTTGCACCAAAATAAGTTTATCTTTCTTTAATTTCATGAAATTTGTGTCATACATATGTGTGTGTGCATGTGTGTGTGAAAGACTTGATGGAGTGCCTGTCATACATCTATATTCTGGTAGTGGCATTTCTTATTAGTTATAAGTGTTACAACCATAAAAACTACAAAAGGAAAGAGAATGTGAATATATCTAAGTATTAGTAAGTTTATAAGTTAAATATATATATTGGGACCAGTGCTGTGGCATAGGGGGTAAAGCTGCTATCTCCAGTGTTGGCATCCCATATGGGCAACTGTTCAAGTCAGGGCTGCTCCACTTCCAATCCAGCTGTCTGCTATGGCCTGGAAAAGCAGTAGAAGAGGGCCCAAGTCTTTGGGTCCCTGCACCTGTGTGTGAGACACAGAAGAAGCTTCTGGCCTCAGATTGGCCCAGCTCTGACCATTGCAGCCATTTGGGAGTGAACCAGTGGATCGAAGACTTCTCTCTCTCTCTCTCCATCCCTCCCTCCCTCACTCCCTCTCTCTCTCTTAAATAAATATTTTAATTAACTATATATCTTTGATTTACATGCATTTACTTTTGATAATTGATTTAGCAGATATTGTTATATTACTTTTAATATCAAATGAAACCACTTGGAAATTTTGACAGAAAAACTACAATTTTGTTCATACAGCAGTATGATGTAACATTTAAAAACTTCCACATATTCAGGACCCAGATGAGACAGCAATTGAATAGCAAATGTAAATAATGAAATTTCTCATTTTCATCCCATTTTTATTATATTTTTCAATATAATATGCAGATTCTTGTTTTTTCTAAGCACACAAAAACTAATCATAAATGAGAAAAAAAAAAGGATGTGTTTTCTTAAGACGTATTGATATTGTCATTGCCTGGTAAGAAAAACTTCAAGGTAATTAGATAATTTTCCTGGAGTATAGATATATTTATAACATTTATCTACCAGATGTTGAGTTGTTTTAATTCTCTACTATCCCTCTGAGAGAGATTAGGTGAAGGAATTACAATGTGTGCTTACATAGGAGAATACTGAAGGAGAGCCACATTAAATTACATGGAGTAAATTAATTGGTGATAAAGCTAAAATAAAGTTCAACATACTTCAACTGTTTCTGTTTTCCACATGGCCTCCTTCTGACTGCCTTTCTTATCTCTTATATAGGGTGAAGGAAATGTTTTTATTTCATTTTATGTGACTTGAAAGGCAGAGTTAAGGGGAGAAACAGAAGGAGATGGAGCAGGGGTGGTGGGGGTAGAGAGAGAAAGGGCTCTTCTAGATACTTATTCCCTCCCCAAATGTCCACAATGGCCATGGCTGAAGCCCAGAGCCTAGAAATCCATCTGTCTCCCACACATCTCCGTGGCAGGAACACAAGCACTTGGTCCATCTTTTGCTGCTTTCCCAGGCACATTAGCAGGGAGCTGGATTGGAAATGGAGCAGCTGGGCCAGGAACCAGGGCTCATCAGTGATGAGTTTCACAAGCAGTGGCTTAACTAGGTATGTTACAATGCTGGCCATGAAGGAAGTATTTAAATAAGTTCTGTTGTAATATAGTAAAGATATTTTTATGAGTTTTAATTGTGAAATAATATTTTATGAGATAAATATCAAATCCTTGGGCATAGCATTCTGTCTTTTCTGACAGACTTGATTTATCCTGGTGGCCTTATGCCTTACTCTTATCTCTTTCACTGACTCTGCTTAGGCAATTTTAAGCAGGTGGCTGTTTATGCATATCTTTATTATGGCCTCTCTACAATCCCACCACCCAATCATAGATACTTCTTTAGTACATTTTCTCTTTGCTTATCTATAAATCACTTTTTTATTATATATTAAATTACCCAATCCATAAATACCATCAATCTTGCAGAAATTTAAGTACTAATAGGGAATTGTCTTCCAGGGGCTGCCTAGTCTTTTATTTCTTCTAATTTTATGTTATAGGAAAATAATAATAAATGTTCATATAATTATTGCCTTCTATTACTCTAAATAAAGTGTTTCTTAATTATTTTGATCCAAGCTTATTGAAAACTTGTAATTTACTCTCCATATTTGAATAGAGCATAGAGGTTTATACACAGTAGAAAATTCAAAAGCTCATAATTTGTTGTGATTACCAGCTACAAGGACTAACAATGAAAATCTTCAGAAATGTATGTTTTTCCTCCGAAAATAACTTTTTTTATTTAGGATGTTTTTGTTTATTTGTTTTGCTTTGATTAGGCTATTGGTTAATGAAGCTGTTTGAATTTCTCATTTCTCTTTATTTGAATTTCCTAAGTCTTATAACCCAGACCAATGAGCCATGGAAGCCCTTGAAAATAGAAATGTGAACTGAAGCATAAAGGAAGCATTGCCAGCTGTTTCCCCAGCTTTGTACATTAGTGGGCAGTCTCTAATTCACCCACAAAAGTCTGTCTACCTACAGACTTACAATAAATTTACTTTTCAGATACTGAAACTTCCAATCTATTTCAAAAGGAGATAAGCAAAATTTCTAAATGATGTTTCAACGATAGCAAGTTTCATTAATTCTTTTACCTATAACTTCTGCTTTCTGCTATTTTCTCCAAGTCAATGCAAGTCAGAATACTCACAAATTGATCCTTCTCTTTTAAAGTTCAGTTTTGGGGGGCAGGCATTGTTGGGGGGTTGGTTATGCTGCTGCCTGGGACCACACACATCATATTTCAGTGTGCCCCTTCCGTTCACAGCTACTCCATGCTTCTGATCCAGCTTCCTGTTAATGTGCTAGGAGGTCCAGAAAGTGTTTCTGGCTCCTGGCTTCTTCCTGGCCCAGGCCTGGCTATTAAAGGCATCTGAGGAGTGACCCATTGGATGGAAGATCTATCTTATTCTCTACCCTTCTGTCAGTTTGCCTTTCACATAAATACACAACATTTAGTTTGGAAAGAGCAACCCCATTTTCACTCATCTTTTTCAATCAAGTAAACTTTTATGTCATAGGACATCTTTATTTTTTTAAATACTTATTTGAAAGGCAGAATGAGAGAGAGAGAGAGAGAGAGAGAGAGAAATCTTCCATCTGCTGGTTCACAACCCAAATGGCTATAAAGGATGGGGCTGGCCCAGGCTGAAGCCAGCTGCCTGGAACTCCATCTGGATCTCCCACATAAGTGAAGGGGCCCAAGAACTTGAGCCACCTTCTACTGCTTTCCCAGGAGTGGAATTGGAAGTGAAGCAGTGGGGACTTGAACAGGTGCCCGTATG
This sequence comes from Lepus europaeus, assembly GCF_033115175.1. Taxonomy (NCBI): domain Eukaryota; kingdom Metazoa; phylum Chordata; class Mammalia; order Lagomorpha; family Leporidae; genus Lepus; species Lepus europaeus. The sequence goes on along the minus strand of NC_084834.1, from coordinate 86,678,891 downwards.
GGATTCCAGCTTCATAGGTGGCAGCTTAACTCACTGAACCACAAAGCCAGCCCCCATCACATCTTTTTTTTTTTTTTTTAAGGTTTATTTTATTTATTTGAAAGGCAAAGTTACACAGAGGCAGAGGCAGAGACAGAGAGAAAGTCTTCCATCCACTGGTACACTCCCCAAGTGGCCACAATGGCTAGGCTGGATCCGGATGATATGATCCAGAGACAGGAGCCGCCTCTGGGTCTCCCATGTAGATGCAGGGGCCCCAGACATTTTCTAATTAGGGAAGCTTAAAAGTATGAGATATTAATAGTGTATAAAGTATTTCCTTTCTGTTTTTCAATGAATCAAACTAAATTCTGTTATCCAAAATTGTATATACTTTGTGAAGTAGCTCAGATATCTTAAAATCTTAGATAGAATTGCAGGGAAGAGTGAGGGCGTAGGGAGGGAAGGGCAGGGAGAAGAGGGAGAAGGAAAGAGCATGGATGCAAAGGGAGAAGGAAAGAATTCTGTGCCATTGAAATTCCTGAGGGTATTCTTTTTTTTTTTTTTTTTTTTTTTGGCAGAATAGCTTTCCATCCTGAGAAAAAGTGAATTAAATCAGTTTTTATTGTTCAATTATTATGCAACTGTTTTATTAAGCATTACAAAAGAAAATGGAATGAAAGAAATTCTCCTCTGAAGCAAGATAAGTCAAAACCAGAATTTAGAAGAGTCATGCAAGCATCTTTGGAAATTTTCTTAAATTGGTTAAACTTTCTAAATTACATTGTTCTCCTGTAAAGTGGGTGGCAGTAATAGTAGAAGTCCTAAGATGAATTGTGCCCTGGCAAGCATGTCCTGCTGTTACAGTCATACAGGAAACATGCTACATAATAAGTAAGTTCAAGATCTCATTTTTCCTTCCTTTTTCTTTTTGAATGACATATTTAGGAATGAGAAGCCCTCATCCCGAAGTCCAGTCAAATTAGTTGACCCATAATTATTACATTTTCATTTGAAATTTGATATCTCAAACTTGCTACTTGCATTCCTGCCCTTACCTCTTAATCATAAAGTTAACTGATTCTTTCCTGGAAGTACAGATATCTACATGTGTAGGGGTTCTTGGAGAGAATTAACAAAACATAAATAACTAAGCAAAATCTAAATGAGGTTCCATGAATGGTGTCATTTATTGAAAATGTTTTTGTTTTAAATATAAATTCTGTGGTACTTAATCAGAATAATATCAATTTATCAAAATACTCTAACAGGAAAACAACATACAAGTTTTTTTTTTTTTTCTTTCAGATTTATTTATTTATTTGAAAGGCAGAGTTACAGAGAGGCAGAAGCAGAGAGATCTTCTATCCACTGCTTCAGTTCCCAGATGGCCACAAAGGCCACAGCTGGGCCGATCCAAAGCCAGAAGCTTGTTCAGGTCTCCCACATGGGAACAGGTGCCCACGGACTTGAGCTATCTTCTACTGCTTTCCCAGGCCATAGTAGAGAGCGGGATGGGAAGTGGAGCAGCCAGGATTCGAACCAATACCCATATGGGATGCCGGTGCTGCAGGCCAGGGCTTTAACCTGCTTCACCACAGTGCTGTCCCCCAGCATAAGCATTTGCTTTCAGATTTAAACAAATCATGTCTCTAATGTTCAACTGTGATTTTGACTTTGTGGCTCTTGTACCAGAAGAAAAATGCTTTAAGTTGGGATTGGTGTGACCTGAAAATGAAAGTTCTACATATTTAAGCTGTTTTGAAAAACACTAAATGAACCAGGTCACATGTGGAGATCATGAATTGCATTCTAGTCAAATTTTAATAACTGAGAAATAATGGTGTAGAAGCACTTGGCTAACCAACAATACAATTTTGTTTTTCATGTTACAGGAAAAAGTCCAGCATTTACAGAAGGCATTTGCTTCAAGAGTAGATAAATCCACACAGACTGAACTTCTAGGCTATGATGTAAGTAGCTATGTAAAACCATTTTTATCTTCTTTATTGGTATTCAGCCTCCACAGCTTATTTACCTCTGGTGCTGCTGTGTCCATGCATTGATTTAATGGGACTTAGGACTGCAACATTCATCTTTTGCTCTTACACAATTCCCAAATACCTCCTGAACCTGAAAAAGATAATTACAGGCACCAACTAGCATACCAATGTCTTATTAATTTTTTTAAACGAGTATCTCTAACATAGTCTCTTGAGTAGTGAATTTGAAGACGTGGAAAAACATGTTAAAATAATGGGGCAATTTATTTTTAAGAAAGTAGTAATTTATTAACAGATTAATAAAGTTACTATGTTTTCAGTTACCAAGTGGCAAGCTCATCATTTTAAAATGCAGATACAAGAAAGAAAACAACTGTGCAGAGAAATTTATAATATTTTAGTTCTTGGGCTTCAGTGCAGGCAACAGAGTTTAATTGAACATAAATATTTTTTCTGTGTATGAAATACTTGTGAAACTGTCAAAATAGGATTGTAAAACCTGTTTTCAAGCAATATAATTTCTAGTAACAGTGGATGATTTTGAAAAACTTTGATATAAATACCTGTCTTTTCTTAAACACAGCCATTAAATTTGCATTTTTCCTAAGTTTATGTCTTTAAACTTCTTTTGATACAAAAAATAAGGGAACTATCATCATCATGTAGCCAACATTTGTAAGACTCTAGTGTTCTGTGTAACACATTTATTAATATTATTTCTAGTGCTTTCTTCAGAAGAGATATAGAAGGGCAATAATTTTTATAAAGATGCATACTATAATAATGGAATATGTTTATAAGCACGTCTTCAGTATATTAAGCCATGTACAATGTGGACATTGTGGTGTGGCATGGGGCTTCCACATCCCATACTGATGTGCCTGGGATTGAGCCCTGTCTTTGCCTAACCATGCAACTTCTGTTAATGCGCCTGGGAAATCAAAAGATGATGGTTCAGGCTGCTGAGTCCCTGTCACCCAGTGGTAGATGTGGATGGAGCTCTTGGCTCCTGGCTTTTGCCTGACCCACTCTTGGCTGTTTGTAATGAGCATTTGGGGAGTGAACTAGCAGATTGCACATCTCTCTCTCTCTCTCTCCCCCCCCCCCCTCTGTCTCCCCCTCTCTCTCTCAGTGTTTTTCACGTAAATAAAACAAAAGAATAAAAACTTATTATTTTTATGTTATCTTAAAAACTATATTAATATATTTAGTTTAAACTCTATTAGGAAATGAAAGTTTTGAATTTAACAAAAACTGTTTTAAGATATTTATGTGCTTTATTTTTTAATTTAGAAATTTTCTGAAAGCTATACTTTTGAATTTTTCTATCACATTGATTTTAATATGTGTTCATTCTAGAAACTGAAACATTTTAGATAATCCTATGACTATAATACTTCTGGAATGCCAGTGTTATATAGCATTTAAATAGTGTTGATGTTTGTTTTTAAAGAGAAACAATTTTAATGAAGCTTTAGAAGGATTTACTATCAGTGGTTCACTGTTAGTGATTGCTTTTGGAGGATTTGTTTAAAATATTTCCAAAAATAATATTTATGTATCAATCCGTAGGACATAAACCCACTGTGGATTTTATGAATAATAACCTATGTATTTATAAAGCTGCAAATTAGTGAATTATTCCCTAAGAATATTAATACTGTAATTCCCTTAAATCTCATTTCAACATAACAACATCGAACAATTCAGGTACTCAAAGTCAATTTAGAATCCCCTATTTCAAAGTCATCAGTTTTCAATTGAATTAATTAATTCCTGGAAGGTAAGTTACTTGTTCACTACTGTAAGAACTTCCTGAGAATCTATGCTTCTATTGAAAGTAATATGTTCTTGAAACAGGAAAAAGTGAAAACACTTAGGTGTTTGGATTCAATTACTCCATTTGACTCAATTTAAGTAAATGGGTTAGGGTGACTAAATATTTATGAAGATCTGAACATACATATAAAATGTAAACTTTTGTGTGACTTTATTAGTTTTTTAATTTATTCAAAAGAGTTATAGCAAAGGAGGGAGAGACAGAAGGAGGAGAGAGGTCTTCCATCTGCTGGTTCACTCTCCAAATGGCTGCAATGACCAGGGCTGAGCCAAGCTGAAGCCAGGAGCTTCATCTGGGTCTCCATGTGAGTGCAGAGGCCAAGCACTGCTCTGCTGCTTTCCTAGGCTGTTAGTTGGGAGGGAGCTGGATTGGAAGTGGAGCAGCTGGGTCTTAAACCTGTGCCCATAGGATGCCAATGCTGCAGATGGCAGTTTTACCCGCTATGCCATAGTGCTGGTCCAACACTATTAGTTTTACCAGGTTGTGAGCATTAGTTGCTGGGGAATGAAAGGTATGTGTGACTGTGGCTAAAAAAAAATGTCCTACATGAAGGCTCTCCACGAATGCAACCCCAGTAGAAACAAGAGAACATCAAAGAAGGATGCACTTTTCTCTGAAGGGAGGAGAGAACTTCCACTTTGCCTCTAGGCCCTGTCTAGATACTGATGGAAACTATGGTCACAAAAGGCTTCCAAAGTCCTGGCAACTGATGGCAAGAGCCTGGAGTGATCTCTGACTTCATACATAAGAGTGTAATTGTTAAATTAACAGCAGGAATCACTGTGCACTTACTCCCCATTCAGGACCTCTGTTCTAAATGGGTCTTACTGTGAGATTTAACTGTAAAACTTGTTCTCAAACAGTTTTTTTTATATTTTGTGTGTGTGTGTGTGCACAAATAGTTGAAATCTTTACTTTGTATAGCCGTGGTCTTCTGTGTATAAAGTTAATTGAAAATGAATCTTAATGGACAATGGGACCAGCAAAGGGAGAGGAAGGAGGAAGTGGAGAGGGAGTGGAGGTAGGAGGGCAGATATAGTGGGAAGAATTGCCGTATTCCTAAAGATGCACTCATGAAATGTATACTCATTAAATAAAAGGTTTCTAAAAAAGAAAGAGAAAGGTATGTCTGTGAAAACATCTCTGCTACCAGCAGTTATCCTTACATCATAGCTACTAGCAGCCCTTCGCCAATTTGCTGTGTATTTCTGCAAAGTTCTTTCTGTAAAATTCATTACTTCCTGGCTATTTAATTCTCTAAACATGTAAATAATAACTGAAAACGAAGCCATGACCTTGGTTATTTTTCATTTAATCTTCATTGCTTGTTTTCACATGTGACTATGAGAGCTTAATGTATTTTGCTGGTTTGAGTTAAGGTTAAACAATCATTCTTTTTAGTAGTCCCCAAAGAATCCCCTTGTACAAGTGCTTGTGAAAATTTGGCTAGTACTTATAGAATAGTAATCTTTTCTGAAGATTTCATGTTTCCCTATTACAGGCAAATTTTAGGTTTACTTCTTTCCCTCAAGTTTCAGTAGTATTGTCTATATAATAAACTGACAATAGATAACAAGAAGGACACACAAATTTTATCATATGTCTACACTTTGGAGTGTGAGACTCAAAGAGGAGCGCAAAGGCTGACCCCTTAGGTGGAGCTTAAAACATAAAGGCTTGGGTTTCTAGGCCAAAGAAAGATGGCACAGATTGTGTAAGGTGGGGGCAGAGGTGCACAGCAAACAAGGGTTATATGTTATGCAGTTGAGGTCCTCCAGGTAATAGTAGCTGGTAGTCTCTGTGAGCTGTCAGGCCTACAGTCCCTTCTTCCTATGGGAAAATCCTTTTGGGGGTGAAGGGGGCGATAGCAGTTAGAAAGGTCAGTGGCTGTACTGGTGTTACTTCACTAGTGTAGGTCGAGGTACACTTCTTTTAAAAAAGGACAGCTTTTCAGAATCACTCATGGGTCTGCAGAAGTTCACTGTTTCTCTGATTACCCAACTCAAATATGCCAAAGAAATGTATTTACATTGGGATCCTCTCCCACAATAAATTCTAGGACATACTATCAGAATCAGCAAATTAAGCACTAAATTATGCATATAGAAATGTATGAGGGGCCAGTGTGTGGCGCCGCAGGTTAATGCCCTGGCCTGAAGCGCTGGCATCCCATATGGGCGCCGGTTCTAGTCCCGTCTGCTGCTCTTCAATCCAGCTCTCTGCCATGGCCTGGGATAGCAGTGGAAGATAGCCCAAGTCCTTGGGCCCCCGCACCTACATGGGAGATCGGAAGAAGCTCCTGGCTCCTGGCTTCAGATCGGCATAGCTCTGGCCGTTGCAGCCATCTGGGGAGTGAACCAGTGGATGGAAGACCTCTCTCTCTGTCTCTACCTCTCTCTGTAACTCTGGCTTTCAAATAAATAAGAATAAATCTTTTTTTAAAAAAGAAACGTATGAAAATAATTAGCTTTTTAAACTTTTATTTAATAAATTTCCAAAGTACAACTTTTGGATCATAGCAGCTTTTCCTCCCATAACCTCCCTCCCACCTGCAACCATCTCATCTCCCACTTCCTCTCCCATCCCATTCACATCAAGATTCATTTTCAATTATCTTTATATACAAAAGTTCAATTTAGTATATACTAAGTAAAGATTTCAACAGTTTACACCCACACAGAAACACGAAGTATAAAGTACTGTTTGAGTACTAGTTATAGCATTAATTCACATAGTACAACACATTAAGTACAGAGATCCTACACGGGGAGTAAGTGCACAGTGACTCCTGTTGTTGATTTAATAATTGGCACTCTTATTTATGATGTCAGTAATCACGCGAGACTCTTGTCATGAACTGCCAAGGCTATGGAAGCCTATTGAAAATAATTAGCTTTAACTATAGTAATAAACTTTAGGCATTTTGTATTGAAAAAAGTAAAAAGCAAATTGTTTTAAATAAATATATTATAAATAAATAAGGCATTTTAAGTATGATGAATTGGGTGACTATTGAAAAATGAGATTAGTAATTTAAGTTTTTCTATTACCAAGAGAAATTTTCTATACTTTCCAATATTTATAATTTTTATATTTTTATATACAATGAATCAGTTATTCTTTAACTTATAATACTTGTTCATTTTTTCTCAGGAGATATGGTCTGATTTTAATTTTCACAAATATGGTATACTCGGTTTTACTTTGTGAAAGGCTTTTACTAGAGAAAAGAAAAATACTGTAGAAATCTTGTACATTATGGATGATTCTTATACTTGTTTGCCTTCTTTCTAAAGCAATCAATACTAGACAGAAATTGTTCTTTACAGATCATTATAGATCATGTTTCAGTGACCTGAATGTCAGAATATATGAGACTACAAGTCACCATTAATAAAATTTCCTTGGAGAGATAACTGTTGCTGTGCATTTTGTTTGAGATAGGAAATGAAATCCACAGAAAACATTAATTATAATGAAATCTATTAAAAATCCACCACAGTGAGTAAGTTTAGAACTTGGACGATAAACTGGCATCTTGTAACCTGTTTGTCAGGAGACTTGAAACTGATGTTCCTATACAGTGTGCTCTGATTTCTAATGCACAGGGCAAGAATTTTTAAAGAGTAAATTCAGAATATCCCAGCATGTATCATAAACACAATAGTTCTTATGATGAGGGAGATTGTTAAATAAATGAGTGTGTCTTAAATAATCAATGCCAATTTAACCTATTTCACCTTCCACTATCTGCCCAGGCTTAGTTTATTGAAATATCGAAGAATAATTTCTTAGGTGTCACTTGTATTATTAAAACAGGGTAGAAGATGAATAGATGTAGTCAATAGCAATGTTGCCCAGTACAAGATTACATTAAGAGGCAGGGAAGATTTTCTGATTACATCAACTATATCACTAGATGCTTTAATCTAGCACATATGCCGTCTATAAATATTTTATAGCTTGAAACACTGCAAATGACAGTTTGATTAAAATACATGAGAGTGACTTGCCAGATTTTGCAGTGAAGATCTTATATTCTGATGGTGAGAAAATTCAGGTACTTTCATTACTTTGATATTTTTTAAAGAGATTTGTTTTTTATTTGAAAGGGGCAGAGTTACAGAGAGGAGGAGAGACAGAGAGACCTTCCATCTGCTGTTTCATTCCTCAAATGGCTATAATGGTCAGGGCTGGTCCAGGCTGAAGCCAGGAGCTTTTTCCAGGTATCCCAAGCACTTGGGCCATCTTTCACTGCTTTCCCAGATGCATTAGCAGGGAGCTGGATCAGAAGTGGAGCAGCCAGGACTGGAACTGGTGCCTGTATGGGATGCAGGCAGAGGCTTACATTGCTATTCCACAACGGTGGCCCCTTATTTGACATTGTAAAGGGAAGCTTTTTTCATGACTTTTTAGTTTTTATATAATGTAGATTCTGTTAAAATATTGCTGATTGACTTTTTCCCATATTAGAACATTGATTTTTTTGAGTTTGTAATAAATAAGTTTGCTATGAATTAAATTGACATGATTTCTAGAACATTGTTAACAGTGTTTCTTTTCTTTCATATATGAGCTTCCCTCTTTAATCCCTCATAAATTCCAGTGTATCCCATCACTTTTAGTCTCACATGCTTGCTACCTAATTTATATTCTTTCAAGACTTTTCAGTAGTACTTGGTTTTGTATTCTTTTAAACTTTTCTTTATAAGTAGTTGATATATAAAAATGATACATAATTATGGATTACTACATTATGTTTCCGTACATGCATACTATTACCAGTTGCAGGGGGAGAGCAGTTCCCGGAGCAAGTTTCATGGACTCTTTTCCTCAGCTAAGTATAGAAATAAAAAGCCGGGAAAAAATTTGTACAGAAGCACAGAAACTTTTATTTGATTGGCAAGCAACCCAAAAACGTCTGGTCCTAGAGGAGATTAGGCAGAGTGCCAGAGTGGGACACTGGCTTTAAGGAAGTGTCCTGGGTTTTTAAGGTATTACTCTCTGTTCATTCTATTGGAGATGCCCATTGCATGGGAGTTTCACATAGGTATGTTGATTGGCTTGGGGCTCATGAGATAGCAGGGTCTCTTGGAGACAGCGTGATTCTCTTTAGGGGCTTGGCCCCCTCCTCTGCTAGCTCTGTGTGGAAGATTGCAAATTACCTGAAGGCGTGATTTTAAACTGTAATGTCACACATGCTGTGCAAGAAGCTACAGTGGGGGAGATGCCAGTCAGTCTGGAAACAAGCTTTCCAGCCACAGCTGGCAGCCTGCTTGTGGAGAACATTCTATCCACATCTGAGGGTTCCACAGATTCCCAGCCTCACTGAACAGCCCAATCAGGGTAAATATATTTATTATTTCAACAGTGCAATCTTCCTTCTTTCCTTCCTTCCTTCCTTCCTTCCTTCCTTCCTTCCTTCCTTCCTTCCTTCCTTCCTTTCTTTTTTTTTTTTTCAGCCAGAGTTAGATAGAGAGACACAGAGAGAGTTATAGATAGACAGAGACAGAGAGAAGGGTCTTCCTTCTGTTGGTTCATTCCCCTAATGGCCGCCACGGCTGGCATTGTGCCGATCTGAAGCCAGGAGCGGGGTGCTTCCTCCCAGTCTCCCATGTGGGTGCAGGGACCTACATACTTGGGCCATCCTCTGATGCCCTCCCAGGCCACAGCAGAGAGCTGGACTGGAAGAGGAGCAACCGGGATTAGAACCCAGGGTGCTGGCGCCACAGGCAGAGGATTAGCCAAGTGAGCCATGGTGCTGCCCTGTGCAATATTTCTTTAGAATGAAAACTTCCAAAATTCATATCTATTTTTTGAGACAAGTATACAGTGAATAAACATTATCTTTGTTTACCTTACTGGCCGTAGTACCTGAGAGCTTCTTTGTTCTCTCTGGCTATAAGCTAGAACCCATCAGTCAAACTTAGGAGTAAACTTTCTTTTGATTATGCCTGAACCTGACTCTGAATATTCACTATGTTTCAAAGTTTGTCTCAGAGGCAAATGAACTATAAGAGTATCCTTCTTTCATTGCATATATTTAACTCTTAGATTTAATAAGAAGTACTTGTTAGTCTTGAATTTGCAATATATTAAGTATTTTGAGCTATCAGATATTTCATCAAATATCAAATTATTAATTAATGATAGTCCAATTATGGTTTTCACTTGGCCATTTGAAACTGATAGTTGTTGTGTCATACATATTTTGTCCCAATTATATATATATATATATATATATATAGAGAGAGAGAGAGAGAGAGAGAGAGAGAGAGAGAGAGCACGCGCGCGCCTAAGTCAGTTTGGTAATGGATGCCTATACCACTGTGTTTTTCAATATTGTGACATGCTGTCCAAATAGCAAGCTTCGCTTTCTAAATAATGTTTTCTATTTTTATGCTTGAGAAATAATAATGCTATTTTCTTTATGATGTATATGTTGAAAAACTTCTTAAAACACCTGTATATTTCCAAATCTCTAGTTTTCTTAGATTTAATTTTGGAGGTGCTACTAATAGCATTAATGTACAAGGAATTCTAAAAAAAGGTGAGGAAATAGTTCATCATAGCTTATTCATGTAAGAATGATTCATTTTTACTGTAATTGCTTTATTAGCTGTTGGAACAATGGAGCTTTTGGTATTATGCTACAATATTATGTCAGCCTATGGATTAAGCCCCATTCTAAGAACCGATTAACCTCAATTGGGCTGTCTCATTAAACTGCCAAATAACTATAGTTTGCTAAAACTTTGTTTTAGTTCCATTCATAGTAATCCTTTTTGTTAAATTCTGTTCTTCCGATCATGTATGAATTACACCTAGTGTTTATTAGAAAACTGTGTTTCTCCTCATGTTTCATTTATTTATATTTACTTATTTCAACGGACTTCTGTTTGCAAAATTTAAAAATCAGCTTTAAATACTGAGTTATATATTCCAGGTTGGTTTGGGGGGGGGGGGACTATAATTTGTCCCATTGTTAGAAAGCTAGCTTTCAGACAAGATCATTGATTAACAACAGAGGCAGATAATCATCTCCCACAGATGCTTCTTAACACGGAATGGAGGAGTCAAGGGTTCTCCGGTGGTGAGTTCTGAGGACATCACTTTTGGAAATCATGCATTCATTCAATAAATATTATCATGTTTCCCCTAGGAGCCAGATTCATTTATAGGCACTTAGGATACATGCTTTATAACCCCAAAATGAATATTCCTGAAAGGAGCTTGTCGTTGGTGAGGGCATACTGAAAATAAACAATGAGGCCAGTGTTGTGGTGCAGCTGGTAAAACTCACTGCTGCTATGCCAGCATCCCATATGGGTGCCCATTCATGTCCCACCTGCTTTACTTCCAGTTCAGCTCCCTGTTAATGACCTTGGAAAGACAGAGGAAGATGCCTAAGTGTTTGGGCCCTTGTCACCCAGGAGGGAGACCTGGATGGAGTTCCAGGCTCCTAGCTTCAGCCTGCTCCAGCCCTGGCCGTTGTGGTCATCTGGGGAGTGAACCAGTAGATGGAAGACCTCTCTCTCTCTGTCACTTCTTCCTTTTCTGTAGCCCTGAATTTGAATAAATATTTTTTTTAAAAAAAAGAGAAAATAAGCTGTGTGCATAGAAGGTGCTAAGTACATTACAAAAAAAACAAAAACAAAAACAAGGAAAGAATAATTGTGAATGTATGACATGGGAGTTCCCATTACTATTAGAAATCTTAATCAGAGTGATCTGGGTAGTTCTGAAGTTGAATTATCAGATTTGAGAAGGAGTGAAGTGAAAAATACTTAATTTTAAAAATCTCTGCAATGTATTCTTTGAAAATCTCTTGAAGACCTCTCAGTATGAAAGAAATTTCCTTAGCATTTTTATCTTTGCTATAGTCTTGAAACATGTTTGTACCTTGAAATAGTTGTATATCTTGAAATAGATACATAGATATAGATACCTGTGTCATAGAGTTGTAGGTCAGCATTTGTGTATTCATACATAGGATAATTTTTTTTTCTTTTTTTCTTTTATTTATTTATTTTTAACAGGCAGAGTGGACAGTGAGAGAGTGGGAGACAGAGAGAAAGGTATCCTTTTGCCATTGGTTCACCCTCCAATGGCCGCTGCGGTAGGCGCGCTGCAGCCGGTGCACTGCGCTGATCCGAAGGCAGGAGCCAGGTGCTTATCCTGGTCTCCCATGAGGTGCAGGGCCCAAGCACTTGCACCATCCTCCACTACACTCCCTGGCCACAGCAGAGAGCTGGCCTGGAAGAGGGATAACCGGGACAGAATACAGCGCCCTGACTGGGACTAGAATCCGGTGTGCTGGCGCCGCAGGTGGAGGATTAGCCTATTGAGCCGCGGCGCCAGCCATACATAGGATAATTTGAGAATATACTTTATGTCATAGGTACAAAAATTATTTTATTTGCTATATAGTTCTTATAGAAGCTAGGATTATATATATTTTTATGTGCACATAAAAATTAATATAAATATTTATGATGTAATTATATTGGTTATACAATTATAGTAATGAAATTATAAAATTTTAACTTCATATAATCAAAGAAGGTATTATAATATATAAATGGTTATTTGAATTTTAATATGATTCAACTATATTTATACAACTAAGTAGCTGGGCATGTTTTTGTCCTATTTTTATTTTTTTAAGGTTTATTTTATTTATTCAAAAGGCAGAGTTACAGACAAAAGAGAGAGAGAGAGCCAGAGGTTTTCCATTCCCAAATGGCCACAATGGCCAGGGATGGGCCAAATCCAAGAAAGGAGCCAAGAGATTCTTTCAGGTCTCCCACACAGATGCAGGAGCTCAAGCATCTGGGCCGTCTTCTGCTGCTTTCCAGACACATTAGCAAGGAGCTGGATAGGAAATGGAGCAGTTGGGACTCGAACTGGTGCCCACATGGAATGCCAGCGTCATAGGCAGCACCTTTACGTGCTATGTCACAATGCTGGCCCCATCTTATTTTTATAATTCTTACATGTACTGTTTCTTTTAAAGGTAGTAACTTCTAGAAACAGCAAAGTTTCAATAGGCAGAAATTATAAAACCGTATATGTTTTAAAACAATAATGACAATTTTTGCAGTAACATAAATATAGAACTTTATTTTTCATGTTATACCCATTGACAGCCTTTTTATTATGTCCTGGTTTACTAGCCTATCAAATTTAATTAAATTTAATTAATTGTTCCATTTAGTTTTATGGTGAGGTCTGTTATTCTCTTTGACAGCACTACTTGTATTTGATTTAGAAGCACAAAAGGGGATAAAGAGCTTTAGCCCTCATAGTGGTCTTTGTCAAAATGTTTTCCAGCAACTTTTCTCATGCTTTGGCTCTTGAGAATACCTAGCTTATAATTTTTGCCAGTAAAAGAACTAATATTGATTTTAGGGGAAAAAAGACTTCCAAATGTTTAATATCATTTACAAATAAAGATGTAAAATAATTTTATAATTTACAAATATCAGATCTTAAGGAACAACCAAATTCCATGAACGTTAGGCTTCATATGAAGCCAGCAGAGGAGGAATTTTCAGAATAGTATAATAGAAAGTTTCCTAAAAGTGAGCCACATATATCATTAACCTCATAGTCATGCTCTGTAAAGTAAGGATACCAGGAAATTAGACTCTTTTGTGATATCATGGTGTTAAGATGGTAATTAGAATTTTAAATTTGTAAAGTCGAATGGCCATAGAGAAAATTTATACCAAAAAGTATAATTCACATTTCGGAATCCTGAAAAGTCAAAGTTCTGTACTTATCAGAATTACTTCAGATTCATCATTATGTTATGAACTTTGTGTATAAAAATAGATTTCCAGATTTATTTGAATGGCATCCATCAAAGTAGAAGAGAATCTGTTGAAGATACAATTGGAAAAATATTTCCCATAGCTTAAGCATTTTCTTGCATTGGGAAATAGAAGCTTGAATGGTGATAAAGTATTAATTTTCTAAGCCTAATAACTAATTAGAAATATCTCTTACACAATTAGAAATATATTTTTTTCAAATTTTGGGTTAAAGTATACTTAATGTTCCAAAAATGCTACTTGGAGTTCTTTAAACTGATGCAAAATTTCTATAAACCCTTATTGAGTTTTAAAGGATGAACTTTTCTTTGTGACAGGAACATCAATAATTTGACTTATTATTGTGACATGAAATATGGAACTAAAAGAAATTTATGTATTTGATCAAAATACAAAAGAATTTATTTAATTTTATGAATATTTTCTATAATTGAAACTTTTCTATACCTTATTTTTCAAACATTAAAGTAAACACTGACTCATAAATGTTACATAAATACAAACATATATTTGTGTATTTTTGGCATTTTAAATATAATAAATATTATCTTACCATAATATTGATGAATACTCTTTAAAAATTCAGTTTCAATCACATGAACATTTAAGCATTTTTTGAAGTTTATTTCCTATTAAAGAACAATGCTGTAACATGGCATAACCCGTATAGATGAGAATTTTGAAAAATTTAACGAAATTATATGATTCTAAACTATGTTCAGCATTGCCATCTTTAGAAGTCTACCCAGAGCATACACTTCCATCCACCGAACAGTAGCCTCATAAGATTTCCTGTATGGCCGTTTTTGTGATAATGATTAAAACAGCACAATATTCATCAATGAGCAGTTGTTAGATAATGGCTGATTCATGTAGTGGAGAGGTGTCTAGCCAAAAATGAAAGGAATACATCAACATTGTGAGCTGGGGAAATCTCTAGACTGTACCAGTAAATGAAAGCAGTTGTGAAGTTGTCATATAGCATTCATTTTTGTAACATACACATTCACAGAAATTGTAAAAAAGGAAATAACAATGTTTGCCTATAAGGGGAAGCAAAAGAGCCATATAGAATAGCATGGAAGAGATGAGATTTCTTTGGATATATTTTAAAATACATATTTCTTAGGAAAAAATAAAATCACTGTGTATAAAAATTGGCATCATAACTGCAGAGAAAAGTAAAAATTTTAAAAGGTGATTTGGAACTCACTGCTCTGGTTGTACACATCCTTTGCATCCTATTTTTAAACAAAGAAAACTGCAAAAACAATCTAAAACTTCATTCAGTAATAAAAGTATATTACTACTGTTACAGTAGTTTTGGAGCTACACATATATAAGCTACAATATTCCAATTCCCCAGTTTATTTCATGATGAGAGAAAAAAAGTGTGAAAATTTAAAAAATCAAGGAAGGAACATTGTATTGTTATATTATAGTGGAAAATATCAGTCTGCAGTCCTAATTTACTGAAGAGTGTTTCCTAACTCCTCCCACAGAAAAGTTGAAAGCAAAAGCCAGTAACTGTGAACCTGAAACTATTCAAGCTTATAGACCTAACTTTCCATCAGCTTAGAAGTAGAGGTAGATGAATAAGTAAAGCAATAGCATGAGTCAGATTACAAGTGTGCAGTGTAACTGGGATGATACCCTTATCGAAAGAAGATGCTATGAAAAAATGAGGAGCTCTGCTTAAAGAGACTAAAGAGAAAGAACAATTATATATATTAGTGAGAAATGAGAGACAAGAGAGGGAAGCAAAAAGCAGCCATAACAACTGTTAATAGCTAAATCTCTGTAAGGATTCTGCAAGTGTTAATGGTGTTGTCTTTCTGTTTTCTATGTGCTTAGAAATGTTTTGACTAAAGGAAATTAATTCTCTATTTACAAAAATTTTTTTCCAAAGGATTTAAATGACATTACATGCTGATGTAGTATATAATCCAGGATGAAATCTAAGATTGAGACATTGATGGACATTTAAGGAATTTGAATAAACATTGTTATAGATAACAGGAAAACTTACTGACATAGACGGTAAAAAAGAAAAAAAGTACAGTAACAGAAAAAAGTAGACTGTGTGATCACATTTTGTTCAGAAAGGACTGTGTGAAAATGAACAAAGATCGTTCATTGGTGGGAATTTGGCATTTTATTTATTTGTGCTTATCTCATTTTCAGTAAACATATGTACCTTTATTAATAGTATAATTTCAATGTAGAAATATATTTACAAAGCAAACTTGTGATAACTATAATATGAACTTATTTATACAATGTCTTTCATTTCTGTTAAAGACTCAATTTATGCAAAATAGTAATTAGAGAAAATATAATTGACACTTTTCTTCTAAAATGTAATTATTAAAATGTTCAATATTGTAGCTTTTTTCTTTCTTCTTTAACTGTACATTGGATGCATTATACTGTAAAGCCCAAGAAAATTATTTTATAACTGATTTTCTTAATTTATAATATCCCAGAGTGATTAATCATAAAAATAACGCTATCTTTCAAGTTAGTGTTGGCACTACAAGATGGTCACAGGAAGCCATTTATCCTCGTTAGTTGAGTGTTAATATTTCTTTGTAGCCTTCTCCATGTTTTACAAGCTAAAAATGATCCAAAAGTGTGGAAGGTTTTTGTAATCTTTGTATGCTTCAAAACTAGAATATCAAATGTTTATGGAAAGAGTAATGTTAGCGTAATATACATATTTATTGACATTTGTGTGTCTACATATTCAACCTAAACTATTTTCTCATCATTATAGTAATTTTAATAGAATATTAAAATGTGGATCCAAATTAGATTTAATAAAGATGTAAAAATTAGAATCCTTGAAATACAGGAAAAGAAAGTACCAGATTTCTAAAATAATAATGCTTTTTAATCTTTGTCTTTCAACATTCATCTGATTAGAAATTGCAGGCATCTTAGTGTTTATTAGCCTTAATGACTATACACTTTTTTAAACAAATGAATGCATTTGAGTGGCCTATACATTTGTGCATCTGTGTATAATACAGTTATAGTCCTGAGGTGACTTTCCTCACAAGGCATTGCACTCATTTATGTGCTCACCTAAAAATTCAAGAGAACATTAATATTTTAACATTGAACAACAAACATAGAAATTCCCTATTTATATAAGCTCATAGTCTAGTAGATCAAGATAGATAATCAATTAGAAATTGAAGGAAGAAGAGGATTTCACACAACAAAAAGGGCTATGTGTCTCTGATAACTCTTCTAGGCACAACATCTGCCCTTCATCTGGTTTCTCCTAATCTCATCTTGCATCACCCTTAAGGAGAGAACGATCCAACATGGAAAGCAGGCCACACAGCAGACTCATAGAATGACAAATGCCGTAAACAGCACTCTGGCCTTAAAATCAGCCCTTAAGGCATTCAGATATGGCTTAAAAGCCATGAGAGCAATTCAGGCATGGAAAGGCAAGACACTGTGACAAAAAATGACCTAAATGAAAGATCTCTGTGAGTTAGATTCTGGTGGAAAGAAGGAGCCATCAGAGAAGGAGGTAACTTTCTCTGAAGGGAGGAGAGAACCTCTACTTTGATTATGGTCCTGCTAAATAATGTTGGGGTTTGTGAACTCAAGAGGTTTCCATAGCATTGGCAGCTCATGACAAAAGCCTCAGGTGATTACTGACGTCATAAATAAGAGTGTCAATTGTTAAGTTAACAACAGGAGTCACTGTGCACTTGCTCCCCATGTAGGACCTCTGTCCTTAATGTGTTATGAGAATTAATGGTAAAACTAGTCTTCAAACAGTACTTTACACTTTGTGTGTGTGGGTGCAAACTGTTAAAATCTTCACTTAGTATAGAGTTGATCTTCTATATATAAAGATAATTAAAAATGAATCTTAAGAATGAGATGGAAGAGGGAGTAGGAGGTGAGACGGTTTGGGGATGGGAGGGCGGATATCGGAGGAAGAACCACTATAATCCAAAAAGTATACTTATAAAATTTATATTTATTAAATAAAAGCTTTTTTAAACTTTTATTTAGTAAATATAAATTTCCAAAGTACAGTTTATGGATCACAATGGCTTTTTCCCCCCCATAATTTCCCTCCCACCCGCAACCATCCCATCTCCCACTCTCTCTCCCATTCCATTCACATCAAGATTCATTTTCAATTCTCTTTATATAGAGAAGATCGATTTAGTATATATATTAAGTAAAGATTTCATCAGTTTACACTCACACAGAACATAAAGTGTAAAATACTATTTCAATACTAGTTATAGCATTCATTCACATTGGACAACACATTAAGGACAGAGATCCCACATGAGGAGTAAGTACATGGTGACTCCTGTTGTTGACTTAACAATTTGACACTCTTGTTTATGGCGTCAGTAATCTCCCTAGGCTCTAGTCATGAGTTTCCAAGGCTAAGGAAGCCTTTTGAATTTGCCGACTTTGATCTTATTTAGACAAGGTCATAGTCAAAGTGGAAGTTCTCTCCTCCCTTCAGAGAAAGGTACCTCCTACTTTGATGGCCCTGTTCTTTCCACTGGGATCTCACTCGCAGAGATCTTTCATTTAGGGTTTGTTGTTTGTTTGTTTGTTTGTTTGTTTGTTTTTGCCAGAGTGTCTTGGCTTTCCATGCCTAAAATACTCTCATGGTCTCTTGAGCCAGATCCGAATGCCTTAAGGGCTGATTCTGAGGCCAGAGTGCTTTTTAGGACATCTGCCCTTCTATGAGTCTGCTGTGTATCCTGCTTCCCATGTTGGATCGTTCTCTCCCTTTTTGATTCTATCAGTTAGTATTAGCAGACACTAGTCTTGTTTGTGTGATCCCTTTGACTCTTAGACCTATCAGTGTGATCAATTGTGAACTGAAGTTGATCACTTGGACTAGTGAGATGGCATTGGTACATGCCACCTTGACGGGATTGTATTGGAATCCCCTGGCACATTTCTAACTCCATCATTTGGGGCAAGTCCAATTGAGGATGTCCCAAATTGTACATCTCCTCTCTCTCTTATTCCCACTCTTATATTTAACAGATATCACTTTTCATTTAAATTTAAACACCTAAGAATAATTGTGTGTTAATTACAGAGTTCAACCAATAAGCTTTCTATATATAAAAAAAGTTACCAGAGGGGCAGGTGCTGTGGCTGCAGTGCCTGCATCCCATATGGGCGCCGGTTCAAATATTGGCTTCTCCATTTCCAATCCATCTCTCTGCTTATGCACCTGGGAAAGCCATGGAAGATGGTCCAACTACTTGGACACCTGCACCCATGTGGGAGACCCAGGAGAATCTCCTCACTCCTAACTTCAGCTTGGCCTAGCCCCACCCATTGTGGCCACTTGGGGAATTAACCAGCTGATGGAAGATCTCTCTTCTCTGTCTCCTCTCTCTATTTCTGCCTTTAAAATAAATTAAATAAATCTTTAAAAAAAAAAAAAAAAACAAAGTAATTCCAAATAACCTTAAAAAAAAAAAAAAAAAGGTTAGCAGGGAAGACCTTTCCCTGGATGTTCACTGAACCAGAACAAGCGTTTTGAAAGGGAAAATAATATTACCTTGAGCAGTCACTTTGCAACATTGTTAGGTGTTTTAGTGCTTCCTCACATTGGTTTTGATCTTCCTACTGGAAGACTGTAAGTACACAATCTAATCAGTCTATAGAGTATCACAGCTTAAACAAAACATCAGCTCACAGTTTCCATTGTTGCATCTTTTTACTTAATAAAACACACACACAGAGCGCTAAATGGCTCACTAAAGCAGATCAAATCAAGTCCACATTCATGGGGCCAGCGTTGTGGCATAGCAAGTAAAGCCACCATCTACAGCACAGGCATCCCATATGGGGACCAGTTTGAGACATGGCTGCTCCATTTCTGATCCAGCTCTCTGCTAATGTGCCTGAGAAAGCAGCAGAAGAGGGCCCAAGTCCTTGGAGCCTTGCACCCATGTGGGAGACTCAGAATAAGCTCCTAACACCTGGTTTGGGATCGACCCAGCTCTGGCCATTTTGGGAGTGAACAAGTAGATCTCTGTTTCTCCCTCTCCCCTCTCCTCTTTCCCACCTCTGCCCTTCTCTAACTCTACCTTTCAAATAAATCAATATTTAAAAAAAAAGAAGAAAATAATCCATATTATTTAAATCAGCATCCATGACCAGGAAAATTGTACCCTCCCCTCCTTATTCATTTTTAGCTCCTGCTGGTCTCAAAGACTTTTTATTCCATCTAAACTGGTGTTCCTTGAATAATTATATTAGGTGTTATTTTATGTATTTTAAAATCTGGAATGACCTTCTGCCACTACTTAACTGTCCTTTTGGTCAAGTTCCAATTCATTTTCATCTTTTCTCCTAAATTGAAAGTGATTTATTTTTCCATGGTGTACCTTCACCTGACAGTCACAGTGCTCTGTATCATTACTGGTTCTCTATATTGACATAGGTGTCCATATATACCCTGTTATTGAGCTATAACCTACCATCTGCCACTATGACTCATCTTCTGTATTCTGTTTTATATCTCCAACTAAAGTTTAACATTCCTTTGGAGGAAGTGAAATACTACTTGGATAGTACATTGCTTTTTATACCTACTGGGTGTACAAAATGCAGTGTTTTTTTTTTGTTGTTGTTTTGTTTGTTTTTTTTTTTTTTAAGGGTGAACTATTTAGAAATGTTTGAATTTCCTGTCACTTAAATTGTGAAAAATTTTGAACTATTAAGTAAATAATAATTGTTGCATAGTGACAAAAGTTTGTTTGTACTTTGTAGTTAAGACTTTCAATTGTGACTGGTTTATAAAAATATCAGAAGAGAGCCTAATGAAACTTGCCTATTGCTCAATTATTTAATGTACTTTGTTTTTCACTTGAGTAATTCATAAAGAAGAGTTGATAAGACTGTTATTTCTGTAACTACGTACGAAACCAAGGAAATAATAAAATTTTGGTAGTTAATCTTCTCTTTTTTATCTTGTTTGTAAAGAGTTTTTAATTGGAAGTTGGAGAGTAAGCATTACTGGTATTAATACACTATAAATGTTAACAGCAGTTACTGACAGAAAACTATAACTGGAAAAGTTTTATGTTAGTCTGTGTTCTTTTATTTAAGTGTGTAAACATTTCACTTTATTAATTTATGTCATTCATTTATTTCTTTTTGTTTTCTTTTTAAGGCCCTGTGGAATCCTACATGCACTGAAGGTTTTTTTAAATCAGTACATATTTCAACCTAGGATAAATAATTATTTGACCATAAGGAATGTATCACTAGTGTGTAACATGTTAAATATTTCATGAAAATCAATTTTTCCATCATTAAATATGTCAACTATTTTCAGAATTATGTAATACAAAAATATTTTCCAAATAGTTCACACTGTTTACATATGTAAACAATTACGTACAATATTGATGAATGAAGATCCAACGGAAATACTTGTTTTTCTTAATCGTACTTTTAAAACAAAATAGACTTTTATTTAAAAATTATATCAAGTATTCTAAAATGTAATATTCCACTTGGCAGTTAATATTTTATGTTCAACTTCCTCATCCATATCATTTGTCTGTTCGTTGTGGTTTTCATTTTTTTCATGACATTTTCTGTGCATATTAGATGAGTTTGAACATAACACCTCTGGTTTCTTCCACCCTGGTGCAACAATGGCTTCTGAAGAGCTCGCTGCTACCTGTAAAGTGTTTTTCTCCTTATGTTACTAAAACACAAAAGTATTGTGTCTTCAAATGGAATAAACTATGAAGAGTTTTACTCTAACTGAAGAAAGTAAAAACCCGTTTATATTCCTATTTAGCTGAAAGTTTATTACACCTGAGTACTGATCTGCTATGGAAGGAAGTTTTTGAAATGTGTCATAAAAGAAGGCCCTATTCTGGACTTGATGCTGCTCTCTAATTTCTGTGTTCTGTTTACTTCCTCTCTGGGTAGCTCACTTGAATTAGCAATCAGGCAAGTGACTATTAGACACTCCTGAATGTTGTAGTTTGGTCTACCCAAAAGAAAGGCTCAATGTCATCAGTAGGGTGAGGGCAACAGCACATGCCAGAGCTATGGAGAGAAAAACAGCTTTATTGAATTCTCTGTATTTCATAGACAACAAAATAATCGTGGTTAATTGTGGTGAGACTCAGAAATCTGCTATAAAATTAAATTATTTAAATCACTATGTAGCATTAAATATGAATAAAAAATGCTGGGTGGAAACTGTGGTATTAAATAAAGTTATAAATATATTTATTTACACAAAGCATCGTATGTGCCCTCTTTTATTTTGCCGCTTAAAAGAGCCTTTTTATGATAACACAAAGGCACTATTTGTTTCTCTGAAACTTTTCTGGAGTGTATTCTTGTACGCCATCTCTTCTTTTGATTGCCTTTATTTTTGAAATCTTTAAAAATAAATAATGTGAAACTCCTTTCCCTTGCATAAAGCACTCCCCTGGTAAATGTATTTTATCAATTAGGATGGTCAATATTATTCAAAAAAGCAAGAATTTAATTAAAGATATTTTGACTAGGCTTCAAGAACAAAAATCTTAGTGGCATGTAAAGTAAGTAAACAGCTATTTTTCTTCAAAAGCAATGAAGCAGAAACTGTCAATGCAGAAAAAAAAAACTAACTACCTCAAAAGGTACACCATCTTTTTTGTTTTTTGGTTTTTTTTTAAGATTTATTTATTTGAAAGGCAGAGTTACAGAGAGGCAAATGCAGAGAGATATCTTCCATCTGCTGGTTCATTCTCCAAATGTCTGAAACAGCCAGAGCTGAGCTGATCTGGAGCCAGGAGCTTCTTCCAGTCCCCTACCCCAGTGCAGGGGCCCAATCACTTGGGCCAACTTCTGCTGCTTTCTCAGGCCACAGCAGAGAGATGGATTGGAAGGGGAGCAGCTGGGACTCGAACTGGCTCCCATATGGGATGCCTGCACTGCAGGCAGTGGCTTTACCCACTATGCCACAGCACTGGCCCCAAAAGTTACACTTTAAAGATTACACTTTAATACCAGAAAACCATTTCAGTATTGTTTCATCAAAATCCCTTTTCTTTATCCATTTTTTCCCCTCCCTCCCTATCTGCCTACTTCTTTCTAATGTCTTTTGTCTTTTATTAGGAAATCAATGCTGAATATATATCAGTGAATGTGATTGCAGGTCAATACTAATTTCAAGGAGAATATTTTCACTTTCTCACACTGTTTATTATATAATTTGTCCATTTCACTATTAAACTTCTTTTCTGAGCATTTGATTACTAAATGTGAATTCAAAATAATAATCAATGGAGTGTTCTTATTGTTGAGAACCACTCGAAGTATTGTACTATATTCCAGATATAATAAAACTGAGGTTGTTCATTATTTCCTGGAGGGAGATAGGTGGCATCAGACTGTACCTGAGGGTTTTAGTAGTGCAGCATCTGTATTTATTGATCAAAGAAAACATTATAATATGCTCTTATGCTTGCAGCCTTGTCCAAAATGCTTTCACAGTCACTCCTCTGAGGAAAAGATTGGACAAAGATTATTATTTTTCTTTTTCAAAGGAGAAACCTAGAATTTGAAGAGACCCAGTGATTTTATCAATTTTGTTTGACTTTTCTAACATGAGACAAAAATATAAATTGGGCTTGGGTGTTCCAGGTTAAAAGTCAGAGTTTTGTTTTGCTTTCAGAACCCAAAATGCTAGTGGGTTACACAATTGAAAAACTCAGTACAAGATATACATGACATACATATGCAAATACATAGGTAATTATAGATTGTTGAAACATAGTTGAAGACTGATTTTTTTGAAATATTCATAATGAATCAGGGATAAAATAATTGTAATGATTGATTTTTGTTATGTGAATACTACCTACTATGCCAAACTTTGATATATAATGTATGAGTTAACAAAATTATTTTATAATAGTGAATTTTTTTAAAGATTTATTTATTTATTTGAAAGTCAGAGCTACACAGAGAGAGGAGAGGCAGAGAGAGAGAGGGGTCTTCCAACTGATGGATGGTTCACTCCCCAGAAGACCGCAACAGCCAGAGCTGTGCCAATCCAGAGCCAGGAGCTTCTTCCCAGTCTCCCACATGGTTCCAGGGGCCCAAGGAGTTGGGCCGTCTTGCACTGCTTTCCCAGGCCATAGCAGAGAGCTGGACAGGAAGTGGAGCAGCCGGGTCTCGAACTGGCACCCATATGGGATGCTGGCGCTTCAGGCCAGGGCGTTAACCCACTGCACCACAGTGCCAGCCCCTATAATAGTGAATTTTTTATTCAGATATAGACAAGTGTTTGGAAGGAAAGTCAGGGAGTTTTTTGCTAGGTTTTTAAAAAACTGTTAACATTTTATCTATATTTGAAAATTTAATTTGTCACGTCTTGAATTATATGCATGTTAAATTTTCTGAACACATTTTAAAATGTAGGTATTTATTCTCTGTTAGATATGAAATATAGCTAACCTTTTAGGAGTTTTTTAGGATTTATTTATTTATTTTAAAGGTAGAGTTAGATCTTCCATCTGCTGGTTCACTCCCCAGATGACCACAACAACCAGATCTGGGCCAATCCGAAGCCAGGAGCCAGGAGCTTCTTCTGGGTCTCCGACTTGAGTGCAGTGATTCAAGTTCATGAACTGTCCTCTTCTGCCTTCCCAGGCCCCTTAGCAGGGAGTTGGATCAGAAGTACAGCAACGGGGACTTGAACCAGCACCCTTATGGGATGCCAGCGCAACAGGTAGCAGCTTTACCCTGTGCAACACAGCGCCAACCCCTAAAAGATTTTTTTTTTTTTTTAAAGACTCACTTATTTGTTTAGAAGGCAGAGTTAGAGGCAAGGGCAGAGAGAGACAAGTCTTCCGACTGTTTATTCACTCCCTAGATGGCCTGAAAGGCCGGAGTTGTGCGGATCTGAAGCCAGGAGCCAGGAATTTCTTCCAGTTCTCCCAAGTGGGTTCAGGGGCCCCAAGGACTTGGGCCATCTGCTGCTGCTTTCGTAGGACATGGCAGCGAGCTGGATCAGATGTGGATCAGCTGGGTTTTGAACTGGCGCCCATATGGGATGCTGGCACTGCAGGGGATGGCCTTATCCACTATGCTACAGCACTGGGCCCAGCCCTAAAAGATTTTTAAAGGAAGATTCTAAAGTATTTTATTGCATACATATATGCATCCTGCCTAAGTATTTCAAAATTGTGTCATTTTTCTTAGTTCCAAAAATATATTAAATATGTGTCTATGGGCCGGTGCCGCGGCTCATTAGGCTAATCCTCTGCCTTGTGGCACCGTCACACTAGGTTCTAGTCCCGGCCGGGGCACCGATCCTGTCCCGGTTGCCCCTCTTCCAGGCCAGCTCTCTGCTGTGGCCAGGGAGTGTAGTGGAGGATGGTGCAAGTGCTTGGGCCCTGCACCCCATGGGAGACCAGGAGAAGCACCTGGCTCCTGCCATCGGATCAGCGCGGTGCGACGGCCGCAGAGGCCATTGGAGGGTGAACCAACGGCAAAAAGGAAGACCTTTCTCTCTCTCTCTCTCTCTCTCACTGTCCACTCTGCCTGTCAAAAAAAAAAAATGTGTCTATGAAAAAATATTTCCCTTTTCATATTTAACTTGAGATTAGAATCAGGACTAATCAAATTTTAAAAGGAGATCCTTCTCCTGTTGTATTTTGTGCTTATGTCTCTATACAGGACTTCTCAAATAGAGTTTTTTCCCACATTGTTGGCAGGGACCCAGATGCTTTGTCTATCTGCTGTTGCTTTTTGCAAGGCATTAGCAGGGAGCTGAATAGTAAATGGAGCTTTTGGGGTAAAAACTGGTGCCCATATGGAATGGCAGCATCGCAGGCAGGGGCCTTACCTATCATGCCACAATGCTGACCCCTGTAATTTGATTCTGATGCAGAAAAATAATAATTGTAACAGGAATAAAATAACTGCTATATTTTAAGATTTAGTTTACTAAGTTCCCATTTTAAAAAATATGACTCAAAAGATAAAGGAAGTATATATATTTTTTGCTGATATTTTGAAGAATGACCAGCAGCTTAAATGTTGATCAACACTGTGGAAGGCTTACATATGGATTTTGAACACAGTGAACTAGGGGAATGAATAAATGCCACGCCTTCTCAGTCTGTCTCTGAGAGCGTTCTTAATAAGGCTGGTGAGATTTCAAACCAGCCAAGTAATTTCTGTGTACATTTTCCACCAACAGTAAGAGTAAACAAAGATCAAGTACTTTGTTGGGTAATAAACATGCTAACGGATTTTAATATTGCTTACCTAATAGTTCAAATCCATATGTTTCTTTAGAAGTTATTGTGTTAGTATAGGTTTAGTATAGATTTATATTCCTAGCATTATTATAAAATTTTGTATACACTTCATATTTTTGGAGACCTCTGTCTACAAATAGGTTGTAACCACATGAATTTCAAGGACAGAATATTGAAAATTAAAGACTAGTCTCTTGGAAACAAGCTTATTC
Organism: Lepus europaeus; assembly: GCF_033115175.1. Taxonomy (NCBI): domain Eukaryota; kingdom Metazoa; phylum Chordata; class Mammalia; order Lagomorpha; family Leporidae; genus Lepus; species Lepus europaeus. Next base: position 86,652,716 of record NC_084834.1, on the reverse strand, counting down.
ATTTCAGTCATGTACATGAAATGAGTAAAACTTTATATATGCATAAACATATACTATTGTCTTCCCATAGATTTGTTAACAGAACATAAGCTTTAGAAGACAAATTATTTTTGCAATTGATTTTAAACATGAGAATCACGTAGTAGAATGCAATGTACATGTTGTAAATGTACTGTTGAGTTTTAATGAAATGGAATGCTTATTATGTGATGAGCTAGCACAAAGGATCAGATGGTCAAATCAAACAGACACAAAAGAGAGATCTTAGCTACTATCAAACATCACTAGTCACTTCAAAGGGACCGACAGTTAAGAAGTTCAGGTGAAGCAGAGACAGGTTTGACTTCCTGAGGCTGGCTCTCCAGGACCTTTTATTCTGGCTGGGCATCCACTCTCTGATCTATGGTAATAGATCTATGATAATAGATCAGATCTCCAAGTGAGGCTTTGTGGGATTAGCTCAGACAACAGAGAGAAACTTCTTTTTCTATCACATCAATGTGACATTTTCCACAGATTCATCCTCTTAAGTCTGTGCATTTTAAATTCATTTAGTCAAATCAGTTCATAACTTGGGACATAACACTAAAATTTCCATAGGTAAAAACTCTTCATCTTTGAAAAATTATTAATCTGAAGGCTCAATTTGCATGTTGCTTTAGCGATTATGGGAAGTTACTTCCCTTCTTTACTTTTTGGAAAATCACTTGTTCTAACTCCTTCCTTTCCTTCCTGCCATTCATTCAGAGACTGATACTCCATGAAAACAGGATGATGAACCTGGTGTGCTGGGTTCTTCAATTCTACTTAATTGTAAAGAAAATAGAAGATGTTTGTGTTGGAATGTTTCAAAACAGTTCAGAGCGAGAGTTAGGAGATGGCTTTGCTTGATGATTGTCTTTTGGTTTCCTTTTATTTTTCACTTAAAAGAACTTTTAGGAATTGCAGGTTTTGAAGGATAAGAATTTAGTGATTCAACTGGGAAAATAAAACGAGCCAGATATGTAAATGTGTATATTATATTTAAAAGTATGAATTTAAGAAACTACCCACTTGCTATGAATGCAAAATTACTCCTATTGGAGCAATAATCCACTCAGGTAATTAGAATAGAGTACCTTAATCTTTTATGTTTCCTTCTATTAATTTACAATATATCTTATTTTATATTCTAGTGGATGTAAATGTCTTATCTCAAAAATAAAAGATATTCTTTTATTTTGTGAATTATAAAATGCTTATTTTATATTTCATTTTCTTCATTATAATTATCAAAAGTATGGTAGAACAATTCCCATAAGAAATGCTGAATCCAGTATTTGCAGCCTGATTTATCCATTCTGTTGTGTCACAACAAGACTGTGTTATTTCTGCTCTCTGGTCTCAGTACTTTTACTCATGTCAGTTCCCTAAATTATTAAGCTATTTATTCTCTCGAAGCTTGTTTATATGAAGAGAAAACCAAGTTCAATATGTCCCCCACCCAACTTCTCCAGGCATAGTTGAATCCATCTTCTCTAAATCACTCTGCAGCTCAATACTGGTAAACATTTTTGACTTTACTATGTCTCAGGTGCTGTTCTGATGCTATGTGTTTTGAACATTGTAGTCTTCACAAAAACCAATGGGGCAGGCACTGTTCGTCTTACTATCAAACAAATAGGGATACATCACACATTCATTATCTTGGGGTGTTCCACTTTTCAAACAAGGAACATTAGGTGATTCTGAAATTCTAGTGAAATAAATATTTCATTTGATTTTTGGGAGTAATCATGCAATTATTGTAGACATAAACAAAAGATACTGTAGGTTCTTGAAGGTACAGAGAATAAAGGTTAATAGAGCATTCAATCAGACCCATTTGGCAAAAGCAATATCTGCAGAGTATGTAGTCTGTGTTTCTCCCATCTCCCCTTCCCTCAGGGCTCCTGAAAAGTTACTTTATATATGTTAGTTCTTTCCTATATGTGTATTTTTTTTTTCTTTCCAGGGGACCCTGGCGTCCCTATCACTGTGAGCTAAACCCTTGTAAGTGCTTTATATTACTCAAGCAATTTTTTTGAGATTTATTTATTTATTTGAAAGGCAGAGTTACAGACAGGCAGAGGCAGAGAGATCTTTCCATCCATTGATTCACTCCCTAGATGGCCACAATGGCTGGAGCTGGTCAAATCTGAAGCCAGGAGCCAAGAGCTTCTTCCGGGTCTCTCATACAGGAGAAGGAGCCCAAGCACTTGGGCCATCTTCTACTGCTTTCCCATGCCATAGCAGAGAGCTGAGTCAGAAGTGGAGCAGCCAGGTCTCAACCTCGTGCCCATATGAGATGCCATAACTGCAGGCAGTAGCTTTACCTACTACACCACAGTGCCCGCCTCTCAAGTAATCTTAAAATCAACAACGGTAACAACAAATGCAAGAGACAGCTTTGGCATGGAAAGATGATATAAAATTCCCAAGATCATATCAAAACAGTGATGACAGAGCTGGGATATGAACCTGTGCAGTCTTGATCAGAATTCATACTCTTTACTGTTACACTATATCATTTCCAGCAATATTTTTAAAAGGATTTATCTCTTTAAGCAGAATGACAGAGATAAGGAGAGATAGAAAGACATCTTTGATCCACTGGTTCACACCAGTTCTGGGGCTGGACCAGGTAGAAGCCAGCAACCTGTACTCCATCCGGGTCTTCCATAGAGATGGTTAGGGCCCCAATCACGTTGGCCATTATCTGCTTCCTTCCAGGCACAGTAGCAGGGAGCTGGATCAGAAGCAGAAAGGGTAGAACTCAAACTAGCACTCATTCAGGTTTGCAGGCAGTGGCTTAATCCACTGTGCCACAACCCAGGGCCCTCCCTTCCAGCAAAAGAACAGAATAAACCATAACTGTATCAGCCAGAAGATTAGAAACAACAATCCCCAGATATTAGTGTCTCATGCCATCATGTATTTATTTCTTGCTTCGACTCTACATTTTTTACTAGTCAGCAAGCAACTGTTTTCCCCATTCCCTTAATGTAACACTCAGACTGAGGGATAAATCTTCATCTGGCATGTTGCAGTTTCTGAGACCAAGAGAATGTAACAGATTGTACAATGGGTCTTAAATTTTTGCTCAGAAATATGATGCTTCTGTTCATATTTTATTGGTCAAAATAAAATAAATCATGTAATCAAAATTAACTCAGTGGGCAGGGTAGAGAAAACCAATCATATGACCCAAAATGAGAAAATTAAATATAATAGGCAAACAGCATCAATGCCTGCTATTGTATCATCTTACTCTGAATTAGTATTAATTTAGTTATAATTGAAAATTATAATTTTGTAAATATTCTACGTTACTGACATAAACTTCCATTCCATTACAATTCTTCAGAAAGTGTAATACCATTTGTTTTGGACTGGTAATAATTCCTCTTAAGATGTTGTGTGGATATGAAGCAATCTCAGTTTTTTGACATATGATGTTAACAAGCATATTTTCTGTTTCAATCACTCAACTAAATTTTCAAATATTTCTGTTTATAATCAGCAAATTATTGATTTGCCTCAAGTTTGTTGATGTTACCACAGTTCTATTCCAACTTAGCTATCTTAAATAATCATATTTGAGGATATAATGATCTAAGTATCATTATTGTGGTTGTCAGAATAGCTCACAGTGGCAGTGTTATTCTAACAACACTTTTAGTAATTTACGTTCTTACAACCTTATCCTTAAGCACATGTTTTCCTTTTCTCTAGAGAATTTTAGTGACAAATATAATATCTTAAATGTGTGAACAAACATGATTTTCTTGTTCCCAAACAATATGCTTTGCTTGATCCAGAAATACATAATTTGTGTCAAACTGTAACAAATAAGAATCATGTAATTTTTTCTCCCGGCTAATTTGATGTTAAAACCTCCCCATCTTATCTCCTAATTCAAGTATTACATTTTCAAGTTTTATGACTTAAAAATGTGGTCAACTTTAATTCCACTTTACACAATTTACATTTTTACTTACTGAGAAAGTTGTTGGAGTTTTAATTTATAAGTAAACTGCATCTTTCAGCATTCCTTTTTTTCAGTGTTGGAAGTAAAGTAAAATCCTTGATATGTTTACTTTTTTTAATTAGCCACTTACTACTTTATTAATTGATTAGAACTATTTTCATTATAAGTAAAATAGTTATAAATATAGTCATTATATCAAGATAGGTGTTAGCATTACACTAAAGTTATTGTCTAATGTATTCTAAGTATATATTCAAGTATATATAATATGAAGTGAAGACCTTCCCTCTTTTTTTTTGACTGGTCTTTTCCAAATTCATTTTTAGAATATAGGTTGAGCATCCCTAATCCTAAAATCTGAAATGCTCTCATATCTAAAACGCTTCTAATTCTAAACATTTTCGATAAGGGATATTCAAACTGTATGAAAAATAACTGTGTATGTTAGAAGAGAACATTCATCAGAATGTTAGAAATGCATGTTTTATTGTGTTCTTTTATGTACTACCATTTATCACATGAGGTAGAAACTTATAAATATTATAAGTATTATGAACCTATGTTTATATTGTCATCATTTAAAATCTCATGAATAGAATTTTAACTGCATTAATTATGAACCTATTTCACACTGTTTAGGAATAATTAATTTTCTATGTAAGTTTTAAAATATAGATTCTGACATACTTACTTTTAGAAAATATTTATTTTTATTTATTTGAAAAAGTTACAGAGAGAAGTAGAGTCAGAGAGAGAGGTCTTCCATCCTGCTGGTTCACTCCCCAAATGACCGCAATGGCCAGAGCTGAGATGATCTAAAGCCAGGAGCAAGGAGCTTCTTCCAGGTCTCCCACAGGGGTGCAGGGGCCCAAGCTGTTGGGCCATCTTCTACTGCTTCCCCAGGCCATAGCAGAGAGCTGGATTGGAAGAGGAGCAGCTGGGACTTGAACCGACATCCATATGGGATGCTGGCATTGCAGACTGGGGCTTTCACCCACTTCACCACAGTGTCAGCCCCAGATTCTGACATTCTTAAGAAACTTTTATGCATTATTAGAGAGAGTGGGTGAATATTAGGGTCAGTATAATTTAATTTCTCAACCAAAAATTTTAGGAAATGAAGATTTATATTATTTCACATTGGTTTTGTCTATTTATTGAGGAAATGTTTACTGAATATTTAACAATATGCTTGGTCCTGAAGCTATAAAATCATATGAATATATATAAATCATAGTATTAGCCAACTGCATATGAATAGAGTCTAGCAGGATACATAGGTATAATAAAAATGTTTTAAACTTTTTTTGTATTTTTAAATTTTAAAATATTTATTTTTTGGGAGGAGACACACGCAGAAAGGGAGAGTGTGAGGGAAGAGGAGGAGAGTGGAGGAGAGGAGAGCTAGCACTCACATTGACTGGTTTACTTCCCAAATGCCTGCAATAGTCAGGAATGGGCTAGACCAAAGCCAGGAGGCAGAAACTCCATCCGGATCCTCTATGTGGGTAGCAGTGACCCAACTACCTGAGCTATCATCAGTGCCTCTCAGGGTCTGCATTAGCAGGAAGCTGGAGACAGGAGCCGGAGCAAGGTATCAAACCCAAGTATTCTGACATGCGACATAGATACCTTAACTGACATCTAACCACTAGGCAAAACAACCATGCCTCAAAATGCTTTTTCATGTTATTTTCATTCCCATGATGAAATTATGTCCAGTATAAAATGTGATAGTTTCAGAAACATTATGTGTTTTAGCACAATTTGAAATAAATTTCAGTTCATTGTTTTGAGGATTATGTTGTATACTCTTATTTGTGTTTTAGAGAAGAGATGCTAAATATATTAAGCACCTCTTGAGTATTACAGTCACATCTGATGCTTCTCAATATTATTCTGAGTTATTTTATTGATTTTTTTGTATAAAAGATACATTTGATGTCTGTTTATATGAACAACCATGCTGCATGACAACCCAATTTAATCTTTTCAGTGCCATCAAATATTTAAGAATTATTTCAACTTTAAGAGGAATAAAACACTCATAAAATATTACTGGATAACATAAAATATATAAAAATAAATATTTAACTTGAAAGAAAGTCATAGTAGCTGACTGGCAAAATATATTAACATAAAAAATCAATACATAGTGTGGGTAAATAAGAGTTGGAGGGTGTGATTAGGATTATTCTATTGTCACCACAGTTTTTAGGGATAGTACTGTATAAGTATCTAGTTGGTACATATATATATACATATATATATATAATGTATATATGAAAACTAAATTATTTCACTGCATTAAAATAAATGCCATTTCTTACACATTCATTTTACAAAGTGTATATTGAATAAGTACTATATAAAAGTACTTATGTAAATGCTAAGTAAAATAGTATTCCCATTCTATGACATTTATATGTCATTTAATATGTATCAAATCTCTAAGTAGTAGGCCTTACCATTATCACTACTCTACAGATAAAAATTTAGGGCTTTGAAAGGATAATAACTTCCCTGCTGTCATAGATACTAAATGTATTTCTGTGAGTCTGACCACAGAGACCAAGTCTTTTATCATCACACCACACCCCTCCACACGGTATAGTGATAAGAGAGGAGTGATTTTTAGTACTAGATGGTACTAAAGAAGGTGATTCTTTTCTTATATTGTCAGGTAGCTGGAGATAGAGATGTACGGTTAATACTTCCATAGTCAATACCAGCTCTCTGACCCAGACTATTTGCTAGGATCCAAATTAAAACTGATATGTTAATAAAAAGAGAAATTAAAGACAAAACATTGATTAGATTTTGATAGCTTAACTATATTATAGATTGGTGACTGTTGAGAATGAATGACTGTGAGTTTCATTTTATTGTGTGATCTCTACATTCCTGAGCTACCACACTGAAGCCTTTTAAATTTAATTTTTTTTTTCCTTAGACTAACTAAACTTGATGGAGACTGAAATGTATTTTTATTACTGATTACATCTGGTGTTGAAAACCTGAATAAACAAAGAACAAAACTAGATTACAGTGCTGCTTCTAATATCATCACCTACTAATCAAATCTAGAAGTGCTTAAAATAAATAAATAATTTTTTTTAAAAAACCCTGTAGGTTAGCACAGCTGTATCCATCTGATACCAAAGGTAAGAGGGACATCACCTCTGATTTCTGAACAGGCTTTCAGAGAACTATAGATACAATTACTACATATTTACAGTACTTTTACAAGCAAACATGCTAATTAAAAACAGTAAGGTTTCAGCCGGCAAAGCCTTGTTATCTTGTATATGCAATAACCATTTTTAGCTGACTCCAGGGTATTCCTGAAAGCAATATGATTACAGTATGGTGTCTCTGTTTATCCTACATGTAATTGAAACAGAGCTGACATGCTATTCTGATGCTCTGTTTTACCCTATACTCTTGGTGAACCATATGTTACATTGTTAAGTTTTACAAATGCATTCAGCATTGTTAATCACAAACTAATATGTGATCTCTCATCATTGATTTATACTCAATAATTTTTTATTGGACACTATGTACCTGCGATAGACACTTTTGTAAGCCCTATTGAAAGGAGTATTAGACTAGAAATTCTGTGCATTGCTAGAAATTAAGAGGATATATTGCATTTTACTTATGAATCCCTGAATGTAATGTCTAAAACACCTTACTCTTATGGCCTGGCACTTTGTATCCAAGAGTTGAAGAACCATAGTCTCCTCTCTCAATGGTCCTGGATTTGTTTACTTATTTGGTAAAGTATAAATAAAAATGATAACATACTCTAGGCACACAGCTTTTGATCTCATGCTCTTGTTCAAGAAGTGGGAATAAAAGTTACTTTGAAAAAGACTAGTAACTGAATATTTTATCAAATAATTTTATTGAAGAGAAATCTTTGAGTCAAAAAGGAAAAACAGTGCTGTGAAAGGAATCATCTACTTTTCAGTAGAGATTATTTTAAAAAGTAAATGAATTTTTTCACTTACCATTTTCCTTGCACAAAATCTCCCATGAATCAGAGTATTCTTCTATTTAAGTGTCCATAAATTATATTTGCAACATACTCTGTCAAAGGTCAATAAAGTTTAATTGGAAGTCCAGCATAAAAAAAATACATTTTGTAAACATTAATGAAGTTATGTTATAAAAGTTACACTGTATTCATTCTTAGCATTTCCTATTAAGAGAAATAGAATATGATGTCTGAATTCCTACAAAGATTCATTTAAAGACGTTTAGTGACCATGCATAATTGTAATTTACTCTGAATGCTTCTAAATTTTTTAACTCTGGCTTCCAGTATTGCAAATAAAAAGTTTCTCTTAGTAGGATAAATTGATATTATTATTTTGCAAAAAGATTATTATTTTGCATGAACTCTAACATTTAGGTTAACTTTTCAGGCATAATTGTCTAACTCTCTAAATAGGGATTTTCTGACTGTTAATTTTACACACATATCTACAACACACACGCATCACTTTTCTTTTGTCATATTTCTGTCATGAATTAGGGGTAAAGGCATTGACTGAGCTGTCAGTTTGGGATGGAACACTAAGAAAAACTAAAATTTAAATCACATTTTAAGAAAATTCACTTGCAAAGGAGCCTTTCATGGTGGGATACATCAACAGTCAATCAAACATTTTCTTAGTGTTGATTTAGTATGAAAATACTTTTTAGAAAATGCCAAAGCAAATGTAAAAAGAGAAAATGTTAAACTATCAGACAGGAGAAGTAGAAAGAAAAATAATATGTAGGTAACCCAGGTTAATTCTTTTTATTTCCATTTTTTCTAGTAGACATTGTCTGAAGCCATTTTTGAATGTCACAACTGGAGAATGCCACTAGCATCTTGTGGGAAGGGGCCAGGCATGCTGCTGCTTAGTTTCCAAGGCAGATCTTTATAGCAAAGGGTTATCCCACATACCATGCTGAAGGTGCCAGGGGCTGGGGCAGACTTGCAGGGATGAGGATGACACCCTGACATACAGCCTGTGGACCTTGTGGGACGCATGGAATCATGGGCCATGCACCTAGCAGGGCAATGGCAAGCGAGGCTGGAAAGTTGATACATCTATAGCAGGCTAATTTTTAGGTTGATAATTTTGAATTATGTTGTAAATATTCTGGTGACCCTTGGCAGAAAAATGGTTCCCCAATCCTGAGCCATGGTAGTTGTTAAAATGTTGAAATCTTTCTTGGTATCTAAAATGTTTGTAGCACTTTTCAGAAAAAAAAGTGTTTATAATCTCAAAGCATGACTTTTTGTTTGTTGAAGTAAAATGTCAGAGTCTTGGATGCTTCATCTCTCTCTTTGGAAAACAATCTTTTATAAAACTATTTGTTTTTATTTGTATGTTGGCATTCATCTGTATTGTATTTATATGTAATATTTACCATCTACTTAGCCTTTTTAGTTACAAAAGACATATATTGTATATACATGATAGAGTTTTATATAAACAAGTATGATATTGAATATCAATTTGATTATCTTATAAAATCAAACACATGTTTATTCTTTCTGCAAACCAATTTATTATAACACTTTGGTATTTAACATTTTAATCATCTTTAGTTTCAGCAGAAAATTAGCCAATTTTCTAATTAAATTTATTCAGTTATTTTATTTATAATTACATTGCATTTTTTTACAATATCTCATTGAGTGATTATCTTTTGATTATGGTATTAATGTGTCAGAAAAAGCTGAAGGAATTCTTAACTATGGCTCTTATTTCAAGTAACTAATGAAACTGGTCATGTTGGTTTGATGTTATTCAATGGTCATTTCACACAAATAGTGCTGTTGGCTTCCTCTTAGTGTGAGGTTGAATGAAAATATGCTCAATGGGAAACAAGTGACGCCTGGGTAGTAAGTGAATATTTCTCTATAAATTCTAGTGGAGCAAGTTTAACCTAGTGAAATGTGAAAACATTATTTTATTATGATTGCTTTTAAATTAGTGTGTATGTGTAGAGAGCAAGCAATCTATTTATTAAAAGAGAATGATTCTTAAGTGATAAACCGAGTGATTTGGTTCAAGACTATTTGATATAGTGAGGTAATCATGCCACTCACAACAAGCACTTTTCTGAAGTCATGTTCAGCATGAGTGCATACATTTCTGAAGTACGCAGATCAACACCCACAAACACACTAATGGGCAGATGGAGGAGGGACAGACAAAAGGCTAGGAAGATATAGACCAGTATTTAAATTGTTCTCTTTGTGTTGGAATTTTGTGAATTCTCTGTTCTTTTTACTTACACCTACTAATTTTTTTGCCATGATCAACACTTAATGTTTTGTGCTAATGGAGTGAAGTATATTTTTCAAATAATATGTAAAGAACAAATCTGATAACACATTCAGTTAAATCCTCTGTATCCTGACAATCATTATGGAAAGTGCTCCTTGATCTAATTGAGGTGGATGAGCTTAAGGCTCTGCTCAGACCTTCCAGTGACTCCCTTTTTCACTAAGGGTGGAATTTAACGTTTTATGGTTTGTTCTACCTTCCCCCTTCAGCTCTATTTATTACTCTAACTTCTTTGACTTCCCACTCATGGATGCCTACCTAGTTATTGCTGCACTGTCACTGTTTCTGTTATGTGCAGATAGGCCTCGGCCTTACAGCTTATGCTCCTTCTGCCTGGAACAGTCTACAACCAGATATTTTTATACTCAGTAGTCACCTTGTAGAATCTTTTGTGGGTCTAAATAAGATTGTAAATATCTGTCTCATGTTTCCTATTTCCCTTCCATGCTTAATATTTCTCCTTAACCCCTGTCACCATCTAACATGTTAGTGTTGTATGTATGTATTCCCTGTTTCCGCATTTGAATATACATTCAAGGAAGGCAGGAGTTTTAATGCATTTTTTATTGCTCTTCTGCACTAGGAAGAATATCTTGTCACAGGAAGATACTCAGTAAAGACCCTATGAATCAAGGGGACCAGACATCTGCTGTCAGACATCTACTGACAAAACTGGTGTCACTTTTCAGGAGCTGCCATATTTGTGCTGATTTCAATCCTTATTGAGGTCTGAAAGATCACTCTGAAGAAATTGCAGCAGGCAAGCACTAGATCACAGACAGAATAAGGCAAATTGACTGAAGGAAATTAAACCAAGTATAGACATCTTACAACTTTGAGTTGTCTTAAATCTAAGTCTCACTAGTAAACAATCCCTCATAGTGCTTCCCAACCTTTTCACATTGTGGTGCATGTAGATAATGATAATATTTAAATAGCACATCGAGGCAAACTGACAAAGCTGTCTGTGTCTGCAGGAAACTGCCCCAGTGTATCCACTGTGAAAAGCATCTCATTACACTTAAAACAAAGCCTACAAACCTTACTCGGATTATAATGTGTGTGATCTGATCCCTGACTGCCTTTCAAGCTTCAGAATCGGTCCTCCTCATTCATCATGCCATGTGCTTGCCTTAGTTCTGTTGCTGGAACAAATTAATCCCATCCTTAGGCATGTGTTCCTGATGTTTCCTCCCTCGTTTAGGCTTCCCCTCCTTAGTGCTGTGCTACTGACTTTTATAATTAAGAACACAGCCTAATTATGATTTGCTCAGAAAAAAAAAAAATTCCTGGTCACTGAAACTAAAGAAATTATCCTAAAGAAGCAAGTATCTCTCACTTCACCCAAATTTTAGTGTTAATCATTAAGATTAATCAATATCTGATACTTTTTTGTGTATTATCTATGCATGTGTTTATTCTCTGTCACTCCTGGCCTGATAGCAAGGTCTCTGTTCACTAAAAGATGTGAAGCGGCTAGAATGGAGTCTGGTCTTACCATAGCTGTTCAATAAATTGTTTTAGGTGAATAAAAGCAATTTCTTATAAGCAAGTATTTAATGATATTGCCAGATGATTCTATAGTGATTTCAGGTCAGATTTTGGCTTACCAAATACCCAATAGGAAACCTGAATTTAATTCCAGGGTCCTTGCTTTGCCCAGGTTCAGCTGTGTCTCTTGTAGATATTTGGGGAATGAACCAATGGATGGAAGTTCACTCACTCTCTCTCTCTTTGCCTTTCAAGTATATCAAAAATAAAACCATAAAAATGGAAGAGCCATTATGAGCTGGGACAACTTCCTCAACTTGTACAAGCCTCCATTTCCTCCTGTGGGAATAAAAAAATGGGACATACCTAACTCATGTGAGTTTTCTAGAAGTCAAACTAAATTTTGCTGTGTGTGAAGTACCACAAGAGTGGCATGAGTAAATAAGGAAATATGGAAATGTTCAAAGTGGTAGGGAATATTCAGACTAGGCATCTAAAATAAATAATTCCTTATTCATGTATACAATTTGCTCAATAAAAGTTGAAAGGCTTCTATTTCCTGGAAGGATGTTCTATGTGTACCAATTTTCAAAATTAGATTTCTTTTGAAGAGAAGTCTGTAAAGAAGCATCTAACGGGCAGTGCTAGAGCTGCTATGGTATTGGCTTATACAAGCATTTCCTGGAAAGGATGGATTCAGAACTCCATCTGATATTTCTAGTGGCAGTAAATCTAAATTGAAGACAGCAGTTTGCCAGATGAACAATAAGAGGCAAAGGAGTAATTGAAGCTACACGAAATAGCAAAGGCACTGAGAGAAGAGGAAGAACGTGGGAAATGACTACTTAATTTTCAGATAACTAAAGGGGTCATTGTTACAAATGACAAAAAGTTAAATTTGGACTTTGAGACCAAAAATATCCCCTGATGGAGAGCCCTTGTGTGTGTATCTTCAAATATTTAGTTAACCCCTAGCTTACTGACTTATAAAATGATCAAGGATTGTAGCCTCTGTATAGGCTCCTGAAAATAATATATTAGTTTAAAATTACACTTCCAAAGATCTTGAGAAATCATATTCACTATACTGGGAAAAATAGCAAGGAGCAGGGAGCCTGGAACTCAGTTCAGGTCTCCTACTGGGTCTTTGGTAAGCCAAAATCTGACCTGAAATCAATATAGAATAATGCATCCGCAGATTTTTATTTATTAAAGTTTGAAGGGGTACATGAGTTACTGAAGAGATAGTGTTTAGGTTAGCTAAGGGGTCTACAAAAATCTAAGACCTAATTAAAAGCATCCCAACTAGACATTTTTATAGAGTTCTCTTGGGAATATTTTGAAAATTTGTTTAGGGTATAATCATTTTATTTAACATTTAATAACCTTGTATTTCCTCTGAATTAGAAATAATCATTCAGTTTTGAAAAAAAAAACACATGATCACATACAAATCAACTGGTGAAAGGCAAAGTATATATTGAAGTAACTCAGTCTCTACCACATCAGCTTGGTGTATTAAGATTTATCATCAGTTACTAGAAGTCTGCTAGTTTGAGGGTCTCCTTTCTAAATTCTGCAAAGGGCTGCAAAGCAGCAGGGTAGCAGTTTTCTTCAAAATATTGTCACAATTGCTCAATTCCATGCAGCCTGCCTACCATCCCACTGGCTCCTAGAGTAGGATTTCCTATCTAGGACCTTTAGCTCACTTCTGCTTGACATTTTTCCACACTGGCACACTGGGGAGGTTGTTTGTCCTGGGATAGAGAAGACAGCAATGTAGGAGAGCCAGGTGGCTTCAACACAACACAAAGGCTTTGTAATGGATTCAATGCTGGTGTTACCCCTTGCACTCACATGTTGAAACTTACCCCTAACGTTGATGCTGTCAGGAGGTAGAGTTGTTTTTCTTCTTCTTTTTTTTTTTTAAGATTTATTTATTTATTTGAGAAGTAGAGTTATAGACAGAGGAGAGACAGAGAGAGAGAGAGATCATCTCCCATCCACTGGTTCACTCACCAAATGGCCACAGTGGCCAGAGATGGGCTGATCCAAAGCCAGGAGCCAGAAGCTTTTTTTTGGGGTCTCCCACATGGCTGCAGGGGCCCAAGCACTTGGGCCATCTTCCACTGCTTTCCCAGGCCATTAGGAAGGAGCTGGATTGGAAGTGGAGCAGCCAGGACTGAAACGAGTGCCTATATGGAATGCCAGCCCCACAGGTGGAGGCTTAACCTGTTATGCCACAACACTGGTCCCCGGAGGTAGAGCTTTTAGGAGGTAATTGGGATTGGTTGAGTTCATGAAGATGGAGTCTTTATAAATGGGATTCCTAGCCTAATAAGTGTCCCCAGAGAGCTTGCTTCCCCTCTCTACCATCTGGGATCATCGTTAAAGCACTAGCATCTGTGAACCAGGAAGTAGACCCTCACCAGACATTGACCTTGTTCTTGCCATCCTCCAGGACTGTGAGAAATATTTGTTATTTAAGCCAACCAGTGGGTGGTGTTGTGTCACAGCAGCCTGACATGAAACAGGCCTCTGTCCCCCTTCTCTCACAACTTGTATTTAGATTATTAAAGTGTAATTTTTTAAAAAGTTTAAAATATGACTCATATAGCAATATAAAACAAGTCTATAAAGATTCTATTCAATTCATTCAATTCAGTAATTAATTAGATTATCAGTAATACATAAAATGTGCTTCAAATTTCATTTGAATAACTAGATTTTTATAAGCAATGTAAAAATTTCGAATAAGATTTCAGGGGTTATCTGTTTATCATACAGAAATTATTTGACCTTTACTGTAAATTCTGTAAGATAACATCTGCTCCTACAGAATTATGAGATAGCTTTATTAAAAGGAACTGAATATGTTATGCATACCAAACACTATGGTAAAAGAACAGCCAGTATTCTCTCTTGCCTGTTTCTAATATCTATATTGTATTTCTATAAGATACATCCTCAAACAACTCTCTAAAGAATATATACTGTCAGATCCTTAGCCCCTTGATTGCAATTGATTTTTTTAAAAAGCTGATTTTGTTTATTTATTGAAAGTCAGAAAGGGGAGAGAGAGAGAGAGAGAGAGAGAGAGAGAGAGAGAGAGAGAGAGAGATCCTCTATCTTTTGGTTCACTCTCCAAATGATTTCACAAGTTGGGACTGGGCCAGGCTGAAGCCAGGTGCCAAGAACTTCATCTGGATCTCCCACATGGGTGGCAGGGACCCAAGTACTTGAGTCATTATCTGCTGCTTCCCTGAGTGTGCATTACGAGAAAATTGTATTGGAAGCAGAGGCAGGAAAATGAGAAAACTTTATAGTCATAGATATTGTACTCATTTTGTTGCCACAATAATGCTTCACCATAAACTGCCCCACACCCAGTTACAAAAAGCAACAACAAGCGTTTATTTCTTTGCTATTGGGATTATGATTTGCCTATGGCTGTATTAGGTTCTTTTTGGCTTCATGGATTTTATTCCAGGGGTTGTGTTCCAGCTGGCTCCACAGGTTTCATCATTTTTCATGGACCATCCAGGATGTGTTTTTACTGTGTTAGTCAACAAAGGGCAAGAACCATGGCAAACTGCA
Source organism: Lepus europaeus (assembly GCF_033115175.1). NCBI lineage: Eukaryota > Metazoa > Chordata > Mammalia > Lagomorpha > Leporidae > Lepus > Lepus europaeus. The sequence goes on along the minus strand of NC_084834.1, from coordinate 86,637,263 downwards.
TGATCATTTCATCACATTTGATACTATCCCCTGGGCTAAAGCACATTTCAAAGCAAAGCCCAATCCAGGCATCAGGAAGTATTCTCTACCATTAGTGAAAGGAAGTGGAAAGTTAGTATTTATTGTGTAATAATTTCAACTATTACAGGCATGTATTTTTCAAGTATATATTTTTAACATACCAATTCCTAGACATTGCATCCTAGCAAAAGTGATAAGCCCTGGTGGGGTAAACATTGCACGAAAGAGATATTTTAAGATTTTAGATAAATATACAGGACTAATGGTGATAGGTCTTTTTCTTGAGCAACTACCCTATGCCAGGCACTTGGTGAGATGTTACTACCATTTTCTCTAATGAGGAAAATAACCCAAGTAGATTCTTATAAACTGATGCTCAGAGACAACAGTCCAATCTGTTAATGATACCTTTGCTTCCATATGAGATTTGCCTGTGCCTGTCTGAATTGTGCTGCAGTGTGGCAGCTCAGCAAGAACAGCCTAAATTCCATCCCTTGAAGATAAGGAAATAGCTTTCCTTTGTAATAATTGGACTTTGAATGCTATGAATTGCAATGGAAAAATACTTGAAATGGTATTTCACAGGACAAGTCTGTTCACATTGTTTTCATTAATCATTCATCATTTTTTTAAAATTTCATTTAATACTTTTATATGTAAAATACTGTAAAGCAGTTCAAGAAAGGAGAGATGAAAATTAGACATTATTCTAGAATGGATTCAGCCATTGAGAAAATTATACTCACTGAGAAACCACAGAAGAAAATAAAATGCCTTGTTTTTCTAACTTTTACACTAATCCTTTCCCCTGCAGTAAAGGTATTTGATCCCTGACCTGTGTTCTGACTCTGATGTCTTAGCAGTTTTTGCGACTTGCCCTAATTTCTGTTCTACTCAGTCTACATTGTTAGGTTGAGTGTTGCCTCACCTGAATCCCCAACTGTAGCTGAGTTCCCACGTCGATTTGGACAGATGTGGAAGGCAGATTTCTCTGTGTGCAGCAGTCTCAGCCTGCCACAGTCTGCTTGTGTTTAGTGTTGCCTTACTCCATGGTCACCTTGTGTGAACTGATGCCTCACTGCTGATCTGTGGGCTTGCATTGTCCTTAAGGTTCAAAGCTCCACTTCACCCCAGAGCTCTTTTCTGCTAATGGAACCAGTGTACTTGGAACCCTGTCTCTTGACTCCTACCACATGAACTAGATAGAACAGTGTTCTTATCTATTAGACTAGACCGGGTCTGGAGGTTCCTATGAAATCATGTTTTTTTTTTTTTTTTTTTTAAACAACTTAATATGCATTAGGCACTGCTGTGTTTTACAGATTCTCTAAGGTAAATACTATACTGTTTAATAGATAAGGTAAAGATAGGATGGACAGGAAATAACTCAGACAGTTTGGTTCAGAGACCATGTTTTAATGACAATGCAATCCGCCTCTAAAATATCTTGCAATACAGGTGTGCTTTAGTTGCCAGTCATTGTAGTTCTAACATTGACTCTGGTGTTGATTATCTCATAGGAGATGGAGCCATTTTCACTGCCAGCTCTATGGACTGTGATACATTGACATTTACTGAGATTTCTCAATAATACCTATTCCCAAGTGCCACATTCTATTATTTTTTCCCTTACCTCTCAGTTGCAAATTGCATGCCTTTCACATTCACTCCCTATCTAGAGATCATTTTCCCAGTAAATTCTAATCCTCCTCCTTTACCCATCTAGCACCTGTCAATGTTTATAATACCATATAGACCTCCTAGCTTGTCTTTTGTACTCAAATGTAAATCATACATACACACATATATGTAATGAAATAATATGCATGGCTTAATTTGGGACTAAATAAGATCAACCATTATGTCATTTGACCCATTCTTCAGCTTTTGATCTTATGAAGGAGATGTCTTAAGTAAATGCATATATATATATATATGTATATGTGTATATATGTATATATAATGTATTAATAGGAATATATACATGAAGATTGCAGAAAATAGAAAATAATAAGTTAAATTAAAAATTTTTGTTTCAAATAAATACTTATGTAAAGTTTTATTGCTTCAGCCCTACAATTTAATAATAGGCTAAAGAGCAATGACAGATTATAAATGCTTTGCTTCAAAACATAATATTTATTACAATATCCACTGAATGTAGAAATGATGATATTCATCAATATAAAAATCAAACTTATACACATTTGTTTCATTATTGTTCAGTGTGGTTGAAAAACATTCGGCATAATAGACTTTAGTGTCAATGTGATACAGAATGTTTTTTTAAACAGTTCATTTGACTGATTTAGAAGTTTACCATAGATTCTTGAAATTAATTAATTTAAATTGATCCTTTTGTCTTTTAGCCTGATGGTATTAACAGGAAACAAAATGAAAATATTGAATATTCACAATACTTAATCTCTTTTCAGAAAAACCACATTGTTTAAAGTTCTTATTCATTGATCTCCTTTTCTGTGACAATTCTCTGTTTCAAAAGAAGCTGGGTTTTAAAGGTTCAGTAACTTGTCCATAGAAACCTGACTAGTAAGAAGTGAAACACGTTTTAGACCCAGGGCTGAGAAAATCACTGGACATTCTTTAACGACCCAATTGTTATGCCCATATGAAGAGAAGGTTTTTTTTTCTTATGAAGGAGAAAAAATAGTAGGATAAAAGTGAGCGTGTGAAATGGAAAAGGCAAATTTATTGACTTATCTTTTGTTATAAAATTGAAATGATAGCTTTTGCCAAATCATAGTCAAAACCATGAATAATAACTTATTATCTCTGTATTTAATACACTATTTAAACAAGCAATGAGAGAATATTAATTTGACTGCATTAGCTTAATTTAATAGGGATCTATTTAATCTAAATGCAATTTGACAGTAATATAAAAGAGTAGTTGAAATTCTGAATATTTATGTTCCCTCTAAACTTGCTTCTCAGAATGTACCATACTGTTTCACATAGCTAGTATTTTAAACTAAATATGACCATATTACATCTGGGAAGTTTAAGGGTGGTAATAGTCATTGGAAATATGTAATGTTTAAGCAAGCATATTTATTATGGTAATATACATTACAGATAACAGAATATTAACTAATTGCAATGACAAAATGTCTCTTAAGGTGTTAGCTTTCACCTTCCAGCAAGCATTATAGAACCAACAGGGGTTAGTTTTGTTTGTTTGTTTTTCTAGAGTGCAACTAGAGTGTGAATGTTTTTAATATGACTATTTTAATATTAATTTATTCACATTTAGATAATGAAAAATACTAGCCATTAAAGGTAGTTTATTAGCATTAATGATAATACAGGCAGAATGCCATGAAAGGTGTAAATTGATGTGTGTTTGGGTAATTATATATTATTCTGTTTGAAGCAAAAGAAAAGCCATGATTAAATATGAATGCCATTAGTCTTTAATAAGACAAACTAGAATAGATTTTAAATATTACTATGGCAAGGTTTTTTTTATAAATTTAAAATAGATTTTCAAAGTAAGTAATTGTTATTGGATATTTGTATATGATTGTTCTCAGTATATTTTCTTATATTGGTCTATTTGAGGGCATTTGTGAAAATTAAGTTGGACACTAACATTCTCAAACAAATTTGATCTGTAGATAGATGGAAAAAGGATATCTGAAATTCTACAACTCATAAAACCAATGCTAATACTGATAAAAATTTTCAAAATCAACAGTTTCAGAATTATGGAAATCAATTAAAGGCTTTCAATAACCAAGGAGTGTTTATTAAAGACAAATTGTTGTATCATAGTTAATAAAACAATCTCTGTTTCCATCGTGTTCACCTTCACATGAAAACCAGTAATATCCTTGCAAAGATGTGGCTGTGAGAAATGCACCCTGTGGCCACAAAGTGGGTCTTAAGCCTCAACAAAGCTCCATTCCTGGAGATATATCAAATATGGGACTTTTCTGCCAGGTCCCTTGAATAGGCCCATTTTTTTGTTTGTATTTGATACAGCTTGGGATTTTTTTTTCTCTACAGACCACCCTATCCTTAGGACAGCAATTATTCAATATTGTGGTTGCCTTAGGCTGTTGGGACAAATGGGAGGCTGACCAGCAGCTAAAATAGGAAAATATAGCAATAAAAAATATCTACAGAGGCTTTAAAAAACTCTAAAATATTCCTGAGAATCTAGAAAACCACATACATGGGCAGAATATGCACATAGACGAGACTACATGCATACCCCTAATAAGGCTCAATCTTTTACCTCTGAATTACCCTGAGGCTCTGCGGAGTTTAAGAAGTGAAGGCTTAGGTGGATTATAAACTGCCAGAGCTTTGAAGACAGGTTCTAATATACACACAAGCAGTTAGCAAATAATTGGAGACTTATTAATCAGTACACTTAAGGGAATCCCTGTTTAATCATAGGAGGACCACTAAGCCAACCAAGCAGAGACTTTAATGACCACATGTTACAAGTTTACCAATTTTTTAGAATTAGTGCAGTAAAGTCATTTTTTTTAAGAAACAATTTATAATAACAACAACAGACCAAGGGATAAAGAAGAATTTGAGTTGTAGGGTTTCTACATCATATTAGTATTTCTAGTTGTAACCAAAAATGTATAGCATAAAAAGAGAAAGGAGAAAAAAAGCAGTCAGTAACCTTTGTATATGATGTTTTATGTAAGATTCATGGTAACCATGGAGAATGAGCTGAAAGATATTATCTTTCTGTTAAGACCTGAAATGATGAGGTTCTTTTGTTAATGAGGCATATACTCACTGCTACAACACCATTTATGTGCGAAGGAGGTAATTGTATGTTGAAGGCATGGGAGATGGACTAGAAGGAAGTAGAAGGATATGTGCTTGAAATAAAGAGAATGAGAAGTCAGTTCTCATTCTCCATTGCAGGGCACATTTTACCCTTGAGCTGTACAAAGGGATGAATACTCTAACACAGTTACTCTTTCATTACAGTGAGCATTATCCAAGATCCGTATAGTGCACAGTTTATAAAACTAAGAGTTCACTTTATTTCCTAATATGTTGCAAAGACCTAGAATAATCCTTACTACATATAGGCACTTGATGAATGTTTTAAGGAACACGTACACTAAAAGTTCATTCCCATCTGAGAATGCAGTTGCTTTTGATGGTGGACTCAGGTTCAGGAGATTATTTACCTGAGCTATACAGGAAGAAGGAAAGCCATCAGTCAGAGCAAGCTCAGCCATTGGTATGGTTAGCACATGTAAGGGCCAACTTGGATGTTAAGTCCAGTTTTGTCGATTCATTAACTAAAGCTAAGAGAAGTAAAGAAGTTTATTTACAGTTCCCAAACTGATGATTGGAAGTTAACTGTATTTGGCCTCAAGCTTCTATTTCTGTTCACTTAAGAAACATCTTGAACTATTTCCGAGAACTGGCCAAAGTTAGTTATATTTCAGAGAATGCATTCAAATCCAAAAATCTTCTAGAAGATACTTTTAAAAAACAAGTGCCTTACGCAGCTCAGGCTGCTATATTAAAATGCCATAAACCAAACATTTCAAACAGCAAACATTAATCACAGTTCTAGAGGCTGGGAAGTTCAAGGTGAATGTGCAGGCAGATTCAGTACATGGTGAGGACTGTGTCCCTGTTATGCAGGTGAACACCTTGTTGCTGTAATTTCTTTTTTTTTAACTTTTATTTAATGAATATAAATTTCCAGTGTATAGCTTATGGATTACAATGGCTTCCCCCTCTTCCCCCTCCCATAACTTCCCTCCCACCTGCAACCCTCCCCTCTCCCACTCCCTCTCCCCTTCCATTCACATCAAGATTCATTTTCAATTCTCTTTATATACAGAAGATCAATTTAGTATAAAGATTGTAACAGTTTGCACCCACACAGAAACACAAAGTGAAACATACTGTTTGAGTACTAGTTATAGGATTAAATCACAATGTACAGCACATTAAGGACAGAGATCCTACATGAAGAGCAAGTACACAGTGGCTCCTGTTGTTGACCCAACAAATTGACACTCTAGTTTATGGTGCCAGTAACCACCCTAGGCTGTCGTCATGAGTGTCTAGGCTATGGAAGCCTTCCAAGTTTGCCGACTCTGATCATATTTAGACAAGGTCATAAAAGACAGAGTGAGGAGAGTAACCAATGATCCTAAGAGTGGCATTTACTAGGTCTGAACAATTCTACAGCATTAAGTGGGGAAGAGGACCATCAGTACACACAGGTTGGGAGTAGAGCCATTGGTGGTAGAGTAGAGGTTATGATTACAAAGGAATGAGGCCCAAGTGCGCTAGACAGGGTCTAGAACAAAGGACAGAGTCATTATTAGAGGAGCTAAGAAAGGTGCTGTCTTAGCTACAATTAAGTTTTCTGATTGAGAGGCAGTATCTCCACTTTTATTAACCTGTGTCTTGCCGAGCTATGAATGTGCTCCCTTCCTATTCCGCCATCTTGCCGCTCTCCCTGCTGTAATTTCATCTAGCAGAGAAAAAGACTCCGATATCCTCCTCTTAGAAGGGAACTGATAATCTCATAGAGATTCCACTCTCCAGACCTCATCTATGCCTACTTATCTCCCCAAAGCCCCACCTTCAACTAGCATTCCACTGGAGATTAGGACTTCAATCTAAGAATGGGGCCTGTGGGAAGGGAACACATTCACTCCATATAAATGTGCATAAATTTACAGGGTTCTATCACTATTGCAGCTCAAGTTGCAGATTTTAACAAAGGCTTAATTTGGATCCCAAATGGGAAATATATTATAGACTGCTACACTAGATCCAATGGTGAGGGGTAGAGTGGTATTTATTTCCTCATTCCATAATTTGGGAAATAAGTGAAAACATATGAGCAAGAAAATCCTGAATAATATGATAAAGTACAATGTACTAAAATAGAAGTGCGTGGAACAAAAAATACAGCCAGAAAAAAGGTGAAATGAAGCTAACAGGTGTTCCATGAAGGAGAAAGGGCCATCCCTTTGCATTTAAGTGGCTGAAAGTCAGAGAGATCTTCTCTAATAAAATTTCTGTAATAGGATCCTGAGGCTTGAAACCCCAGAGCCAAAACAAAACAAAGCAAAACAAAAAATGGGATATCTTCATAAACACACCAATAGACCCATACTTAACCATATCCTCAGGCAGAGAACACAATTGATAGTGGTAGAAGCGCATCTAAGTGCGTCTCCTCAGGTTTTCTGTGGCCTTAATCAATCTCCCCCTCCTTAGACCCTCTCATTTACCAGTCTGGCAGCATGACTTGTATTATGCATATTCCTTCTACTCTGCCTCCAGCACAGCGACCCAAGCACATTCTTTCTTGAATCCCTATCATAACATTTTAACAGTTGGGAGTATATTAAGATAAAATCAAGAAAGGAGTTCAGAATTTTTAAAAATTCTATTGATTGTCCTTGGAAAAATACAATCAGTTATTAAGGTGTCAGATTTTTATAGAAGACGTCTCATGTGGTTTTCAATTTATTAATAATTAAATTGTTTTTATTTTATTTTAATTTATTTATGCATCATTGTCTCTTTAAAGAAAAAAAAAACACTTTTTTTTACTACTTCTAATTCCAAAAGTCTGACTCTATTCTTTTAAATACAAAATAAATTTTTTTAAAAAAAATTCACATAGAGTTACTTAGTGAAATTCATTGTAAATAAGGTAGGTAGGGAATGGACTTTGTAGCCTCCAGATCTCTATCACTGAAATTCTGAGCTACTCTGCCTAAATCTCCCTTGAACTCCCTGAGGAGGTGTGTATCATTGGAGAGTCCTGGAATTCTCTTTTAATAGTGTTTACTGATAATACAGAGCCCCAAGGAACCTAGTATAGAAAAGCTTTGCAGTATTCAAATAAGACTTAACATGCAAAAGAATTTAAGGAAAGAAATAACTTACAAATATCAAAAGCAAAACAAAAAGCACTAAAGGGAAGGGAGTAGACATTATGTATTTGAGCTATTAAACACTGCTTTTAACACACTTATTCTCTATCATGTTAATAAAATTTCAACACCTGGGCATTTTACTCTTGAAAATATTTCATCTTGTTACATACTGTTCTCTCTCTCTCTGCCTTTGATAGAGCGGCTGTAATACCAACCTGCCTGTGTACTACACAGTTTGGCACATAATCATATACTGTTTATACAGTTCTCTAAGTGGATGTCTCTTTGGGAGATTACTAGTAATTCAAATCGCTAAAATGCTGGTATCTGCCTTTGTGTATCAGCAACAGTATTGAAGTAACCATTATTTTACTTCTCAAGATAAATGACAGTCCTGGGCACAATGCCTTGTTCATAATAAATTCCAATATTGGTTGAGTTAATGAATAAATGAATAAGTACTTGCTGAATTGAATTCAAATTAAATGCATACTTGAGAAGAATTACTGTCAGCAGGAACCAACAGTTGTCCAAGCTGTCTAGGTGCCATTCATCATTGAATGTGCTTTTTGGGGAGAGTACTAAGTGCCGAGTTCTGTGTTATGAACTTTATCTGTGTTATCTTACTTCATCTTCACAATAAGCTTAAGGAAATAATAAGTCAGAATCTTCATGTGCAGTGATAAAAAATGAATCAGAAGGATTGTCAACAATGGTTTATGCCATACCTTGTTTCTGGGCCCATGTAGGCAAAGATCTGTCTCCTGGCTCTGTGTTGTCCTGGTAGTGGCTACAGGAGCTTTAAGTTCTTTCCTCTTAATTGCAAGATGACTAGCTGCAGAGAAAACACCTCACACCTTCAAATCACTGGAAGTGTACGAGAGTTTGGTTCTGAGTAGTCACAGCGAATGTCTCCAGATAAGCTCTGTGCCAATGACTAGACCAAACACTGAAGCCAGTGTGGTAGAATATGCTAAATGGCTAAGCTAATTAGGATCACTTGTGAGGGAACTTGGAAAAAACAACTTGGAAACATAAAGATGGGGGAAGGAGGAAAGAGGGATTTACTTGACAAAAATATTAAGATATGGTTAGTAAAACAGTATGGAAATAGACATTAGAATGAAAAACAAAATAAAACCACTATATCAATCACCTCTCTTTAAGTATAAGGAAACATAGCTAGAAAGGATTTTTCATTTTCCCAAGATCACAGTACTCACACAGTGGTGAGAGTAGAATTCAAAGCCAGGGCTGGCACTGTGGCATAGTGGGTGAAGCCACCACCTGGAGTGCCAGCATCCAATATGGACACTGGTTCGAGTCCTGGCTGTTCCACTTATGATTCAGCTCTCTGCTATGGCCTGAGAAAGCAGTAGAAGATAGCCCAAGTCCTTGGGCCCCTGCACCAGCATGGGAGACCAGGAAGAAGCTCCTGGCTCTTGGCTTCAGATCAGTTCAGCTCCAGCCATTGCAGCTATTTGGGGAATGAACCTATGGATTAAAGACTATTCTCTCTCTCTGCCCCTGCCTCTCTGTAACTCTGACTTTCAAATAAATAAATGAATCTTTTTTTTTTTTTAAGAATTCAAAGCCAAGTCTGTTTCCAATACCAATATGGTAAACTGCTTCCCTTAGGTATTGATTCACTGACCCTACATCTGTAGTCTTACACCTCAAAGATACGTCTGAGTTTTTGTCAATGAAAGATTATTAGGAATAAATACATTTTGTTATACAACATTATAATAGCAGTACTACTGGGGCCGGTGCTGTGGCATATCAGGTAAAGCCACCGCCTACAGTGCCCGCATCCCTTATGGACGCCAGTTCTAGTCTTGGCTGCTCCACTTCTGATCCAGCTCTCTGCTATGGCCTGGGAAAGCAGTAGAAGGCCCAAGTCTCCCATGTGGGAGACCCGGAAGAAGCTCCTGGTTCTTAGCTTCACATTGGACCAGCTCCATCTGGGGAGTGAACCAGCAGATGGAAGACCTCTTTCTTTCTCTATATTTCTCTGTAATTCTGTCTTTCAAATAAATAAAATAAATATTTTTTAAAAAGCAGTACTACCAATAAATAACTTGCCATTATTATTACTGGCTACTTTTTCATCTAGAAGCTAAGTTCACCCACTTATATTTTTTAGAAATCTGCTACTTGGAAAAAAAATGAAAAGCTGAATGACTTGCCCAATTAACAGTGATAAAAAATTTGTAAGGGCCATATTTATGACAGCAAAAATATTAGAGCAATTAAGCAATACATTCAGTGAAGGACTTGTTATTCATTCCACAATTTTTGTGATGAATTCATTGTGATAGATAAAAATATTAAGTTAGTCCATTCTGGGTGAATATTATATTTACATTATGATAACCTATAACTTCAGCATAAAAGATTCACTAACAGTTTTGCTGAATATATGGAAAGACTTGATTAGAACATGTAAAAAAGTCATAAAGCATCATCAGTTTTATTCAGGCACATTGTATCTAAAGTCTGTGTAGTCAGTCCAGTTTCCTTTTTATAAATCAGATATGTGAGGGTACATCCAAATGTTTGTGGAAGCTGGAATCAAAAGATTTTTCAGTGCAAAAAAGCAAAATCTGTATACATGGGTATTCAAAAATTTGTGGAAAAGGTGTATAATGAAAAAGCTATGCATATCTTTTAAAACAGTTTTGCACAAAATTAAGCTTACCTTTTCATTTCCTTTTTCTACAAACTTTTTCATGTACTCTTATATTAAAAACCAAAATGTTCCCTTTAGTTAATACTTGCTACTAATTCCAAAAGTAATTTTTGAATCAACTTTGTATAAGTTTTTCAAAGTCTTGCTCTATCATTTTCTCTCCCTTTATACTAGGAGAAGATTACTTCTCTGATGTTTTATATCCAAGACCAGATTGATTAGTTTTAACTTTGATTTTTTTTTAAATGCATTTTTAGCTAATATTTAGGGATATTTCTATTGGAATAGAAGAGTAAGTTCAAATAAGGTAGTCTGAAATGTTTAATATCCTAAAATTTACAACTATATTTAAAACAATTGATTATTTCTGAAACATAAAATGTTAAAGAGAAAGGTTGTCTATGTGAACTTGTGTTTAATTTTTTTTTTTTTTAAAGATAGAAATGGAGGCCGGCGCCACTGCTCACTAGGCTAATCCTCCGCCTTGCGGTGCTGGCACACCAGGTTCTAGTCCCAGTTGGGGCACTGGATTCTGTCCCGGTTGCCCCTCTTCCAGGCCAGCTCTCTGCTGTGGCCAGGGAGTTCAGTGGAGGATGGCCCAAGTGCTTGGGCCCTGCACCCCATGGGAGACCAGGAGAAGCACCGGGCTCCTGCCTTTGGATCAGCGCGGTGCGCCGGCCACGGCGCGCCAACCGCGGCAGCCATTGGAGGGTGAACCAACGGCAAAGGAAGACCTTTCTTTCTCTCTCTCTCTCACTGTCCACTCTGCCTGTCAAAAAAAAAAAAAAAAAGATAGAAATGGAAAGAGATTCTTTGTCTCTGGTTCACTTTCCAAGTGTCTGCAGCAAACAGAGCTGGCTCCTGCTAAGTCAGGAGTCCAGAATTCAATCCAGGTCTCCCATGTGGGTGGCGGGGACCCAACTTGAGCCATCACCTGTTGCCTCCCAGGGTAGGCATTACTTGGAAGCTAGAATCAAAAGAGAAACTGGGACTTAAATTCAGGCATTCTGGTATGTGATGCAGGTGTCTCAAGCAGCATATTTGTTATTGTTGACATATTGAAGAGTGAATTTTATTTACGCTACTCAGATTCTAGATACCAGTTACTCTGATATATATTTATTTTATAAATGACAGTGAAAATATTTTATTATACTTCAATCTTAACAATTATAATTAAATTGCTTAGTTACACCATAAAATAAGATGCATTTAATGATTTTTTAAAAATGAAAATGTATATATAAGTTACCATGATCCCTAGACCAAAATATATATTAACCACTGCACCAAGTGCCCATATCTTGCATTTGTTGTTATTTTTTATGTACTTTGATTGGTTGGAAGATGTATCCCTAAATCATGGAAAACTGCAGAGCCAGCGGAATCAGAGGGAAAAATGGTGAAGGTCATAAACCTTAGAAAGTTGAGCACAGTTACTCACCAGTAAATTGACTAAATAAGCACACACTAAAAATCTGAATCAACCATCAAATCTGAAGTGGTGCTAGATTAAATAGCTGGCCAGAGAGGGACTTTCTGAGATGATAAAGCAGTTAAATTAAAATTTCTAAGGAAAAACCACCAATCACTGGCATAATTATATTTTTCATTTTGACATCATTACTAAACATTTGTCAAAGCCACTGTAATAAGACTATCAGGGATTCATGTGGATCATACCAAACTGATCTTATTAATGTTCCTAAGGGAGACAACTCACCTTAACAGAGGGAGACTTAGATGGATTCCTTCAGGATTGGTCGTGTTAGGGTTAGTCACAAGGCGGTTTCAGGGCAGACAGTGGTAAATGTCATCTCGGCAGAGGTTTGTGTGAATCTGAAAACTAAGTGCTGAAACCATACATAGTCTATATTTGGAACATAAGAGTCCATGAGGTCTCTAGAGTTAATTGTTAAATCAGCTTGCAGTTGTATATTAGAAAATATATGTGTGAAAGAGCTGATAATGAAAGACCTTGGACTTGGCTAGTTTGTCTAAAGGGCATGGGTTTTTAGCGGTTACCTGTTTTGTATGCTGTAGTAGAATTTTGTGGTTCATCTCTTGTTTCTTTTCTAGTCTCCGAAGAGGACTTCTCCTTTTCAGATTTATATCCATAACCCTTCCATAGCCTTTAGTCTTTATATTTTGCTTTCTTCATTTATTTAAATGTTTCACAATTCTCAAAAAAAGTCAAGCTAACTAATTATTTTCTTTATCACATTTGCTTAGTGACTATTTTGTCTTGTTCTGGACTTGCCTTTTCCTGTAGATTTCAATTCCGAGTACTCCTTTTATCTTTTTACCTGGGTCAAAATATATCATAAAACAATTTCTGAGTAAAACATTCTGGAATAGAAATCCCTTCAATGTTTTTGAGATTTTCAAATGTTGGTAAGTTTGTTAAATTCTCCTGAATGCTGTTTATACAAAAGAACTAGCATTCAGGACTACTAAAGTTGCTACATAATTTAGGAGAATAAAAAAGTATTTAATTTCTATTATTTTAATAAAATGTGTATTTATTATTATTTACAATTATATTTTTTATCTTTAATACTGGTCTTAAAAATATATTGCACTTGGATCATAGCCCCTTCTTTGAACTTGTCCCGTAGATCTCTGAGGGTATAAATTCATTCTCCAGTGCTGTTAATTGAACTCCAGAGGAAACTCATGATAAGTACTTATGTAACAAGATCAGTATTATTAAATAGAGGAAACTTTATTTATATAAATTTTATAAAGTGTAGGGTTCACTAGTGTTTGAAATACTAAAATATAATTTTCACAGTCAGTATTTTATTAGAAATTATTAGATAAAAGGTAACCTCAATAAAATCAGAAGTAAAATCTACCTTTTTGTAGTTTGGTATAAAGAAAAATTTCAAAGTCCTAGTCCTGATATTTTCATTAGTTAATATAACATGATACTGAACTTTTGTTCCTTATCCTGTAGTTTAACTGGCACTATTATTATAAACCTCTATGAAATGCCAGCAGGGATTTTTTTATTATATTTAAATAAACATTGTCATTGGTGTTACCGCATTTTTAACTTATAAGAGAAACTTAATAGTCCTTCTAAAACTCATATCACCGTGTTATGGGAGAGGTATCAGTGGTATTTATATATTATATTTGTTCTTTTCATTATATTTTTTGTTTATTAATATATAGAAAACAGATTCCATGAATTTCATAGATATGACTCCAAGAATCCAATATTTTCTTCCCTTCCTCCTCCCTCCTTTCTTTCCTTTTTTTCTTTTAATTTTTTGCAATAACATACTTTCAATTTACTTTACAATCCTGGCTCAGTTCTCCTCTAAACAAAGAGCTCTACAAGTAAAAGGTAGATAGACCACTGTTCCACCAGGATATAGACAGTGTTTATAGAAAACAATCAAATCACAAGATGTCAATGTAGCTCAATATACATTTAGCGTTAAGTGACAGATATTATATTTTTTCTCTGTTTTGGTTGTAGTTAATATAGAGTACAATAATAAAAAAAACTGTTCTTAAATGTAGACTCTAAATTTAAAATATTTTGAGATAATTTTTAGCCAACTTATTTCGTATTTGTTGATAAAACCTACATGTTTCTATTTGTTGTTGATATTTAAACTTCAAATTTTAAGGTTTGAAAATACCTGGAATATTAGAAGTCATTACAATTAATAAATAACAGAATGAGATTCTACAAGATTTGTTACACATCAATGACCGCTTTTTTGTTGTGTTGTTTTTCTCTTTTTGGAAACAAATTAAAAAATCGATGTGGCCAGACCCAGCATCTCTATATTGGCAAATGAAATATGGAATACTGGAATATACTATGGAGTATATAGTCCATAAGTTCACCAAGACTTCCATTTAGCAACCCATGACATAATAATTCAAGAATTCCATAGAATTCCCTAAGAGTTAAAAAAAATATGAAAATTTGGAGCTGGCTGTGTTGCATAGGAGGCTAAGCCCCTGCCTGCCACACTAGTATCCCATATGGACACCAGTTGGAGACTCGGCTGCTCCACTTCCGATCCAGCTCTCTTCTATGGCCTGGGAAAGCAATGGAAGATGTCCCAAAAGTTTGGGCCCCTGCACCTGTGTAGGAGACCCAGAGGAAGCTCCAGGTTCCAGGCTCCAGGCTTCTGGCTTCCGATCAGCCCAGTTCTGTCCATTGTGGTCATTTGGGTAGTGAACCAACAAATGGAAAACCTTTCTCTCTGTGTCTCCCTCTCTCTTTCTGTAACTCTACTTCTCAAATAAATACATACATAAATAAAATTAAGTTGACAGTTTTGAGGCAGATTCTGAAATTCTGAACATGTGAAACCATCTTATAACCAAAAAGCATTTTCTGATGGTTTCAAATCAGATTTTTACGTTGGTAACGGGGAAAATGTATGGAATCTGTGTCTTTCAGTGTCCTCTTGAATATCCTAGCAAAAGTAAAGTGAAAGCTCCCTATTATGGAATAAAATGAGTTGGTGGGAAATAGAATCAATGTGAAAAAGTGTGTGTCTGAGTACTATTTCTATTTCCTTCTTCAGAGTAATGAAACATCTGGGATGTAATATCTTGAAGGAAAATTAAAAATTATCTGTTTACCCCCACATAAAATATGCTCTATCTATTCCTACCCAGAGAATTTGAACAGATTGGGTGAAAGTTTGTGAGATATTATTCTATTATTTCTAATCTAAGGGTAAAGAAATGAATGACTGATAGTGAAATAATGTCTAAAGTAAAATGAATGAAATTTCTTTTGAAAATGGTAGCTTGAAGGAAAACTGGAAATTCCAGATGCATAAGACTAAAAATAGAAATGATTCCTGTTTTTCAGTTTATGGTCATTGTATTTGATCTTCCAGGTGATCCTAAGCTTTAGAAGTGTTGACAATGATTAGACTAGAAATACAGGTCTTAGGTTTTCTATGAGAGAGAGATTTATATTGAGAGAGTAAAGGTAGAGGTTGAAGTACAAGTAGAAATAGAGGCAGTGGTGGAGGTAGAGAAAGATAGAAAACTAAGGAAAGGGGAAAGAGATTTGGGCTGATGATCCAGAAATGCATGAAGAACTCGTATCAGAAGCCATAAGTTCTATTAGTTGGTTATTTATTCTTGAGGACTATAACTAAGATAGAGTACCCAGAAAATGTCTTGTTCCCGAGATCTTTAGACTCAGTTTAGACTCAGATGCTCAGATGATTTTTTTTTTTTTTTTTTGGACTGGCAGAGTTAGACAGAGAGAGAGAGACAGAGAGAAAGATCTTCCTTCTGTTGGTTTACCTCACAAATGGCTGCTACGGCTGGTGTGGGGCACCGATCTGAAGCCGGCACCCCAACCAGGACTAGAACCTTGTGTGCTGGTGCCACAGGTGGAGGATTAGCCAAGTGAGCTGTGGCGCCAGCCAGACTCAGATGATTTTTAAGAGATTTTGGGACATCATGAGATGAATCATTAGTTGTCAGATAATGTCTAGAGCAGATTGAATGCTATCATTATTCTTTTTGAAAAGTAAGCATCTTGTGCAATATCAAAGAATGCTTGCAAGTTGAGGGTAGAGTGTAACTGTTATTAAGTTTCTGGAGAGACAGTTCTGGCTACAAGATATATGGACACTGTTGTGACAAGGGCCTGATCTCTGTCTCCACAGACATCAGTGATATGAATTGCATTCACTGGGTCAAAATTTACCACACAGTAACACACATTCTTCTTTAAATATCATGTACATAACTAAACACAGTATTTCAAGTTCAATTTGGCTATTGCATGGAATGGAGACTTACTTTCCTTGATCTGAATATCATAGCTCTTAATGCTGCCAAAAATTTCATTAGCACTTCTAGCTGCTTGATTCAAGTCTGCAATCATGTTTAGGTTGCAGTGAGCACTCCTTAAGGATTATTTCAGGAAAGCATGTCTAGGTTTCCCCATTTCAGAATCAAATGAAGTGCTTCTTGCAGATCCAGATTCTTGGGCCCTGACGTGCTGAATCTGATTCTCTGAGAGTGGGACCCAATTCACTAAAATACAGTGTACTTGCTAGATCTTTCTCACATGCTCTACGTTTGAGAACAGTTATGATTCACCGGGAAAGTGGCAAGAGTAATTACCATCTATAAATACGTAAATTTGAGATGAAGCAGGCATTTGTAGGAACAGCAAGAATGTTAGTCAAAGAACCAGGATTGAGTCTAGAGACTAGGTGGTGGTAGTTGAATTCTAAAATGTCAGATTCTAAATTGTCATGATTTAACTACTTATACTCTAAATCATTTATTTTTTGTAAACATTAGGGTGATGAGGTCATCATATAATTGCAAAATTCCAGGTGGCGCCTTCAAGGACTATTAATTTTTAGGAATGATTTGGGGCCTTGAAATTGCCCTTTAAAGAAGCACTCAGTTGCATTTGAGGAAGTGGTCTACATGTTGAGAGCTCTCCTCTTACCCTGTCCATTTCTCTTCCTGTTAAGTCTTCCTTTCCTAATTGAATCTTTAATTTTTCCACTGCCATGGGTTTTTCTTTTCCTCATTTTGGAAAAAAAAAAAAAAAAACCCTTAAGCTACAGCTTAAGATTGTTTCCTTTTGAACTTGTATTAGTTTCCTGGGGCTGTGATAACAATTTACCTACAAGCTGGGTGAGAAAGTATGCATTTATTTTCCCAGTTTTGGAGGCCAGAGTCTGAAATCAAGGCGGTGTGAGGTCATACTCCTTCTGAAGGCACTGAAGGAGCCCTTCCTTGGGTCTCCTGATTCTGGAAGCTCCTTGAAGCTTGTGGCTTGCAGCACTGTAACTCCAGTCTCTGCTTCCATCTTCACAAGGCCATCCTCCCTCTGTGTCTGTTTATGTCTGTATCCTCATGTGACTTTTTCCTCCCTGTGTATCATCTGTCCTTTAATAAGGGCACCAGCCACCCTGGACTAGGACCCCCTCTTATCTAATGTGACCTCAGCTTCATTACATCTGCGTAAATCCTATTTCCAAATAAGGTCATTTTCACATCAGTGAAGGGTTTAGGATTTCATACATTTTAAGGGAACATATATCAATCCATAATCAATCTTGTAATTTGTTATCTACCTGCTTCCCTGTTAGATATTTCCTTTCTTCCTCAACTAAGGTTCTGAAACAAATAGTTTATCCTCATTTAGAACATTTCTTCACCACCTACTTAATACAGGCCGGCTTTGAATTCTGCTGGCTTGGTGCTCTAGAATCTGAAGAAGCCTTATCAATGCTTGTCTTGATATCATCACTATTCCCCAGGCTATTAAGTGTTCTTCCTATTTGAATTGACCTCAGTCATCCTGGTTGTATACAGTGTTTAATTTCATTGTGGTAAATAACTGTATAACTGTAGCCATGAACAAAATTGTAATGAAAGCAAATGTCAGAGAAAAATCTGCCAAACATGCAGATAATTTTAATCAAGTTTAGAAAAAACAGTACAGAACTTGTACCATTAATCAGAGAGAGGGGACTTACAATACTTTATCTTTTAAATGTTCCCACTACCACCTTAAATTCCAGGCTTACTCAAAGCAGACACACTTAAGGGCTGAGTTCTATTACTTTGTATAAGTTTAGGCTTCATATCACACTGCCTTTATGAATATATTTACAAATAAATTATAGACATAGTTATAGCATAACTCTTCTTTTCATGAAGAATTTATTTTCTTTCAACCACTCCTTAGTATGTTATCTATTGGTGAACAATGATTTAATAACTAACCTAGTGACTTGAAACAGTGTATATATTTATGAACTCACATTTTTTAATGGGTCAGGAGTACAAATATAACTTAGATGCATCTTCTATTTAGGATATCCCAAGGCTGAAATCAGTAATGTCCTCTGGTCTTATCTGGGCACACAACTGGGGAAGGGTCTACCTATAAAATAACAGCTTGTTGGCAGAAGTCACTCTGTCTTGCAGTTATAGGGCTGCAGTTATTTTCAGTTCCTTGCTAGGTGTTTCCTGGTGGCCATCCTCAGCTCCTAAAAAACACTTTTAGTGCTACATATCTCCTGCTTCTCCAAAGCCAGTAAGTGCAAGAGAGACTTCAGGAGAAGTGTGTCCTGATCGTATACAACCATCTAATGATTAACACATACTCATGTCCATTCTATCTATTGTTTATTTAAGATTGATTTATTTGAAAGGCAGAGTGACAGAAAGAAAGAGACAGAGAAAGAGAAAAGTATCTTCCATCTACGGGTCCACTTCCCAAATGGTTAAATAGCTAGATCTGAGTCAGGCTGATACCAGGACACTGGAACTCCATCTGGATCTCCTTGTGCAATCTTTCCATGCTTTTCTGGGTGCATAGGCAGGGAGTTGAACAGGAAGAAGATCATTGGGGACTCCAGCTGTTGCTCAGATATGGGGTGCTTTTGTCACAAGTGGCAGCTTAAATCACCACACCACGACACAGGTCCCGTTATTGTTTAGAAGCACGTCACAAATTCTTCCCACACTGAAGAGTTGAAGCTCCCATGTAAGCATGAATACCAGAATGTGGCCATCATGGGATCCACTTTCAGTGTCTCCTGTCCACCAAACTCAGTCTTCTTACTGTAACTATTCTACTTAGACAATCTTACCTCTAAAAATGACCTACCAGCTGGCTGTATATTCTTATTTCCAAAATCTATATTGCACCTCAAATAACTACCCCATGATTTCAACCTTTAGAATTATCTCCTTTTCAATATTTTGATCTGAATATAGTCATTTCTATGTGAATACCAATCTCTACAGTGTACCTTTCTATTTTTTGAAAATTGTAAATGAAATTTTACTTATTTACTTAAACTATTTATTTGAAGACACTGTTTAATGTTTGAAACTCAGATCAAAATGCTCCTTTCTTTGGTCTTTTTAAATAGTACCCTCCAAACAGGCATTATGAATTTTCCTCTGATCTCTGTTCCTACAGCATTTTACATTTGCCTAATAAATTTGTGTAAATCATATTTTAAACAATTGTAGATCATATCTTATAACATTGCTATTCCTATGTAAACTCCTGGGCACTTGGTAAATATTTTAACTTAGAGTGGATAGCAAGTGTTCCTTTCTTCCTGGATTACTGCTTCTCTTTTTGCCATCTAGGATGATGACACATCTGACATTAAAATGCACATGAACCACAAATGAGATTGTGATTTAATGATTCTTAAGTGGGACACAATCATGGGTACTTTTAAAGTTTTCCAAGTGATTACAATTTGTAGCTGTTATTTATAACCAATGATCTATTACATTTTTGTGCGTCATCTGCTTTGTAGCATATCTTGTCATCTGAAATTATGTTTTTTTTGTTGGCTTATTCTTGCCTCCATTTTAGAATGTAAGGACTTTGAAAGATTATGCATTGCTATATTGTTGTCTTAGTTAGTTTAGCCTTTTAACAAACATTATAAACTGGATAGCTTCACAAAAAAACATTTATCTCTCATAGTTCTGAGGCTAAGAATAAGGTCAATTTGCTTCCTTCAGTGAGATAATGGTTAAATGTGCTACATACATACTCACTATGTTTGTACTACTCAGTAACAAAGATGATCACAACATTGATATGGTCAGCACAAGTTATTTTTTATGGAATTGGACTGAATGACATATATACGATTATATTTCTAATCTTTAAAAATATTTATTTATTTTAAAGATTTATGTATTTTAAAGGCAGAATGACAATGTGGTGGTGAGATGGGCAGAGAAAAATATCTTCCATCTGCTGATTATCTCCAAATAGCTACAATGGTTGTGGCAGGGCCATGCCAAAGCCAGAAGCCAGGAACTCCATGAAATGACAAATTATTTTTTCTAAGGAAGAAAAAATATAGTTTGCTAGTTGTTTGTCATGCTGAGGGGAATGAGAAATGTTGGTGTGAAATTTTGGTAGTAAAAACTTCAGCCATTAAAATGAATTTTTGTAGAATAATTTCAATTTTAGACAAATTAATGAAAGCTATGTAATTATTTTAACTATTCAATTCAAATCCAAAATAATCACACTTTCAGATGAACTAGTTCAATCTCTTTTATTGTCACCTCCACACAAGGTCCACTAGAACATTCATACACTTGGAAAGCCTTCAGAAATAAAATGTACATTAAAATATCATACACACTTCTATTAATTCAGCAGCTATCCTAAAAAGTTATATTTAAATTGTATAGTCCAGCACATTTGTTAAGATACTCTGAAATAGTTTCAACCAATAGGAGCTTATAGGATACAAAGTTGAACAGTACCTGATAAAAATATTTTTCATTATACATTTTATATCTAATACCTACCTTTGTAAAAACACCTCTGCAAAACATATTTTATATGTATTGACATGAAATTTATTAGTAGTACATATTCTCATAAGTGAATGACATGACACCTGTATCTAGCAATAAGTTTCTATTTAACCTTAACAAAAATTCAATAGTTATGATATAATGTTTATATAATAATCTTATGATATATTATTGAAATCATAAGAATTTTGACCATAAACCATCCTTACAGATTTACATATAAATTTAATAAAATCTGAAATAATTGAAAACTGTATGCAGAGATGATGCACTATGTGTATGTGTGTATGCGCATTTGTGCTCTACTAAATCAGTTTAGTATTAAAAATTTTTTAAAAGAACCAACAAAAATTTATCATTTTTAAGGACTACATAAGATGCTAAAAATCAACTAATGATCTTTTATGGTTTAGAAAAACAGCCTTTGGTAAAATTGTAAACATA
The DNA here is from genome assembly GCF_033115175.1 of Lepus europaeus. Lineage (NCBI taxonomy): Eukaryota > Metazoa > Chordata > Mammalia > Lagomorpha > Leporidae > Lepus > Lepus europaeus. The sequence goes on along the minus strand of NC_084834.1, from coordinate 86,615,846 downwards.
TAGTTTTAATTTGTTTCATTGAATGACAACACACTGAAATAATACAGTGTTTCTTAATTATGTTATTATGCTATGCATTTTGGTTTGAGTTCATGTTCATAAATAGTAATATAACTTTAAACAATTTTGTAATAATAACTCTGATTATGTTCTAAATGTTGGCTGTGAGAGGAAGTAATCTCAGCTTAATTAGCTGCTTACTTCTATATGCTAAATTGGAGCTACATTACAAAATAAAAATCTTTAAATTATATACTGAAAAAATCTCCCAACATAATTACCAGAATCTCTACAGGAAGATATAATTACTGTGGGCTAAATTCTTTCTTCAGTTTCATTTTTGCTTCCAACAGAAGCCAATAGACAAAAACTGCATACATAGCTAAGAGCTGAATATCAACTTACTGTGAATTCTTCTGGGCAGTGTCCAAAAACTAATGGAGGATATATTGTTAAAGCTTAAAATAAACATTTTCAACCATGTATAGTGAAACCAGTTTAAGACACCATCCATTCCTTTTAGGAGCAGGAATCCAGAATGTTCAATGTTAACCTTGATTTTCCAATCAACTCACTGTCTCCCCTTGAAGATCTTATTTAATTAATTTATGTTGAACTTTATGTATCTGTAAAATGGAGATAATAAATATTCATTTACCTCGGGGGATGTTCAGGGAATTCATAATTGTAAAATGCAAAGGATTTGTGGTTGAATGCTATGAAATAAACTGCATAATGGGGACTAAGTCAGCTGGTATGTTCTTCTGTGTATCTAGCACATTATGGGCAAGTACCAAGCATTACTTGATAATAATGACATTTAGAGTAACCATCAGCAGCAGAAACCTGAATGTATAAGGTTGTTGAACAATGTGAAAAGATAACCATATTCAGGCAGAGATACATGATCTGACTTTCAATCCTATCACAGTGGATTAATAAATCACCAAAAGAAGAGGCTGTTCTAACAAAGAAACAACATGCTGAGAGGCATAGCAACTTGAAAGAGAAATGAGTATAGCTAGAAAGTGCATATGCATCAATACCATGAGCTTTGAAGTTAGGAAGACTCAGTTTCAATCTCAGCTCTACTTTATAGGTTATCTTGGGTACTTAATCAGTACAGGAAGAATAATAGAATTGAAAATATGTGGACTCACAAGAATTGTGTGACTATTAAGGAAATAATATACAAAGCGCACTTATCCTAATAATTACATATATTAATTAGTATTTATAACATAATCACTCAATAATTAAATCATTGATATCTATTATATGCCAAATGTTAGAAAATATTTTAGTCTGTGTGATCCCATGATTCTAAAATTCTTATGTTGAAGCTTGTCTCCCTAATATGGAGGTATCGGTGGTAATGACTCCCATTGTTAAGTGTTAAGAGTGGAGCTATGGTCAAATTTATGGACATGTTTAGTGTGAACAGGTTTCCTTTCTCTGGAATAACTGCCAAGAGTACCATTACTGGGAATGGTATATTAGTTTCCCATTGCTGTTGTGACAAATTACTACAATGACCTACGTAATTCAAATTTTATTATTTTCTGATTGTAAAAGGAAGAGATCTCATTGGCCTACCATCAAGGTGTGGGCGGGCCTGTGTTCCTTTTGGAGAAACTAGAGGAGAATCTGGTCCCTGGCTTTCTCCTGCTGCTAGAGGGCATCCACATTTTCTGATCATGACCCCTTCTAAAGCCTTCAAAGCAAGTCGCACAGTGCCTTCAACTCTCTCCCTCTCTCATTTCTCAATTCTCTGTCTCTCACTTTGGCTTCTGTTATCACGTCTCCTTCTCTGACTCTGTCCTGTATTCTCTTTTCCTGGTGCGTACCCTTATGAACATATTGCACCAATCTGGCTAATCCAGGTTGATCTCATCTCAAGATCCTTTAACACACTGCAAAGTTTCCCTCTGGGGACTGCATGTAAACATCTTCTTTGTGGGCAACATAGAGGGCAAGGCAGGGCAACAGTATTCTGCCTGCTACATAGTACCCTGTTAAGTGTAGGTTTAATTTATGAGAAACTGCAAATCTGTTTTCCAGAGTCATATTTTCATCATTGGTATACAAATGGCCAATTTTTTGTGTGTCCTTACCAGCTTTGGATGTTGGCACTGTTTATTATTTTATCTGTTCTGTTATATTCATAATGATAGCTCACTATGGTTTTAGTTTAGTTTAACGGCTAATGATTTTGGACATCTTAGGTTTTTACTTGCCATCGGGCCATCTTCTTCAGAACAATATTTGTTCATGTCTTTTGCTTACTTCCAATTGGAATATTTGGGTTTTGTATTCCTGAATTTCAATATGCTTTCTATATTCTAGGTAATAGTCCTTTATTAGCTATTTGTTTTTCAAATATTTTCTTTTAATCTGTAACTTGACTTTTAACTCCTTTACATGGTCTCACACGGAGTAAATGTCAATTATTTTGATGAAACATAATGGTTTTGATATAATAAATTATTCTTGCTAATTCTTATAGCTATTGAATTTTCTAGGAATCTATTAAGGAAATTTCAGGACAATTGGAAAATCATATTTATAAATTGTTACAGTCAATTAAATGGTATCCTTTGCAGTAAATTTACTCAGGCACTGTTATTTATACTATGATATTCTGTTTCTGTAACTCTCTTGTCACATATTAGAGTTAAATAATTTCTCTTTACTAAACCAAAATATAACACTTTGGTACTTTTTTATGACATATAAAGGGATATTTTACTAATCAGAATTTTGCTAATTCATTTGTTGAAAACTATAGACTACACATACTTTTCTAAATTTTCTTTGTCCATGTCATCTAAATCTTTATTCATTGCTACTTTTAGAAACCAAGTGCAATGTGCTGTGAGAGTCTCTGAAAATGCTATCACTATGTTAAAACATCACAGAATTCCTATTTTTATATGCAATTATAACTGTCTATTTACTTCTTTCCAATGATATCTCAAGGGTTTGCAACAAGGAAGACAAGTGCAGTAAAGTGAACTGGCTGCTTCTGATGGAGCTTTATGCAAATGTGTCTGGGAAGGCTACAGGTGGCCCAACTGGTTGGACCCCTATCACCATTGTGAGAGAGTAGGATGGAGTTCCTAGCTCCTAGTTTTGACCTGGTCTAGATCAATTGTGGCCAACTGGAGAGTAAACAAATGGATGGATAATTCTCTCTCTCCCTCCCTCTCTTTTTCTCTCTATCTTTCCCTCTCTCTGTTGCTCTGCCTTTCAGATAAATAAATGATTTTTTTTTTTAAAAAAAAGACCTTGAGGTTGTGAGTAATGAATACAACTGTATCTCTTTTGTGAATTTTAGCTTGCTGGACTTCATAACATAAGCACAAATACACATGCCTGCACACAGACACACACACTCACAAATGTATGCATGGCATGGACAAGTAAGTTGTATATTTCTCATTATTCAGATGAAGAAAGTATTCTCTTCCTAAAGAGAAGAAAACTTATCCTTATTTGTAAACTGTTTAGGAAATTTCTTTCTTGGAAACTTTATGAAATGTACACAGAAAATAAGCAATAGTTTAATAGTGAGAACAAGGATGACTTTTCACTTGGCTATTTCTTATAGTGATGCCTGATGAAAGCTGATTGCGTATTAAAGCCAATCTCTGAAAACATATTTGTACTAATGTTCAATCCTAGTATCCAGCTGAAATGATTAAAATTAAATATTAACTAATTAAGAATGAAACTAGCCTTATTTTTTGCTTAAATCCTTGGTTTTGGTGTCAGATTCACTCTTCTTCTTGATGTATATTGAAGAGCAATATTATAAAGTTTAAGTTGTTTCAGACTAGACACACTTGATTACTTTGCTAAGATGTTTTTTAATCAAAATTATTTCATAGTACTTCAGAAATTATAATCAAAATAAAAAACATTCCCTAAAAAGTATAGCATATATTCTGTAGTAATCCGGGTAGAATTTTTAATAATTACATTGAGTTAAAGAGTTACATGAGTGGATTTTAATTTAGTTGATTTAATTCTTTTATTGAAATTGTTGAATTCTGGACACTAAATTTATGTGTTTGATAATGTTTTCCTTGATGCAGACTAGGAGGTTTAGGTGACTTCTATGAAATTTTTATTGTAGTATAAGGGGAATTCTGATCATTTTTTTTTATTTAATCCAATTGGCTTTGTTTTAATTGTGTCAATTTTGTGCAGCTTAAAGGCCATTTTGATGTTTGTAGATTTTTGATAAGACTCTCTAACATAAATCTTTTGAATGGTTAATTATTAAAATGATCAAATTTAAGAAAATCTTAAGATTCTGACCCAAGAGAAATTTAGTCTATTTTTCCTTACTTCTGATGACAAATGACCAATTTGATTCAATCTAAATTCATGCATTTGGAACCCACATTAACTCTTACAATTGAAAATGGATTAAAAATAAATATATTATTTTGATTCCAAGAATCCCATTCACTCAGGTTATTCATCTATTCCAGAATTGAAATCTTATATATTGAATAAAAAAAGGTAATTTTCAGTGATCAGCTATTCTGCATTGCATGGATATTTTTCCTGTCAAAAAAAGCATTTTACAGTACATTTTTTTCTACACTTTCATTAAATAATTGACAACTATGTGAAGTTATATCACAGAAGTATATTTATATATTATATACTTTAATAAGGGGATTCAGGCTTTATTTTTATACCAGTTAATTGCAAAGATAAAAATGATTAAGATTAAAAACATAAAATGTTGTTATTAATGACCCTGAAAATAAACTCAAATTTTTTATAAACAAGGTTATTAGTCATACATTACATTTTAAAAGTTTGTCATAAATTGGTATCCACAGTTAATATTTCACATGATATTCTTACCTTTTCTTTCTCAATTAATGTTTTTTGAAAAATTCCTGTCTTTTGCATGTAAACCTTAAAACGGATTCATGATGGAGACTTTCGCTCTAGAATAGTTCATACTATTGTTTACTCTAATTGCCTCCTGTACAAGATATACCACAGGTCTTAAATTATTTTCTTCCACTTAACTTAGTTTGTTTGACACCGTTTTTCACCCATGAAATAAATTCTGTGATGGCCAAATTTCACATATCATCTTAGACTTAGAAGCTGGCACATAAGGAATATAGGAAAAGTAATTGTTGAGTATATGCATGAACAAATTATCACAGTATGGCAGGAATGGTTTTGACTGATATATCAATGCTATGTCATAGAAAAACATAGAATAAAATTTTAGGAAGTATCCTGCAAAAAATATTTATAATTCATTTATTGTGTATTCATTCTCCAGATATCACTTGCCTATAGATTTTCTTAAAATATTTTCATAGTGGACAATAAACCAATCTGTGACTTAAAACGAAGTAACATCCTTTTCATGGAGGCAGATGCCTATGCAAACAGCTGCAATAAAGTCATGAATCCCACAACACATAAGCATTGTTAAAGGAGCAAGATCTGACAGAGAGGGTGATATGCAATCAAACAGTGACCTGAAATATTTGCCTTGCTTTGTCTTCAGTCTAAATATAAACTAGTGAGTCAAATATTCAGCTCCTGTTCTTTGTTGCCATATAGTAATATTCAGCAGACTCTTCAATTCTTTAAGGGATGCCTTCAGCAAAATTACTGATTTGGTCATATTTATGTCACAAGGGTTCTTTCTGCTTTTCCGAATTTGTTCTGGTGTTCTTAGGGTAATAGAAACCATGCCAAAAGAAAGATAAATAGATAATATTTTCCTAGAATTCCATTTTCTCAAAATTTATTTTCTTTCTTTGCACTTCAACTATTTATGTATTTTTATTTATTTTTATTTTTATTTTTTAAACAGAAGATCAATTTAGTATATATTAAGTAAAGATTTCAATAGTTTGCACCCACATAGAAACACAAAGTGAAATATACTGTTTGAGTACTAGTTATAGCATTAAATCAAAATGTACAGCACATTAAGGACAGAGATCTCACATGAGGAGCAAGTGCACAGTGACTCCTGTTGTTGACCCAACAAATTGACACTCTAGTTTATGGCGCCAGTAATCACCCTAGGCTGTCGTCATGAGTTGCCAAGGCTATGGAAGCCTTCCAAGTTTGCCGACTCTGATCATATTTAGACAAGGTCATAAAACACAGGGTGAGGATAGTAACCAATGATCCTAAGAGTGGCATTAACCAGGTCTGAACAATTCTACAGCATTAAGTGGGGAAGAGGACCATCAGTACACACAGGTTGGGAGTAGAGGTTATGATTACGAAGGAATGAGGCCCAAGTGCGCTAGACAGGGTCTAGAACAAAGGACAGAGTCATTATTAGAGGAGCTAAGAAAGGTGCTGTCTAAGCTACAATTAAGTTTTCTGATTGAAAGGCAAATAGAACCTGACAGAAGGGGCTTGATAATAATCTGTTGGGCTTTAGGCCTTGTAAATTCAGAGGCCCAGATCTATCTATCTCTTCACATGGGGTACATCCTAAGGGAGGTGTGAACCTCCTAGGGGAAGGCACTCTGTTGACTTTCATTACTTGGCTGGCCTGGGAGGAGAGCTGCCTAGGTAAAGGCAGGTGGCATCTCTAACAAGAAATTTACAGTTCTGCCTGCAATGTTGCTGACACTACTTGTCCGTCCCCTCAGCTGCAGTGGTCACTTTGGAAGCTGGACTGAGTGAAGGGCTTTTCAGCTTAGAGCCAATACGATCTGTGGCTCTGACCTGGGCATCCTTCGACTCCAGGGTAGGTCCATTTCCAGTGATCCAACTCTTGGCAGAGCTGCCAGGGCTCTTCAAAAGTTGACTTCTGCTGAAGCCCAGGCGTACCACTTTGAGCCACTGCAGTGGACTGGCCTGTTGGGTCTCCTTGAGGGCAGATCACTATACACATCAGCCATTAATAGGCCTGCTACCCATTGCTTCTGATGCCTAGCTTTCTTTTCCTCCTGGTTTGTGTTAAAGCAGACCAGAGGATGCAAGTCAAGGGAGTGCCCGTGTCCCATCTCTAATCTTCTGTGGCCTGAATTACAAGTCTATAGTCACAGGCATGTTCTGTAGTAGTTTTTCTAAGGTAGACAATGCCCATGAGGAAAATTATATTCTCACTTTAAAACTTTCTTTGCCTTTGGTCTGAAAGGGAGGTTTTTTTCTACTTACTGTTTACTTCGCTGATGACGAAGTAAATCTAGCTATGAGATTATTATTTAAGCTCTTATCTTGGCTATGCTATTACAAAAAAATGTTAGCCATCTCTTTTATAAGGTCTAAAGATTAAATTGTGCGTCCTACAGATTCCTTCATAATAGAGTTAGTTTCCTACCTTGAAGAGATTAGAGAAATGAAAGAACAAGTTGGGCTTAGAATAGAGAAATGAGGGAGCAAGTCCTAGATCGCTTGCTGACAATAGCAATATCACATGAATACTTAGCAAACCGTTTCAACCATTAGATAACAACTTAAGAAAACATTTACCAGAAGGTCCAGTGCCTTCTATAAATTTTAAGAATCATGTATTTGAAAACACCTCTTAAATATCTAACATGGTGTAGTTTGTTTAGCCAGTAAACTTAAGCACGACCATATAAAATGTTTTTAGTTTCTTTCTACCAACAAGTATAAAACATATGATACAGAGATTCAGGTCACACAAATTAAAATGTATCTTTGATTAAATTTAGCAGGTTAAATTTATGGACAATCTTATCTATAAGCCAATTAAAATAAAACTCTTAATAAAATTTCCCCATGTGGACATACAATATGTACACACATATAATATAGCATAATAGACCAATATAGCAATTTTAATAATAGCTTTTAAAATCTTTAACTCTTTTTGTAGATTGCCAATTGATTTGAATTGCTTTTTGTTTTTAGTAACTTCAGTTAACCATACTTTCTCTCACTTGGTACTGTTAATACATTATTGGCTTCATCTGTTTACAGAGCCAGCCCAAAGTACTGAATACAATAGAAGTGGCTGGAAAAACTCCATAGGAACCTATAGGAGGACAGCTAAACACAGAACCAACAACACTTTAGTTTTATGAGCAGCAAATCATATATAACTGTGGATGACAAAAGACTTTAAGTTGCCATGTTTAAAATTATAAACTCATCAACCAACAAGAGGCACTTGCTTACTTCACAGTATTTTTGAAAGCACCTGCAGGATTTTACAAGTATTTAACCCTTTAGGCCTCTGGGGCGTTCTCATTAAGATAACTATCATGTCTAGTAACACAAGATCATTAGACTTCTTAATTCTCAAACATTTGTATTAATAGCATTTTCCTTTATAGAAACTGAAAATTTAGTACCACGTCACATCTTGACAGTACTTCTAATATAATCCAAATAGCCTGATTAGCTGGTGTCTCTATAAGACGAGAGACATAGGTCCTTTGATTTTTTCAGTTGGACCCAAACTGGAAAAACCAAAGTCCAAGATTTACTGGAAATTTTAGAGTCCAGATTATTTGAAACTTTGATTTTTTGAATGCCTGTCAAGAACACCAAGAAGGCTCAAAATCCAAAATATCTGGTTGAAATAAGATTCCTTAAAATCATGACATAACATAGACCAAATTTGATCATTGTTACAAGGTGATTATTCAAATCTTTTGAAAATAAGCACATGTTTAAATAACCCATAGCTCTTAATAAAAATTCAGCTGTTTTTGAACAATTAGAATTTAACAGACATCAAGAGAACATAGTAGATTACTTTAACATATTGCTTTAACAAGAATCAGATTTTAATTCTATGTTAAAGAGAAATTTATGTGTTTTTAAATCAAATGCCACTATTACCATTCTAAGTGTGGTTACAGGTAAAGTTACAAAAGTGATCACAGGGTGGGCGCTGTGGCACAGTGGGTTAAAACTCTGGCCTGAAGCACTGGCATTCCATATGGACACCAGTTGGAGATCGGCTGCTCCACTTCTGATCCAGCTTTCTGCTATGGCAGTGGAAGATGGCCCAAGTACTTGGGCCCCTGCACCCGCATGGGAGACTGGCTCCTGGCTTCGGTTCAGCTCACTTCCGTCCATTGTGGTAATTTGGGGAGTGAACCATCGGATGGAAGATCTCCCTCTTTCTCCCCTCTCCCCTCTCCCCTCTGCCCTCTCCCCTCTTCCCCTCTCTCTGCCTCTCCTCTCTGTGTAATTCTGACTTTCAAATAAATAAATAAATCTTAAAAAAAAGTGATCACAAAGAAGATGCATTCATCATAACAGTTTTAGAACAGAGTCACAATATATGTTAGTGCTGACTGTGGGCTGCATAATTCCATGGGGGATCTGGCCCAAAGATGTGCAGTATGCAGCCACCTCAATTATAGGCGGTGGTCCCTGGCTTGATGGGATGATCCTAAAAACAATATGAACAGAATAGTGAGAACTGGCCCATTATTTTTGGCCGAAAGTTTGCCTCAGCAATCAAAATTATTAATCTGCTTTTCCCCCCTGTTGGCTTTATTTAAAATATATTATACTTACAGAGTTATTACTGAGCTGGCTAATTGCAGGTAGTGGTGACGTACTATGATAATATGGGAAACAGATATAATAAGCTTAGCTGCGTCATGCATTGAGTGATACAGGTAGAACAGACTATTACAAATTTTAAAAACTGCTAGTATTAAGGTTAGGGGCATGGGCTCAATAATTTTTATCAATTAACTTTATAAGATGGCACTCAATTGAAAAATAGTTTCATTTACAGTAATGACAGTGGTTTAATGTAGAATATGTTTACTGCTACTATCAGGTGAAGAATTTTCATTCAAGATTTTGTGATGATATGTAAGAAGTATATAAATGATAGTAGGTTATACAAAAAACACAATATATTGCACTATTTTATTCCTAAAATTAGGAGGATAATAACTAGATTATTTCCTTTTTGTGTGATAAAGATGGAAACTTTTAATATGTCCCTGCATTTCCTTTTTTTCTGTTTAATTTCCTTCACAAACATCTGTGCATTTTCCTCAACATCTCATTAAAAATGATGAATTCTGTTTAACAATATTTCACTCCTCTCCATAAGGATAGAAGACCACAATGTTTGAAGAATATTTGCAAGTTTAAGTCTCAAGTTAGTCATAAATGCTAAGATTTTTATTACAATATGAGAAATTCTAATTTCTGCAAATAGTATTTTTAAAAAAGTCCATCTGATTAGAGCTTAATAACTAAAATACTTATTTTCAAGAACCTATGGTTTTAGAAGTCTCAATAGTGTTGTTTTAATGGCTATATGTGAATCTACTTCATTTTGTAGTTTTAACATGTAAACATTGCAATTACAGCATTAAACTACTGTTTAAAATAATATTTCATAAGATAAATAAATATAATGTGATCATTTTAGCTTTTCTATTAAAAATACAATATGTATATATATACATATATATATAGAATTCTTTCCGTATAATTATTTTATTGAGTTCTATGTGCCTGACAAATGAAAGTAGTATTATATTAGACTAGGAAACTTCCAAAAAGGTATCTGAGATGTTATTTTGTGCTTAACTCTGGGCTGCCAGACCTACAGGTACTAGGCAAATATAATTCTTATTAAAAAAAAAAAACCTGCAACAGCTTTTGAACTCTCAAATCATCTAGTTATGAAAGTGTCTCTACTATTCCTGGATTTAGTGGTTAAGCACTGACTGGTTTCCTCATGAAGAAAAGCGTTTTGGTTTTGGTGTTAATATTTGAATATATTTCTTAATAACTGTATCCAGTGATAGACACTATTTCTAAGCTCTTTACAGCTATATTTGGATTGATAAAACATGATGATATCACTCTAAGCTGAAAAGCCCTTCACTCGCTTCAGCTTCCAAAGTAACCACTGCTGTCAAGAGGATGGCCAAGTAGGGTCAACAGCATTGCAGGCAGGACTGTGTATTAACTCATAAATGTTTTCAGAAATGCTACCCACCTTCTCTTCAAGCCGCTCTCCTCCCAGGCCAGGTAAGTAATGGAAGTCAACAGGGTGCCTCCCTTTTGAGGTACCACATGTGAAAAGATAGATAGGTCTGGGCCTCATAACTGACAAGGCCATAAAGCCCACCAGATTATTATCAGGTCCCTTCTGTCAGTTTCTATTTATTTGCCTCTCAGTCAGAGAACTTACTGTGGCTTAGATAGCATCTTTCTTAGGTCCTCTAATAATGACTCTGTTCTTTGTTCTAGATCCTGTCTAGCCCACTTGGGGCCTCATTCCTTTGTAATCATAGCCTCTACTCTTACATCATTGGCTCTACTCCCAACCTGTGTGTATTGATGATCCTCACCCCCACTTAGTGTTGTATGATTGTTCAGAATTTCTCTACAGATAAATCCCTCTACCTGCAAAAGATGAGTGACCTTTCTCCCAGTCTTGGTTGGGATTAGCTTTAAACCACATCCATCAAACAGTCTTCACAAGGGTCCAGAGACCACCCTTATTTCCTCTCCTCTGCCTCAACTCATGGCATGAATCCACACAATATTTCCATCCACCATACTACTCCTCTGACACTAAAGGCAGGCACTTCTATCAGAGGAGAGAATAGAACATTGTAGTATTGCATGTGAAGTTGTGGCTATTTAGTCTGTAGTAAAAAGTAGGGTTCCACTAAGCATAGGAAGACTACTTCTCAGTTTATCTTGTTTTAAAGATAACAAATCAAACTGGACACAAAAAAATACTGCATGCTCTGCCTTATTTGTCAGAGCTAAGATTAAAAAAGAAAAAAAAAAAAGAGACACAAATGCTTCTATATACAATATTGCTGCAAATATATTTTGTTAAACTTATATTTTATATCTTTGTCAAACGAATGTTTAAAAATGTTATTTTAAAATTTATGTGGGTGAAATGGTCCTCTTTCCATTTGCTTATTGTTTATAACCCTTGCCTATATTATCACTGAACTAGGGTCTTTACTTTTTACTTGTTGATCTCCTTTGTTGACTAATCTTTTAAATTTTTTTAAAAATTTATTTGAAAGTCAGAGTTATAGAGGAGAGAGAAGAAGGTGGGGGGAGATATCTTGCACCTGCTGGTTCATTCTGCAGATGGCCCCAATGGCCACAGCTGGGCTGATCAGAAGCCAAATGCCAGGAGCTTCTTCTAGGTATCCCACATAGGCACAGGGGCCCAAGGACATTAGCCATCCTCCACTGCTTTCCCAGGCACATTAGCAGGCAGCTAGATCAGAGTAAAGCAGCTGGGACTCGAACCAGTACCCATATAGGATGCCAGCACCATGGACAATTGCTTTACCCGCTATGCCATGACACCAATTCCCAACTTTAATTTTAATTACAATATGTTATATTGAGGCCAGTGCTGTGGTGTAGTGGGTAAAGCTGCCATCTGCAGTGCTGGCACCCTTTTATGGGTGCCGATTCTAGTCCTGGCTGCTTCACTTCCGATCTAGCTCTCTGCTATGGCCTGGGAAAGCAGTAGAAGATGGTCTAAGTCCTTGTGCCCCTTCACCCGCATGGGAAGACCCAGAGGAAGCTCCTGGCTCCTGGCTTTGGATCGGCACAGATACAGCCGTTGCATCCAATTGGCGAGTGAACCAGTGGATGGAAGACCTCTCTCTCTGCCTCTCTTCTCTCTGTGTAACTCTTTCAAATAAATAAATAAATCTTTTATATATATATATAAATATATATATATAATCTCAAAACTTTTTAAAAAGCAAAAGAAGGAAATGTCATTATATTTTTATAACTGAATTTACAAACTACATTGAATCTTCTCTCTTTGTGTTATTAGTCCATTACCATAAAAAAATCAAGTATCAGAAAAACAAAATTTACGTTTATTTGATAGAGTGACCAACAGAAAAGGAGAGACCAGATGGGGGCCAGGGTTGAGAGAGGGCTCTATCCACTGTTTCACTATGATGGCCACAACCGTTAAGTCTGGGCCAGGACAAAGGCACAGCCAGGTACTCCATCCAGGTCTACGGCGTGAGTGACTGACACTAGTGCTTGGGCCATTCTTCCATTGCTTTCCCAGGTGTATTATCGGGGAACTGGATCTGAAGTGGAGCAGCTAGGACACCAAGTGGCATTCCAATATGGAATGCTGGCATCACATGCAGTGGCTTAATCCGGGGTGCCACAATATTTACATGTGCACATACACGCACATACATTATCAAGCTAGAATTTCACAATTTGCAAGGTTGGGATGAACCTTCATATTGTTCAACACTCAAACACTCCTAGACTTGTCCTGGTACAGTCTCATGTAACCTGGGATTTTCTTAAATTGTAGTAAAAAAAAAAATGTATGCAATACACTCTATGACAAAACTGTGTGGGTACCATGCTATTTTGTTAAGTATGTTCACATTGGTGTGCGCAGTGCATCTCTGGAACTTTTCTCTTGCACGACTGCTACTCTGTACCCATTGCACAGCAATTCCCCTTCCTCTTTCAGATGAACTACTGGCAGCCACCATTATTCTTTCTGCTTGTATTTAGTTTGACTGTTAGATGCCTCATAAGTGGAGACATGCAGTATATGTCCTCCTGTGACTGGTTCATTTCAGCCAGTGTATTGTCACCTAAGTTCATCCATGTTTTAGCATGCAACAAAATTTCCAACTCTTTTAAAGCTGAATGCTAATCAAGTGTGTGTTTATAAACTATTTTCATTTGTTCATCTGTTTACAGATATCAAGGTTGTTTCTGACTCTTGACTGTTTTGAATAATGCTGCAGTAAACATACGAAAGCAAATGCCACTTGAAAATTCTATTTGCAATTTGAGTTAAATACCGAAAAGTGGGATTACTGAATCATAGAGCAATTCTATTTTAATTTTTTGAGGTTTCTAAATACTGTTTTCCATAGAAGCTATACCATTTTGCATTGTAATTAATACTGCACAAGGATGTCAGTTTTTCTACACCCTTGCCAATACTTGTTATTTTCTGTTTGGTGCATGTGTGTGTGTGTTTGATAATGACCATCCTAACGGGTGGGAGATGGCAACTCATTGTGATTTTGATTGCATTTTCCTGGTGATTAGAGAGGTATCCACCTTTCCTATACCTTTGGTATGTCTCCTTTGGAAAAATGTCCTTTGCCGGTGCATTTGGAATCATAGTCAGGAAATCATTGGCAAGAACAGTGCTATGTAGCTTTTACCACTTGTTTTCTTCCAGGAGTTTTATGCACTCAGATATTACTTAAGACTTTAAACCACCATTACTTTATTTCTTTATATGGTATTAAGATATGGGTCCAATGCCATTCTTTTTGTCATGGTATCCATTTTCCCATTACCATTTGTTGCAGTGACTATTATTTACACTAGTGGTGTAGGCAGTCTTGTTGATCATCTTTATATACATAGTTCTATTTCTAGGTTCTTTCATTTGATCTGTTGGTTTACATGTCTGCCTTTATGCCATTGTAATACTGTTTTCAATCTCATAGCTTTGTAGTGTGTTTTGATTTCAGGAAGGATCAGGCCATCAGATCTTTTCTTCTTTCTCAAGACTTTTTTTTCTGTCCTGTTTACTCTGTGGCTCTTCATCAATTTTAAGATTTTTTGTTCTATTTTTGCAAAGGAAGGATAAGGAATTCTTGTAGAGATATCATTGAATCTGTAGATCATTTTGCATAGTAGGGACATTTTAATGTTATTAAGTCTCCCAGTACATGATACTGGGATGTCTTTCAAGTTTTTGTGTATTTTTTGCTTTCTTTTGTTTTTTTTCTTGGTAAAGATTTACTCATTTGAAAGGCAGAGTTGCAGAGAGGCAGAGTCAGAGAGACAGTGGTCTTCCATCTGCTGGTTCATTCCCCCAAATGGCTGCAATGGCCATAGCTGTGCCAATCTGAAGCCAGGAGCCTCCTCTGGGTCTCCCGTGAGGATACAGAGGCCCAAGGACCTGGGACATTCTCTGCTGCTTTCCCAGGCCATAGCAGGGAGCTGGATTGGAAGTGGAGCAGCCGGGACTCAAATCTGTGCCCATATGGGATGCCGATACTGCAGGCAATGGCTTTACCTGCTACGCTACAGCTACAGTGTCAGCCCCTTTTTGATTTCTTTCAGTGTTGTTTCACAGTTGTCAGTGTTAGGTTTTCCCACCTTAATTAAATTAATTAAGAAGATTTTGCTTGTATGGTATTATAAATGGGATTTAAAAAATTTATCTCCTAGATTCTTTGTTGTTAGTATTTATAAATGCAACTTATGATGTATATAGATTTTGTATTCTGGAGCTTTCTAAGTATATTTATTAGTCCATCTGTGTATGTGTGTGCACATGAGAGAAAGATAGGTATCTTAAGGGCTTTTTATGTATAATGTTATGTCTAAGAAATTTTGTCAAATGATCTACTGGAATAATTATGTGATTTACATCCTTCTTAATGTGCTTAATCATTTTTATTGCTTTGTATATATTGAAACACCCTTATACCTCAAGAATTGATCCCACTTGGTAATGATTTATATGTATATCCTTTTAATATGCTGATGAAGCTTAATGTGTTGATGTTTGATTTTACTTAAACGTTTGAGTATTTTTACCATTATATTCATCAAGAAATATTGGCCTGTAATTTGTGTTTCCTCTGGTGTCCTTATTTGGCTTTGGATTGGAAGTTTTTCCTCCACTTCAATTTTTGGAAAAGTTAGAGAAATATTGACGTTATTGAGAAGACTTTGATTATTGATTCAATCTCCTTACTTATTATAGATCTATTTAGATTTTTCTGCTGCGTAATTCAGTCTCAGTAGGTTGTATATTTTAGAAATTTATCTGTTTCTTGTGGGATAGTCAAATTGTTGACATATTGTTATTCATTATAATCTTAAAATCCTCTTATTTCTGAAATATCCTTTGCAATGTCACCTCTTTTATTTCTGACTTTATTTATTTAAATTTTCTCTCCTTTCGTTTGCTTAGAGTTTGTCAGTTTCATTGTTGCTTAATAGATATCTGTCTGTGAGAAAGAAGGTCTGGAGCTATTACCCCTGGGATTTTTTTTTTTTTTTTAAGGAAGATAATCCTGCAGGAAAAACAAATGATTGTCACCAGCTGAATGTCTCCTCACTGAGGACACAGTTTGCCTCAAAGAGTTTAAGTAAATTGCCCAAAGTCACAGAAGCTACAGCTGCCTGGTGAGAAAGTGGAGTCTTATTAATGGAATTTAAAGCAAAGGAAATATGTTATTTCTCCTGTGCTTCACTCCCATCCCACTCCAGAATCACTTACACCATGGAATTTCAGCTCTTCCCATATATGCTTACCAGGTCTCATCTACTGTCCTGTGTATTCTTTGGTTATCTTCTTTTTCTATCTTCGATGACAGTTCTATAAGGAAGGAACTAATTCCAATATTAAGTCTATGTTACTAGTTTAAGAAACAAGAGTAATCAGGTTATATCTTTCATGAATATGCAAGCCAGGATGTCACTTACTGCTTATTACTGTTTAGCAGGCAGTTACATACATTTATTTATTTATTTATTTATTTATTTATTTACTTTCTTACTCACTTACTCTCTCTTCTTTACCCCTGTATCTGATGGACATGGGAGAAGGATACTGGTGGCCCATTATTTAGTATTGCTGATGTATTTCAAGCCAGAGAAATCTGTAACTTTTCAAGTGTAGATTAAAGCTTTCAAATATTGTCATCTAAATATAATTAAAAAAACATGCAGACCAATTCTGATTGGTTTATTAAAAACATAGGTGATATCAGCTTTTTCTCTGCAACATATTTATTGTTTCTATTACCTATAGAGTGCCTCTTGTCATATTTTATTAAAAAATATTATTTTATTTATGTATGTATTTGAAAGGCAGAGTGACAAAGAAAGCAAGAGGAAGAGAGAGAGAGAGAGAGAGAGAGATTGATCGATCGATCGATCTTCCACCCTCTGGTTAATTCTCCAAATGGTTTCAAAAGCCATGTTGCCATGTCTGGACCAGGCTATGGGCAGGGCCCCAGAATTCCATCCAGGCATCCTACATGGTTTCAGGAACACAAGTGCTTGGCTATCCTCTGCTGCCTTCCCTGGCACATCAGCAGGCAGCTGGCTTAGAAGCAGAGCACCTGAGACTGGAACCAAACACTCCAATGTGGGATGCAGGTGCCCCAAACCGGGCTTAATACTGCACCACACCACCAGCCCCATCATTGGTTACTTTTTACTTTTACTTCTCTGTGATAGCTCCACTTCACACACACATAAATTGTGTAATAAAAACTGATATGGTCTTTAAAAGTTATATTCTAGAAACCTTAAATATTTTACTACCTAATGAATTCTTCTGAGCACTAAGCAACTAAGCTACTCATAATTCTCTTACTTATAGAAGTTATACTCACTGCCTGATGCAACATTTTCTTGCTGTCTTTTTTTTTCTACAAAACCAGATTCTTATTTCTTGAAAAAGAAAAACAAATAGAAACATACATTTAAAAATATTAGTAGGTATTTACTTAACCCATAACCGCAAATAAGAGATTATTGAGAACCAAATATTTAGCATGATTATTTGCTAAAAATAACAAATAATATAAAGACACATTCAGATTTTTGGGTTACTTTTTTCTTGTACTACAAAATTTGGATTGCCATACCAGATAAAATAAAGACTATCCATGTAGCACTGGAAGGTGACACATTTGATGCAGAAAATTTCATCTTTAGAGAGAATTAATTTGATAGTTCATTTCAGTGGAAATTATAAGAAATAATTCATCAAAGTTTTTTGTTATTGTTTTTAAAGAGGAAGTAAATATAAATGCAAAATTACTGGACAGCTCAGTGTTCCGAAAGAAGCCATTTTCTAAGAAAAACTAATTATTCTTGGTCTTATCCAATATTTATTATATGATACTAGTCTACACAAATACATTAATATCCAGTTACTCACTTTACCAGTACATAATTTGAATATAATATTACAAAAAGGTTATATTTTCATTTAAAATATGCTGCTACACTCAACTGAAGGAAAGTTCTGAGTGCTCTATTATAGTAGTAAAAGTTAGGTTATGTTGAGAAAATAATATGGGATAGAAAATTTTATTTGGATCTACTGCTTTTCAAATGTATATTTTTCATCTTTTTGTTTTAACCAATCTGCTACTATGATTAGCTACTGTCTCTGTTCATTACAGGAGTTGCAGTCATAATTATTTAAATAAACAGAAAAAAAGAAGGAAGGAAATTAATTTTGACAAAAGGCCTGAATAATCCATAGACCAGATGGTTTTGAGTGTAGAATTATAAAAGTTTTATCAGCCTTTTAATATGAATGATACTGTTATTTTAGAGAGTTATTTTGTTCAGGTTCATCTTGGGTAATTGGTTTATTATTGCCAAAATTGATGTTTATGTTTGAAAGACTACAGTCTTTTAATACCTAAAAACATAAACCTATTATCAAATATATTTAAATATTAACAATTTATTATAGAAAAGATTGTTTTTATTCATGCAAAAGTATAAAAATATAATTTTAAAATATCAATAAAGTGTATTAAAGGCAATTCACTGATAACTAGAGAATGAGCTTCAATTTCAAATCTGAAAAGGTTCATTTTTAGTTCATTTATTTGTTGTTTTCTATACTATTAAAATAATTTGAGTTCTACAATTAAAGGAGACTTAGAGCTATTCAAATATAAAATGTTAATAAATATTGTAAATATGAAAAATTATGTATAGACTTAGTACTTGATTTATTAAGATTTTGTTTTAAACAAATTTTGTTTATTCCTCTAAAAATACACAATGGTAAATAGGTTTCTTATTTGAATGAATAACTCCTGATCTGCATTCATACAATCTATACAATTTGTTGACTAAAAGCACTAGGAAATGTTTACAAAAATATGGCTACAATAAGCATATTTTTACTGTTTCAATTTTCATTTGGAGTTGGCAAGATGAGAGTGAATAACTCTTAGTTTTAAAAATGCATATTTTTCATTTTGTCCAAAAGTGATATTAATAGCTTAAATTTGATCTGTGAAATTATCTATAAAGTGTTTTACTCTATATAAATATTATGTATTTAAATACTTCTAAAACTCATCATTAATGTATAAGCAAAAAAAGTACACTTATGCATGTTAATTTTTACTGACAAACAATGAGGTATATATTCCTTGCCTATTTTAAATGCTGTAATCTAGATGTATATTTTAAGTAATCATCCATATTACCATCATCAGGCTCATCTTTATTATAATTTTTAATATCAACTCTACAACAATTAGGACCATGATAATAGTCATTACAAATTTTAAACCATGTAACAAATAAAAATAATCTCTTTCTACCCCGAATTACCTACCATTACCTGTGGCCTTCATTGTGTTCGTATTTTTTTTTTTTTTTTTGACAGGCAGAGTGGACAGTGAGAGAGAGAGACAGAGAGAAAGGTCTTCCTTTTGCCGTTGGTTCACCCTCCAATGGCCGCCATCGTAGGCACGCTGCGGCCGGCGCACCATGCTGTTCAGATGGCAGGAGCAAGGTGCTTATCCTGGTCTCCCATGGGGTGCAGGGCCCAAGCACTTGGGCCATCCTCCACTGCACTCCCTGGCCACAGCAGAGAGCTGGCCTGGAAGAGGGGCAATCGGGACAGGATCGGTGCCCCGACTGGGACTAGAACCCGGTGTGCCGGCGCCGCAAGCTGGAGGATTAGCCTGTTAAGCCATGGCGCCGGCCTGTGTTCGTATTTTTTAGTGCTATTTAAAAATATAAAAGGAAATTTTTCTTTCATTATGTACCTAAGAAAAATTTCCTTTTATATTTTTAAATAGCATTAAGAATACATAGTGAGAGCTAGAAATGATGTGCCTATAACTTGGTTAGAGCTCTGCTTATTGTCTTATAGAGGAAGCCAAAGCTGCATGCAGCAAGGTTTATAGTTGCCATTGTTACTGGTCTATACTTTGCTTTCGCTAGTTAGTTAAATAGTTTTGTTTTTAAACTCTAAGTATGCTAAGCATTTTTATCCAGAATAAGGAGGGAATGCAGAGGCAGAGTTTGAATACAGGAAGTAAGATATTAATAAGGAATGGTCATGGAGGAGACTGCAGAGAACACAGATCAGAGCAGAGAAACCGCCCTGAGTGTCCATTCACCAAGGTGGCTTCGTGTGGGCGTAATAAGCGTCAATCAACAAACTGATAAAATAATTGAAGAGGGCAAATCAGCTATGGAGAGAAGTAATGATTTAAAGAGTTTCCACCTCCAGGCCTTTGTTTTCTTTTTTTTTTTTTTTTTTTTTTTTTTTGACAGAGTGGACAGTGAGAGAGAGAGAGAGAGAGACAGAGAGAAAGGTCTTCCTTTTTTGCCGTTGGTTCACCCTCCAATGGCCGCCGCCGCCGACTTGTTTTCTAAGTGAAAGTAGAAGTAGGGTCAGCCTATAAGACCTCTTAATGTTTTCCCCTTTCTGATGAAGGACAAATGGAGGCCCAAGGGAAGGAACAAGTTTTGTAGCTGTGGGGGATGATGGGCAAGAGAATGGCCTGGGGAGATATGGGAGGATTAGTAACTTTACTGTAGATATTCTACCTTAGAACTCAATCTTCCACTACTATTGCTTTTGATTTTAAATTGCATTTTTTGTAGGAAGACTATCCTGCAAATAGACTATCATGCAAATAGTCCAGAATTTAGAGTTCAGTTTGCTCATGTACAGGATAAAAATGATGTTTCTTAGTTTCAAACTGAATATGAAGGAGGCACAGTATTAAATCAGAGAGGCCGAAAAAAGTCAGTGCCGTATATTCTTGGAACTGTAATGCAATTACATCAACCAGGATTTTTTCTGATGAAATTTGTAGCATACTTTGGAATCTGCATTTGCTGTGTCCTAAAGCCAGTTTTGTTATTCACTTTATTTATTTATTTTTAAAATTCTAATCGTAGTAAATTCTAGTAGTTACGAAGAGGAGATTTTAGTCAATGGTTTCTGAAGACTTTAGGTCACTCCGGTTGGAAGAATTTGGTAATTCTTTATAGGAACATTTAAAGAATTGTTTTTAAAGTGCTTTGATTCTGAATTTGGCTGAAAAAGAAGTGAAGCAATGAGTCCCATTTAGAAAGTTCCGAGTATGTAAGACATATAGCATTATTGAATAACTAGGTTTTTTCTCTTGGCAATCTCA
Organism: Lepus europaeus; assembly: GCF_033115175.1. Taxonomy (NCBI): domain Eukaryota; kingdom Metazoa; phylum Chordata; class Mammalia; order Lagomorpha; family Leporidae; genus Lepus; species Lepus europaeus. The sequence goes on along the minus strand of NC_084834.1, from coordinate 86,594,658 downwards.
TTCACAACCTTGGTTTTATTTTTAAATAGCTGTTTCTGACAACTTCTTTTTCTATTCAACGCAGCCCTGTACTGCAAGGCTCAAGCTTGCTGTTCTCACGTTTAGCATGTCCTAAACCTAACTCGCCTTCCTCAAAACAAACCTTTGCTTTTCCTAGTATTCCCCTTTTTTATAAATGGTATCTCTGAGGCCAAAAACAGATTGTCTTACTTCTTTTTTCCCTGCTTTAAGTCAGTTATCACGTCCCATGGAAATCATCTCCAAACATTCAAGCAAAAATTACCATTTTGTCTTCAGTCTTGATGCCATTCTCCAGCTTTCTCAGTAGGCAAAATCATCTTGCTAAAATATTTGTTTGATCATGTTATTCTCTGAAGTCTTTAATAGCTTCCCACTACTCTTAGGGTAAAATCTTTTTCCTATATATAGTTATCAAGCATTCCATAATCTGGAACTTACTTACTATTTAGCTTCATTTCTTTTGACACTTCTAGTATACTAAACTCTTGCTTTTACTGATATTTTTATTTTAATTTCAGTACCTCTATTGTAGGTCTCTGTGTCTTTTCTCATGCTCGCCTCATTGTGCTAGATACACCACTTCCTACTTCCTATTTTCATCTGGACCAACTCTTATGTATACTACAGTTGTAAGTTTAAATGTTACTTCCATCAGGAGATCTTGATTGCTGAGATACTGCTAAGTGCCCCACTGTGTTCTTTTAGGGTCTTATACTTTCCCTATTGTTATGCTCATCTGCCACTGTTGTGGTAATGACTTGTTTAATTGACTGTTTCCCCTGCCACACCATTGTGTGTAAGAGCACAGATCTAGTCTACTGTCTTTATCACCAACATTTAGTACAATGTCTGACACTAAAGGACTAGAATACTGTGAATCCAAATATGATATAATGAATACTTTTGTTTTTATATTCAAAATTTTGGTTTTTCTCTCAATGTGCTTTTGATGCTATTTTAAGATATTTCCTTTCGCTATTAATCCCATTGGTTAGCATAAAATCTTTACTGATACCTCTATATAATCAATTTACTCCTGGTTTGTATTGATCCTCTTACTTAAAATGTTCCTTAGTGGCTATTGCCAAATTTCAAACCTAATATTCATTAGTTTTATAAAAAATTAATTAGAATTTATTTTAGTTACTATTTAGCTTTCCATTATAAAAGACATAATCAAGTCTTATTTCAAAACCTCCAAGATTTTAGCTTACTATATGAGAAAATTCTTCATTAAGAGTTTACTTTAGTGACTGAATTTTAAGATCAAGAACATAGTAAGGCAAAATTATTAGTTTTGTGTGTTTTTTTTTTTTTTTCAAAATCCCCATAATGATTTAAAAGACAAATCAGGTATACTCTGTGCCTCCAGTTACATTTAATCATGCCCACACCCTGCTTTTCTTCTCTCTGAAGCAGATTTGCATTTTTGCCTACCACCAGAGAGAACAATCAATAATGATGAATAAATAATGTATGTAGCTCACTCAGAAGAGGCATATTACATGGACTTTAGAAAGGAATTACATGAAAACCCCTCCTGAAATGCCACAAGAGTCACTGATGAATAGTACCCTTAGAGCACATATGTGCAAGACTAGGTTTAGACAAGCATAATGGTTTTGCCCATAAGTAAATAAGTAAATCTTTGTCATCACACACTGCTTTTTTTTTTTTTTTTTTTTGAATTTGCTTTCCAATTATGAGCCTTCAAAGAAAGGACATATGTGCTTTCAGACTGATGATATCTTTCAAAAATAGAAATTGTCCTGAATTTTAATTGAACAGAAGTTAATAAGAGTTGCTATTTATTGGGAGTAAACATACCTACAGTATTTTTTATCTTTTGGGAAAAAAGGCTGAGATCTGAAAATATCAGAGATCTATTTTGAAAGTAAATGGTTAATTAAGATAGAATTTTCTCTCTTTATTTGGAGTATAAACCTTCATATAAAACTAGAGTTTTTTTGTTGATTTTTTTTTTTTTTAAGATTCATTTACTTGTTTGAGAGGCAGAGTAACAATGGCGGAGCAGACAGAGAGAGGGAGAGAGAGAGAGAGAGAGATCTTCTATCTACTAGGTCATGGCTGGGGCTGGGCCAGGCTGAAGCCAGGAGCCTGGAGATCCATCAGTATCTCACACATGGCCCAAATATTTGGGCCATCATTCACTATGATCCCAAATGCATTGGCAGGAAGCTGAATCAAAAGTAGGCCAACAGGGATCCTAATTGGAACTCCCATATGGGATGCTAGTTTCAAAAGCTACAGCTTAACCCACTAGATCACAATGACTGCCTCTACAACTAGAAGTTTTATAAGCTCCATATCATGGGTTTTGTTATATGCATGTCTTGGAAATTTTTATATACTTGTTTTGTGAATGCTATGCAACATTTTGATAAGTGTTCTCTTATTACTGAGAAGTAATTTCAATAAACATGCCACTTTTTAAAAGCATATAGCATGGTAATCTTATAATAACAACAAGCAAATATTAGAAAATCTTTAGTTTTTGTACATAACCAAAATATATTTTGTCTTAGATCACATTTATTTCTCAAGTTGTCATTAGAAAAATATATAACTAAAATTGACTTTTTTATTTATATAAAGAGAACAGATTTCATGCATTTAGCATATATAATTTTAGCACATAGTTATACTTCCCACTTTCCTACCCTCCTTCCTTCCTCCTTCCTTTCATTTATTTTTTTGAAATTTTTACAATAACACATTCAATTTACTTTATAATCATGGGTTTACTCCTCCATTAAATAAAGAATTCAACACTAAAAATTAGAAAGAGCACTATTCTGCAGAAGTATAGACAAGGGCTATAAGCAATAATCAAATATCAAATGTGAATTTCACTCATATACATTATGGTTTTTTTTCTATATATTATCTACCACAAATCAGAGAAAATATGATATTTGTATTTTTGGGTCTGGCATATTTCATTAAGCCTAATCGTGTCCAATTGCATCCATTTTGCTGCAAAAGGCAGGATTTCATTCTTTTTTATGGCTGAGTTGTCTTCTATCAAGTGTGTATGCTACATTTTCTTTATTCAGTCATCAGTTGATGGACATTTGGGTTGATTCCATATCTTAACTATTTTGAGTTGAGCTACTATAAACCTGGGAGGTATAATAATTCTTCCATATGCTGATTTAATTTCATTTGGGTAAATTCCCAGGAATGAGATGGTTGGGTCATAAGATAGAACTATCTTCAGATTTTTGAGGAATCTCCATACTGTCTTCCAAAATGGTGTACTAGTTTACATTGTCACCAACAGTGTATTAGGGCACCTTTTCCTCCACATCCTCACCAGCATTTGTTATTTTTGGATTGTTGAATGATAGCTATTCTAACTGGGGTGAGGTGAAAAATCCTTGTGGTTTTTATTTGCATTTCCCTGATGACTAGTGATTCTGAGCATTTTTTCATGTGTCAGCCATTTGAATTTCATTCTTTGAAAAATACCTGTTCATGTCCTTTGCCCATTTCTTAACTGGATTATTAGTTTTGTTGTTGTTACTTGGAAATAGATTCAAGCACCTTGAGTCTTATTAAAGCTGATTTAGTATACAATGAATGTAATAGAACGATTAATCCAGTTGTGATTATAAGTTACCCAAACTGCTAGCTACATTCTTTTTAATCTTTAAAAAAGTTAAATACTTCAAAGTTAGTCTAAGAAATGTTCTCACAGGTAGCATCTTTTCATAAAGAGATTGCCCTAATAGGAAACAATTTATTTAGAAATAAAATTAATCTATCAATCAATCTAGCTAGCTATTGAAGAATTTTTTTTTCAAGATTTTATTTATTTATTTGAGAGGTAGAGTTACAGACAGTGAGAAGGAGAAAACGGAGAAAAGTCTTTTGTCTGTTGATTCTCTCCCCAAATGGCCACAATGACCAGAGCTGTGCCGATCCGAAGCCAGGAGCCAGGTTCTTCTTCCCAGTCTCCCATGTGGGTGCAGAGGCCCAAGGACTTGGGCCATCTTCTACTGCTTTCCCAGGCCACAGCAGAGACCTGGATCGGAAGAGGAGCAGCCAGGACTAGAACTGGCGCACATATGGGATTCCTGTGCTGCAGGTGGAGGATTAACCTACTGAGCCACAGCGCTGGCCCCTTGAAGAATTTTCAAGATTGGCTTTTTGCCTCATAAAACAACTAGATTTCTTATATAATTTTTAAGGCAATAAAATGTCTCATCACATATTTAAGCACATGTCTAGCTTTGCTTTTTCTAGCATCTTTTGTTCTGTCGTTTCTACCCTTATACCTTTCAGTTCATTGTTAGAAAGAGATATTACAGCACATATTGTGATGAAAGGTTGAAAAACTACTTCACAAGGGATAGTACACATGAGAAAAAAAAAGCTATTGCTACAGGCTGTTTTTGTAAATGCAATATTAGAAATGACATTCTCTGAAAAAATGCAGGCGTGATCATAGGCTGATTATATAAACCATAAACGTTTCAAATTGATCTTTAGACAATTAATCTGATAAAGAAAATAGTTATTAATTTGCCTTGACAAAGTGTAAATCTACAATCTAATTATAGTGCACATATTTTGTGAAATACAAGATTATTTGAAGCATAATTATTTTCCATTTTTATTCAGAAACATTGTTTTGTGTATTCTCTTTAAGTAAAAATGCTTTATTCTCTTAATTTACTGAAACTTGAGCAGAGCTATTCAATTATGGATTAAACAACACAGGACATCCCAGTTGTTGTAGAGCAATAAAAACATGTTTTTAAAGGATTTATTTATTTATTTGAAAGGTGGCATTAGAAAGGCACGGAAAGAGAGAGAGAGAGAGGTCTTCCATCCGCTGGTTCACTCCCCAAATGACTGCAATGGTCAGAGCTGGGCCAGTCTAAAGCCAGGAGCTAGGAACTACTTCTGGGTCTTCCACTTAGGTACAGAGGACCGAGGACTTGGGCCATCTTCTACTGCCTTCCAAGGCCATGGCATAGAACTGGATAGGAAGTGGAGCAGCAGGGACTCAAAATGGAACCCAAATGGGATGCCGGCACTGCAGATGACAGCTTTACCTGCTATGCCACAGCACCAACAACATTCTAAGAGGCAAACTTGAAAACTTTGCTGGGTTTTTGAAAGATCTAATATGAATAATTAGGTTTAAGTAATTAATTATCCATAATTTATTTGGTATAAGTTGATATATCTGTACGTATATAAACACACAGATACAGACAGAAATACAACATATGTAGAGGTAAAGTATATTTCAAATAAATTAACTTTTTCTGAAACTTGAAGTTGTGTGTTAAAAATCAATGTAGGCCGGCGCTGCGGCTCAACAGGCTAATCCTCCACCTTGCGGCGCCGGCACACCAGGTTCTAGTCCCGGTCGGGGCACCAGATTCTGTCCTGGTTGCCCCTCTTCCAGGCCAGCTTTCTGCTGTGGCCAGGAAGGCAGTGGAGGATGGCCCAAGTGCTTGGGCCCTGCACCCGCATGGAGACCAGGAGAAGCACCTGGCTCCTGCCTTCGGATCAGTGCAGTGCGCTGGTCACAGCGCGCCAGCCGCGGTGGCCATTGGAGGGTGAACCAACGGCAAAAAGGAAGACCTCTCTCTGTCTCTCTCTCTCTCACTGTCTACTCTGCCTGTCAAAAAAAAAAAAAAAAAATCAATATATACTATGCTTTCAATGCTACTGAAAGTATGACCCATGAAATATTTGTAGCTGGTCAACTAGGATAAGTATAGAAATTATAAAGTGCACACTTTCATAAAATTTGATAATTTATGACTGCTGAACCTAAATATAAAAACCAAGGCTTCTGTTTTCTACATTTTTATGGCTTTAGAACTTATTTGTAGTATGTTTTCCAAAATGTCAATCTATAACACATTGAAAAGATTTTTGAAATGATGACAAATAGAACCATTGATTTTTAAGTTGTATATAAAAATTATGATGAGAAATAGAAGACACATTTGATTTTGTAAGGACAATTATAAAATCTGTGAATACTAAAAACCTTTTTTTAACTGATGTCAAAATTTACACAAAGGACTTCTGTTAATTCTTGTATATTTTTAAGTTGGTTGAGATTATAAACATTAATCAATCCTAAAAAGAAAATAAACAAGTTAACTGCTGCTGCCACCGTGACTGCTGCCAGTCAGATGTCTTGTCAGAGCTGGCTGAAGTCATTTTGTGGTAAAGCTACGTGGCCCTGAAACTTGTCCCCTCTGTGAGAACTAGCACACCAGAAGAGAGACAGCAGGTGGTTTTGCAGGTAGATGTGGTGAATGAAACTTAAATATCCAGTGCTCTGGGCTCAAAAGAGTAAATGCCTTTCTCTGAGTGTTACAATGGTCCACAAACTCTGTTTTCTGTTCCTGATAAGGAATGCTTTGTGTTAAAAGATCTTCTTCAAATTTTAATTTTACTGTGTATGTGTGTGTGTGCATACATTCGTTTGATTTTGATTTTGTCTGCCTGCTTATTTATTTATGTGTTTCTTTTTAAAAATTTACTTCCAGTTTATTTGAAAGGCAAGGAGAGAAGGTGAGAGGAGAGGGGAAAGAGAGGAGAGGAGAGAGAGAGAGCTCTTTAATAGACTAATTCACTCCTTAAATGTCTCCAACAGCCAGGGCAGGGCCTTGTCAAAGCTTGGAGCCAGGATCTAAATCCAGGTCTTCCATGGGGGTGGCAGGGGCCAAATTACTTGAGCCATTACTTGCTGTCTGTCAGGGTGTGCATTAGCAAGAATGCTGGATTGGAGAATACAACTGGGACTTCAGTCCAGATACTGAAATGGAATTTAGGCTTCCAAAGTGTCTTTTTTTTTTTTTTTTGACAGGCAGAGTTAGACAGTGAGAGAGAGAGAGACAAAGAGAAAGGTCTTCCTTCTGTTGGTCCATCCCCCAAATGGCCGCTACAGCCGGCGCTCCACCTATCCAAAGCCAGGAGCCAGGTGCTTCCTCCTGGTCTCCGATTCAGGTGCAGGGCCCAAGCACCTGGGCCATCCTCCACTGCACTCCCGGGCCACAGCAGAGAGCTGGACTGGAAGAGGAGCAACCGGGACAGAATCCGGTGCCCCAACTGGGACTAGAATCTGGGGTACCAGCGCCGCAGGCGGAGGATTAGCCTAGTGAGCTGTGGCGCTGGCCTCCAAAGTGTCTTCGTAATGACTGCACCAAACCCCTGCCCCCACGCATATTTATTCTTAACTTGCATCTTTCATCTTCCTAGGGATCCAGCATGGGCTCATGTAGGATTGGACGAGGCAGAAAGATATGAACAATCTGAATAATAAGCCCAATAGTGTCCTTGGCTGTGGCAGTTTCCATGATGCATGAAGCTTGTGCTCTGATTTTCAGTGGCTTCCTTGTTACCATCCTGTGAACTGGCCTTGCAAGACCAAGCACGTTCTGCATTTTATCGTGTTCACAGATTAGGCACAAGATGCACTTAGTACACAAACAAGCATTTCTCAGAACAACAGTAAATAAACTGCACATACATGACCCCTAAAGTTTGCCTTATACTTTACACAACCTACATATGACATTATAGATGAAAATGTGCCATTGCCTCATTCTTCTGTGCATCTGCAGCCCAGTCTCCTGTCTCAATGTCCATTGCTTGGATCTTCTGCTATATTTTCTCCTTTCTGAAGAATGCTAAAGTAATCTGAAGTATTTGGCTTTCATGAATTAAACTTTTAACATAGCTGCAACTGGTAATCATCTTTTAAGTTATTTTCTTTAAGTCACTTTCACTATTTTTCTAAGTAACAGTGAATCTTGAGTACTTCATGAAACTGTATTTTTGTTTTGGTAATATTCAGGGCCTCGTGGTTCCTCATTACTAAATTAGGATGAAGTGTGTGATTGGAAATTCATTTTAAATCATGATATTCCAAATCCATGATAACTTTTTCTTTGATTCAAAAAAATAAAATCTTTGGTTTTACTTCCATAGAAAAGTAGGTTGCACTGATTTAATTATTTTTCAATTAAACCTCATTATATACCATTTTAGCACTCATTCTCTAAGTACTTTCTGAGTTAATAGTTTAGTGTAAAGCATAAAAGGCTATTAAATGGATTTAAACAATCTTATTTAAAAGGCAAAGCCATGTTTTGCACACCATTAGCTGAAAGGTATTAATAAAAGATATGGCTTATTAGGGAATAAGGATGAAAATTGGTGGCATTCACTTGGACATGAAAGGTCTAGGGTTTGGCATGAAGCCTGTGGAGAAATCATTGTTTAAAATTAAAACTAAAAAAAAATTAATTTAAATTTAAATTTCATATTACTCTGGCAATTTCAGAAGGCAATGATATGAATAAGAGATAATTATTTTCCCTTAGTGTTATTGACAGAAGGATAGTGTTTAATGAAATGGTTTTGGTAACTACCCATATAAAGCTGTAGTATTGGAGAGAAATGCCAGATAAAATACATATGCCCTAAGTTAAATCTGAGCTTCAAATAAATAACAAATAATTTTAATTTTTTTTGAAAAATTACTTATTTGAAAGGCAGAGGCAGAGATTTCCTATCCTACTCCCCAACTGCCTGTGACAGTTGGGGCTTTTCCAAGCTGGATCCAGAGCCAGGAACTCAAGCCAGGTCTCCCACGTGGATGGTAAGGACCCAACTGCTTGAACCATCAACTGATGCCTCCTGGGGTATGCATTAGCCAGAAGCTAGAATCAGGAGCTAATTCCAGGAGTTAGGCCCAAACACACTGATATGGGATGTAGGCATCCCAAACGACATGTTAATTGCTACACAAAATGCCTGTCCTCAACAAATAATTCTTTAGTGTATGTGTGTCCCAAATATTGAGTAGAGCACATTTATGCTAAAAAGAAGATTGCTTATGTAGAATTCACTACTTTCCCACCCACCCTTCAGTCATCTATTTGTTTTCTCATTTATCTGATCAACTGTCAGGATATCTGAGTGCTTACATTCAAGTAACTTGCTTTGCTTAATAATGGCTGTCCAGAAAGTACCAGAGTCGTGATGCTGCTGTCCTTGATTTGTACTTATTAGCTCCATAACCCTACACCAGGAACCAAGAGAGAGAATCATAGAAGTTATCGCTAATCAGCTCAGTTAATTCTTAACTTCCTTCACTGAAAACCAAAATTTTATATACAAGATATAATAGGTTATGTATATGTAGGGAAATGCATGTTAAATATTATTTTTCTTTAGTTAATCATAGACAAGTAAAGACAGCAGATCTATTTGAAAAGGCTCCTTCTGTAGCTAAACTGAAGTGGTCAAGTGTGTTTTAGGAATGTAGTGTACTGATACCTTTGACTGACTTTGAAGTGGCTTCCTGATAAACCCTTGTAAAGCTGAAAATATTGAAAGTCAAAAATCCAGTTAATTTACCTAACCGACTGGACATCATAGTTTAGCCTAGCCTACCTAACCATTTTGAGAATACTTATACATGCCTGTACTTCGGCAAAATCATCCTACACAAATCCTATTATCTAATAAAGTGTAGAGTATCTCATGTAATACATTGAACACATGTATCTCCTAAAATACTTGCAACTCTGTACACTGTAGACTCTCAATTGGTTACCCTCATGACTGTGTGGCTGACCTAGGGCTGTCTGGCACTTGCAGCTACCCAGCATCACAAGAGAGGATCGGACTAATTGTTGCTGGAAAAAAATCAGCATTCAAAATTATAAGTACTTTCCACTGAATGTATATTTCTATCACAATAGTGTAAAGTCAAAACGTTGTAGCTTCAAACTCTTTGTATATAGTTTGTGGTGCCAGTCCTAAGCACAATCCTCTTTTACACTCAGAAGGTGGGAAAAGCTTACATGGCAATGTTACAGAATTTATAACTTTCCTTCCTCTCCCCTCCAAAAACATTCCTATTTAGCCAGCTGTTGTTGGATAAGAATGCAGGTCTGACTTCTGTGGAATTTGTTGTCCCAGAAGTGTGTGTCTGAATTAGTGTGAACCAAGGCCTATTTTGTTGTGGAGCAGCACAGGTATCACATGCATATTTTTGGTTGTTCTAACTGTATTTCAATTTGCTTATGCTGAATGCATATTTTTATTTTTTTATTTGAGTAGCAGAGATAGACATACACACAAGGGAGAGAGGGAGAGACAGACACTATCTGCTGCTGGTCCACTCCCCAGATACTCACAATGGCCTGGACTTGGTGGGAATCAGAGCCAGGAGATGGAAACATAATCTGGGTGTCCCATGTGGGTGACAGGAATTCAATTACCTATGCCATTACTGCTGCCTCCCATGGTCTGCATTTATGGGAAACTGTAGTCAACAGTCAGAGCTGGGAATCAAACCCAGACGCTATGATATGGAACGTAAGCATCTTAATTACTATGCTGAATGCCCACTCTCTGAATGTATTTAATAACTATCATTCAAATCATTCAAGTTAGAGCATGGAGAAGAAACATTAAGTGTAAGTAAGGTAAATTACTACAACAGTTCCCCTCATCAATAATTTTGCTTTCTGTGGTTTCAGTTACCTGTGGGCAATCTTAGTCTAGAGATATTAAATGGAAAATTCTTGAAATAAAAAAATGCATATGCTTTAAATAACATAAATTTCTTTGTGGTGTGGTATAATTGCATGCTCTCACTTTCCAACCTTCCCAGAATAGGAAATATCCCATTGATCAGGATATCCTTGCAGTATACAGTACCTTCTTATTAGTCGCTTAGCCTCCATGCCATTCATCAGAATGTCTGCTAAGGCACTGCAGTGCTTATATTTAAGAAAGTTATTTTAACTCAACAGAGACCCCAAAGCATAAGCGTATTGATGGTGGTAATTGAGATATGTCAAAGAGAAGCCATATTGTACTTCAAGAGCATAGTACAGTAACAGTTTTCAAGAGAGAATGAGAGGTGCCACATTTTATTTACATCAATATATTGTTATTTACATTTTATTTTACATCAATATATTTACATATTTACATAATACATAAATTTACATTTATACATAATACATATTTACATAATACATAAATTCACATAATACATAAATTACATAAATATTACATATTTACATCAATATATTTATATTTCAATTACAATATATTTACATTTTATTTTACATCAATATATTGTTACATTTTCCCTATTATTGTTAAGCTCTTACTGTACCTAATTTTTAAATTAAACTTTATTACAGCTATATACATATAGGAAGAAACATTGTGTGTGTGTGTGTGTATTATATATAGGTACAGTACTGTCCATATTTTCAGTCATCCACTGGGTGCCTTGGAATGTGACCTGTGAATATGGGGGACTCCTGTATATGCAAAAGTTCAACTACAGCACATTACTGAGTTATTAGGATATATCCTATAATTTTAAGAATCATAATTTGTACTTGTAATATCTAAACCTTCAACTTCTACATTTGTGTATCAAAATTGATATGCAATATGTATTCACACGTATTGACTTATATGTTGACATGTTAATATGGAGCCATGCAATGTACATCTATAACAATCATATAATATTTAAAAGTAAATGTTGTTTATTAACATGGGATGCTTTATTTTCTATTAATTGGAAATAAAACATCCTACCCTTATATATTAGAGTCCTAAGTTGAATAGAGTGTGGAGCATATGGGATGGAATTGTTGCCAATGAACACAAAATATTGCCCTTGATGTAATAAAGTTAAAGAAGGAAAATGTTGTTGAGTTAGCAACACTTATTACTGATCCAAAAAAATCTAAAAGGACACTTTTTACTACCACTAAAATGATCATTATTTGCTAACAAAACAGATAGTGGTTTTTATGAGTATACATTCACATGTGATTCTTACCAAGTGTGCCAATAAATAACAATTTCAACAAAAGAGAGCATGGCACATGATTATTAGCAATGTAATCTCATTGAGCCACATAATAGAGAAAAGTAATCTACTTTTTCCTTTACTGCTTGTTAACAGTTCCTTGATTATTCATGTGTCCAGAAAAAAAATTAATGCTTGAAGCTCTAAACCTGGTGAATATAATGAGCCTGGTTCCCCATGGATCTGAAAAAATTAGATTGTTGGTTTGAAACAGATGCAGCCATAACCATGGGGAATGCTTTTGTATCCACATCACAGTGTAGCAGAAACATCATTTAGAAGCTTTAATACATATTAATATTATGTTCAAGACAATTATAAGCTCCAGCAAACAAAAAAATCAAGATCCAGGAGAGAATTGGAGTTATTCAGTACTAAGAGCTCTACTGAATACAGTTGTAGTTATACAATAATTCCATAATTAACTTTACTAAACTAACTAGAATAGAGTCTAATGTAAATGCAGTGAAATGTATTCAAAATAAGGTCAAGAGAAGGAATACAGAAGGATCCTCTTCACAATGCAAAACAGATGAAATGACTGTAAAACTACCAGTCAAAGCTTTCCCATTATTTCTCATTAAACAGAGACATGCTGTGGTCTCAAAAATAATTCCTAGCCTAGAATTTTATTTGATCCATCTCAGTAATTAAAATAAAATGCATATAAAAGCTTTAACATGAAAATTAAGAAAGAAAATATTCCTGTTAATAAACTCATATAGCAATTCAAAATTATACTAGAAGAGACTCAGATATTTCTAATCAAGTGCACAGGGGTAAACACTTCATATTAAAGATAATATATCTGCATACTTTGAGAAGCAAGGAGAAGGGAATCTGTTCAAATATCTACTACATGTTAATAGTATGTCAAAAAGCACTTGTAATGATAATATTGGATATCCCCATTATAAAAACAGGTCTGTAACTTTAATGGAAATATATGACCAATTTAAAGTCATAACAGCTTATTACTATGAAAGTTAGGATAAGAATATCTTTACCTTCCCCTTAGTAGTTGTACAGCTTTGGGTAGGTTACTAAATGCCTGTTTACCTTGGTAAAATAGTACCTACTTAAAATGGATTGTTCTACTGATTAAATAAATTAATTCATAGAAAGCTGTTGAATAGTGCTTGACACATAAAAAATTGTGTTTAAAATTCTAAGTCTCCAGTTACATATTTGTTTTATAGCAACACAGAAAATCTGGACATTGAATTCATACTAACTGTGCAAACATTTACACTACTACTAATTATTATTTTGTATTTGTTACCTTTATTCCTACATTTGACTTTTTTTTTTTTTTGGCCAGGCAGAGTGGACAGTGAGAGAGAGAGACAGAGAGAAAGGTCTTCCTTTGCTGTTGGTTCACCCTCCAATGGCCGCCACGGCCGGCATGCTGTGGCCAGCGCACCACACTGATCCGATGGCAGGAGCCAGGTGCTTCTCCTGGTCTCCCATGGGGTGCAGGGCCCAAGCACTTGGGCCATCCTCCACTGCACTCCCTGGCCACTGCAGAGAGCTGGCCTGGAAGAGTGGCAACCGGGACAGAATCCGGCGCCCCAACTGGGACTAGAACCCGGTGTGCTGGTGCTAAAGGAGGAGGATTAGTCTGTTGAGCCACAGCACCGGCGACAGTTCTTATCTATTAACCTCTATAAACCTCATCACTTAAAAAACTATGAACATGCAAGTCATAAGTGGCATAATTGTACAATCATTACTGATTTTAAATACCAAATCTGAGCAATTTAGTGTGCTGGGAACCTCATTGTAGAATACGTAGACAACTGCAGAATTTGATTTGAAGTTCATAACTTATAAAAACCAGAAAGCCAGATTACCAATGTATTAAGAAAAACCAAGGAAGGTAATTTCAAAATTAATGGAGATATGAACACAATCTTATTAAACAATGCTGGATTTATTTTTTATTGGATTTGTTCAATAGGAGAACCATCAACCACATACAACTACTGGACACCTGAAATATGGATATTATTACTGAGTGGCTGTGTATTGTATCATATTGTAATTTAAATTTAACTACTTATAGTAGTCAGGCAGCAAATAGAGAATAAATAATTGCCTTTGCATATAGGGAAAATTGAAAGTGAAAGCATGCTTCTTTTTTATTAGTATGAATTTATTTTTTAAAATTTTGATTTGATGGCTGGCACCACAGCTCAATAGGCTAATCCTCTGCCTGTGGCGCTGGCACAGTGGGTTCTAGTCCCGGTCAGGGCTCCAGATTCTATCCCAGTTGCTCCTCTTTCAGTCCAGCTCTCTGCTGTGGCCCGGGAGTGCAGTGGAAGATGGCCCAAGTACTTGGGCCCTGCACCCACATGGGAGACCAGGAGGAAGCACCTGGCTCCTGACTTCGGATCAGCGCGGTGCGCTGGTTGCAGTGCACCGGCCACAGCGGCCATTGGGGGGTGAACCAATGGAAAAGGAAGACCTTTCTCTCTCTCTCTCTCTCTCTCTCTCTCACTGTTCACTCTGCCTGTAAAAAAAAAAAAAAAATTGGATTTGACAGGAAATACCTGTACATTTTATAGTGTATCATGTAATATTTCAACACATAAACACAGCATAAACCAATCATACCAGACATTAGGTCTTCCATTTATTTAACATGGACCAGGAACTTCACTGGTCTGTGAAACAGGATAATCCATTACCTTCATTTGGCTGCATTTTAGTACAAACTATCCAATCTCCCAGGATGTCCCTAACCTTTCCACCCCTTAATAATCCTGGTAATCACTATTTTATATTCAGATTGACTGACTATATCTGTCTGTCTGTCTATCTATAATTTTGACATGAAAGAAACTATTGTATTTATTGTTCTGTGCCTTACTTATTTCACTTAACATAATGATCTTCAGTTCCATCCACTTTGCAAATGTCAGGATTTCAATCTTTTTAAGCCTGAGTAATACTCCACTGTATATAAAACTTCATTTTCTTTACCCTTCATCCACTCAATGATTATAAGTTGATTCCATATCCAGGCTACTGTGAATATTGCTGCAATGATCATGAGAATTCAGGTGTCTTGTTCATGAGCAGATTTTGTTTCCTTTAAATAATCCCAAAAGTGGGAAGACTGGGTATTATATTTAGTTTCTTGAGGAACCTGCATAATGGCTGTACTAATTTTCATTTTTCACCAATAGTGGCTGTACTAATTTTCATTTTTCACCAATAGTATATCAGTGTTCCCTTCTCTCCAAATCATCACCAGCATTTTTTTTTTTTTTTAACATTTGGATAATAGCCATTTTAACTAGATTGAGATGGAATCTCCTTGTGGTTTTTTATTTCCTGATACTTAGTAATACTAAGCATTTTCTCATGAGCTCTGAGCCATTTATATTTCTTCTTTGGAAAATTGTCTGTTGAGATCGTTTGTCCATTTCTTAACTGGAATTTTTGTATTCTTTGTTGAATGTTTTAAGTTCCTTGCCTTGTATTAATTCTTTACTAGGTGCATTGGTCACAGATTATTTTTCTCATTCTGTGGATTTTCTTCTTGTTTTGTTGATTGTTTCCCTTGCTGTGCATAAACTTCTCAGTTTGATAAAATCCCACTTTCTGCTTTTGCTTTTATTATTTGTACTTCTGAGGTCTTATCCAAAAAATTCATTGCCTTTGCTGAAGGCTTGAAGTGTTTCCCCTATGTTTTCTTCTAGTAATTTGTTATCTTGAGATTATTTCTCCTTGGAAATCATATTTCTTCTTGGAGGAGTGAAATTACATATCTTATTGACTATGGTTTATCCTTGTAATCTTTACATTTAGACAGTATGCAAAATACAGAGGGCTATTACACTTGTCACTATTTGGATGAGCTCAATTTTGTCATAAAATGTTTAATTGATTTTCACATTGTTTACAATCCTAAGGGGTGTGTGTGTGTGTGTGTGCATGTGTGTGTGTTTTGGTTTATCTTTACTTTTATTTTCACTTATACAGTGTTCTAGAATACTCTGTGTCCTATGTGGATAAGCATTTTGCTTCAAAACAGTAATTTATATACTGAGTAGATTCTAGCATCAGGAAAGACGTGTTTTTACAATAAATACTTTGTTAAGAAATTGATTTTCTTTTTTTAATTTATTTATTTGAGAGGTAGAGTTATAGACAGTGAGAGGGGAAGACAGAGAGAAAGGTCTTCCTTTTGTTGGTTCACTTCCCAAATGGCTGCAACGGCCAGAACTGCACCGATCCAAAGCTAGGAGCCAGGAGCTTCTTCTAGGTCTTCCACGTGGGTGCAGGAGCCCAAGCATTTGGGCCACCTTCTGCTTTCCCAGGACATAGCAGAAGCTGGATTGGAAGAGGAGCAGCTGGGACTAGAACCGGCACCCATATGAGATGCCAGCCCTGCGGGTGGAAGATTAAACTACTACACCATGGCTTTGACCCTTGATTTTATTTTCAAAGTGTTTATTTCCTCTGAAAAATTTATAACAAGAATTCACAAATGTCCATTCAATAAAAGATCCCTAGAACTTAAAAATGCTTACATATGCATAATAAATGTCAAAACACATATATAAACAATGACTATGGTTCATTTCATTTGGTGTGACTATTTTTTTTCCATGAGGTATTTAAAAATTTAGATATCTGGGTCTTTCTCTCCACTCCAGATTTTAAGATAACTTTAGTTATTTTTTTCTTTAGAATTATTTGTTTTGCTGAGAATTGTATCTTCCTTTGGAGTCCACATAAATTCTGTAAAGATTTAAAATACCACAGATTGTTTATAGCATTATTATAAAATGATTACATTATAACACAGATACATTTTGAAAATGTATAGTATGAAATAAATAAATTGAATCATTAACATGTACAAAACTATGCTGTAAAATTTATCTTTTACCACAAATTCATTCAAGTGTCACAGAGATCTTTTTTTGAATATTATTTTTCCTTGGTAAATGTTACTTTCTAACTAACACTGATTATTCCTGAACCATAAATATTTTAGAGTTTAAGTAGTTTTGTCTCCTAAATCAGTTCTGAGTTCATACTCCTACATTTATACACTATGTTCTGGAACAGTATTTATTATGAAGCAATTGCCTAGATAGAGAGGAAAATGTGTGCGGCCTTTGCATAACTCCCTACATTGTTTCTCTGTTATGCTTTGACTGATTCCTTAACCTTTATTTATGTTGTTTATATGTTATACATTTCTTTAAAGAATTCTACCCTGGGAGTGAATATTTCTGAATGTTAAAATTTTTTTGATGGATTGGACAATACTGGCACCATGTATGATGCATCTATAGTCTATAGTGCTAGAATAAAGAATTCAAAAAATGAATCATTTCTATTTTCAATTACAGTCCAGGAGAAGTAGGAGATGACTAAAAGATTTTGATTCCTGCCACCCATGTGTAAGACCTACTGAATGCCCAGCTTCTGGGTTCAGCCTTGACATAGACCTTGGTGTTGTGGCATCTGGGGAGTGAACCAGCAGATCTCTCTCTCTCTCTCTCTCTCTCTCTCTCTCTCTCTCTCTCTCTCTCTCTGCCTTTCAAATAAATAAAGTAATAAATTTATAAAACAGCCTAATAGAGACTAAGGTAATTAAGTGAAGGTTATGAAAAGAAAACTAAATGCAACATAGTGTTGTAAGGCAGTACAGGTATCTTACAGAATTCCTGAAAAAGCAAAGATCCATCCTGATTTTGAAAAGCAGGAAATATTTTGAGGGCAGGTGGTATTCACATCTAACTTTAAGTAACAAACAGAATATTGATAGAGAAGAAAGAGTCACAGACCAAAGGTAAGGTCAAGTCAACTTCTAGATGTTTTAATATAAAATGGATTTTATTGCAGTAAAAAAAGTACCCCAGAGATTTATTATTTACAGGGAACGGGGTTTAAGTTTCTTAAATGTGACTAAAAACTGGAATATTTAAACATTTGCAGATTTACCTGTAAGATTCCTTGGTCCTGTCTCAAAGTTTCTAATTTAATATGTATTGAATAGGACCTGAGAATTTACTTTTTAAATTTTTTTTAAATTTTTATTTAATAAATATAAATTTCCAAAGTACAGTTTATGGATCACAATGGCTTTTTCCCCCCATAACTTCCCTCCCACCCGCAACCCTCCCATTTCCCGCTCCCTCTCCCATTCCATTTGCATCAAGATTCATTTTCAATTCTCTTTATATAAAGAAGATCAATTTAGTATAAATTAAGTAAAGATTTAAACAGTTTGCACGCACACAGAAACACAAAGTGTAAAATACTGTTTCAGTACTAGTTATAGTATTACTTCACATTGGACAACACATTAAGGACAGAGATCCCACACGAGGAATAAGTGTACAGTGACTCCTGTTGTTGATTTAACAAATTGACGCTCTTGTTTATGGCGTCAGTAATCACCCTAGGCTCTTGTCATGAGTTGCCAAGGCTATGGAAGCCTTTTGAGTTCGTCAACTCTGATCTTATTTAGACAAGGTCATAGTCAAAATGGAAGATCTCTCCTCCCTTCAGAGAAAGGTACCTCCTTCTTTGATGGCCCATTCTTTCCACTGGGATCACACTCGCTGAAATCCTTCATTTAGGGTTGTGTTTTTTTTTTTTTTTTTTTTTTTTCCCAGAGTGTCTTGGCTTTCCATGCCTAAAATACTCTCATGGGCTCTTCAGCCAGATCCAAATGCCTTAAGGGCTAATTCTGAGGCCAGAGTGCTGTTTAGGACATCTGCCCTTCTATGAGTCTGCTGTGTATCCCACTTCCCATGTTGGATCGTTCTCTCCCTTTTTTATTCTATCAGTCAGTATTAGCAGACACTAGTCTTGTATATGTGATCTCTTTGACTCTTAGTCCTATCATTATGATCAATTGTGAACTGAAATTGATCACTTGGACTAGTGAGATGGTATTGGTACATGCCACCTTGATGGGATTGAATTGGAATCCCCTGGCACATTTCTAACTACTGTTTAGGGCAAGTCAGCTTGAGCATGTCCCAAATTGTACATCTCCTCCCTCTCTTATTCCCATTCTTATATTTAACAGATATCACTTTTTAGTTAAATTTAAACACCTAAGAATAATTGTGTGTTAATTACAGAGTTCAACAAATAGTATTAAGTAGGACCAAAAAAAAATACTAAAAGGGATAAAGTATTAAGTTGTTCATCAACAGGACAAGGGCTGATCAAGTCACTGTTTCTCATACTGTCCATTTCACTTCAACAGGTTTCCTTTTTGGTGCTTGGTTAGTTGTCACTGATCAGGGAGAACATATGATATTTGTCCCTTTGTGACTGGCTTATTTCACTCAGCATGATGTGTTCCAGATTCCTCCATTTTGTTGTAAATGACTGGATTTCATTGTTTTTTACTGCTGTATATTATTCTATAGAGTACATGTCCCATACCTCAGAAACCTGAATATAACCCTACCATATAACCCAGGCATCCCACTCCTTGGAATTTACCCGAAGGAAATTAAATTGGCAAGCAAAAAAGCTATCTGCACCTTAATGTTTATTGCAGCTCAATTCACAATAGCTAAGACCTGGAATCAACCTAAATGCCCATCTGCAGTAGACTGGAGAATTTACTTTTCTATCTAGTTCTTGGATGCTGCCAAAGCAGGTAGCTCAGGACCATGGGTAGTGGACAACTGACATAGAGAAAAATCTCTCTGTTGGTAGTTTCCTCTGCCCCCAGGTAAGGAAGCCAAATAATACTTAATTTTTTTATTAGTAGGTAGATGGTAAAGCAAATTGAAGCACTCTGCAGGAAACAAACTTAGAAGAAATGCCTATACATACAGAATGATTAAATCTTTTATTAAAAATGATGGTAATTAAAGTAAGGAATACTAGAAATTCTAATACTGTTCTACCTATACCAGTCATGATCCAGGCAGAAAAGAGTATACACACAGATGATTTAAATAAAGAAATTCATGGACAAGATCATTACAGAAATATGGACTGAGCTGAGGTGGTAGAAGTAATGCCAAGGAGTAAGTGGGGTCAAGGTTATCAAAGCCCACACAGTGGTGGAGCCATGTGGAATAGGCCAACCAGATGGGGGGAGTTGTAGTGAAATGGCCCCTTCCAGTCAAGTATTGAAACCGAGAATTTCTCTCTCCCTTTGAACTCCACTCTCCTACTGGTGGTTCCTTCTTGCTTAAGCCAAGCTGAAGCCATTTTATGAAGTGATAGCTGAATGAGTTGACGAGTGTGGTCCATGGGCAAGGACACAGATCCCTTTGTGTGGGAAGGAAGGACCACATTCTGTTCTCTCTCCTCTTTGTTTTCACTCCTACCCATAATTTGCTAGTCAAGCTATCATCATCTGCCATTTCTCATCTGTGCCTTTGTGTTTGGAGGGCAGCAGGCCTAGCTGGAAGCAGCATGGAGATGAGATGAACAGTCTAATTGCTTACCTTCCAGAGCTCTGAAGTGTTTTTAGAGCCTGTTTATCATTGGGCAAAAGTTCAAATACTGCTGCTACAACAGAACCTTAAGCAGAAGCCCTCATAACTCAAAAATGCTGTTAAAAGCTGGTTGTTTGCTTTGAATATAAGGAGATAAATGATTGTCCAATTCAAGCTGCACAGGGACGATTTGATCTTTCTTTGTGCGTTGACTTCTAAGGCCCCAAGGCTGTTGTATAAATACCAAGAAGGCAGTAAGAGCTTAGTCGTGCCACCATCAAGGAGGATGCACCCTTTAGAACTGGCTTTAAATACCTGAAGGTATAGTTCAGTGTGATAAATACCAGCACTATTTTACAATTCTCACTCACAGATGTGCGATTGCATTGATCGTTCTCCAAAATTTCCAGAGCAAGAGCAAAGGCAGAATTCATTGCCTGGCAATGGCAAGGAGCTGATGTCTGACATTCAACTGGACAGGATCTCCCCTGTCTTTTTTTTTTTTAGTCTCAAGTCCTGTGACTTTTCAATATGCACCTATAATATGGGGCAAACTAAGTAAGTCATTTTTCACCCCAAATGCAACATGCTTAAATCATTCTGCATTCTTTGTTTAAGCAATTTATTGTGCTTGAAAATACCTTCTAAAGTTCTATTCTTCTTATTAAAAGATGTAAAATTCCATCTCAAATACTAGACACTGCGTGAATTCTTCCAACTTAAAGCTCGGATACCCAGAGTGCCATGTATTCATTTTAAACCACCTATCTTACATTATATTCTAGTTAAAAATAACTAAAATTTTTATATCCTCAATTTGAAGCACTTCTGAGCATTTATTACAGTGGATTATAAAGAAATATTTGTGTGGGCCTTGGCCATGGAATGTCTGAATAGCTGTATGAGTTTCCGTAAGTTATTTAATTTAGGGTCATTTTTATCTCTCTAGTCTCATCTGTAAAATGATTACTATCTAACTTATCTTAAGGTGCTCTGGTGAGGTTAAAATATATAAAGGGTGATGAAAATTAGAAAATTGAAAAGCAGGCTATAAAGCTTGGTTATAATTCTTTACTATTATTTTTAGTGTCTTTTACAAGGTAGGAAATCAAAAAGTTTATATCATATTGAACTAAGTTGGAAGTTCACAGAAATCTATACTGGAATTAAAAATCCTTCATACTCCAGCATGCCTAAAGGGGAGCAGATGGGAAAACATTTTCTTCAGGATTACAAAGTCAGGGCAAAACACATATACATTTATGAGTGTATACGTACGTGTGTATGCTTGTTCCAAAAAAAGTTTAACATTTTGTAAGAATGTGTGAGAAACAGTAAAGTGCATTAACAGAGGAGTGAGACTAAGGAAATGAAACACCATGATCCAAAGTAACATCAGGAGTGGACAAATGAGATAAATGAAGGATTCCAATTCACTCACTGTGAATATGCCAGTAAGACTGTCATTTGCTGGAATGGTGCCACAAGATTAGTTCTAAGTATTGTAGAACCTGAAACAAAGCTTTCCTTTAAGTCTACAACTGCCCTCCACGTGTTTTGAGAGTCCCACGTAAGTAAGAACAATCTCAAGAGAAGCATGACTGTTCTGGAGCTGCATCCAAATGAAACATCCTTCCTTTTCCCTCTTTCAGAAGATGGAGAATCTTTTTTTTTTTTTTTTTTTTTTTTTTACAGGCAGAGTTAGACAGTGTGAGAGAGAGAGAGAGAGAGAGAGAGACAGAGAGAAAGGTCTTCCTCCCATTGGTTCACCCCCCAAATGGCCACTATGGCCAGCACACTGCACCGATCCAAAGCCAGGAACCAGGTGCTTGCTCCTGGTCTCCCATGCGGGTACAGGGCCCAGGTACTGGGGCCATCCAGAAGATGGAGAATCTTAATGCAGTGACAGTGACATCCTCAGAGTCAGTACTCAATGGAATTGTATATTTTTCTCCAGAAATGTGGACAGTACCATGTCACAGTGTAGCCCTGATTCCCAGCAGGGCATTATTGCCATTGAAATATGTGACTTGCTCAAGGTTACTTAATCAAAAGAAATGCATTAAAATAACTGAGAAAAAAGAAAAGACTATGTATTTTTAGGAAAGTCAATCATAAATTTTGTTGCTCTAAACTGAGATTTTGATAACCACTGTCAAGTAGTTGATGGATGGCAAGTACCCTTTTTCTGATTGAAAGCCAGTTAAGTCTTTCAGTAAAGCAAGGGCTATGGATGACAACTTCTGACAGATGCCTACGTTAAAGTCCATTATGGCTCTTAAAATCAAGTGGGAGGGTTGATTTCAAGTGGTAGGGTTGATTTCAATATAGGTTAGGAAGAAATTCTGTGACTATCTGGATGTGGATATACGTGACTAATGTGAATGTATGTCTATGGGGACAGTGCATGAATGTGTGACTGATTGTGTAACTTTGTACATGTATACGTGTATGCCTGTGTATAAGAATGTATGAATGTGTGGATACATATGTGTGATCATGTGAATGTGTGTGAGTGGCTGTGTGAGTGTGTGTGAATGTATGACCCTGAGTGTGACTGTGACAGTGTGTGTGGGGATGGAGAAAGTGGGAACAGGATGGACAGAGAATTCAGAAAGATCACTACTTGGTCAGTTCTTCCAGTACATGAGATACCATGTTAATTTCCCAACTTTACACAATCACTTAGTCACACATTCATGCACTGTCCCCATAGGCATACATTCACATTACTCACGTATATCCACATGAGTCTCCTGTACTCATTCAGACCACTGGCGTCACTCAGGACCATAAAGACACAAGTTTAGGATGTGGTGTGCAGGAGTCATTCAACCCTTCCCTGCCCCTCAATGAAATTTTATATATAACTGGAGTAAATAAAACTTTTGAGATTAGGAGCAAAAACAACCTATTCTGTGATTTCATTCTACTTAAGTTGTATTCCATTTTCACTATTGTTTTAGCACTACAATCTTTTCTTACCAAATCTCTAATTATTCCCACTTGTCTCATCTCCCTCTGGTTCACTTTCCAATTCTCCTCTTTTTTTAACCTATTTTATCACTTCTGTGATTCTTTGCTGTAGTTCCCTTGAAAATGAAAGAAAGATGACACTATATAGAAAAATTAGTGCACATATTTATTTTTTTTTTAATTATTCATCTGAAAAGCAGAGTTAGATAGGAAGAGACAGAGATGGGGAGAGAGAGAGAGAGAGAGAGCAAGCAAGTGAGCAAGCGAGTGCAATTTCCCATCTATTGATTCACTCTTCAAATGGCAACAATAGCCAAGGCTAGGCCAGGCTGAAGCCAGGATCCAGGAGCTTCTTACAGGTCTCCCACATATGTTGCAGGAGTCCAAGTACTTGGGCCGTCTTTTGATGCTTTCCCAGGACATTAGCAGAGAGCTGGATTGGAAGTGGAGCAGGTGAGACATGAACTGGCACCCACATGTGATGCTTGCATTGCAGGCAGTGGCTTAACCTGCTGTGGCACAACACCAGCCCTTGTATGCATATTTAAGCATATATATGTGTATATATATACATTTAAGCATGACTACATATGTATTATTAATACTTTATTCTTTTTTAAAAATAATGTTTAAGGGAAGTAAATGCCATTTTATTTAATAAACAATAGCTAGAAATAAATAACAGAAAAAAATGGAAATTTAAATTTTCTTTCTGTAAATAATTCAGTTTTGTGAAAAATATATACATATACAACAAACACATATCTGAATAGTGGAAGTGTGAACATTTTATTTCTTAAACCATTCTGTACATCATATTTTTAAGGAGACTATGTTACTTTTTTAATTGGAAAAATAAATTAATGTAACTCTATATTTCAGCTCTTTATCTGGGGACCTGACAACCTTATCAGTTGAAAGGTACTCAGTTCGCAGGAGGCTCTTACCAGTCAGGCCCGGAGGGTGATTTTCTAGCATTGATGGAACAGGGGAATTCATTGCCTCTCTGTGCATGAACAGTGCACATTGTCCTTGTTAAACGTCTCAAGTTTATTGCTGGTGTAATAAATTTCCATTACATTTCATTCATAGGAAAGAAATACATAGTCAAGGATGAAACATTGCTCATTTGGATCCTCTATAAATGAAAGATGACACACAGTTTCCTGAGGTACTTGAAATGAATATCTAATTAAATGAGACAAAGTTTAGGACGAGAGGTTCAAAATAGTAGCTCATATTCCTTAACCAAGTCTACAAATACGCAGTTAACAGACGATTAAAAAGTAAAGGGCAAAAAAAATCTTATGTGAATAATATAAATATCTTAAAAATATACCTGGATTTTAGAGAGTTGAAGTAGTTTATTAACCCCATTAAATGGGAAGAATATATAACAAATAGCATAAATGGTAATTATAATGAAAGAAAGATGATTATGGATTCTGGACTCAATTTTCTTACCCAAGCATTGCTTTTAATCTGGGATTAACATTTGACTTTCTCAAACATTGTTGGATTAGACCATGTAAAGTAAGAAAATTCTTCATTGCATGTTTTCTCACTTTTTCATTGTAAGTTTATTATATCATTTCTAACAGAAAATAATGGGAAGGTATAAAATGAAAATGTTGATTGCATAGAAGGATGTTGCATTGAGGGGGTGATGAAAAGATGGGATTTAACATCACAATTTCAAGTCCCAGCTTCTGCAGACCCTGGGAATGAGCAGTGATGGCTCAAGTCACTGGGTTCCTGCCGCCCACGTGAGAGTCCTGGATTGGGTTCCTGGACTCCCAGCTTCAGTCTGCTTCAGCCTTTGCTGCCCTAGGCATTGAACAGTGATCCCGTGGAGGGGGATAAAGTAAAATAAATAACAAATATCAGAAGAGCCTATAATCCTGTGAAGGAAAAGACACCCTCAAGAACTAGGAGAGTAAGAAGCCTCACTGACATGTCTGCAAGACAGATGCACAGTGTGAGCTGTGTTGGGACCCATCAGTGGGATATTTAGGGACAGAGAGCTGCTAAGTTGGTTAATATGAATTTAAAAAGCAAGTGTCCAGGCCGGCGCCGCGGCTCAACAGGCTAATCCTCCGCCTTGCGGCGCCGGCACACCAGGTTCTAGTCCCGGTCGGGGCACCGATCCTGTCCCGGTTGCCCCTCTTCCAGGCCAGCTCTCTGCTGTGGCCAGGGAGTGCAGTGGAGGATGGCCCAAGTGCTTGGGCCCTGCACCCTATGGGAGACCAGGAAAAGCACCTGGCTCCTGCCATCGGATCAGCGCGGTGCGCCGGCCGCAGCGCGCCTACCACGGCGGCCATTGGAGGGTGAACCAACGGCAAAAGGAAGACCTTTCTTTCTGTCTCTCTCTCTCACTGTCCACTCTGCCTGTAAAAAAAAAAAAAAAAAAAAAAAAAAAAAAAAAAGCAAGTGTCCAAATAGAAGACAAAAAACATGCAGGAAAAAAAATGATTTATCATGCTGAAGCAGAATTCACAGAAGGATATACCATTAGAAACTCAAGGTCATGCCACATTCCTGAGAGCTTTCACTGTTGGCTTGGCACTTTCTGGTTGAGTTCTCCTGCAAGCATTTGAAGAAGTGATAGATATACTTTTTTTTTGGACAGGCAGAGTGGATAGTGAGAGAGAGAGACAGAGAGAAAGGTCTTCCTTTTTGCCGTTGATTCACCCTCCAATGGCCGCTGCAGCCAGCGCATCGTGCCGATCCAAAGCCAGGAGCCAGGTGCTTCTCCTGGTCTCCCATGGGGTGCAGGGCCCAAGCACTTGGGCCATCCTCCACTGCCTTCCCGGGCCATAACAGAGAGCTGGCCTGGAAGAGGGGCAACCGGGATAGAATCTGGTGCCCGTGATAGATATACTTAAATATTGTTTAGGGAGAATATTATCTGACAGCTGAGTATCAAAGGATTTGACAGAAAAAGATCGAGAAAATGATGGACTTTCTTATAGAATTTTTGTTTTGCATGATATGATTTTTCTATGGGTCTGAGGCTTTCTTATCTACCTTACCTTAGATAATTTTATGATTATCACTTGCATTTTATTTAGAGATACTTGATTCATTGTCTTTGTTTTTCTCCACAGACAGTTCAACATCCTAAAAGTCATAAATTACTTTTTATAGAAAGCTTTTATTTAATAAATATAAATTTCATAGGTACAGCTTTTGGATTATAGCAGTTCTTCCCCAGATACCCACCCTCCCACCCCCAAATGGTCCCACCTCCTACTCTCTCTCCCATCCCATTCTTAAGATTCATTTTAATATCTTTATATACAGAAGATGAACTCTATACTAAGTAAATATTTCAACAGTTTGCACCCACAGACACACAAAGTATAAAGTACTGTTTGAAGACTAGTTTTACCTTTAATTCTCATAGTACAACTCATTAAAGGCAGAGGTCCTACTTGGGGAGTAAGTGCACAATGACTCCTGTTGTTGATTTCACAATTGACACTCTTATTTATGACATCAGTGATCACTCAAGGCTTTTAACATGAGCTGCCAAGGCCATGGAAGCCTCTTGATTCCACAAACTCTGATTATTTAGACAGGGCTATAATCAAAGTGGAAGTTCTCTCCTCCCTTCAGCAGAGAAAGCTACCTCTTTTTTTGATGACCCCTTCTTTCCACTGGGATCCTACTCACAGAGATCTTTCATTTAGGTCATTTTTTTTTTTTTTGGCCACAGTGTTTTGGTTTTCCATGCCTGAAATGCTCTCAGGGGATTTTTAGCCAGATCTAAATGCCTTAAGGGATGATTCTGAGGCCAGAGTGCTGTTTAGGGCATTTGTCCTATGAGTCTGCTGTGTGGCCTGCTTCGCATGTTGGATCATTCTCTCCTTTTTAATTCTATATATTATTATTAGCAGACATGTCTTATTTATATTATCCCATTGACACTTATTCCTATCTTTATTATCAGTTATGAACTTAAACTGATCACTTTAACTAGTAAGATGGCATTGGTACCTGCCAACTTAATGGGATTTGGAGTCCCATGGCAAGTTTTTAGCTTTACCCCTATGGTAAGTCTGTGGGAATGTGTGCTGAACTGCACATCTACTCCCTTTCTTATTCCCACTCTTATTTTTAACAAGGATAAATTTTCAATTGGATTTAAATACCTAAGAATAATTCTGTGTTAAGCAAAGAGTTCAACCAATGATATTAAATAGAAAAATAAAATACTAAAAAGAATAAAGGGTGCACCTTAGCAGAAAGGTAGACTAGGAAGCAGAGCTGAGTCTCAAACCCAGGCACTCTGATACGGAATCGTAGTATCCCATGTGATGTCTTAACTGCATTGCAAGTGCCCACCCCAAGAAAATATCTAGATGTATATTCTGGATGACTGTTTCCAATGCCTATGGACTAGCATTACTTTATGGGTTCTACTGCAGGAGAAAACTCTGCAAATAATTGTCTTCATTTCTGATACTAAGTTCTAACTGGAAGAACAGTTGGGGAAAATCAGAAACAAAGAATTCTCATGATTTTGCAGAACAGATCCCTAGATATTGACAATGCCATCACTGGCAGTACTTAAATTTTACATGACAGTTGGCCAGGTGTTCCAGACTTGCTTGTTTTTAAAGTTAAAAAAAAAAAAACACAATGTGTCAACACTTTCACAAATGAAGCAGAACAGATTCTGCCAGCATAAAATGCCTGACTTACTTTTCAACTAAGTGTAAACCAGCTGTTTAAGAACCAAACAACCTATTTCAGTGCATGCGAATTATAATGTCCCAATTCTTCTGTTCAAAGGGATCACCCACATGTGTCTCTGGTACTTCAGAAGCCACGTGGATTCTTGCCAAGCTCCCAAGTATGAGCAGACTCCCAAGTATCATTTGACTGAAATAGTCATGTCTCAGGCCCACTTCCTAGTTGTTTGTGTATCAGAAAATATGGTTTTAAAATTATCCATGATCTTCCTTTTTATGTGTCAGTTGACCTTGTAAATTTCATTGTAGGAGTTAAACTTGAAGAAAGAAAAAAACACTGGCATAATTTTCATGGTGCTTTTTGTTTTCCTTTATCAAAGTGTTCATTTTTAAGGATAAAATTAGTTATGTTCTTCGGAGCATGTCTATGCAGACATTGATCGGGATATAAGCATACCCTGGATCCTTCACTATAATTCAGTACATAATCTTCCCCTCTTCCTTTGTTACTACGTTAGTGAAAGTTTCCATTGTCGATTCAATTGTCCCTGCAAGAGACATAGGATCTTGGAAAATTCTAGATGATCATGTAATTTTTGAAATTGTTATAACATCCTATTGAAATGGCAGCAAAAGAACATTTGTAGAGGATATGACCCCACAATTGCAATGAAGTGGTTAAGTGTCTTCTGCAGATGGGAGAATTCAATATATTTCTAAAGATGGGAAAGGAAAGGCATATTAGTAACTGACAAATCATTCGGGAACATTGGCAACCTGTTAAACAAGCAGAGGGTCATGCAGCTGGGAAAGGCAATAACTATCACATAGGCCCTACAGTGAAGCACGTGACTTGGAAACTGGAGAAGGTCTGGGTTAACACATTAGACTGCAAAAAGGTATTAAATGAAAGGCCAGTTTGGGGATAACTGTCCTTGCACAATGAGGAATGAATTTCTAGTAATCTGGAATGTAATGTGATAGGGTGGGGGGTAACATATATAACAAGTGGTAAGCCTAGGTTTGCTTTCCTAAGGAAATGAACATATGATTTGGGAAATATCTAGAATATCTAATAAAGCATTCTTACAAACCAAGGTCTATAAAGAACTCAAGAAACTCAACAACAATGCAAACAGTCCAGTTAAGAAATGGACAAAGGACTTGAACTGGCATTTCCAAAAGAGGAAATTCAGATGACCAACAGACAACTTGAAAAATGCTCAGGATCATTAGCCATCAGGGAAATGCAAATTAAAACCTGCAAATTAAAACCGCAGTGAGGTTTCACCTTATCTTAGTAGAATGACTTTCATACAGAAATCAACAAATAAATGCTGGTGAGGATGTGGGGAAAAAGGTACCCCAATCCACAGTTAATGGGAATGTAAACTAGTACAGCCATTGTGGAAAAAATTATAGAGATAACTCAGGAAGCTGAAAATAGATCTACCATATGACCTATCAATCCCAAATCTGAGAATTTACTAAATGAAATCAGCATATGAAAGTTATATGTATTCCCATGTTCATTGTAGCCTGGTTCATAATAGCTAAGATATGAAATAAACCCAAATGTCCATCAGCTGATGTCTGGATAAAGAAACTATGGTACATTTACAATATGGAGTACTACTCAGCAGTAAAAAAAAAAAAAAAAAAAAAAAAAAAAAATTGAAATCCTGTTTTTTTGCAGCAAAATGGATGCACCTGGAAACCATTATACTTAGTGAAGTAAGCCAGTTCCAAAAAGACAAATAATATATGTTTTCCCTTATCTATGGTAAATAGTAGAGTACCAATAATGCAGTATAAAGGAATGAAACTGACATTTGGAGATTTGATGATTTTTTTATAGCCTCAAACAGTGTGTTTTTATTCTTTTTACTATTTGTTGAATTCTTTACTTAGTGGTTAATCATTTGAGTATAAAGTAAACTGAAAATAGAATATTGTAAAGATTAAGAGATGGATTAGGAGAGAAAGGAAGAGGAAGGTTGGGAGTGAGGGTGGGAGAGAGGGTAGGATGGGAAGTATAACTATGTTCCTAAATCTGCATACATAAAATATACTAACTTCTAAAATTTACCTTCTAAAATTTAAAGAAAAATAATAAAAACTAAGAAAAAAGAAAAACAAGTTCTCTATATTCTGCATTTTTATGCCCTCAAACATAAAATAAAACATAAGAACATCTACTTTACTCAAGAGCCAAAAAGCAAATCCTTCTCTTCTCTAGTCAGCCATGCCCACAGTCTTACACAGAACTCTCAAGCAGCTTTTAGTTGCTTCTTAATTAAATGGATATGAACAACCAAATATCCCAAAATACTTAAGGTCAGAAGCAACATGAAAGCAAAGGCCTTAACAATAATAACAAAAAAGTACAACAAATTTAGAGATAATAACTTAATTGCCTTAGAAAAGGGAAAATACCAATTTAGGCTGGCCTATCAGTTTCTGATTCACCCTGAAGTCTCCTCCATCACAGGGCTTTCACACGAGCTTTTCTATCCACCTAAGATTAATGTCCTTTTTCATTCAACCCACCCCATAATTGCTTTCATATTTCTCAAATAAGCCTGACCTAATTTACCACCCCTGGATAGATCCTCCTAAAGCATCCATCCCAGGAATTTATCATAAATGCTAAAGAAGCACTGTGGTCTGAACAAGATTTGGTTCCTGGACTCAGGCAGGTGTTTAAATGCCAAGGTCCCAAGTTAATGGTTCTAAAGGAGTGAGAACTTCATCCAGTTATGCTGTTTAGTAGATGGGACTAGTGGGAGGTCTTTGGATCATTGGGGACATGCCTTGAAATCGCTTTCAAAAGAGAAAGTTGTTTTTAAAAGCCCAAGTTGGGACCATGTGCTCTCTCCACTTCCTGTTTACCATGAGATCCTTCCTCTGACATGCTGCACAGTTGATGAGTCGGGATTACCACTCTCATCAGAGGCCAGACCAATGGGCTGCCTGAAATTAGGCTTGTTTCTCAAAACTATGAGCAAAAGAAAGTTTTCTCCTTACACTGTGAGATTTCTCAGGTGTTAACGATAGTGATGAAAAGCTAATTACTGAGAGAAGGCTCTCTGTTATATGAATAAATGCTTGTTTTCTTGTATATAATTCTTCCTGCATAGATGCTGTTTTCCAGCATCTATATACTTTTCTGAATTGCATGTCTATTTTACAGTCTTGAATGTCTTGCTCAGAAAATAACTTACTCACCATACGTCTTGATCTGTAGTGTGTGCTACCTTATATTCCTTATTGCACATGTCTAAAATGTGAGAAGATGAGGCAGAGGGTATGTCATATATATATATATATATATATATATATATATATATATATATATATATAAGACTAGAACAGTGCCCTACAGCTGAAGATGACACACTGTTTTTGATTATAATATACATACAAGGGCACCCGCAGTCACTATGAATTTTTTCTACCAGTTATAAATTCTGCAGTCACTTAATTGAACTTTTGAACCTCCAACTCTGTATTGTGAAATCATTGAGAAAAATTTTTTAAAGTTCCTAAAGTGGTTCTCATTAATATGTGAAAATGTTCTTAAAATTACATACTATATGAAATAAATAAAAAATGCTTTTTATTTGATATAATCCCAAGTGAGAAAATATTTGATACATTCTGTAGATTTCATGCATTTTCACAATTGGGTTCCTGTTTTTAAAATAGAGATGAGGATTTTTGTACAGTTCTTTTCAAAATCCCTCCAACATGTTGATTTCATTTTTATTCATGTAAAGTATCAAATCAAAACTTCATTATAGTTGCAATATTCAATGCATCTCTATCTATGATCCTCTCTAGTGTTCAAAACTATAATATGATTCTTTGATAGGTATCTTTGTTTTAAAAATATTATAAAGTTTTTTTCTAAATATTTATTTATTTGAAAGGCAGAGTCACAGAGAGTCAGAGGCAGAGCAGGAGCTGGGGGTGGAGACAGAGAGTGAGAGCAAGAACGAGAAAAAGAGAGAGAGAGCAAGAGAGGGAGGTGCTCCATCCACTTATTCACTCCCCAAATGGCTCCAATGGCTGAAACTGGTCCGATATGAAGCCAGGAGCCTGAAGCTTCTTCCCAATCTTCGATGTGGGTGCAGGAGCCCAAGGGCTTGGACCATCTTCTACTGCTTTTCCAGGCCATAGCAGAGAGCTGGATCAGAAGTGAGCAGCCGGGACTCCAATGGAAGCCCATATGGGATGCCAGCATTCCAGGTGGCAGCTTTACCTGCTATGCCACAGTGCTAGTGCCTAAAGTAGCTTTTTATATGCTGGGTCTCTTTTTAAATTTTTTTTTCCTTTATATAGTTAGACTAGATAGGAAAGTAACATGCAACCTTGGGGTATTATAAAAACAAACACAGTCTATCCATGTTTTTCTGGTTTATTATTAACCACTTTTTGGGTGACTTTTAAGTAGAAGCCAGTTAATTTTGTTGTCCTTGATTATTCAAATACTATAGACTGTAACTACATCAAGTGTTTCTAAATGTAACAAATTAAATATTCTCTGTATGTATGGTTTTACATTTTTATAAAGTTGTTATACTTTGTATGGCTTCTTGATACTAAAAGCTTTCCTTTTATTTTTAGCAATGGACATTTAAATTTTAAGATTTAATTACTTTGAATTATTTCCTTTTCATTGGTGCTTTTTAAACCTCAATCACTTTCTGTCTTTTTCACTGTTTCTTTACTCACATGGTAAGATTCAACTCTAAAAATCATGTTCCCGAACTCTCATTTATAATAAGTCTCATAGAATGAATCAGATCTCCATACTGTTGTACTGTGACATTGGAACATAGAGTCTCACTGCTGTGTGGTAACAGAAGAAGGTGTTATATTTTCAAGTGCCAGGATAAGTATTGCTTTCCTCACTTCTGTCTTAATCCTATTGATCAGAACTCAAATTGCTTGTCTCCAACACACTTGCAAGTTGTGCTGGGGAATGTTAAAAGTAGAAGACGTCATAGTCTTGGGGAACATGGAGAAGTAAAGTTAGAATTGAAGTTAGCTGATTTTTATTTTTTAGTGTTATAGTTCAGTCCAAGATTTTTTTTAAAATGGTTTACTTATATATTTTAAAGGCAAATTACAGAGAGAGAGAAGGAGAAACAGAGATCTTCCATTCGCTGGTTCACTCCCAAAAAGGCCACAACCACGGGGGCTGGAGCAGGCTAAAGCCAGGAGCCAGAAGCTTCTTCTGGGTCTCCCACATAGGTGCAGGGACCCAAGCACTTGGGCCATCTTTTGCTGCTTTCTCAGGTGCATTACCAGGGACATGGTTTGGAAGTGGAGCAGCTGGGACTCAAACAGGCTCCCATATGGGATGCCAGCATTGCAGGCTGTGGCTTAACCTGATTTGACACAGCGCCAGCACCTAGTCCAAGGTTTTGTTTTGTTTTGTTTTGTTCCAAAAGGATTCATTTATTTATTTGATGGGTGATGGGGGCAGGTGGGGTTGTGGAGCCAGAGAGAGATACTCCATCCTCTGGTTTACTCCCCAATTTCCATAATAGCCAGGGCTGGGCCAGTTGCTGCCAGGAACCAGGAAATTCATCCATGCTGTGCACATGTGTGGCAGGGACTCAAGTTCTTAAGCCATCCTCTTCTGCCTTCCCAGGTGCATCAGCAGGAAGCTGGACGGGAAGCAGAGTAGCTTAAATTCAATCTGACACTCTGATATAGAATGCCAATGTCTCAACTGACAGTTTAACCAGTTGTGCCACAATGCCAACCCTTATAACCTAGTTTGAAACCCAAAGCATAGATTTTTATATATGTAGCTAATATTTATGTATATTAAAAGCATGTATATATTTAGCATATGTATCTCCTCAAAATAATCTCTGATTTTTAGCACTCCTTTTTCAACATTTATTTATTTAAATATAGATGTTTTAAAATTCAATATGAAACTCTGAGAAATAAATCTCCAGCTTTTGAACTAAACCAAATAAACAAACCATGTATATTGATTTACCCCAATCACAAAAATAAGTTTAGGCACAATTATAGCAAATTGTTTATTCCCCCTCTCACTAACTTCTGATATTTTACCAGATTTCTTTCCATCTCTGATTGTTCCCAATTCTTGGCTCCATTTTTCAAATATGGCTTCACTTTGCTCCTTCTTAAGGCAACGGAACAAGGCCCAAGTGTTTGGGCCACTGCCACCCACATGGGAGACCTGGAAGGAGCTCCTGCCTCTTAGCTTTGGCATAGCCCAGTGTTGGCTATCACAACCATCGGGGAGTAAACTGGGTGATGGAAAACCTGTCTCTCTCTCTGCTCTTCCTCTAACTCTGTAATTCTGATTTTCAAAGTAAAAATTAAATCTTTAGAAAAAGATATTTAGATTTCAGATTACCTTCACTGATCTGAATTTGATTCATGGCTGAGCTTATAGATGAAATTTCAGCTTTTGATGGAAAGTCACTGTCTAATTTGTATTCCCCAGGGGCCGTTTTTAGATGTATGCAGGTGTCCAGTGAAAGAGGTATTTAGACATTTATTGAAGAAGTAGCCAAATTTCATTTAAACTATACATGCATATTCTCTGGAAAATAAGCTGAAATCCTCATGAATCTTAAAGACTCTAAAAGTAATATATACCAAGTTTTCTATCTTCAAGTTACCTAAATCAAAATTTAAAAAGCAATGTGTATGTCTAAATGTTTCTTAACAGGTAGGAAGCTCTCATTATTGCTTTTTTTTTTTCTTAAGATTTATTTATTTATTTGAAAGTCAGAGTTGCACAGACACAGGAGAGGCAGAGGCAGAGAGAGAGAGGTCTTCCATCCGCTAGTTCACTCCCCAGATGACTGCAATGGTCGGAGCTGAGCTGAACGGAAGCCAGGAGCTAGGAGCTTCTTCCAAGTCTCCCACGTCGATGCAGGGGCCCAAGGACTTGGGCCATCTTGCACTGCTTTCCCAGGCCATAGCAGAGAGCTGGATTGGAAGATGAGCAGCCGGGTCTCAAACTGGCACCCACGTGCGATGCTGGCACTGCAGGCAGTGGCCTAATCCACTACCCCACAGTGCCGGCCCCTCATTCTTGCTCTTTGTAGGTGCCATAGTTTTAATATTATTTTTCTCTCAATCTCATACAGGTGTTGAAACACCAAAGTCATAAATTAATGATATTAGGAGGGTGGAAACATCCAATTAAGGTGGTTAGGAGGTGGGGATAGTGGGAAATCCCTAGGTCTCTGGGGAGTCCTCTTGGAAAACAACTCATGTAAGACAGTTAGCTGTAAAAACCTGAGTTGAGTCCAGCCTCTTGGCTGTCTAGCTTGCCGTGTCATGTTTCCTCTCTGCTTGCTATACCATACAGCTGGGGCAATCACCAGAGCACGCATTAAGCTACATGGACTCTTAACACTCCAAAACTGCGGGATAAATCAACCTTTCCTTTATCAGTAGTTTGTCTCAGATATGCTGTGGTAATATGAAAAGCTGGCTAATAAAGAGGGAAAACTTAACGTTTTGTAAATTCTCAGCTCAAAAAATTCTAGGAAATGAAGTTCCCATTGCTCATTAACCCTTGACTGAAAAATCAGTCATATACAACTTTACTAGTGGCATAATGTCAAATATTATATAGCTATTTAAGGGGTTTCATTACATTCCCATGAATATTAATTTCCTTCTAACTTGTTAAGGTAACTGCCAGAATGACTTAGAAAAGCAGATGGCAGTGATTATACCGTGTTATATATGAAATAGGCATCACATAAGATTTTAAATTATGTATTCCTATGTATAACTCCTACAACAACTAAACATTTAAATTTTCCTGTCTCCATTCTTTTTCTCAGACATGCAAAAATATATTTATCTTCTTTCCCTTTAGCTCTTCAACTTGCAGTAACTTGGGAAACATACTTCAAATTTAGAGGAAGATAAACAATATTCAGCTATCAAATGACATACCTTCATTTATGGTGTTTTTCTCTAATTGGGAGCTTAAGTATAAAACCTGCAGCCAAAATATAATTTTCATTATTTAATGGTAGAGATTCTATATTTCATGGATAAACTAAACTAAGAGGTTTTGTTCCAAACAAATTTAAAATTGAATTTTTATTGTAGAGTTTATATAGAATTATTTAGTAATTTCATATCCCCCTAGATAGCCTGAATTTCCTTGACTCTTGTGATGAATAAATGACTTCAGAAAATCAACTCGTGATGAAATCATTCTGTATTTCTAAAATTTACTGGCAGCCCAAATAGAAACTTTTGTGAAATGAATATATATTGGTGGGGTAGATTCTTTATCACTTTAATATCTTCTAAAATCTCTAAACTGTATTTCAACTACACAGTGCACTGTGGACAGGGGGAGATCAAATTATAGTTTTCCTCTAACTCTCTGAGTTTTTCCCATGCTAAAAGATTCTTTGTTGACAGAGCAAAGGTGTAGACAACAAATATTTATAAGAAAATCTTAAAATGAAGGCTAATATTTAAGGCTGTTAGTATGCTGAAAGAATAATTTTAAAAGACTAACAATTGACCTTTGGACAATTGACCTAAAGACATGAGCTCCTCAATAGTTTTTCCTAATATTAATTAGAGGCAACTGTCATCGATAGTTATCCATTTAATGAACAAAAGTTTAGGTGTGAGAGAGAGGGTTGGCACAATAAGAAATGATGTTATATTTTCTTCATCAAGATAAGATACCTTCCATCATTAGAAAACTAGAAAGCACCATGAATTGCAGCAACAACAGTATAATTAGAGGTACAGTAACTAGATCTGGGAATGATGATG
Organism: Lepus europaeus; assembly: GCF_033115175.1. Lineage (NCBI taxonomy): Eukaryota > Metazoa > Chordata > Mammalia > Lagomorpha > Leporidae > Lepus > Lepus europaeus. Next base: position 86,557,789 of record NC_084834.1, on the reverse strand, counting down.
AAACTAATTTGGTATGTTCCATGCACTTATTTGCCTTTACATGGCATATTCTGTGTATTTTTATCAGAGATGAAGCAAAAGATTAGAGTCAAATAATTCACTGACTGTCAGATAACAAATGGTGATATAAGGCATACCAGATTCTAGAGCCTGAATTTAGCTGAAGCTAATAGAGAGAATGAAAAAAACACAAGAAGAGCTTTAACATATGAAAAGCTTTCTCATCTATGTCATTTTTAAATGAATCACATTAAATAAATAAAAGTAATCTCAAGACTGAGAAAGAAGTAGAAATTGGTGAATGAGCAGTAACAAAAATGTTTTATTTGTAGATAAAGCACATTTAACCACATCTCTGCACGAATGACCTGGAGACCTAAAGACCCAGTACTGAACCATAGCAATGGGAAATGCCTGCTCTAAGTAGATGAATAACAAGTATTAGGTTTGTGCAGTGTTATGAAATGTTTCTTTAAAACACACCAGAAAACAGAAATACTTCAGCTGTAACTTAAGAAATACTTTCCAGGTCCATTTTTCTACCGTAATTTAGTAATCTTTATTCAGTTATCAGGAGCCTGGGACATTGGCTGACACTTTAGTTACTCTTTGACATCAGATTGGTCACCTCTCTGAACTATTTTGTCTATGTTCCAAGGTAAAATTAGACTTTTACTTTCTGCTTTACCTAGTTCATGGGCTTGTTTTCAGAACCAAGTGGGGGTGTTTATACAAACACACTAGTGTGTTTCTGTATCCACATGCAGCTAGCCATCTATATGTGGAGTTTTACACCTGAAAATTCAACCCATTGAATATTTTAAATGCTTGAAAATTATTTGCATCTGTATAGAACATTCAGACTTTTTTCCTATTGTTTCCTGATCAATACAGTGTAATAATGATTTATATAGTACTTAAATTATACTATGTATTACAAGTAATCTAGAGATAATCTAAGGCGCATGGGATAGGTTATGTTCAAATACTTCACCATTTTGAATAAGAGACTTGAAAAACAGTGGAAGCAATAGATTTTTATGTTCACAGGGATTCTGGGACCAATCCCCGGTAGGTACCAAGGGATAACTGTGCATATTGAGGGGTGTGTGTGTGTGTATGTGTATGTGTGTGTGTTTGTGTGTATGTATTACACATATATACATATATACACATACCTAGATACAAATATAATTTATATATACACATTTTATGTATAGCATTTTATATATTACATATACATATGTCATGTATATATGTATATATAAGCATATATTATGCATCTATAAATATATACATATATGCAAAACATGTATACATACATGTATGCATATATAAATTATATATAGATATACATAATCCCTTGTTAGGGTACATGTTGAGAGCTATATATATAACATATATTTAAAAATTACAAATTAAACTAAATTTGCTGAACATTTAATAACCTGCCTCTATTTTTTTATGTAAACTGTTTAACTTCTTTTAAAACAGCAATAATGCTGAGATAATACCTTTCATTGCCACAGATTTATGGGTTTGGTAGTACAGATTATTTGTGCAAATTAAGATTACAGATGTTTAGCAAACTCATTTTTCAATCTAATTAGCTTTACTTTGTTTCAAGTGGTAAAGCAGTCCATGTTTTGGAAAGCTCTAATGAATTACTGTAGAAAGTTACAGTGGAAGATAAAACAGTAGAGACCAGACCTAATAACACTATAACCTGCGATTTATCTTCTGATTTCTTTGTAAATCCCATTTGGTTTCATAGCATAGATAACTATTCCTCTGTTCTTCCTAGTTTCTGTGCCTCCTTTGATTGAAATAAATTCAAAGTAGCTTCTGTGGTGTTACCATTTCACTTCCTTTTGGTAACAATATTTTCAAACAGGAGGCTTTTTCTTCCTTCTTGATGATATTCTCTAACTTTGCATTTTTTTGCAATTTCATGTCATGGAAGTATTTCCTTTTAGTATACATGTTGAATGCTAGATTCATAAGTATACAAGAAAACTTCAGGATTCAGAGTTATTTCACCTAAAGGTATATCTCTTAAAAACAGAGGTACTTAAAAATAACATTTGAGTGGGGCCAGCGCTGTGGCTCACTTGGTTAATCCTCCACCTGCAGCGCCAGCATCCCATATGCGCGCCAGGTTCTGGTCCTGGTTGCTCCTGTTCCAGTCTAGCTCTCTGCTGTGGCCCGGGAAGGCAGTGGAGGATGGCCCAAGTGCTTGGGTCCCTGCACCCACAAGGGAGACCCGGAGGAGGCACCTGGCTCCTGGCTTCGGATCGGCGTAGCTCTAGCTGTAGCAGCCATTTGGGGAGTGAACCAACGGAAGGAAGACCTTTCTCTCTCTCACTCTCTCTCTCTCTCTCTCACTGTTTATCTGTCAAATAACTAACTAAGTAATAATATTTGGAAAAAGCAGAACAGAAAGTTAATATCTATAATGGCAAAGAACTCATATCAAATACTAAAAAAGGTTAAAAAAAACACCTAATGCAAATCATAAAAAAGGAAACAGATACAAAGAATAATAGAAAAAGATATTGAAACTTACTAGTTGTTGTAATTCTACTTTTGAAAGTTATCAGTGTATATTAAACTTGAAAAAACAATCTAAAAATAACAGTATTTACTAGCTAGAATTTCTACCACAAAAATGTGTTAGAAATGTTAGTACTCACAAAAAATGTATAAAGCCATATGTTAACATTTATCAAAATTAGAGCATAAGGGTGGCTCTTGTGGTGCAACAGGTTAAACCACTGCTTCCAACAACAACATCCCATATCCAAGTCCTTTATTTGAGTCCTAATTGCCCACATTTCTGATCCAGCTTCCTGCTAATGTGCCTGGGTGGGCATCAGAGGATGTTCAAATATTTGAATCCCTGTCATACATGTAGGAGCCCAAGATGGAGTTCCTCGCTTCTTGCTTTGGCCTTGCCCAGCCCCAGCTGCATGCAGGCATTTGGGGAGTGAATCAGTGGGTAGATGAGCCTCTGCTGTCTATTTCGCCCTCTTCTGTCACTCTGCCTTTCAAATAAATGAATAAATAAATCTTGAAAAATTAAAACACATATGATCTTTGTCCTGGAAAACTGGTCCTGGAACTACATCACACAGATGTAAAACCACCAGTGCATAAATACATATGTACAATTATTTACTTGAAGTATAGATTATAACAGCAAAATACAAAAAAAACGTTGATGATCAATCAATATAAGGCTAGCTTGGTGAGTCACACTGCATTCAAACCTTGATTCACACTGTGGGATACAATGCAGTCTTGAAGGAAAGGAGCCGTCAAAGTTCAGAAGAGTGAAAGTTTTTCAGTGAGAGATTTCTGTACCTTCACATGATAATATTGCTTGATTCATTTCAGGTTATGACTTTGTCTTTTTTTTTTTTACTTAAGAGAAACAAATTTCATGTATTTTATATATACAGATTTAGGAACATAGTGCTATTTCCCACCCTACCCTCCCTCCTGCAAATGTTCCCACCCTTCCTCATTCTTCCTCTCAGTTTTTAGAATGATGTACTTTCAGTTTACTTTAGATTCATTAGATTAACCCTACACTAAGTAAAGATTTTCACAAATATTAAGAATAAAAAAACCCTGCTCCACAACAGTAGAGACAAGGGCTGTACACTATCATTACAGCTCAAACTGTCAATTTTGCTCCTATACATTACATTTTTGGTACTCTAATAGTTACCATGGATCAGGGAAAGCATACTGTATTTGTCTTTTTGGGTCTGGCTTATTTCACTAGTATAATGGTTTCCAGTTGCATCTATTTTGTTGCAAAAGACAGAATTTCATTCTGTTTTACAGCTCAGTAGTGTTCCACTCTCTCTCTATATATAACACAATTATTTATCCAGTCAGTTCATGGACATCTGGGTTGATTCCATACCTTAGCTATTGTGAATTGAGCTTCAGTAAACATGGGAGTTCAGACAACTCTATTTTTTTTATTTTTTAAAGAGTTTTTTAATTACTTTGTGAGGTAGAGTTACAGACAGAGAGAGGGAGAGACAGACAGAAAGGTCCTCCATCTGCTGGTTCATTCCCTAGATGAGCACAATGGCTGGAGGGGGGCTGATGTGAAACCAGGAAACAGGAGCTTCTTCCCAGTCTTCCACAGGGGTACAGGAACCCAAGCCCCTGGGCCATCATCTGATGCTTTCCTAGGCCATAGAAGAAAGCTGAATCTGAAGAGAAGCAGCTGGATCTCACACCGTGCCCATAAGAGATGTGGGCAAAATAGAGGCTTAGTCTACTATGCCACAGCACCAGCCTTGACTGTTAACTCTTTGATAGGCTGATTTCATTTCCTTTGTGTAAATTCACAGGAGTATTGATTGCTGAATCATATTGTATATCTATTTTCAGTTTTCTGTGGTATCTCTGCACTGTCTTCCACAGTGGGTATACTAGTTTACATTCCCACCAACAGAGGATCTGGGAACCCTTTTCCCCACATCCTCACAAGAATTTATTGTTTGTTGATTTATCTGTGAGAGCCATTCTGAGGCTGGTGGTGAGGTGAAATCTCATTGTGGTGAGGTGAAATCTCATTGTGGTTTTGATTTGCATTTCCCTGGTGGCTAGTGATCCTGAGCATTTTCTCATGTGTCTGTAGGTCATCTGAATTTTCTCTTTTGAAAAATGCCTGTTCAAGTACTTTGCCAATTTTTAACTGGATTGTTTGTTTTGTTGTTGTTGAGTTTCTTGAGCTCTTTATAGATTATGTATATTAACCCATTATCAGTTGCATAGTTTGCAAATATTTTCTCCCATTCTGTGGGTTGCCTCTTCACTTTGTTGAATGTTTCCTTTACAATATAGAAGCTTCTCTGCTTAAGGTAATCCCATTTGTTTAATTTGGCTTTGATAGCCTGTGCTTCTGGATTCTTTTCCAAGAAACTTTTGCCTACGCCATTGTCTTGCAGAATTTCTACAATGCTCTTCTCTAGTAATTTGACTGTATCAAGTTGTAGATTTAAATCTTTTTTTTTCTTTTTTTAAAGATTTAATTGTTTATTAAAAATATTTCATTCATTTGGAGTTGGTTTTTATATAAAGTGAAAGGTAGAAGTCTTGTTTCATACTTCTGCATGTGGAGATCCAATTTGCCCAGCACCATTTAGTGAAGACACTGTCTTTTCCCCAGGGACTGATTTTAGCTTCTTTGTCCAAGATTAGTTGGTCATAGATGTGTGGTTGATTTCTGGAGTTTCTATTCGGTTCCATTTGTCTATTCATCTGTTTTTTTTTTTTTTTTTGCCAGCACTAGGCTTTTAAGATTAAAACTGTCAGCCGGCGCCGTGGCTAACTAGGCTAATCCTCCGCCTTGCGGCGCCGGCACACCAGGTTCTAGTCCCGGTTGGGGCACCGGATTCTGTCCTGGTTGCCCCTCTTCCAGGCCAGCTCTCTGCTGTGGCCAGGGAGTGCAGTGGAGGATGGCCCAAGTGCTTGGGCCCTGCACCCCATGGGAGACCAGGAGAAGCCCCTGGCTCCTGCCATCGGATGAGTGCGGTGCGCCGGCCGCAGCGCGCCTACCGCGGCGGCCATTGGAGGGTGAACCAACGGCAAAAGGAAGACCTTTCTCTCTGACTCTCTCACTGTCCACTCTGCCTGTCAAAAAAAAAAAAAAAAAAGATTAAAACTGTCCTCTAGTATATCTTGAAATTTGGTATTGTGATGCCTCCAGTTTTGTTAGTATTGTTTTAAATTAATTTAGCTATTTAGGGTCTCTTGTGTTTCCATATGAATTTTAGCATTTTTTTTTTCTAGATCTAAGAAGAGTGTCATTGGTATTTTGATCAGGATCATAGATCATATTGAATTGGTTTCAGTAGTAAGTATATTTGGATGATATTTTTTGAATATATAAACATGGAAGATATTTCCATTTTTTTGTTTCTTCTATTTCTTTCTTTAATGTTTTGCAATTTTCATCATATAAATCTTTCACCTTCTTGGTTAAATTTATTCTAAGATATTTAATTTTTTATAGATATTTTAAAAAGTATTGATTGTAGAAGTTCTTTCCATCCATGGCATTATCTGTATATATAAATGTTATTGATTTCTATCTACTAATTTTATTTTTATCTCCACAATATATTATATGGTACTACATATAATATATTATTACAGATCAGTTTTAATTTACAACAAAGCAAAATAATTCTTAGTAGTAATTTGTTACTAGTGATGTTATCTTCTTAACATTATATTTGGATAATCACATTTAAAAATTACCACAGAATGGTGTTTGGTTCATAGAAAATATCTACAATTTTTTTCTTCATTTACCACATGGAAACATAAAAGTAATAAAAGTACTTTCTGTGACAAGATACAAGATAGTTATTTGAAATAACTTCTTGATGTAATTTTATAAAACATTAGATTTTTCATATGTGTGTGAAAAAATGTTTTCTAAGTGGTTTTAATTCTGAAACATATATATTGAATAGAACAGTAATAAAATATTTAATTTTAACAATGTACATCTTACTACTATGAAATAAACTTCTCAGATATCAACATGGTAGAGTTAACATATGTATAATATTTATAAACCATATGCACATATATATAATTCTATCACCACTCACTACTGAAGTGAATGGATTATCTTTCAAGCTTGGGTGCCATGGACATAAAGACAAAAATTATATACTGACAGAAAATTACCTTATGATAAAATGAAAGCTTATGTTACATTTTCTGGTGTGTACCTATTTTTCAGTAAACTAATGAGATATTCAACATTTTATTAAAAGTAAACTTGAACTGGATTTATGGTATGTCAGATTAAGCTGTTGTTTGTGATACAGGCATCTCATATTGGAGTCTGGCTTATATTGATGATGTATAGGTATATTTTACAACATATAAATATATGAAGAATACTAAGCCAAATGAGGTCCCAACTTAATTCTAAAGAAAAAGGTTATCACATATACTTAATGCTTCAGTCTATATTTTACTCACAGTTCTGACCTTTGTATAAGAATAAAGTTGTGGGAAATCATTTTAATGTGGCAAACATTTTTGTGCTTCCAAAAGCAAATTTTAAACATTTTTGTATAGTCTGTATGTACATAAAATTTTGAATTAAAATGCTTATTAAGTTGAATAGATAAATTCTATTTATAATATGTATTTTATCTTTCCAAAGAACATTTACAATATCTTGCAACAATATGTCCTATAACCATCTGTATTAACTTGCAAGGTAGAAATCTACAAATAGTAGCAAGCCTAATAAACATGCAAGCTCTCAGTGTCTAGACATAATCCATAGTGTCTCAATTTATGATAGGTTGATTTATGACATTATGATGTTATGAAGGAACAGAAATCATATGCATTTAAGTAGAAGGCATACTTAAAACCTTGAATTTTGATGTTTCCCAGGCTAGTAATATATATGTGATATGATATTCTATTGTGATGCTAACCAACAGCAGCTGAGTCATAGCCCCCAATCAGTCATGTGATCACAACGTAAACAACCAACATTCTACAGATTGCTGTGTTGCTAGAAGTTTTGGGATACATACTTTTCAGTAAACTAATGAGATATTCAATATTTTATTAAAAATAAACTTGAACTGGAGTTATGGTATATCAGATTAAGCCGCTGTTGGTCAACTATTGGGTCTAGTTATATAATGTTTAAATGCACTGTGATTCAGAGAAATTTTAATAGCTGAAGTAGAAGGAAAGAGAGCATATTCTTTGGTATATTTTCCTTTATATTTTTTCCTCAGCAAGATCTATAAAAATAAGTTGGAAAGCAAAGGAATCAAATTAGTATCATCAGTTATAGTGTTGCATATTCCTACTTTATGTTGGCTTGGGCAATGCACTTGCAGGTGTTAGGAAGGTAGGAAGCTTTATTTGTGTTAAATTTTTATGGAAGTAACACAGCTCACCTATGTGTCATCCTTAAGGCAAATATTATTTTTTTTACTAATAATAGAATCGTCCAATCTTTTATACTGTCATGATCATGCCTGAATGACTAATGCATATTAAGTTTCTTAGTTTATTTCATTATATATGAAATATCTATCTTATATGTTATCATATAACATGAATATTTGATTTTATCAGTGGAAACACTGAACAAAAACTGCATGCCATGTTTCTGCTCTGGATCACTTTAAGGATCTGAAATCTATTTCCAGGATACTTTAGTAGAAAAAGGTGCAAAAGACTTCTAGAGATAACATTAAAAAGATAGGGCTTTTGATCTGTTTCAGATAAACATATTTTCCAACATTTATATCCACAAATAAAGGTATTTTTATACCTGAAATTGCACCTTACACAGGCATGCTTTTATTTTTTTCAGTACATAAAACTTTTTAAGATGGGAAGAGTCTGTTTACATTACTTGAAATATTTAAAGTATATAAAATTGATGGTTGGACTATGTTGGTGTTCTCCTCTGGAAGTGTGACAAATCACTTCTTTCTTGCTACTTCAAGTTTCTCTCTGTATTTTCCTCTCACAGAGACTTAGTGTCTCTCTGAGTTCATCCAACTTGGAATCCATTGAACTTCTTGAATATTCATTCATTCATCCATTTATTTTCCTAGAAACCTTTTATTTAAGGTTTATACAAATTTCATGCATTTCATATATACAAACTTAGGAACATAGTGATTCTTCTCATATTTATGTTTTTCATCAAAATTGTAAAAATTTTGGCCATTATTTTTCATGTTTTCTCTCTCTTCCTTTTGTCATTCCCACACGGCTTATAATAGTCTGTTTGATAATGTCCCATATGCCCCTTAAACACAGTTCACTTTGTTTTTAGTATCCTGTTTCTGTCCCCAGACCCATTAATTTCTTTTTTTAAGATCCATTTATTTATTGGGAAGTCAGAATTACAGTGAGAGAAGGAGAGTCAGAAAGAGATATATATTTCAGCACTGGCGCCCCAGGTCGTGGCGGCCATTTGGGGGGGTGAACCAACAGAAAAGGAAGACCTTTCTCCTCTCTGTCTCTCTCTCTCACTGTCTAACTCTGTGTGTCAAAAAAAAAAAAAAAAAAACCTGAGAGAGAGATAT